>NC_138108.1:81595959-82256216 GCF_964146895.1 Miniopterus schreibersii
TTTAAAAATAAAACTAATTGTGTGCTTACAATGCTTCAGTGGCTTCCTCTTTGCCTTGTCATGTCCCACAAGGCTCTCCATCTTCTCCCTTCCGCTCACCTCCCTTGATGTCTTTCACCACTTTCTTGCTGATACCCTGAACTACTTAATGTTTTTCCTGAAGTTTCATTCTCATGTAGCAAAGGGCTTCCTACAGGGTGTTTCCTCCCCGTGTGTTGGCATTCCTGACATTCCCCCTCAGGAGTCCTTCTGAAAGCTCAGGTCTGGGTTGGGTGCTTTTTCAATACCCCTCCTGGCATCCTTTCCTACTCTGTACTGCAACTACCAACCTAGTGAGTGAGAGAATGTATCCAGAAGAGTGGTTCTTAACTATTTGTTCCCTGGGGAATATTTGGCAATATCTGGAGACATTTTTGGCTGCCCCAACTAGGCCTGAGTCACTGGATGTAATGGGAAAAGACTGAGGATACTGCTGAACACCCTGCATCGCAATGCAACCCTTACAGCAATGAATTATGCAACCCACACTGTTCTTAATGTCAGGGCTACGAAATGATGAACTAGAATAAAAAGAGAAAAACAGGAAGCAGTCTGAAAACTAGGCCGAACTTGCGGAGGGTGGGGCATGAGGGGGGTTCTCCAGGCAGGGAGGAGCAGTGCCGGAGGGCAGGGAATGGGGAAAGGGAGGAGCGTTATATTGAGAAGCTGAATGATGGGAAAGCAGGGACGGTGTGCCAGCTGCATTTGGGGAGGAAAACTGGTGTTTAAAGGTGGCAGTTGGAGAAGGGTTCTTGGTGAGGACTGTGGGAAGCCCTCGCGCCGCCTCCTTACAGAGCCACGTTATAGAGCTCCACATTGCACTTCAACACTTCTTGAGACAGACTGCTGTTCCTTTTAATGTTATGGCAAGCAGAGAACAGACAGCAAAGCATGGCGTCAACTCCATTTGTTTTAACATTGGTCCCCTGTCTTGCACTGTTTTCTCCCAGTGAGTCGACTGTGTCTTACTGACTTGGAAATCCCAGCACTTACCACAGTGGACAGAACAGATTAAGAACACTCTCAATGCTTTAATGCTATACACTTTGAGGCTGGGCCAGGTGAAATTTTAATGTAGTCGATGGCATTCCCTTGTCTGTCTTTCCAGTGACACTTTCCCTGTTTTTGACCTTGGTCCTTTTGTTGTGCCTTCTGTGCCATGCCTTATGCCTCATTCTCAGCGCAGTCCTTCCCCACCATCTGCCACCCTGCTAGAACATACCCATGCTAGGATTTTATACCCTCACCATCTTAGCAATTCCAAACCTAAAAGGGAAGTGGTTATAACTGCTTTAGAAATTCTAATTTACTCACTCATTCTAAGCATAATGTGTTTCTTCTATATTTAAAAAAATATTTACTTTAAAGAAAGGAGATCCCAATGATGGAACAAATAAATGAACTACCATGCCAATTATGTCAGGCATGGTTGAAGTATACAAGGGAAGTGTTTGAAATCAGGGAGGTATTTCACCTATACCCTTCACATTCATCCTGGTGACTTCCCATAAAGCTGCCTGCAAGACTGTGTTGTTAAAGGCAGTACTTTATATTCTGATATTGTCAGGCTCTGGTAATAACTCTGACACTGTATGTGCTTTTGTTCCAGTGTCTGTGTCTGCATGAAAGTGTGTGTAATGGGGGGAGGCTGGTCCGACTGTATTATTGGCTGTGTAGTATATCCTTATACATATACATATACATACATACACTGACATACACACATTCATATAGTCTCCAACAGATTGCTTCTAAATTCGCCGTCTATCATGGCTTATGAGTTTAAGTAAAATAGTCCAGGCTTTTGAGTTCCAATACTGGATATACCACTTGCTAGCTGAGACCTGAGACATGTATTTCGTCTGTCTTACCTTTGTCTTCCTTAACTCTAATGTGGGAATAAGTCTATAGAGTCCTTGCAGTTCTCACAAAAGTCATGTCCTTCGGGGTATCACACAGTGCCAGCATGTACACCCAATAAAATCTATTGCCCTTTTGGTGAGTGTGATTAGGTGGAAATAAGTCCAGGAATGAGATATTAAAAATAGGAAGAAAGGATGAGAATTAATAATGTTGACATATCGCAACTCTGAATTTCCACTTCCAGATATAAACTCCAGGGGCAACTTTGATACATGTGCTTAAAGAGATACAGATACTGATATGTATTGTAACATTTGTAATATAGAAAATTGGGAATAATTTTAAATGTGAATCAATAGAAAAATGGGTAAATAAATTATGATAGGTTCATACTATACAGCCTTGAACAGGATGACCTAGCTCCAAATGTTTAATACTCAGTGAGGTCACAGCTCCCAAAGAGGAGAAATGAAGAAAGCGATGAAATTGGCAATAGGAAGATTTCAACCATAATTCTTTCATTCCTTCAGAAATATGGAGCAAATATTGCAAAATATCAAAATGTTATATCTGAATAGCATTTTATTGATCTTGGTAATTTGTATTAAATTGAAATTTCTCATACCTGGATAACATGTACAGTGATTTTGTGTTTGAAATCTGCTGGTGTCTGTGTCTGTATGTGCATGTGAGCGATGGACAGGGAAGATCTGTCCATTTGGTGGAGACCTTCTGGTCTGTTTAATAAGAAGTTTCTGAGCTTTCTTTGCTGTTCCTAGAGCAAAAGGAATAAGATAATTAAATCAAGAAACCTGATATTTCTAAACAGCCATTAACTAGATTTAACTTCCTTTCTCCTCTTTATTTCCCTAAATCTCAACATTTTTTTACTTATTTTTCTAAAAGTTACTGGTAAAAGCATGTTTTATTTTCTCTAAATTAATTTGTAGGTATGCAATTAATTTATAAGTAAATTATTTTTTATTTCTTCATTTAAATATTCTTAGGTGTCTCTATGTTTCTGTACGTTGGTTAGAAGTTTGGTTTTAACACATAGGTGTCATAATTATCATCTGCTTCCCTGTGCTTGGAATTGTGATTATTGGCTTTGGCCCCTTTAGTCTCTCTTTACGTAGCTGTCAAGACTGCCAGCACTCAAAGGACCTGCTTTCACCTCTCAGTTTCTTATTAGTAGGCCTGGGATAGTTCCCATGAATCTGGGCTTTTTTGAGTTTCCAAGAATTATTTCATTGTATAGTCAAGCTTTACAAACATTGGATTAGGGTAAGTTCCTGTTACTTATCCTTTACTTTCACAGTATAATTTTTAAATAACCACATTAGTCCTTGCTTCTTCACCCTAGTCTTTCATAACCTTCCCCCTGGTTCTTTACCCACATAACGCCCTTTCCCTTCAAGGATGGATATCATGAACACCGTCTGCAGGGAGCCTTCTCCCAACCACTGACGTGAAGTAAGATCCCCCTGCCTTTCAGTCCTTGGTGCTTCACACTCACTTGCTCTCCTCATTCAGTGCTTGTCTTTCTGATGATAAAAACTATATCTATATGCATACACCTATTTAGATAGATGACAGTGATGGATGACAGATAGATGGCAGATGGGTGACAAATAGATCATAGATAGACAATTGTTGGAGAGAAAGATAATCTTTAAACCACCAGGGTTGAGGATAGGATTTGACACAGAATACTCAATGAACTTTTAATATAGGAAAATAAAAAAGTGTTTAATTAGCTTTATTGACATGCAGATGTCCTCCTGAGCAATTGGTATTAAAAGGACAAGCTTGATCAGATTTTCAACTAGGTCTCCATTTAATATTCTTGAGCTGATATTTCGATATGTTTGGCTAACCACCTCAATGGTTCATCATGCAGGATTACAAACATTATGTACTGTGCAAACAAAATCACCATCTCAATCCAAAGTAGAGTGGAAGGAAATCACTTTCATCAGTTTACTTTCAAGAGACCATTTTTGCAATCCAAGGTAAATGACATAACAACTAGTACCACAGAACAGTGCCCACTTCTCTAGAGATAAGCTTTCTGACACCATAAAAAATGTAGACATAATAAACTGGAAGGCGCACCTGTAAAGATGGATTTCCACTCAGCTCCCACCCAACATGTGGAAGTTAAAATGGCACCACAGTTATTCTTTCTTTGTGCACATTGTTATTCTGGTGCCACAGGTAGTTTGTTTTTGTCACTGTAATAATTATATTGAATTTTTATATTGAATATAATAAAACTTAAAGGAAACTGACCAACTGAGAAATATCTGCAACATGATTAGCACACAAGTCTAATTAAGGCTCAGAAGGCTAAGAAATTTACAAAAATTACAAATGTTCAATAAATATGTGAAAAGGACATTCATTCTCATTTATAATAAAAATGAAATAATCAGATATCATATTTCCTATGATTTGTTAAATAGTAAAAGGAAAAAAGAACTTCAATGTGATCAATAGAAAGATGTCTATTGTACAATTCTTTTGAAGGGCAATTTGGAAATATCTTAATGACTTAAAATGACAATTCCTTGCTTTTACTATACACAGAGACTTACAAGGATGTTTACATAATTATAAAACAGTAAACCTATGAAAATAAAATAACTAACAAAATAATGATTGAATAAATTATGTGAGGGTACTGTTATTGGATAGACCATTCTGTGGGAAATAGCCACTTATTGGCATATATATTATATGTGGAAAAAATACTTATAACATGTTTTCAAAAAGGAGTAGATTTTTAATTGATAACACATGCTCGATACTGACACCCACTTGAATAATAAGAAAAGCAACAATAATAAGAAAAACAACAATACCAAGTATGATGACTTGGTAATTAGCATTAGCCACATACCAGTGCACGGCCTCTGGAACCCTGATCCTGGACAAAGCCTTTTCAGGGCACCAAGTGATCCCAATATGTCTGGGTTCAGTGGCATGACTAAACAGCCCACACTTTTAATCTTCATTACTTGAAAGAAAAGCATAGTTTCAATGACTTAAAGATGGTCAGAAAAGTTTGTTCACGCCAGAATTCTCAAAAAATTCCATATACGATTTAGACAAAGTCATGTTTATAAAACTGTATGTTGATGCAAAAGAGATTCTGTTTTATCCTAAGGTGTTCATTGCGGTAACCATGTGCATATTACAACACTGCTATGGGAACTGAGGAAA
Organism: Miniopterus schreibersii; assembly: GCF_964146895.1. Lineage (NCBI taxonomy): Eukaryota > Metazoa > Chordata > Mammalia > Chiroptera > Miniopteridae > Miniopterus > Miniopterus schreibersii. The sequence goes on from NC_138108.1 coordinate 81,601,087, forward strand.
AGGTATTGTTTAATTATCTTCCTTGATACAATAACAAAAATGTTTAAATGAAAGTAAAATTGAACTAAAATTCAGTTAATAAGGCAACCAACTGTGTACCTTTTAAAAATTTATATGAGGAAAAAGGCATATTTCATTATTTTTCTCAATTTTACTGTGGGAGATATATTAAAATAGCTAAATTACATCCAATCAAGATATCAGATCTTCCTCTTCCTCACAAGCTATAATCGACAGCACACTTGATTTGTGAAAATTCAGGCAGAAGTGGACGACCCGAAGCTCTAACAAGCTCTCGCCCTGTGTTGGCTTCTCCTGCATTTTTATGAGCGAGGAGGTAACTCACTCTCCAATGATATTTTCTGAGCTCTTGGCAGCATCTTTGCTATTCATTTATTCAATCTGGAGTAATCTGTGTCTAATAAAATGCTGGAACATGTCAGAATGAACAATTAAATATGATTGTTGTCATTGACAACCAGTACTTATTGCTAAAAATGTTCCAGGCAGGAATATGACCATTAGTGGGTTTATTTTAAATGCAGGAGAAGTTTAAATGAAGTAACAGTTCCAGATAATGACAATTAAATGCTACAATTCACATAGTGCATTTATCCTTCAGACTAATAGAAATATTAGCACAGTTATTGTTGATGTTTTTTTTTCCTATTTGCTGGCACAGGAATTAATTTTTTACCTGGTCAGGCTGTTTGAAAAATATGTTTTTATTGATTTGAGAGAGAGAGAGAGGAAGGGGAGGGAGAGAGAGAAACATTGGTTGGCTGCCTCCATACGTGGCCCATCTGGGAATCGAACCTGAATCCTGGGTATGTGCCCTGATCAGGAATCTAATTGGAGAGCTTTTTGGCGCATGGACACGCACAACCAACTGAACCACACTGGAAAAGGGCTGGTCAGTCTTTTGGTGAGGATGTGATCTGCAATTATTTGGCTCATCTGCTGGGGCAAGATGAAGAGGGGTCAAGAAAGTGATCATTTATGAGCAGGGCAAGAGAGGACAGGCTCTTGAAATGGACTATAGAGGACAAATGATCTCTAAGAAAGCACAAGGATAGAATAATACTTTGGATAGTGAGAAAATAAAATGAGATTTTGTCTGAATTTCCAAGGGAGAAAATACTTTTCATAAATGTCTCCCTTTTGCACCAACGATATATATAAAATGCATGTGTGCTTATCAGTTCTAGAAGCAGCCCCTGCTGTGTGTGCATAATACCTGTGTTGTGGGCATGTACATGCATGTAGGGGAGCCAAGGGGGAGAGAATGTTTAGAGCAGCTGATATAAATAAACATATTTCCTTTGATGAAATTACTGAGGCTGCTGAAAGGTTTACTTGTGCTTTTTCTAACTTCTGCAGTAAGACTGCTAATCAAATTTCCCAATGTGGATATAGAAATGTTCCAAAATGGAAATTTCTCACGGTTGTCAACTCACTGGGCTCCAGAGAACAACATTTAGGGGGAATTCTCATGGGATGTGTATAAACCCCTCACTGCACTGAGAAGGAAAAGAAGGGTGTCTGAACAAAGGAGCTTGTGAGTTTCCTGTAACACTGCATAGATTGTGACCCCAAGGGGAAGGCCAAAATGAAGTATGTGAGGACCAAAAAGTGAGCAGAGGAAACAACACAAAAGGAAGAAAGAAGGAGAGGAAGCCTCCCCTCATCCTCACTCTCACAAACCCTTGACAACATAGATCGAATGTCACGCTGATGGGAAAACTACCAAGTCTCTTGTTGGGTCAGATATGAAGTCAAAATTTAGGAAAATTTAACTTAATGTCCTCTGTTTTATCTGGTAATCCTACTCTCACAGCAAGCCCAGCTCTCTACTGCTTCTCTCTCTCTCCTTCACACACACATGTACACACACGCAGACACACACATGCACACACACATGCACACACGCACACACTCCCTTATCTAATCAACCCATGTTTATCACATGCTTTTTGAGGATAGGACCAGTAACTAGACTGCACAGGCATCCTGTTCCATGGGTGTCATTGTCTTGTCAGTGATATTTCTTACTGGTGGGTGGCTGAGACCGGAACCCCCAGTTTCCACCTCGGGGGGAGCGACACTGCCCTGCTCCTTGCTGCTCAGAATGTTTTGCCGCTAGCTTTGTACTTCATTTAAAAATACCTGTGTATGTTTTTCAAAATCAATTTTAAACTTTAAGGGTAGGGCATGTAGTTCATACTTCATATCACCTCAAAAACACTATGGATACTTATAAGAGCTGGAGAAAATATTTGTTGAATAAGTGAAAAAATAGATGGCAAAAGATATAAGTACAAGCAACCCTCAATAACTGAAGAGCAGTCGCTCTGTGGTTAGGCCGGCATCGGCACTTCCACATGCTCTCACTGGCAAGCTTATTTTTATTACCACTTTTAATATATAGTAGTTTATATTTGAACACCTCCAATAGATACTTTCAATTGATTGTTTACTATCAGTAAACTCAAACTCAACCAAACTGTTTTCCTTTAAACATTTCTTCTGTCTCATGTGTTCTATGCAACACAGTTTGGGTGGCAAGGAAAAGTCCTTGAGGTAAAGCAGCAAATTATAACTCTGACATAATGGACCAGAAAAACTGAAGGAAAAGAGTAAGATAAAATAGATCAACTGGTAGAAATAGATACATATAGAGAGAGAGGAGGGGGCTTTAGAAAGAATGCATTTTCTTTGTGTATGTCCTGTAGTTGTATAAGAGGTCAGCAAAGTCCGTCAGTAAAAGACAGATATGCACCGGGATGGTCTGACTTAAAAACTGCTACCAAAACAGTTTCTAGGGTGAGCGCATCTCCTCTGCACCAGACAGCTGGGTCCACATACATACACATGCTCCCCCTCAGCACCAGCTTCACCTGTGGCACCTCGCCCCCCTCTCTACTGTGCTTTCTGAGTCCCGTTCAGGGCTCTGGAGCCTGAGTCATCCTATGGCTGCCCAACCTCTCCACACAGGGTGATGTTTCTGGGCGAAATCCCCCTGACAGTTTGGACAGCACACATTTTGTTTCATGCTATGAGAGGGGAGTTCTGGTGTCCAGAAGGGAAGACCATTGTTTATTTTTGGTTTGGGGGCACCGTTGGCATTTATTAAGGGAAAAGTGTGTAACATATCCTGAGAACTCTGAAAATGTATCTTCTTAGGAAGTAGCAGATTAACTTTCTCACTGTATGCAACTTCCCCTTCCTCCCCAGCTCTACATTATTGAATTGTTCCAATCTCTTCTGAAAATGGCCAGCCTTCTCCAGATTAATGTAAAGCCCATCTCCACCCCGAGGCCTGATGGAGCAAAGGGAAGAAGTGTTGTTCATGGAGCTCAGTTAAGAGCTGGGTGTGAAGCAGGGGCTACAAGCATTGCTGCAATCCTAGTGTAACCTAATCTATCATCTATCTATCATCTATCTATCTATCTATCTATCTATCTATCTATCTATCATCATCTATCTATCATCTATCTATCTATCATCTATCTATCTATCTATCTATCTGTCATCATCTATCTATCTATCATCATCTATCTATCATCTATCTATCTATCATCTATCTATCTATCTATCTATCTATCTATCTATCTATCTATCTATCATCATCATCTATCATCTATCTATCTATCTATCTATCTATCATCTATCATCTATCTATCATCTATCTATCTATCTATATCTATCTATCTATCATCATCTATCTATCTATCTATCATCTATCATCTATCTATCTATATCTATCTATATCTATCTATATCTATCTATCTATCTATCTATCTATCTATCTATTTATATATATCTATCATCTATCATCTATCATCATTATCTATAGCTATCATCTATCTATCACTTTTCTACCTAATCTATCATCATCTATGATCTATATCTATCTATCTATCTATTATCTATCTATCTATCTATCTATCTATCTATCTATCTATCATCTATCTATCTATCTATCTATCTATCAATCATCTATCTATCATCTATCATCTATATCATCATCTATCTATATCTATCTATCATCATCATCTATCTATCTAATCTATCATCTATATCTATCTATATCTATCTATATCTATCTATATATATCATCTATCAACTATCTATCATCTATCTATCAACTATCTATCTATTTATCATCTATAATCTATATATCATCATCTACACACATAGCCCTGTAGGTAGCCTAGCACAGACTTTTATTTAGAATTTATAACTTTACTTAGATCGTGTAACAGATCTTGTAATTTGCTGAGTTTTGCAGAAGGGCTGAGACTTAATTGGTTGACTCCCTTCCACATGATGCCCTCCCTGACACTGAGGACTGCCAGATCTGTCTTTCAGGGACAAGCCCAGGATGGCTTGCAGGACCAGGTGTTGACCCTACTCTATCTGCCAGGGCCTGGCCAAAGGGGCCCAGAGGATCCTCTACTGACCTCTGTATAAACTACTCTCCTGATATCCTAATTTGAATCCTAAATTATCCTCCCAGGGAGGAGATTTTCCTTCATTTTTGAACATGCAGGGTATGTAAATGCACATTTTCTACCAGTGCTCACTCAGGAACATCTCCACCTACACCTGTGATGAGGAAGCTACCCTTGGCATTTACCAAGGTCCCTGAATAAAGAGGAATTGGATTCTTTGCTTATGGACACCCAGCTTTGGTGAAGTGACAACCCCATCCCCAGGGGGAGGAGGCTTGTGTTAACATAAAAAATCATTCAAATCTGTGAAGAATTTTTGTGAGTTTATTTGAGCCAAACTGTCAACACATGCCCAGAAGCAGAATCTCAATGGACTGAGACAATGCTCCAGAGAATGGCAGTTTACACCTTATTTTACACATTACAATCAAAAGAGGAGACGTAAGTGGGTTACATGAAACCCACTGGTGATAGATTTGGGAGGAGGGAGAAAGCAAAGTGAGGGAAATCTCTGGGGTTGGCTGAAAAGTAAAATGGTCAACACACACTTCTTTTACTTAGGCCGGTGCAGGATAGTTTACAGTCAACAATTAACTCAGTAACAAAGAGGGGATTTGTGGTCTTCACAGAGTGGAGCTTGCGCTTTGAAAAGACAATAGACAGGCTCAGTTAAGGTAAAGACTGACCTTGATTGACCTTTGTCAGGGAAGATACCAGCCTAGGACATGACTACCCACCATAAACTGCTTTTTAGTTAAAAAGTTTTACTTTCAGACCATCCTTTGTGGTTATTTAGGTCTCTGAGTTTGCAAGCCCACCATGCAGGCCTTCCCTGAGCTTGTCAGGTTTAGCATGTGGCCCCTTTTCATCCACATTTGTCTGAGGGCTTGCAATAAAGTGTTATAGCTTACCAGGAAGAATGACAAAGATCACCACACTCAGAGTCAAATGTAGGAGCAAAGTTTATTGCGCTAGCAGACGACAGGGGCACCGCACCCAAATCTGCCATCCCCCATCCCCTACACTAGCAGTATTTAAAGCAAAAAACCCATCTTCTCCTTGGCTGGAGGGGGATGAGCTGTTTTAATGACCTTGCAAAAATGGTTGGGTACAGAAGCCGAAACAAGCATTAGTTAATTTATCTTAGGCACCATCTTAAGTTCCCGTTCCCAGAACTGGGGGCCACTTAAAAAACATTCCCTTGTGTAAAGGTCAGAGCTTAATCACAGTTTCAGTTGATTTCTTTTCCCAAGCTTGTGAGTCCAGGTGGGGCCTTGGGCCATAAGTCCAGATTATTATGAGCCCAGATCAAAAGTACATTCTTTCTCATAATATTTTCTCAGAGTTGTCTTTTGGCTGCCAAGTACTCAGTAATTGGATTCGATTTGGTCCAGTAACGCCAGGGCCACTGACCTGCGCAGGCCTGATGGATGCAGAGAGGGAGAGGGAGAAGTAGGTGCCTACTCTTTCTATCCCTACCCTCTGACCTCTTCCTAGCTTTCCTTCAGCTTAGTGGGACTGGAGCCAAAGGGTGAGGGATCCCAGTGGGTGCCTTCCACGGCAATCAGCCTCCAGGAGACACAAAACAGGAGAGAACACACTGGAGAGTAAAAATGGATGGTAAGTGCTGAGAAACCCTCACCACTCAGAGGGAAGCCTTTCATTATATATTATAAAGAAAACCAAAGTTATACTTAGAGCAGTATTTTCATGCTAAAGCCAAGTCGATACTTGAATTCTAGTTACAAATCTGTCATTGGCCTCTTGAGAGCCTTCAAAGTGTCCCTCCAACTCTCCCCACCTCAATTCATCACAATATGTTTATTTAACTTGTTTAAAATAAAAGGGTTTGTCCAGATACTTATGACAAGAGCTGCAATAAGCCATACCTCTTGGGGACAGAATGTGGCCCAAATCCAGGACTCCAAATGGTCTTGGCACTGAAGTGAGTCTTACAATGATGAGGAAGTCAGTGTAAGTGGTGGTGTGCTCTGGGCCTATGAACTTTACAAAATTAAGTCTCAACATATTTTAAGAAACTTAAGGAAAAGCCTCAGCTGAAGGTACATTGGTGAGGAGTGAAGCTCAGGTGTGGAACAGGAAGCTGGGTTCTATTTTCAACACAACCATTAATGGTGGCCTTTGAAATTCTTTAGCTTTTCAAATAGTATTTCAAATGGTAATTTGGGCTGAGGTTACAAGTGGGCAAACACCTAGAGCATTCCCCTTCTCATACTTTTCTATTCATCTACAAATGTCTTTAGTGTGCAATTTGCCTTAGGAAAATGCATGCAATTTTCTTTGATAAACGAAAAATTCCAGCCTCATGCTGCTCTTTTGGGGAAAATCATGAGGCTCCTGTAAGAATGGATAAACAGAACTGTAACTTATCAAAAGTACTAACATTTGAAAAATTGGAATTACAGTAATTGGATACATCTACTTTTAAAGGCTCCTGTGAAAATAATTGTCTAACATCATTTAATTCAAAAGGTTTTAATGTCTCAGCCCCAGTGCATTGGTTCTACCATGCAGAGCCAAACATGTACCTAAGGCGTGGAGTAGAGGACTCCTGGGGCAAAGCTGAAGAGAATAAACAATAGCACCAGCCTGGTGGAGGGTGATAAAAGGAATGGGAGACCACATGGAGTCCAAGTGGGGCATTCATGTCCTCCAGAATAGCACAGAAAGAAGACACGATGCACGTGACTACATCAACAGTTCTCATTTCCATCTTTAACTTTGTTTGGTATTTCTTTAATTGGAACTCTCCCTTAAAAAGTGTAGGTCTTATTACATTAGTTATTAAATAGTGAAAACATTTTTCCTTTGCCCTTCAGAAGTTTTCCTTACTGCCGTTACCTATATAGCTGTTTTCTTCTATAAGTAGTATTGAAATAAAATGAAGTCCTATGAAAATTAAAACAAATAAAAGGCTTGCTAAGGCATAAGCTTTTAAGAGACACTTACTTGATTGTATTAAATATAAGTCCTCAAATCTTCACAGATATGGGACTCCTGGCTAAAGAGGGTTAAATAAAACCACTTCTGTTTCACTTCTTATCATATGAAACTTCCTAATATCTACAGAACAGCCCCCCCAAATCAAGACAAAGCTCATTTCCACCATGACAGGAATATGTTTCCAACTCCAAATGTCATGCTTGAAGAATTTGATAAATATAGTGATACTGGAGTCACAATGAGATAGGAGGCTGATAGAAGGTGCTTAACCGGACCCTGGCAGGATTCAGATCTCTCTGGACGGGAGAATATTGGTGTCCAAATAGTCATGCGCCAAGGCAAAGAAGGATGGAGGGTGCCAAGGAAGGTGCATGCGGATGACATTTGAAACACGTGGAGGTGAAGGAGGGTGCACCACGTGTCAGTCTATGTCTTCAGCCTACCTCCTGCCTTGGAAACTTTTGGAAGAGAGATTAGAAAGAGGAGAAATGGAGGAAGGACAGGAATCGTGAGACTTCAATGTGGAGAACTTTTGACAAAGAAGGTTTCTGTGCGCCACACTGATCCACTGGATGTGACCGCTAAAGACACACTTTCCCAGGACAGTGGAAAACATTCCCCCTCCAATCTTCAGACATATTGACTTCCCATTAACCCTGCCCTCTGCTTCCCTCCAGGTCCACCTTGTGCCTGCCAAGTCCCACTCTCCTTCATGGATTGGGCTTCCTTTAGCTGTTTAAGTGTGTCCTTCTGTTTTAAGTATTGCTTAGGTTTTAAACACAACTAAATCCTTTGGTAAACAAAATGTCAGATAGGAAACATTAAAAGTTAATAATTAATGACTTAAAGAAGACAGAAGAAATTGTTGACTAAAATCATATGCTATTATAATTCCATAATTTTAAAGTCTACTGAATATATAATGTATATACATATATGTATAGAACTTGTTTGTATAGATATAAATGTGTTTTACATATATACACATAGAGAGAGAGAGAGAGGAAATAGATAGATATATATATACAGAGAGAGAGATCTATATTACATTATATATATATATATATATATATATATATATAGAAAGAGAGAGAGAGAGACAGAGAGAGAGGGACAGAAAGAGAGACAGAGAACATAAAGAGAGAGAGGTCCCAATCCCTGGTGGTGCTTTGGGCCAGTGCTGCTAGAGGGATGGATGATGGTTTATGTGCTCATGCTATCTGGACTCACTTCACAGTCTAAATTCAAATCCATCCCCCAGAAACATCTACATTTGGATTCAGAATTCTGACTAATAATCACAGAGCTTTCTTAGTTTTGGTGTGTTATGCATCTGTTGTTTCTTGTGGGGCGGAATCTAACCTGGAAATAAGTCTTCCTTTATGTGTATAAACATACATCCCCTCAGTTACACATTAGCCATCTCACATCAAAAGTAAGAAACTTTTCTATCATCATTTATCACCTCAAGGCCAATACTGAGAAAATAACTTTTCCAGCTGTAGTTAACACTCATCAGGTCTGTTCCCTGCAAATCGATGGGGGAAGGGACAGACAAAGACAGTTTAGACGAATGCCCAAGAAGGTCTGGGTGGTATAGGGAGATAATTACCTGTCAGTCACACCTGGGAGCAGGTCACTGGTCAGAATAGGTGTGGCCACTGCAAACGTGGAAAAATTTGATATTTAATCTCCTGAACAAAGAAAGTTCTCTCATTTGTTCTCTTATGCTCTTGAAACTCCTGTTGCAGAGGGCACACTCCTCTGCACTGTCCACATAACTCACAGCCCTGTGGGACCCACACAAAGGACTAATGGACTGGAACTAGCCTAATGCTACATCAGACCCAGCTCCAACATGGAACAGAAACTCTGGGCACTGGTTTTGCTTCTGGCTCATCTGAAGCCCCAGTTGCTACCTTTTCCAGGACTGGTTTAAGGGACATGCAACTTTGGAAACTGAGAACTATAATTCCACGCAAATAAAAACCACTCATTCCGTGCAAGTCTTAGAAAATTCCTTTTCTCAAGATATCACAAGTACCCCACTCCCACAAGTGACGAAGAAATTCCACTCACTCATTTCTCCAGCAACAATAGAATTGTAAACTCTTTGAGCCCAAAGGAAAGGAAGGAGAGGACTGGGTTAACATTTTGAGCTCTGTTTATGTAGCATGTCACGTCACCTTCTCCTTCCACTTAGATTTAAAACAGTCTCTTTGGGAGATCCAAGATGACAGTGGATTGAGTGGAAGCTACAATGACACTCTCCTGGGACCAATCTGGATTTACAACTAAAACATAGAAAAACCATCCTGAAAACCAACTGAAGAGGAGCTGCAGAGCACCCTCATAGTCAAGGAAGAAAAATGGGGACCACATAGGGACTGGTAGGAGGTAAGGAGGTGAGAGAGGGCTGGCTGGGCTCCCACAGGCAGCAGCTGAAGATCCGGAGAGATACCTCAGCTGTGGGGGGTTCCCACTGAGGACTCTGGAGCCTAACCCCAGGATGGGCTTCCCAGTCAAGAGGACAAGAACTGAGAAAGGTGCCCACAGAACATCTGGCTATGAAAAGCAGCTGGATTTCTGTCTGACAGGGAGATGCAGCTGGAAATGCAGGAACACTCTTAAAGAGCTAACACACAAAGTTTCATGTACAGCCATTCACCTTGGGCTCTGGCTGGAGGGGTGTGGATCTCAGAGTGGACTGGAGCTGTGTAGGGAGAGTCTGGGGTTGTGGGCTCTGGAAAGTGAGATCAGAGGATGCCCTTCTGGATTCCTGTGCCTAGTCATTCCCCCAGACTGTGGAAGACAAATTTCTCTGGCAGAAAATTTTTGGCTTTTGCCTCAGGGGGGAAGAAATTGCCCCATCCTTCTGGAAAACCTCTCTCCCTACCCAGAGGAGTTATTATAGCCTGAGGCTTATTAAGAAACTGATAATAACCAGCTGCCCTACCCTGTGGAGCTTCTATAGCCTGAGGCTCATTAAGAGAATCAGTTTAATCAGCCTGCAGGCAGAGGCAGACCTCAGAGTGCTTTGAGTCTTTGCCTGATCTGCTTTGGGACCCAGGCCCTGGAAAAGCTGATTTTGGTGTGCATCTGGGTCCTGTCCAAATGCACAAAGCCCCAGCAGAGGAGACCTCAAGCCTAGGGAAGTCGATAGCTCCAAACAGGGTACTCAGGGCAGGTCACAAACAGTGTCTGACATTGGCCTGTACCAGAGACCCTCCAAAGAGTGAGAGTATTAGCACATCTACCTAATACTTAGTAACAAACCCAAAAAGGTAGCCAAAAATGGGGAGACATAAAAACAAGTCCCAAATGAAAGAACAAGAGAAATCTCCAGAAAAGGAGCTGAATGAAATGGAGATAAGCAGTCTATCAGCTATAGAGTTCATAATACTGATTATAAGGATGCTCAATAGCATGAAAAAAAGATACAGAAACTATGAAGGAAATTAAGATTGACAGAGTAGAAATAAAGAATACATTGCAAGGAATAAACAGCAGATTAGAGGAAGCTGAGGATTGGATCAGTGAATCGGAAGACAGGCTAGAAATAAAAAATCACTGAATCAGAGACTCAAAAAGCAAAAAACAATTAAAAAACAGGAGGACAGCCCAGCCAGGCGTGGCTCAGCGGTTGAGCATCGACCTAGGCAATCGGGGTTCCATTCTCTGTCAGGGCACATGCCCGGCTTGCAGGCTCAGTCCCTAGTTGGGGGCGTGCAGGAGGTAGCCGACCAATGACTCTCTTATCATTGATGTTTCTATCTCTCTCTCCCCCTCTCCTTTCCTCTCTCTGAAATCAATAAAGATATATTTAAAACAAACAAACAAAAAACAAAACAGGAGGACAGTCTAAGGGAGCTGTGGGACAACATGAAATACAACAATATTCATATCATAGGAGTGCCAGAGGAGGTCAAAATAAAGCAAGGGTTAGAGAACCTATTTGAAGAAATAATGGCAGAAAACTTCACTAACCTTTTGAAGGAAAAAGACATAAGTTCAGGAGGCACAAAAAGTCCCAAGCAAGAAGAATCCAAAGAGGCCCAGGCCCAGACACATAATTAATATGCCAAGAATTCAAGACAAAGAAAGAACCTTAAAGGCAGCTAGAGAAAAGCAATCTGTTACCTACAAAGGAGCCTCCATAAGGTGAAGTATGCAAGCTAACGCAAAACAAGAATCTGAAACCAAGACTACTCTATGCAGCAAGATTATCATTCAAAAGAGATGGTAAAATAAAGAGCTTCCCAGACAAACACAGGCTAAAGGAGTTTATCACCACTAAACCAGCATTACAGGAAATGTTAAAGGAACTGCCGTAATTAGAAGGAGCAAATGAGAAACACAGGCATAAAGAAATAAAATGGCAATAGATAAGTATTTATCAATAATAACCTTAAGTGTAAATGGATTAAATGCCCAAATAAAAAGACATAGGGTAGCTGAATGGATAAGAAAATATGACCCAAATATATGCTGTCTACAAGAGATCCACCTCAGAACAAAAGACTCACACAGGATGAGAGTGAAGCCATGGAAAAAAATTTGCCATTCAAATAAAAATGAAAAAAAAAAAGTGGGGTAGCAATACTCATATATGACAAAATAGACTTCAAAATGAAGACCATAACTAGAGACAAGAAAAGTCATTATATAATACTAAAGGATCAATCCAACAACAGGATATAACCTTGATAAACATATATGCACCAAATATAGGAGCATCTATATTTATAAAAAAACTTCTGGAGGACTTTAAGGGAGAGATTGACAGCAATACAGTCATACTAGGGGAATTTAACACCCCACTGACTTTACTGGATAGCTCTTTTGAACAAAAAGTCAACAAGGAAACAGTGACCCTAAATGACACATTAGATCAGATGGATTTAATTGACATTTACAGAACATTCCACTCCAGAGCTGCAGAATATACATTCTCCTCAAGTGCACATGGGACATTGTCAAAGACCATGTGTTAGGACACAGAACAGTCTCTACAAGTTCAAGAAGATTGAAATGATATCAAGCATCTTCGACCAAAATAGCATGAAATTAGAAATCAACTACAATAAAAACACTAAAAACATTCAAACACATGGAGGCTAAATAGCATGTTATTAAACAATGAACAAGTTACCAAAGAGATCAAGGAAGAAATCAAAAACTTCCTGGAAATGAATAAAAATAAACACATAACCGCCCCAAATCTATGGGACACAATGAAAGCAGTCCTGGGATGGAAGTTCATAGCACTACAAGCCTACCTCAAAAAACAAGAAAAACTTCTAATAAACTATCTAACCCTACAGCTTAAAAGCTTAGAAAGAGAACAACAAGAAAAGCCCAGAGTAAGTAGAAGGAAGGAAATAATAAAGATCAGAGCAGAAATAAATGACATAGAGACTAAAAAAAATAATACAAAAGATCAATGAAAACAATAGCTGGCTCTGTGAAAAGATGAACAAGGTTGATGAACCTCTAGCCAGACTCATCAAGAAACAAAGAGAGAGGACTTTAGCCAGACTCACCAAATAACCAAAATCAGAAACAAAAGAGGTGAAATAACAACTGACTTAAAAGAAATACACAGAATTGTAAGAAAATACTATGAACAACTATATGCCACCAAGCTGGGCAACCTAGATGAAATGGACAAACTCCTAGATAAATACAACTTTCCAAAACTCAATTAAGAAGAGTCAGAAAACCTGAAAAGGCCAATAATTGCTGATGAAGTTGAGGCAGTAATCAAAGGGCTCCCAGCACACAAAAGCCCTGGTCTGGATGGCCTCACAGGGGAGTTTTACCAAACATAAAAAGAAGAATTAACACCTTCACTCTTCAAACTATTTCAAAATATCCAAGAGGAAGGAACACTTTCAAACTCTTTTTTTTTTTTTTTAATATATCTTTATTGATTTCAGAGAGAGGAAAGGAGAGGGAGAGAGAGAGACAGAAACATCAAAGATGAGAGAGTCATTGATCAGCTGCCTCCTGCACGCCCCTGAATGGGGATGGAGCCCACAACCCAAGCATGTGCCCTGATCCTGAATCGAACCCTGATTGCCTGGATCCTAGGTTGATGCTCAACTGCTGAGCCACGCCTGGCAGGGCTCAAATTCTTTTTAATAGGCCAGCATTAGCCTAATTCCAAAACCAAATAAATACACTACAAAGAAAGAGAATTATCAGGCCAACATCCCTGATGAACATAGATGCTAAAATCCTCAACAAAATATTAGCAAACAGGATCCAGCAATACATTAAAAAGATCACATACTTTGATCAAGTGAGATTTATTCCAGGGATGCAAGGCTGGTACAATTTTTGCAAATCAGTAAAAGTGATACATCACATAAAACAACTGAAAGACAAAAATCACGTGATCATATCAATAGATGCAGATAAAGTATTTGATAAAATCCAGCACCTATTTTTAATAAAAACTTTTAGCAAAGTGGGAAGAGAGGGGTCATATTTCAACATAATAAAGGCCATATATGACACACCTACAGCCAACATCATACTCAGTGGGCAAAAATTAAAACCATTTCCCCTAAAAATAAGAACAAGACAGGCGTGTCCATTTTCACCACTCTTATTCAACATAGTATTGGAAGTCCTCGCCACAGGGATCAGACAAGAAGAAAACACAAAAGGCATCCAAATTGGAAAGGAGGAAAGAAAACTCTCATTATTTGCAGAAGACATGGTATTGTACGTAGAAAATCCTAAAGACTCCACCAAAAAACTACTAGATTTAATAAATGAATTCAGCAAAGTAGCAGGATACAAAATTATCACCCAGCAATTGACTGCATTTTTATACACCAATAATGAACTCCCAGAAAGAGAAACAAAAAATGTTCCCATTTACCATTGCAACTAAGAAAATAAGATACCTAGGAATAAACTTAACCAAAGATGTAAAAGACCTGTACTCAGAAAACTGCAGGACACTGAAAAAGAAATAGAGGAAGATGTAAACAAATGGAAATATATATCATGTTCATGGATTGGAAGAATAAACATTATTAAAATGTCCATACTACCCAAAGCAATCTATAAATTCAATGCAATCCCTATTAAAATTCCAACAGCATATTTCACAGATCTAAAACAAACACTTCAAAATTTATATGAAACCAAAAAAGACTCTGAATAGCAGCAGCAATCTTGAGAAAGAAGAAAAAAGTTGGGGGGATCACAATACTAGATATCAAGTTATACTACAAAGCTACAGTGGTCAAAACAGCCTGGTACTGGCATAAGAACAGGCATATTGATCAATGGAACAGAACAGAGAACCCAGAAATTGACCCACACCATTATGGTCAATTAATATTTGACAAAGGAGGCAAGAACATACAATGGGGTAAAGACAGTCTCTTCAATAAATGGTGCTGGGAAAACTGGACAGGTACATGCAAAAAAATGAAACTAGACCACCAACTTACAACATACCCAAAAGTAAATTCAAAATGGATAAAAGACTTAAATATAAGATATGAAACCATAAAAATCCTAGAGGAAAACATAGGCAGCAAAATCTCAGACATCTCTCATAGCAATATGTTTCCTGATACATCTCCTAGGACGAGGGAAACTAAGGAGAAAATAAACAAATGGGACTACATCAAAATAAAAAGCTTCCGCACAGCAAAAGAAACCATCAACAAAACATAAAGGGAGCCCACTATATGGGAGAACATATTTGCCAACGACACATTTGATAAACAGTTAACATCCAAAATATATCAGGAACTCCTATAACTTAACAAAAGTTAGACAAACAATCCAATTAAAAAATGGGCAAAAGACCTGAAGAGACACTTCTCCAAAGAGGACATACAGATGGACAAGAGACACATGAGAAAATGCTCAATGTCGCTAATCATCAGAGATGCAAGTTAAAACCACAATGAGGTGTCACTTCACACCTGTCAGGATGGCTCCATCAACAAATCAACAAACGACATGTGCTGGCGAGGGTGTGGGGACAGGGGAACCTGGTGCACTGCTGGTGGGAGTGCAGACTGGTGCAGCACTGTGGAAAACAATATAAAGTTTCCTCAAAAGATTAAAAATGGAGCTGCCTTTTGACCCAGTGATCCCACTCCTAGGAATATATCCTAAGAATCCCAAAACACCAATCAGAAAGAATATATGCACCCTTATGTTCATAGCAGCACAGTTTACAATAGCTCAGATCTGGAAACAGCCCAAGTGCCCATCAGTAGATGAGTGGATAAAAAGCTGTGGGACATTCACACCATGGAATACTACACAGCTGTAAAGAAGAAGGATCTTTTATCCTTTGGGACAGCATGGAGGAAACTAGAAAGTATTATGCTAAGTGAAATAAGCCATCAGAGAAAGATAAACACCACGTGATCTCACTTATATGTGGAATATAATGAATAAAATAAACTGATGAACAAAATGGATCCATAGACATAGACGCATGGAACAGACTGAGGGATCTCAGAGGGAAGGTGGGGATGGGGTAGTGGGCGGGGAGAGGTTAATCAAAGAACTTACATGTTTATAAGCATAACCCGTAGACATAGACACTGGTCTGGGGAAGGCCTGGGCGTGAGGTGGATGTGGGGTGGAGCGATCAATGGGGGTAAAAAGGGGACATGTGTAATATTTTCAACAATAAAGAAACTTTAGAAAAAAATTAAAAAAAAACACACACACAGTCTCTTTGGCATTGGTATCATTGCCTGCATTTCAAAGATGAGATAATTAGGCTTAAATGGGTTAAATAACTTGCACCAGGTGTCTGAGCCTGAGATTCCAGCTGTGACCGTGGCCTCTGAAGACTTAGGTCATTCACCACAGCTTGTGATCCCAGCTGAGAATATCTAGTCTAATGCTTCATCCTGCAAATCAGGGAGCTGAGACCCAGAGTGAAAACTAATCCACAAGGCTAATTGGAGTACTTCTGTACAAACCAAGCTGCAAGCAGCCAATTCCCAACTGCAGACACGGCTAGGCCAAGCCCTGCACTGGCCCCAGCACAGCCCAAGTGCTTTTACTGAACCATGAAGCTCTCCTGGCTGCTCTTCTTGGTCTTTTTAATCCTCAGGTGATTCTTGCTCGTGTCTCTCTGCACAGTTCCTGAGCACCGTGGTCATGCAGTAACTAGGTTCTTTTAGAAGACCGCACAAGTGCAGCCCAATAATCGAAGGTAAGTGAGAGCTAGCACTCCCTTATAACCTAGCTGCCAGGAAATTTTAAAATCAAGCCCCAGACCAGATTCTGCCACATATACAAACCTTAATCAGAGAGTGTGAAAATGAAACCTCACTGTTCCATTTTGAGGCTTTAAAAAGTGTGACAGTTCTTTGAAAACAAATGTTACAATATTCTAATTGTGCATTTCAGGGAATCACATCTTGGAATACTGTGACAAAGCCTCTTCTAAACAACAGCAAGATTCAAGCTCCCTTTTTAAATATTTTATTTTACTTTTTCCATCACCTTTTATCCCCTCTAAGCCTTCTTCGACCTCCACCCAGCCCCCTCCACTCCCACAATCACCACACTGTGGTCCATGTCCATGAGTTCTCTCTCTTTTCCTTTTTTGCTCAATCCATCCACCCCCCAACCCCATCCCCCCAGCTGTCTGCCTGCTCTGTAAGCTGATTTATGAATCAAACCTTCCGTGTTCTCTCGAAGGGTATACAGTGGCATAGATGCTATGTTTTAATGTCCTGTTCCTGAGTAAGCAGGATATGTTTTGAAGAGTTTTACCTAATCCATGTGTATTGAATACCAAAAATGCTCCCATGGAAGCATATTTCTAACACCCACTATTCCTCATCAACAATTTTTCTGGTACACACCAACCTTTCCAGTTCGTTTTCTTGATGGATAGAACAGCCTCTGATATTATTTGGTGAAAAAGGAAGCAGAGACTCATAGTAGCCACCCCTTAGTGTGGGCTCTCTGATCTAAATTTATCAGGTCTCTGTGGCATGATTGGGGAGACTGACTGACCTTGCCATGGGATGGAAACAAGCTAATGCCCACATTTATACCACATGGCCTAAGATGAATTATTTAAAGAAAATGAGTGCTTACATATTTACTGACTCACCACTCCCCTTGGCGTGTGATTGACCACTTGTTCACTCAACTCTCTCTTGACTGTCTTGGTTCTCTGATACTCTGTTACCATGACCTTCAACACAGGTGTGTCTCCAGGACCCTGAGCTAATGCTCCGACCTTGTCCCAGCCTAGTCACTCTGGGCCTAGGGCTACCGCGCTGGAGAATTTCTGTACCTGCTTGGCCTTGCTTTCTCCCCACCTCTGTGGCTCACTCCCAGCCATGTTCACACCATGCTTCCTAAGAATCTGTGCTTTTCCGTATAGTGTGGACCTGAAGCACCAGACTTCTGCTAGGACTCCAACTTTGTGGCCATGAAAACACCTTCTGGAGGGCTATCTAAAGGCAAATAGGTTCATCTCCTCATACCCTGGGCTTAAGTGGGAGTTCACCTCTCTGACATTGTCATCACTCCAATACCTGACTTCACCACCACCTGCCCTCCCATCCAGTTGCTACTCTTCACTAAAAAAAAATTCTCAAGATGCAGGAAGAAGAGATACAAGATGACTCTCAGACTGGGTGAAAATCTGCATCAAATATGAAATCTTATTATTTTAAAATATTTTGAGAAAGTTTTAACTTAAAGAAATGTGCAATCAAAATATCACTTTCTGCCTTCCTTGGTTTCGCTGGAACATGGGGATTAGATGCTCTCAGTCCAGCCACCAGTGCTGAGGAGTCCTAGGTACAGAAAGAACTATGAGCCACTCTAACTCAGCAATCAAATGTTTCTCATAAAATGTGAAATAAAATTGTTTTATATAAATCCTTTACAAACAGCATCTTCTAAAAAGCTCCTCTATGAAAGACACAACAAAAGGCACTTTATCCAGCTTAATCCTCATGGCAACCCAGGAGGCAGGTCTTTTTGTTTCTATTTTACTGATAAAGAAACTGAGAAACTCTAAGGGGTAAGTAACTTTTCCAATATCACTCAAACAAGTTATATTAACGTTTGAACAAAAGTTTTATATGGACTTATGCCCTAACCCACAATATGACTCTAAAGTTACTCAAATGACACTTGATACTGATATATTCTGAATTGATAATGAGTATCAGGTACCAGCTGCCCTTTTTATTCTTTTTCCAGAAAGGTCATTAGTTGTTCCTGTCACACCTGCCTTGGAAGGGAGGAACATGGGAAGGAAACTGGCCTCCCTGTTGTTGAACTAGACCTGCATATCAGAAGATGGCAGGGGTTATTTCCATCTTGTCTTGTTTACTGGAATTTTCTTTTTTTACACCAGAACCTAGAGTAAACGGTGTCTGGTTTATTGATTTACTTTAATTTGAGCCTATGAAAATATCAAAGTATTCCCCCAAAGATAAAAAGGACTTTCAAGTGGTGTAGCCACTTGAAAAAATCAAGAATATTTGCTTTAAAGGGTTGGTGAAGTGGTTGACGCTCGTGTTATCACGTGGCTGGAAACAACTTTGAAGATGCAGACAGAAAAGGCATTGCTGACATCTCAGCACCAAAGTATTAACGGTGAGGTTTCAGTTAACTGGGAACGTGGGAACGTTTTAGGGACACAGCGCCTATCTTGGACATCGCAAGCCCTTCCACTGCGGGGATCGGGGCTCTCCTGCATTTAGTCTTAATGTTATTCCACCTGGCGGGTAAGGGGGACTGGAGGGAGTCTGAGAGGACATGCTGAGCAATGTTTTCAGAGAGAAGCAAGGACTTCATGTGATTTTGCAGAAAGAGAATTTGATTTTGGGTCAAAGGACTGATTCCAGTTCTCTCACTAGTTACTGCGACCTTCCACAAGGACTCAGTTCTTTGAGTTCATTAAGAGGAATGGACAAAAAATAAAAATAAAACAGCTACATTGGTTGAAATAACTACAATTTACCTGTCACTTTGTGTGCATTACCTGGTTAATCTTAATAAATCCCATGAAGATGATATGCCATCCTCCCTGTATAATGAAGGGTTAAGTGACTGGCCCTGAATGACACTACAAATGCTAACTACAAACTCCACAGTCTTTCCACTCTTCATGGGACCCTATTTCCTCCACCATTTTTCCAAAGTTCATTTCATTTCCACTATGTTTTTCTGAGACCCATTATAATGTTAGGAAAAGATGAATAATAGCAATTTCAAAGTACATAGTTCAGAGCTACAATGCCAGGGATTATTATAAAGGGGTGGACAAAAGTAGGTTTACAGGTGTTCTTATGGAAAAAAATACATAATAAAAGAATAAATAGTAATACAAGAGCAAACTGTGTTTTGAGTACTCACAACTGTAAACCTACTTTTTGCCATCTATCTATCTATATCTATCTATATCTATCTATCTATCTATCTATCTATCTATCTATCTATCTATCTATCTATCTATCTATCATCTATCTATCTATCATCTATCTATCTATCATCTATCTATCTATCTATCTATCATCTATCTATCTATCTATCTATCTATCATCATCTATCTATCTATCATCTACTTTCTATCATCTATCATCTATCTATCATCTATCTATCTATCATCTATCATCTATCTATCTATCTATCATCTATCTATCTATCTATCTATCTATCTATCATCTATCTATCATCTATCTATCTATCTATCTATCATCTATCTATCATCTATCTATCTATCTATCTATCATCTATCTATCTATCATCATCTATATCATCTCTATCTATCATCTATGTATCTATATCTATCTATCTATCTATCTATCTATCTATCTATCATCTATCTATCTATCATCTATCTATATCTATCATCTATCTATCTATCTCTATCATCTATCTATCTATCTATCATCTATCTATCTATCTATCTATCTATCATCTATCTATCACCTATCTATATCTATCTATCTATCTATCTATCTATCTATCTATCTATCTATCTATCTATCTATCTATCTATCTATCTATCATCTATCTATCTATCATCTATCTATCATTTATCATCTATCTATCATCTCTATCTATCTATCTATCTATCTATATCTATCTATCTATCATCTATCATCTATCTATCTATCTATCTATCTATCTATCTATCTATCTATCTATCTATCTATCATCTATCTATCATCTATCTATCTAATCTATCATCTATCTATCATCATCTATCTATCTAATCCATCTATCATCTATTTATATCTATCTATATCTATCATCATCTATCTATCATATATCATCTATCTATCTATCTATCATCTATCTATCTATATCTATCTATCTATCTATCTAATCATCTATCATCATCATCTATCTATCTATATCATCTATCTAATCTATCATCTATCTATGTATTTTTTTCTTATATCTGAACAGGCTGTGCACCTGCCCTTCCTGGAGCTTTCAGCACAGACTAAAATCCCTATAGTAAAATGTTCCAGAATGAAAAAAACAGCCCTCCAAATAATCAATAAACAAGGGCTGGTATTAACAACTTCATGTGATGAAAATGCAATTTATGGTACATGGTTTGAGTCTCTTCTGTAGCTCATTTACTTTGTAAAATTCACAGCAATTCTAAAATACTCTTCCATTTAAAGCAATTAAGCAAAGATGTGCGAGTACATACACACACACACACACACACAAACACACACACACACAGGGATAATGAGACTTAAACAGTGATGCTCTTTTACTTCCTGGTGTTTCGCTAGCCATTATTTATACATATTTATGTAACATCTGGGAGATAGTCTTGGAATGTCTGCTTTGTTCTTCATTTGTTATTCATTAGAAAATGAAAGCACAAAGGTGGAGGCAGGTAGAGAGAGCGTGGGGCAGGCAGAGACCACACTCCGTGGGTCATGGAGTAGAGGAAAGATGAGTAGCTGCTTCAGCCCTCTCTCCAGGGCCACCCTGCAGCACCCCTCCTACCTGCTCTTCACACTGAGCACCCGCATTTCCTGAGCCTGCCTGTGCTTTCACCAGGAGGGCTTCTCCGCCACAGCTCCCCCTGCTGCACAGGAGGAGTTCTTGCCCCTCAAACCCGCCTCTCTCCTTCTGTGGGGTGACTTCTAATCTTTCAGGTCTTTATTTATTGGACCTGGTCTCTTCCCTCCCTCCGCCAGATGAAGTGCATTTTTTCCAGGGATTTATTGGTATCAGCTGACCCTCGACCCTCTGGAGTGGTGATCACACTGCAGTGTTTGCTTGTCTGGGTTGGCTTGTCTGGGTTTACACTGTGAAGACCCGAAGGCAGTGACTGTGACTGTGTCTTATTTTTGCTTTATTTTGTTTCATTTTACCTTGAGGCCTAGTATTTCTCTCTCTAGTACACAGGGAAGCTCACAATAAAACATGCTGATTGAATCAAGGAAGGAGTTGGTAAGCAGTCATTGTCTAATGGTAAAGACAGAGACAAATGAGTGAGAGAATAAAAGGAGCTCTCTAGGGGCCCTTGGAGGAGGCATTCCAACCACAGTATTAGAAGAAGTTTTCTCCTCTTGTCTTCACTCCCATTTCCTCGGTAAGCTGCTCACCTCCAGCCCTCAAGAAAACCTTGGTTTCTGCCCCAACAAGAAATGCAATGCAATGTAAAACAAAAAGCAGGAAGTGAGAGTCATTTTACAGAGCAGAGTCGGTGGAGATCACGGGGCTATTTCTGCTGTCCACCCTGGGAGAGCACACACTGCATCCAGACATAGGGGCAGGGTGGGCAGAAAGGCTGGGTGCACTGGGAGGGTAGCAGAGCAGGGCTGGTGTGGCAGGGAGGTATTCTGGACAGAACGTAAATTTTGCACCTGTGTCCTTTTACCTCCATGGACATTTCCATCTGGTTATTTCAAGTTAAGAAGGTTTTCATGAGGCTACCTAATGTTTCTTCCTACACAAATCAGCTAAGTTGCCCCGTGCCTCCCTGCGCAGGTCAGCAAGGAGCCAACAAACTGAGGTTACCCTTAGGACTACAGTGAGAATCAGGGTTTCGAGTGCACAAATTCTACCACTCATTCCTTCTTCCCAGTTTTATAGGGAATAAACTATATTTGCACAGACATATGCATAGCCCAATGAAAATTAAAAAACAAACAAAAAACCCCCACAACCCTTTTTCTCAGTAGCAGGGTCACTGTGACCACACTGGGCAGATCTTTCTCAAGGCTTATGTTCAACAGCCTGTGGAAGGCTTCCCGCTTTTCTTTCCCTCAAATCTAGAACTAGATGTATGAAACCATTTCCCAGACAAATGCCGCATGGACAGGTTAGTCAGGACCTTGTTCCTGCGCATTGAGAGGACAGAGCTGAAAGTGTACCTTCAGCTGGGCTCATAGCAGACAGGCTCCGCGTGTGATTCTGTTGTCATGGAGCCAAGGAGCACAAGGCGGGGACACAGACAGCAAGAGTGAGTGTGAGGGTCAGCTTCTGCCGTGTACTCCTCATGGGAGGTGCACCTCCTTATAGGGGGAACATTGCCTAGCATCTCAGGCTCCCCCAATCTGCATCAGGGCGAACTGGTTAAGAGAGTACATAATTAAGAGTGTCAGAGTTTCTTCATGATTCTTTCCCTAAGGACTCAGGCAGAAATATAAACAGACATCTCTTCACCAGAACTTGAGAGCATCTTCTGGGCAAGTACATAACATTTCTAAGACTTATTTTCCTGAAATGTAAAATGAGAAAAACAAAAGAAATTTTCTTACAGAGTGATTCAGAAGATAAAATGAGATAATTTACGAACAGTTGTAACCTGAACTCAATAAGTGTTAGTTTTGTGGTGCCATGCAGGTGTTCCTAAAGCTGGCCTTGACCCCTCTCTCTAGGTAATGATATTTGGTGAACTCTGTTTTTTATCTGGCCTCTTGGTTTGCTGATTTCTACCAGTGTCCATTCCTGGGGGAAGTTAGTATAATAAAAAATTTAACTTTCAAGATGTGTTACCAATTTTCATTTACAGCAATAGCTTGGGTGAAAAATAAAATAGATGGAAAGAATAAAAACCTTGGAATTGTAACTATATAGTGGCACAAACTTACAGGGCTGGAGAACACACACAACATAAACAGACACCTAGAAACTGGAACAAAGGGGGAGAAAAAAAGAGGGACATTTGTAATACTATCAACAACAAAAATAATTTAAAAAAAGAAACTGGAGCAAAGAACCACAGAACTGTGGAAAGTGACAATGGCCCGTACTTGCTGAGAAAATAAAGGTAAGACAATCAGGTGAGCATTACTCTCCAAAATAAAGGTGGTGATTGTTTCACTTTTCTGCAGAAGGCTGGCGAAATGGGAACGTTGTTGTTCGTCCCTGGACAGCCTTCAGGAAGCACCGTCACAACCGCCTGGGACGAGTGCCAGGAGACTGGTACAGGGGGACAAAGCGCCACTGAGCCCAGCAGAGGGGTATCTGAGGGACCTGGGCGCTTCGCTGTCCTATAATCAAGAGGCCACACTCGTTTCTCCAAGGGTCAGAGCTGGGACCAATGGCCAGATTCTTAAAGAAAAGGGGTGCGGTTCATCAATTAGAAAATAACACAGCAGTTTGGCCGTCCAGTCACGGAATGGACTTCACACCACGAAAAGGCAAAACGGAGCCACACTGTGGGTTCTCCCCTATGTATTGTAGCCCCTGGAGATGTGTTCCCCAAGACAGTATAACATCTGAATTGGCTCTAGGAGAGAAATGAGGTGGCTTGAATGAAAAGAGCAGATAAAGCCAAAGAGTGACCCATTCCGGGCCCCATATTGTAAAAATGCAGGAAACGAAAAAGTTAATTTATTGACTCAAATGTATTAAGAATCTATTATGTACAGACACATCCTTGGTTTCAACACTGGAGATAGGTTAGATAAATTAGTCAGAGCGCAGACCTCCTGAAATTTATAGCCCCGTAGAAGAAATATATGTTCATAAATATGGTATTATCACGTAGCAAGTGACATGAATGTGGTGCACATAAAGTCCTCCCAGAATTAGACTTTAAATAAGAAGGAACAAACCAGCTTATGTTTTCCTCATCATAATAAAAGAAAAAATATGAAGGGATTGGAAATAAACTGCTTCTCATTTGCAAGAAAATAAATATAGGCCAAAGCAGGTTGAGTCAGAGAAATGAGAAAAGAAAAAAAAATTAGAAAAAAATTTGTGTTTGTTTTATCTCTCTCATGTTATAAACCTTATTGAATCTCAGGTGTGGTCTGAACACACAAGAATACTTTTTTTTTTTTAAATATATCTTTATTGATTTCAGAGAGAGGAAAGGAGAGGGAGAGAGAGACAGAAACATCAATGATGAGACAGTCATTGATCAAGCCCACAACCTGGGCATGTGCCCTGACCGGGAATCGAACCTTGATCGCCTGGATCCTAGGTCAACGCTCAACCGCTGAGCCATGCCCGGCCAGGCAAGAATGCATTTTTTAAGTTACTCTAAATATCTCCCCATGAAAGGTCATTTTTATTTAATTTAACTAACAGGTTTATTGAAGTAATACTAGAAAAATTAAAATTTAAAAATAAATATGACTCTCATTAAGTTTATTCTAAATACAACTTTGTTAATATATATAAAAGGAAATTAATATACATTTATATAAATATTTACACATAACATGAATAATAAACAATGAATAATTTTAAACATTCTTTTTGCAGTGTGACTCACACATGAACAGAAATACCGTTTCTCATTAATAAAAATGCCCATGACTTCATCCTCAATG
Organism: Miniopterus schreibersii; assembly: GCF_964146895.1. Classification (NCBI taxonomy): domain Eukaryota; kingdom Metazoa; phylum Chordata; class Mammalia; order Chiroptera; family Miniopteridae; genus Miniopterus; species Miniopterus schreibersii. The sequence continues at coordinate 81,626,303 of NC_138108.1, forward strand.
GCTCATTGCTTTGTTGGATGCACTATAACATAGTTTTAGAGGCCTCAATGATTAGGCAATTAGATTGTTTCCAATTTATTGTTACAAATAATGTAACAATGAGCACCAGTAAATATTCATATTTCAAATTATCTTATTATAAATTCTATTTTACTTGTGAGCTAATATATAGATGAGTGCCTAGTTCTGCACAAGTTTGCAAACACTAAGTGTTTCTATTATGCTTTCTTTATGTATCTTACAGGAAAAAAAGTGTTATCTCAATGCTGTATAATTTAATTTCTTTATCTTCAAATAATAGTCAATGTTTTTATATATTTGTAAATATTAAATCATATGAACTTATCTCCTTTTTAAAATTGTCTCATTATGATATATTATCCTTCCATTTCCAATGAGATGTTTTATTTATTTTATTTAGTGATAATACCATGTGTTCTTGCTGCTTTGTAGAAGTTCTCTATGCAAGATAGTATTCCTTAATTGAGTTCAGTTGTTGCAAATGCCTCCTTTCAGTCTGTCACATGTTTGATAACGTTAGCTATATTTTCCTTCTTAAAGGAATTATTTCTTTATGTAATGAAGCCTATTAACTCCCTTTTTCTTAAAGTTTTTGGTTTTTAACCTGGGATTCTGTCTCTCTCTCCCACACTTAATCCATGCCCCAGTGATGTTCTCCCACATTTTCACCCTTTAGCTTTACAGTGTTTACAACTTGTGAGCATTCTGGGCTTCACATTTATATATTAAACGAGAGGAACCCAGCTCTACTTGTCTCCATTTAGTGTGCCTATACCCTTAACACTGTCCTGACTATTTTGGCATGCAGTTGTATCTACTATAAATATGTACTTACATTTGTGAACTTTTTATCCAAGTCTCTCAGTCAATTTTGAATCAATAGTATATTGGCCACACCTTTCCCCATGATGGATTTTTAGAAATCTTGTGTGTACTAGAATTAATATTATTCTAGCTTCATAAAATGAGCTGGGGAAATCTTCAGTATTTTCTTTGTCCTATTTCCTGGAAAACCTTTCACAAGTTAATAATAGCTGTTCCTTGAAAGTCTGTAGAATTTATTGGATAATCCTTTGCTGAGCACATCAATTGCTTTAACACCTACTGAATGACATGCTCCCTGTTTCATTGACAGTTTTTTGACATTTCTTTCTTTTAAATAGGAATTTACCATTTCATCTAAATTTTCAAATGTATTAGCAGGTAGCATTCATAATATTCTTAATACTTTTCAAAATCTCTTTGGCATACGTATCTAAAATAGAATTTTGAAGTGTCTCTTATTATGATTACTAATTATAAACATTCCAGCCAGAGGGCTTGGACTACATGATTGTGTGTCTTGAAGTTTATGAAATTTCTTTTGCGGCCTATATATGCTAACTTTGTGAGTATTACCTTGGGAACTTAAAATTTTATTTTCTGTGGTATATATCTGTCTACACATGCATTATACTTATGCACAATGTATTAATTGGATTATGTATATTTTCTATAAATCAATTATAGTTTGATTGCTTGACCTGATGGCTTCTGAAAAATGTATGTTAAATTATCCAACTACAATTTTTAGCTTATCTATTTGTTCCCCAACTTTCATTTTAAACATGCTAGAGACTGAAAATAACAATCATAGCATTATAGCCGTTGTTCCTCTTCAGATATCTGATATAGTTTGATCCTAACTCCAGACTTTCTGGAACCCCCTTTGTCACTGGGTCACTGTAATGTCAAGTACATTTTGTTACTTCTTATTATCATTGGATGCCTATGGACCCTTTTGTTGGGAAGTCATCATCTTCCATTAATTATGAGAATTATTTTACAATAATTCATTAAAATACTTGCTTTTCCCTCCATTTCTTTTCTTTATCTCTTGGGCCTATTTTTTTCAAATCAATTCTTCCCTTCTCCTTCAGATTATTAACTTATTTTTATGTTTATTTCTGACAAGTTCTGGGAAAGGAGTCTCCAAATCGTTACTTTTTCTTTGTGTTTTTTATTCTCCTGTATATGAATTATTTCAACTTTTATAATTTTTTATTAAGTATTTTAATATGATTCTTTTCTCCGTAACTATTGTACTTTCTTATTTTCTCATTACCAATATTACCGTCTCTATTTTAAATCCTTATTCTCAGTGGGTCAAGATAGAGGTTAGTTTATTGTTTTTCTTTTCAAGATTTATATCCCTAAGTGTCTTGCTATCCTCTGTTACGTTATGATTCCCGGGTGCTCTGGGGTACTTGCGCAGTCGCTATATTCCTGGGGACAGGAAGCACAGCCTCGGCTTCAGCTTCTGCCACACCTGGGGCCCGGGACAGGCGTGGCCAGGGCGAGTGTGCACGCCCCGGAGAGGGCATCCCTGGTGCAGACAGGCCACAACCCGTTTGCCACAACCCCTCAGTAAGCCGGGACTGGCTTGGCCCTTTTCCCTGCTGTGTGCTCTGTGTCATCGCCTGGCCCTTGGAGCTGACTGTGTCCCAGCTCTCCTTCCTAAATGCGCTGAGCTCGACTGTCCACCAGCGGTTCCCAGGGCTGCTCTGCTCGTGCCCCAGCGCCCCTGGCCGGCGCGTGGACAGCGCTGCTGCTCCTGACCAACCGTGCGGGCTCGAGAGAGGGCAACAGTCCGCCTGAGAAATGCTGGGAAGGTGGTCATGGTGGAAAGGGTATCCCAACGTACCCTCTGACCCGCATCAGGGCCTTTTATCTCAGAGCTACCACTTTCCCCTCAACGGGACTTAACCACCATCTGTCTCCATAGTATTTTCTAACAGGTTTTACATTAGTTTCTCTCACCTCTCTTTTACGTTTTCCCTTTGAATCATGCATCTCAATATTTAAGTTAGTCTGCCATATTATCTGGAAGAGGAACTCAAGAAAAATATTTTTATCTCAATTTTAAATACAAGGAAAATTAAGTTCAAAGCTTAATTTTTTTTTTTACCTTATCTTTATTGTTGAAAATATTACAGATGTCCCCTTTTTCCCCCTTAACCCCTTCCACCTTGCACCCACTCCCTGCACCAGGCCTTCGCCACACTATTGTCTGTGTCCATGGGTTATGCATATATGAATGTAAATTCTTCGGTTAATCTCTGTCCACCCACCCACCCCCACCTTCCCTCTGAGATTCGTCAGTCTGTTCCATGCTTCTGTCACTGAATCTGTTTTGTTAATCAGTTTATTATGTTCTTTAGATTCCACATGTAAGTCAGATCATGTGAAATTTGTCTTTCTCTGACTGGTTTATTTCCCTTAGCATAATAATCTCCATGTCCATCCATACTGTCCCAAAGGGTAGGAGATCCTTCTTCTTTACAGCTGCATAGTATTCCATGGTGTGAATGTCCCACAGCTTTTTCATCCATTCATCTACTGATGGGCACTTGGGCTGTTTCACAATCTTAGCTATTGTAAATTGCACTGCTATGAACATAGGGGTGCGTATATTCTTTCTCATTAGTGTTTCAGGATTCTTAAGATATATTCCTAGAAGTGTGATCACTGGGTCAAAAGGAAGTTCCATTTTTAATTTCTTGAGGAACCTCCATACTGCTTTCCATAGTGGCTGCACCAGGCTGCATTCCCACCCTCGCCAGCATGTGACATTTGTTAATTTGTTGATGGAGCCATTCTTACAGGTATGAAGTGAAAGACAGTCTCTTTAATAAATGGTGCTGGGAAAATTCGACAGATACATGCAAAAAAATGAAACTAGATCATCAACTTACTCCATACAAGAATACATTCAAAATGGATAAAAGACTTAAATATAAATCATGAAACCATAAAAATCCTGGAAGAAAACAGAGGCAGTAAAGTCACAGACATCTCATGTAGTGGAATTTTCACTGGTACATCTCCTGGGGGAAGAGAAACAAAGGGAAAAATAAACAAACGGGACTACATCAAACTAAAAAGCATCTACACAGCAAAAGAAGTCATCCTAAAATACAAAGGAACCACACGGTATGGGAGAACATATTTGCCAAGGAGGTATCTGATAAGGGGTAATTTCCAAAGTGTATGAAGAACTCATACTACTCAGCAAGAGGAAGACAGACAATACAATTAAGAAATGGGCAAAAGACCCGAATAGACACTTCTCCAAAGAGGACACACAGATGGCCAAGAGACATATGAGAAAATGCTCAATGTTGCTAATCATCAGAGAGATGCAAATTAAATAATTCTTAATACATTACTGAGCCAGTAATGGGCAGAGAGGGAGCAAACAGGGTTAGATCTGACTACAAACCTCATGGTCTTTCCTTGGAATTTATACCAGATATGATTCAATATACTGGCATCGTTTCTAAGAATATAATTTTCTCAGTCAATAAAAAAAATCATCTTGTTTTTTACAAACCCAGGCACTGGAAAATCATTTTGAATTTTTTCACCAAAATCAAACACAGAGAAGATATTTTCAATCCCAAAGTCCACTCCCACCCGATGGAGATGGGAAAGGCTTCCGAATAAGCATAAAGAAAATTCCGTGTTGCATTTACAAAGACAACTCATGTGGACACTGTGCACACAAACCCCATCAATGGACAATGAACAGCTTACAGCTCAGAACCTCTCAGGGGCGAGCACAGAGCAGATGGAGGCAGCCATTGCTCTACCAATAAGAGAATATTGTGTCTCTTTTCAGGTAAGTGCTTTTCTGTGCAATGTCCTGAGCAACAACTCTTGAAACAATGCTGCATGCTATGGGCTGAGATGTGCTAGAGCCAAGTACAAAAGTATAAGTGAGTCAAATAAAAATACCACCTGGGTGTTTTTTCTGCAAACCACTACCACAATGGTCAAAAACTCCTTGGGGTGTTTGTTAATTCTCTGGGGCTTTTGTCTTTTTATTCCAGTGCATTTCAATTTTGGGGGGAAAGAAATATTTATTTGAAGGCAAAGGGAATTGTTTTGAGTACATCTTGTGACTCAAGTGGTGGGGAGTTCTCTCTTTATAAGACACTATAATATGCCCTTGGATGCTCAAACATCTTCACTGGTCTCTGAAATAACCCAATAGTCGCCAAAGCCTAAAGCCCACAGTCCTGTCACCTCTTCATTCTGGATAATTCATTCTCTGTGACCAACACTCTGCAGCTTTAGCCAAGTCATCTCCCCAAGACCTCTGTATGTTAGAACCCCAGCCTGGTAAGAGGATAAGAGATTAAAATAAAATAAGAATTCACCATTTATTCAATATTTACATAATAGATCAGGTATAATTTATAGAGAGGTAATTTAATCTTTTAACATCTGAGGAATGAATATTATTATCCATCTTGAACAGATGGGAAACTGTAATTCAAGGAAGTTAGTCTGCACAAGGTCACACAAGACTCAGGTTTGGTCAAGTCCACAGTAAATAGTTTTAAAGACATTGCCTTGCTTTCTCACAAAATATAAAGCTCATAGGGTACTACAAAGGAAGGAAACTTGTAAATATATCCTTTGCAAGTTGTTTATATAGAAAAAAAGAACATCCTTCATGAGGTTATCTCTCTCTTATGACATGTTGGTGTGGGTTCCCATTTCCTGGTGAAAGAATATGTTAAAAATACATTGGAGGTGATGTCTCATTGTCTTTTTAACTTGCATCTCTCTGAAGATTAGTGACAGCATTTTTCCATATGTCTCTTGGCCATCTGTATGTCCACTTTGGAGAAGTGTCTCTTCAGGTTCTTTGCCCATTTTTAATTGAATTGTTTGCCTAATTTTTGTTAAGTTGTATGAGTTCCTTATAGATTTTGGGTATTAACCCTTTATCAGATGTGTCTTTGGCAAATATGTTCTCCCATACAGTGGGCTCCCTTTTTGTGTTGTTGATGGTTTCTTTCCCTGTGCAGAAGATTTTATTTTGATGTAGCCCCATTTGTTTATTTTCTCCTTTGTTTCCCTCTCCCTAGGAGATGTATCAGCAAACATATCACTGTGAGAGATGTCTGAGATGTTGCTGCCTCTGGTTTCCTCTAGGATTTGTATGGCTTCATGACTTACATTTAAGTATTTCATCCATTTTGAGTTTATTCTTGTGTAAGTTGTGAGCTTCATTTTTTTGCATGTATCTGTCCAGTTTTCTCAACACCATTTATTGAAGAGACTGTCTTTAGTCCATTGTATGTTCTTGCCTCCTTTGTCAAATATTAATTGAACATAATGGCTTGGATCGATTTCTGGCTTCTCTGTTCTGTTCCATTGATCAATATGCCTGTACTTGTGCCAGTACAGGCCGTTTTGATTACAGTGGCTTTGTGGTATCACTTGATATCTAGTACTGAGATCCCTCCAACTTTGTTCTTCTTTCTCAAGATTGCCATGGCAATTCGGGGTCTTTTTTGTTCCATATACATTTTTGGAGTTTTTTCTAGATCTGTGAAATATGCTGCCGGTATTTTAATAAGGATTGCATTGAATTTATAGATTAATTTAGGCGGTATGAACATTTTAATGATGTTAATTCTTCCAGTTCATGAACATGGTATATTATTTTACTTGTTTATATATCTTCCTCTATCTCTTTTTTCAAAACCCTGTAGTTTTCTGAATATAGGTTTTTTACCTCCTTGGTTAAGTTTATTCCTAAGTATCTTAATTTTTTTGTTGAAATGGTAAATGGGATTTTTTTTTTAGTTTCCCTGTCTGTGAGTTCACTATTGGTGTATAAAAATGCCATCAATTTCTAGCTGTTAATTTTTTGTTGCTGTTATTGTTCATCCATTTATTTTGTTCTTTAGATTCCACATATAATGAGATCATGTGATGTTTATCTTTCTCTGCCTGACTTATTTTGCTTAGCATACTACTGTCCAGATCCATCGATACTGTCCCAAAGAGTATGAGATCCTTCTTCTTTACAGCTGCGTAGTATTCCATGGTGTAAATGTCACACAGCTTTTTATCCCCTCATCTACTGATGGGCACTTGGGCTATTCCTGATCTTAGCTATTGTAAGTTGCATTGCTATGAACATAGGGACGTACATATTCTTTCTGATTAGTGTTTCAGGCTTCTAAGGATATATTCCTAGAAGTGGGATCACACTGGATCAAAAGGAAGTTTCATAGTGAATGTTTTTGAGGAACCTCCTTATGGCTACATTGCTGAATTGATGAACAAAATAGATCTGGAGACATAGAAGCATGGAGTAGATGATGAATCTCGAATGGTAGGTGGGGGTGGGGGAGTGAGGGGCAGAGATTAATCAAAGTATTTATATGCATAACCCATGGATACAGACAATAGTGTGGAGAAGACCTGGTGGGGATCGAGGTGGATGCTGGGTGGAGGGGATCAATCGAGGGGGGAGAGAACATCTGTAATACTTTCAACAATAAAGATACATTTTAAAAAACGCATTGGAAAGTTCATAACCTTATTAAAAGGCAAGGTATTTATTATTATAATTATTATTATCATTATGCTTACTCGTCTCTGCATTAAGCATATTTTATTTATACAATGATCTCAAATCTGTGTTGTTAGTGGAAGAAAATAATATGTTTTCTGATTACTCTGCACATACTATGAGGAGAGCTATGCACTATGCACCCCAAAGCAGATTGATCTGAAGTTGTTTATGCAAAATAGTCATGGACTGTGTACATGAATTATACAGTGTTAAGGTTGCAGAAACCTCTTGTTGTTGATAAAATGGAACAGTAACCTGGCTTTGTTTCAAGAATACTACATATTCATCTACATTATATATATAGTGAGTTAATGCTCATGAATGCCTATATAAAACATTAAATTTAGGTGTTATTATCATCACTAATAAAATTATGCTAGAAATTTAAGTGGTAGTACAGCTAAAAAATACTAGCTACCATTTATTATGATATTTTATGTGTCAGGAGGTATATCAAATGCTCAGTCTCCCTCATCTCATTGTATTTCTTTCTCTCAGTAACTCTAAGAGATTGGATGCCTGGATGCAAAGAAGTTAGGAAATGTACTCAGAGTCACAGATCTACAAGTTTTGCCGTGCAGAGAATTTGAATCAGGCCTGCCCACGTCTGAAATTTCTTCCACTTGTCACACACTCTCAGAGTTCCTCATGTGCTAAGGATTGAACCAGGACCAAATAATGCTGTCTCTTTGACATATGAGGCTTTTCACTCTCTTGGCATTCTGATGTTACCACGAGGGAATCTATGCACAGCAAAGCCCCCTCTCATAGGCTACACGTGTTATTTCCTGTCATCCACATGTTATGAACCTCAGCATTAATCCAGTGAGTGAAAACCTGCTCCTAGGGATGCCCAAGATTATTGAAAAGCACAGAAAATTTTGACACTTTAAACTGAAATCACTTTCTTAGAGATTATCTGTTCTAATGGACAACGTACCAGAACAGTCAGGTCAGTGCCACTGAAACAGAGTGAAACTGCAAGTCATATGCTGACTATAGGCTGTCAGAGCCAGAAGGTACCTTAATAAGTTGTTTTATAATCTGTTTCTAGAAGTGGGAACCCTGAGTGCTGCTGAGGTGAAGGATGGTTTTGAAAAACTTAATACAGAGGCAAAGCTGGGACTAGGTCCTTCAGACGTTCTTACTTACACTCTTTATCCTGTTAAATATCTATGTTTTGACATAGTAAAATTTCAGGGAAGTATAAGGAGAATATAAAAACACACATGTATCCACCATCAAAATGCCCACATACCTTATCCCCAGTCATACTTCCCACTCAGACACAGTTATCATTATGAGTGTAGGTGTGTGGTTAGTACATTTTCTGCTTTTACTACCTGTATATGCCAATAAACTAGCTGAAGGGGCTGGGCTTCAAGTTTACAAAGATGGCACCGGCAGTGCATTATGTTGCATAGCGAGATTTATTCATTCAAAATTGTATTTTAGCAACTTGTGTTTTAATGTATTGACATATTTTTATATATGTTACCTGCTCTCTGCTACCATATCAAACATTATTAATGGTTGATTTAACCATCTCCTGACTGCTGGATCTGTTATTATTTGCCCCCACCTTTTTTTTCTGTTTCAAACCATGCTGCTTATGTACCTATGAATCCCAAAGCATATATCATTTTGTTTTACTTATTTCCAGTTTACTGAAGTGTTATAACTTTTAATATTTTTTTAAATGTTATAATTTATAAAAAGTCTTCTGTTTCTTGCTGTACCTCTAAGAGTGAGCCACGCTTGTTCGTAGCTGTACTTTATTCTTTTTTACTGTCCGGTGCTTTAACATTAAAATGCACACATTATTTATCTATTCTATTGATGGGCATTCCAGCTAGTTCTCATGTCTCACTGTTATGAACAATGGTGCTACAAACATTTATGTACATACGTCTCACTGCATAGTTTAGTAAGTTTTCCTGACTTGATGCATGAGATGTTTATGTTCAACTTTGGGATACTCTGATAAAAACATTGTGCCAGTTTCTCTACATCACAATATGCTACTAATCCCATGTTATGTAAAATAAATAGTTATACAAATATTAAAATTCCCATTTGTCAGAATTCTTAAATGCTGCATATTTAGTAGTTATAGAATGCGTCTCGTAGTCTTAGTCTACATTACCTAGCTCATCACAGAGGCTGCGCAGCTCCGTCTGTATTTATTACCATCCTTTCTTCTGTGAAATACTCATGAATATGTTTTGTTCAGGTTTCTTTTTATGGTAGTTACCATATATTTAACATACATATCTGTCTATGACTTTTTAAAATAATGTCAAAATGTATTAAATAGCTTGATTTTTCTCCTAAATGAGATAGGAAACACAGAAGATTTTAAATACTATTTTAATCTCTTTGCTTCCTTTCCACAAATCTTTCCAATTATTTTTGCCTACAATTTTAGTTTAAACCTTTTATTTCCCTAAATAACTATCCTTATGTTGATTTTTTTACCACTTTTAAGTAAATTTTACCACATTCAATGTTCATCTTTATTATTGCATTCCACTTCTTGTCTTTGAATTCACTTATATTCCCAATAGAGTACTTGCCTTTGGTAGTATTTTAAGTAATTTTTAAAGTTTACTGGTAAATTCTCTTTATTTATAAATGCTTATATATATATATATATATATATATATATATATATATATATATATATATAGCCCAGCTGGTGTAGCTCAGTGGTTGAGTGTTGACCTGTGAACCAGGTGGTCAGGGTTTGATTCCTTGTTGGAACACATGCCTGGGTTGAGGACTCGATCCCCCGTAGGGGGTGTTGCAAGAGGCAGTCAATCAGTGACTCTCTCATCATTGATGTTTCTATCTCTCTCCCTCTCCCTCTCTTTGAAATCAATAAAAACATATATATAGTTATATATGTGTGTGTATATATATATTTTATGGGCAATGGTTGGTCATCTATCAGTAGTGATAACACTTAGTTTGCACTCACTTTGGGGTGACATTTTTTCATACTTAATTTTTTATTTTTAAATTCTGTATCCTCTATATACAAGAAACAGAGACATTGATACATGCATCAGACTGATGTATTTCAGAGGCAAGGGGAGGAGGACAGGAAGAGATTAATCAAAGAAATTATATGCATATATGCATCGCCCATGTGATAGTGGGGGAGGGCATGTAATAAGAACAGAGACACAGTTGTTTAATAGTTATTCACCTTACTAACTATAGATACAAAGTTTTCTTACAGACCCTGGGAAACTGAAGAATGAAACAAGGCTATAAAATATAAGATGCCTCGATGGGTTCATTACTCAGAAAAGAAATACATTTTGAGAACAGACCAAGTACAGGACATGCTTTGATTTGGTTGCTGTGCGCGGACCCTTACCCCAACCCTTCCAGGAGCTTGCCTTAGGAACGCTGACCATTCTCTGGTCCCAGGATCGGGCTGAGCTGTTTGTAACAGTATAGAAGGTTAGCCACCTGGTAACTGGACTTTGACCTCCTGAAGGTCGGACTGCAGACCCTCCCCTCCCCTCTCCCTGTTACACTTGTGGCTCACAGCTGCACGTAGCCATATTCCCCTCACTCGTATATGAACAGCCAGCGGGCAAGGGAGTCAGAGCAGCACGTCCAGGGTGCCCGACTGCTCTCCCCACATTGCCTGCATTACTGGAATAAATGCTCACATATGATTCAACCCCGTCTCTGCTTAATTTGGCTCAAGTAACGACAGGCAGCCTCAGACACCTTGTGTCTGGTTTCACGTGGAAAATGATGGATGGTGCAGTGAAGGCCTGGAGGGGCTCTAGTGCAGTGGAGGGAGCCAGTGGGCAAGGGAGGGACATATAATACTTTCAACAGTAAAGGTTAACGCCGTTAAAGTATAATAATAAAATAAAATTAGGCAATGGGGATGCAAAACAAAACAAAACAGAAAACAAACAAACGAACAAACAAACAAAAAAACATTTGCTGAAACACTTTCTGCAAAGGCAGCTGTAAATTTTCAGAACATTTTTCATATTTTTCCCCACAGCAAAAAGATGAATCGTGGCATAAATGAGGTTGTTCTGCTGTCCTCTTTGGTTGGGGTTAGACCCAGAGCTGTTGACTAGCAAAGCCTTACAGTCACATGTTGCCAGGGCCCCTCAGGCCTTCAGACGGGCTCGGGAAGAAATCCCTGCAGGGCACTGCAGGGCCGTGAAGCCTTAAGTTCCACAAACATTCAGACAAATGGGGTGACGTTTCCCCGTTTCCACCGGTGCATTTCAGGCAATGTCAGACTGGAGTGCTTGGCGCTCACACAGTGAGCCTCCTGCTGCTGAGCCAGGTCTGTGTCCCAGGGAAGCTCAGTGCCCTGAGCTCGGTGGCAGGTCGGAGGGCCGAGGAAGGGCCGTCTGAGGGTCAGGCTGCACCGGTTCACCGGCGCGTGGGAAGTGCCTCGTAGCTGACCACCGGCCCTGCCAGCCCAGCCTGGACCGGAGGCAGGCTGCCCACACAGCCATTGCTTATCTAGGTTTGTTTGGTTTTTTAAAAGCATAATATTACTTCAACTATTTTTGAAAATTGTATCTTTATTGTTGAAAGTATTACACATGCCCCCCTTTTTCCCCATTGACCCTCTCCTCTCCGTCCCCCCAACCCAAGCCTTCACCACACTATTGTCTGTGTCCATGGGTTATTTTTTCCATTGGTGAGAAATATGTTCTATCCTTTATGTCCATTTTACCCTTAATGTTCATCAGTTCTTCTATAATGTGTCTAAGTGAGGGAGTTTGTAAATCTTGTTCATTGCTCAGAATGTACTTTCCATCATCAGCTACTTGCCTCTCAATTCTAGAAACTTCTCAGTCACTCTCCTTTTAAATGCCCCTCTGCGAGTTATCCTTTCCTTCTGCAGCATAGGTGCAGTTTGTCTGTCTAAATAGACACCCCATGCCCCTGAACTTCTCTTTCATGGTTGCCGTGACTTTATCATCTCTAACGTATTCTAGGTGAATGTTCACGGCCACCGTTCACCACCCTAATTTGCTCTTTCTGCCCAACCAAGAGTGTATCCCGTCTTTATTTCAATAACATTTTTTATTGTCAAAACATCCATTTATATCTCTTTTCTCTCTATTTTGATTCCTTACCTACATTTGTAGATATCATTTCTTTTTTACTATTTGGAGATTTAATTAATATCTATTTTAGAGTTATTTTGAAATTGCTCTATCACTTTCAATGATCTTCTTGATTATTTAGATAGTGTCTCACTTTTTTCATGTTTAAATTCTAATTAACACAGAAAAGCATGTGTCAAAAAATTTAATGTAAATAGCAAATATCCATACATTAAATTTCATCAGAGAACTGCATAAAAATAGCCATAATTTGATTTAAGGATGAAGTGCACAGGTTCTGTTGCTCGCAATCCACCTGCCACTCCAGTCAGCAATACACTGACCCCCACCTTCTAGGTGCAGAGTGAGAGCCTCAGGGAGCTATCACCAGACCCCACCTGTACCACAGTAGTGGCCTCCTAACTCTTGTACCCCTCTGTTCTCTACACAGACATAAGGGCTTTAAGACTAGGAGGCTCAATTCTTGATTTCTCCAATAAGGATGAAAGGAGCAGAGTAGAATTTTTTTACAATGATAGAGCCTCTCTGTGGGCTGCCTGAAGGACTGGTGTCTGTCTCACCTGACTTAGAGGCCAGACAGAGAACATTGTCAGGGTTTGAACCTCAATCTGGCAGAAACCATGAAAGGCAGTGATGGGCATCATGATATGTGAAAACTGTGGGGAGACTGAAGACCTATGGACAAATTGAAGCAAGGCACTATGGCCAAAAAAATATAACGCCTAAAAATCTGAGGTAAAATTCTTTGAGAAATTTAGACTTTTAAAAACAACCAAAAATTAAAAAAAAAAAAAAAAAAAAAAAGTAAGCACACACACAAGCCCAGACAGGATACATGCACAGAAAACAAAGAACACAAAAAATATGTAAGAATACCTTACGCTTTCATCAAGGGGGTTCCAAGACTCAGGATCTTATTTATTAGTAAAAGTCTTCCATGCCAGTCTGCAAAGATTCACAGAGAAAGCTGAGTTTTTTAAATGTCCAAATTTCAACATATTTAACAAAGCATAGAAAGAAAATAAAATTATTGTCCTTTCAAAAGAAGAAAATAAATCTCCGGAAACAATCTCTGAAGAAACACATGCGTCAGATCAGTCACACAGCTTTTAAAACAAACGTCTGCAAAATGCTCAAAGTCAAGATAATCACAGAGAAAGAGCTAAAAGAAATCAGGAAAAGGACATATGAACAGAATATCATCAACAAAGAGATAGAAATTATAATAAGGAACCACACAAAAATTTGGAGGAAAAAATTACAAAAGCTGAATTGAACAATTTCCTAGAGAAGCTCAATAACACAATTAAATAGGCAGCAGAAAGAATAAACAAATTTGAAGACAGAGCATTTAAAACCACCAAGACTGAGAAACAAAAAGATAAAAAATAATAGAAAGTGAACAAAACTTAAGATACTTACGGGACACATCAAGCAGACCACTAAATGCATTATGTGAGTTTAAGAAGAAGAAAAAACAGAAGAGAGAGCTTATTTAAAGAAGTGATGGCTGAAAAATTCCCAAATTTGAGGAAACACATGGACATGCAAATCCAACAACTTAACTTAGGTAAATCTAAAGATATCCACATCCATTCACATTGTAACCAAACTGTTGATAGTCAAAGACAGAATTTCAAAGCAGCAAGAGAATGTGACTCATCACACAAAAGGGATCCTCAACAAGATTAGCTGTGTATTTTTCAGCTGAAACTGAGAAAGACAAGTCAGGGGGCAGTGGGATGATATAATTAAAGTATGAAAAAGAATACATTAAACTCTCACACAACAACATCACTAGGTTATTTGAAACTGTTAAATGACACACTGCAAAACCAATCTGACGATAGGCTAATCGATATAAATAAGAGTTAAGTTTTTATGGCATATTTCTGGCCACTAAAACAGTGCCAAACTTCTAAATAATGACGTAAACACTTTTAATATTAAACTCTGAAATAAAAGTGAGCTATACATACATTTAAGAAAGGTTAATAAAAAGAAGTAAGATAACTATTTTCCAACCAGCTTACTTCAGTTCAGGGCCACTGGTGGCTGGAGCCTATCCCAGCAGTTCGGGTCACGAAGCGGGAACCAATCCTGCAGCAGATGTCGTCCTATCGCAGGGCACACTCGCCCACTCCCACACTCACTCACACTCAGGCTGGGACTCATAATTTAGATATGCCAGTCAACCTAATGTGCTCAACTTTGGGATGTGGGAGGAAGCTGGAGTACCCAGGCATGAGGAGATCTTACAAACTCCACACAGACAGTGGCTCCAGCTGGGACTCAGTTTTTTTCCTTCTTCTCAGGGTTGTAACACCAAAACAACATTAAACAAAACAACATTATTAGAGGCCTCCTTTATTGTCAAGAGAGAATACTTTATCTGGTAAACTATCCTTCAAAAATAGGACATTCCCAAATTCAAAAAAGCTGAGGACATTCACACCACCAGATTTTCCTACAATAAATACTAAAAGGAGTCCTTGAAGTGGAAACAAAAGGACAAAATTATAACTCAAAGCCATACACAATTTTAAACTTCTGTGCTGCAGGTAAATGCATGGACTAATATAAAAATAAGCATTATTTTATTTTGATTTGTAAGTGCACTTTTAATTCTATTACAGATTTTTTAAAACAAAAGCAAAAAATAACTGTAAATCTAAGTTAATAAGCATTCAATATCTAAAAGTGCAATTTGTCTAGTGGGAAGAGGACAGGGATACCACCAACCCCGTCCTCTGCCCACTAGATGTCAGTATCATGCTCTCCTACAGTCTTAACACTCAGAAAGATCTCCAGATATTGCCAAATGTCCTTCAGGAACAAGATACCTCACCCCCACATCAAGCCTCACTGCTACAGACACTCTGTCCCTGATTCTCCCTAAAGGCCAGTAGCAACACCCTCTCCCATCCTGCTGCTCCCACATGCCTGTTTCTGAAACAAACGAATGGCACTTTTTCTTTTCAGAAATTTTTCACTACAGGCAAAAACTGACAAATCTTAACAAATATAATCCTGATAAAATTCCAGTTTCAAGAGTGCTAACACCATGGCCATGTCTTCAGATTCCAGGAAAGCATGAAGGCAAGGAGACCCCCAATTCCCAGGCCACTTTGCTGGCCTTCCTTCTTAGCTAAGTGTGAGATATGGCTGCATCCAGTTATGGAGAGACTGGATCCCAGACCCATCTCCTGATTTGTGGTCCTGTTCCACACAGACATAGGTTACACAGCCATTAGATCTGGCCCATTGGCTTCTTTATTTCATTGATAGGTTTTGGCTCCATGGTCACCTCTTTTTGCCAAAAATCAGTGTAGTTTCGCTGCAGTTTGCTCTTATTCTTCAGGGCCCCTCACACTTATCCTTAAAATATTCAGCTTGCCCAGGTTTCAGTCCATCATTTACTGACCTCTCATCATACTTAGAGACTTATGGTTCCAAGCTTGGAGCCTTTACCCTTCTCCAGGCTCCTGGGTCAGGAATAGCACCTCCCATTCCACCTCAAGGCTCCCTCCTTGACAGTAACCTGAATTCACTCCTTTAGTCCTCGTGCTCTCCAGGGCTCTGGCTGTGTGATCCTGCCCTCTTCCCAGTCTCATTCTTCTCTGTACTTTTTATTTGACTAAAAAATCTTTTTATTGGAATATTAAGACTAGATTGACATGTTAGACTTCAATAAATAAATTCTCCTCACAAACCAAGCAACATTGTGGGTCCTTAGCTCATCTGAAGACAACAGATTACCAATATACCTTGAGAACATAAATTGTTGATAAATTTCTGATGCATTACACTAGTTTCACCTAAAAAAATAAAATAAATAAATAAAAATACAATTTATAACATCAATAACAAATTGTGGGGGTGGAGGATTAGTTTTTGTATGTGGTTAAAGTAACTTATCAGTTTTAAATAGATTGTTATAACTATAGGATATTTCATATAATCACCATGGTAACCTCAAAGACAATATCTATAAAATATACACAAAAGGAAATAATCAAGGAATAAAAAGTGTTGCTATAAAAATATCAACTAAACACAAAGAAAGGTATTAGGGGAAAAAGTGAGAAACAAAAAAGATGTAAGATATACAGAAAAGAATTAACAAAATTACAATCATATGTCCTTTATATCAGTCATTACTTTAAATGTAAATGGATCAAACTCCTCAATGAAAAGTCATAGAATAGCAGAATGAATTAAAACAAACAAACAAGCAAACAACAACCACAAAAACCCTGAACATCCTATCATACCTTGTGTACAAGTGACACATTTGACATCTAAGGTCACATATAAGGTTAAAATGAAATAATAAAAAATATATTGCATGTAAATAACTAATCAAAAGAAAGCAGAT
The DNA here is from genome assembly GCF_964146895.1 of Miniopterus schreibersii. Taxonomy (NCBI): domain Eukaryota; kingdom Metazoa; phylum Chordata; class Mammalia; order Chiroptera; family Miniopteridae; genus Miniopterus; species Miniopterus schreibersii. Next base: position 81,643,248 of record NC_138108.1, read on the forward strand.
ATAGCTTTAATAATATGTTACAAAATATGTATAAGTCAAAACTGTTCCTAGGCAAAGAATATTATAGAATGATAAAGGAGCAATTTACCATGAGGTAGAACAATCATAGATATTTTGTATCAAACATCATAGCTCTAAAATCATCATCAGAAGCAAACTTTAACAGAATTGAAGACGGAAACAAACAGCTTTATCATAATAGTATTCCATCTACCAAAGCCACACTTCAATACTCTACTTTCAATAACAGAAAGGAGAGATCAATAAGGAAAGAGAAGACATGAACAATATGATAAGTCAGTTGGACCTAAGAGACACAGCAGAACACTTCTCCAAACAATAGTAAACATTTTTCTCAGTTGCCAGGATAGAGTCTATGTTAGGCCATAAAACAAGTATCAAAGAATTTTAAAAGATTGAAATCATACAAAATATGATTTTACTGATCACAATGGAATGAAGGTAGAAATTAATAGCAGAAAGAAAAATAAAATTTAAAATATGTGGAAATTAAATATCATAGTTTTAAACAAACAATGGATTAAAGGAGAAATCATGAAGGAAATAAGAAAATATATTGAGACAAAAATATAAACAAGGCATGTTTAAACTTATGAGATGCAATGAAAGCAGTGCTGGGATGAAAATGTATAGCTGTAACTCTTACATTAAAAAGCAAGAATGGTTTCAAATCAACCACCCAATATTATACCTCATAGAACTAGGAAAAACTAAACCCAAAACTTCAGAAGGATAGAAAAAGTAAATATTACATCAGAGATAAATGAAATAGAAATAGAAAATGATAGAGAAAATAAACATCCAAGAGTAGGTTCTGTGAAAAGGAAATGCAACATGACAAACCATTAACTAGATTGATAAGAAAAAAGAGAGAAGACCAAATAACAGAAATCAGAAATGAAGCATTTTTTACAGAAATGAAAAGGATTATAAGAGAATATACACTAAACAATTGTGTAACTAAATGAAACAAAGTCCTAGAAATAAAAAACCCACCAACACTAAATCATGAAGAAATGGAAAATCTGCACATACATATAACTAGTAAGAATACTGAATCTGTAACCAAAATCTTCCTAATAAACAAAAGCCCAGGACCAGATGGCTTTACTGGTGAATTCTGTCAAATATTTAAATAAGAATCAACAACAATGTTTATAAAAGTTTTCCAAAAACTTTAAAGTGAGAGAGCACTTCCAAACTCATTCTGTGAAGCCAGCATTATCCAGACATCCGAGTCAAAGATACTACATAAAAAGAAAAATATAGTCCAATATTCCCAATTAATATGGATGTAAAAATACTCAAAAAAATACTACCAAGCCAAGTTCAACAGCACATTAAAGGGATCAGACTCTGTCACCAAATGAGTTTTATTTTTGGACAAGATGGTTCAACATATGAAAATCGATGTATAGAAGATTTTACATTAACAGAATGAAGGAGCAAAACTATGATGATCTCAACTGATGCAGGAAACCATGTGGAAAAATTCATGTAAACATATTCAAGGGATAGAAGGAAACTGCCTCAACACAGTAAAAGACACCTGTGAAAACCCCAAAACAAACATCATACTCAAGTGAAAGATTGAAAGCTTTCCCACTAAGATTAAGAATGAGATGGGGATGCTTGATTTTGGTTAATTATATTCAACTTTGTATCAAAAATTCAGCCAGAACAATTAGGCAAGAAAAATAAGTAAAAGTTATCCAAATTGGATAGAAAACTAAAAACATCTGATTGTAGATTACAAGATTATATCTGTAAAAAAAGAAAAGAAAAAGAGAATTAAGCCAGTCACAAAAAGACTAATGTTGTATAATTCCACTTATATTAGGTGCCCTGAGGAGTGGAGACAGAAAGTAGGGTGTCTGTGTCCAGGCCTGGGGGACTGGGGAAACTGGGAGTTAGTGTTTCACGGAGTTTCAGTTTGGGGCCATGAAAAAATTCTACAGAAGGATAGTGGTAATGGTCACACTGTAAAAGTACATAGTGACACAGAACTGACCAACCAAATGCAGTTAAAATAGTAAACTGTGTTCTGTATATTTTCCCACAAAAGAAAATAGATGAAAAACAAAGCTGACTTGGAGTCGGGGGGAGTGATGATTGGAAAGGGTAAAAGCAAGTATGAGGGACTCCGGTGCAAGCCTGTGTGATGGACATGGAGACCCGCTGCCTCGGCCCCAGGCGGCACGTGCGCAACAAACCTGCACGGGGTAGGGACAGATGAGGCAGAGGGAGGCATGGTCAGCAGCATGTAAGCGCTCTCTGAAGGTTAGAGGGCAGCTGATGGCAAGAACTAGCATTTGATCTATCAGTTTGGGCTCTGTACAAACCAGACAGGTCCAGGAGGAAAGCATTAAACTATCACTACAAACCACAAACCAAACTCAGTCCAGTAGGAGCCCTGGATGCAGCTCCAAAGCCAAATACTCCTTTTTGCAAAAGCACATCAGCATGACTTTGGGTCCACATGGGTGGCCGTTAATTTGAGGAATACACTCTTTTCTGTTCTTATCAAAAAGAGGTTCAGAAACAATTTTTATTACAAGAAATGAACAGTAAACGTTTCAACTTTTGTCCCAGGACTATATTAACTGCCTCAACTTCTGTCACAGTGCAATTCAAAGAGACATTGACCATCTATACATTCCTTTCTATGTCACATGGTCCACACCAACAACATCATGCACATTGGAAAGAATGTGAGCAAGAAGTAGGTTTCGCATCAGAAAGCTTCATACACCATGTGCACTTCTAAGTGTAAGAGATAAACTCTGCATAGATTCCAGGGCCTTTCATGTCAGCAAGGCCCTGACGTGAAAGGGTTCCACATGCATCTTACCCAGTGTGACAAAACAAATTACTGTATCTTCTACCTACCACCATGAAGGAACGATCATAATACCTGGATTAGTCTTCTCAGGCTATCTTAACAACAACAGGATTAAGTGGCTTAAACAGCAACATTTTACTTTGTACAGCTTGAGATCAGGATGCAAGCAGGTCAGTTTTGGGTGAGAGTTCGCCCCTTGGGCTGCCTGCTGATGACCCATTTCTTGCTGAGTGCTTACATGACCTTTGCACTTACAGGACCTTTCCTATGCCTGTAGGAAGGAAGGGAGACGGCAAGCTCTCTTCTCGTGAAGGCATCACGAGGGCCCCAGCCTTACGGCCTCATCTAACTCTACCTCCCAAAGGCCCCATCTCCAAATACTGTCACAATGGGGACTGGGGTTTCAGCATAGGAATTTAGGAAAGACACATGTTCAGCCCTTGACAACAAGCCTGCCCAGCACCTGAAGGGAGCATTGTTCATACCTGAGAACACAGTGGTGGCTGAGGACCCACACGAGAGGCTGTGGGTTTGAGTGTGGCCCAGAACAGGACAGGGCTCTGCAGCATCCAGGCTGTGTTGTGAGCAGCTCTGCCACTGTATCCTTAAAACACAGATGACTGTAGTATCCCAGTTAGCAGTGGTGGAGAATGGTGCCATACAGATACCCTGTCACATCCCAGTGGGAGAATCACAATGCAAGCTTCTGGTCTGGAGAAGGACTGTGCCATTGTCAGTAGAGAATCTTACACTCTTTGAAAAATATTTCTTTTGCACTGTGACCAGTCTAAAGGGATACATTTGCCTGCACACATCTAAGCCCAATAAGACACAAACAGGAGCTTGCAGCAAAGAAAGTAAGGGTTTATTAGTTAAGGAAGTGGCCCAGCCCAGAGTCACAGGTGAGCTAATGCTCAAGGACCTGGCTCCCTGATGGCTTCCAGGTGACACTGGACAACAGTGTGCCCTGGCTGCCTGTCACCACTTGAGCCAATTAAGCAGAGACAGGTTTGAATCATATATGAGTGTTTATTCCAATATCGCTGGCAAATTGGGAGAGCGGTAAAGGTCATCCACCAAAATATGCTCTGCCACCCCCTATAAGCCAGTTGCTTATATTGGGTAGAAGGACAAAGATTACAAGGGAAGGTAGAAATTACAGGCCTGGGGAAGCAGGCAAGGTGGGCTGGGGGTCGAAAAAGGCAGGTGCTCCAGGATTCCATTGTTTGGAGAACAAGGCTGTTAATCTTTCCATGATGATGGGCAGTTTCATCCACATTGACCCCCTGCAGCCCAAACATGTGGCCCATGAATGAGCCCTTACAACCAAATGACAGAGGAGGGAAATAGCCCCGGATTAGTCTATGGATGCTTTGATTAGGTGTGAGTGTACCATAAAAACAAACTGCAGCTATACTCAACGGTGACCTTAAAATAGAGTGGTAAAGGAAGCCCTCCCAGTGGCCAGAGTTTCAAGCAGTATAACTGGTCACTTACTGTGTGTGGAAAGAGAAACAACCTCAGCTTTGAATATATGTGAATTCATGAGCAGTGGCCAATGGGTTGGTCAAATGGACAAGGGCCTGAGTGAAAAAAGACTAGAAGATTGGGGACAAGAAGGTGTCAGGTGCAGACAAATGGAAGTGACACAAAGCAGGAAGATCTTTGTACCACTTGCTAATGTCCAACAGAAAAAATTCACCATAGGGAAGGCCCTAAACCACTAACTGGCAAGATGCCCCGACCAGTTGACACCAGCCAGCCTTTGACATTGGGCAGTCAGTGACAGCAACAGGGACAACACAGCCACTTTGGCAGAGATGGACGTTATGCCTGGGTCCTGCATGGAAACCTTGTAACCAGGGCTAATCCGGCATCCTCCTAAGTATTTCTTCTTATAATGACCAACACTGAGAATACCCACTTTCTACTGATTGATTCCACACTTACCCAGAGTAAAGTGGCCCAGCCCTGGGAACCATTACAAAATAGACCAATATATAAGTTGACTTTGTGTTTTTAAATAAGGCATTGTACAAGCAGATAAGGAAAATATCTTTGAAATTCAGAAAATGAGAATCCTTTTGCAAGGGAAAGCATAACTGATGGGTTAGCAATATAATTGGATTTCAAGAACTTTGCAGGCATGTATTTTTTTAAATTGATATTTGGATTTATTGTTCAAAATCTGCCCCCTGGCTCTGAGTAAGAACATAACCAATGAATGTGATAAAGCACATCTGAAACCATGGTTGTCACTGTTTTCAAAACATCCAGATTTGACAAAGCCTCTTCAGAGCTCTTTCAATTCAGGCAAAAGAAGTAATCATTTTCTTGACATAAACAAATTAATGACAAATACTCAGTGAGACCTCCTGACTTACCAAAATTAACCATTCAGCACCCAGTTCCTATTCTGACTCTCCTAATTTAAGCTATTTAAACTCATGCTTCCAATTGTCAAAGTAGTTAGGTTTTCTTTTTCATTAAAAAAACCTTGGTTGTTCAGATGATTGCCATTGGAATAAGCATGGAATGCTGTCCCATAGTGACTCTAAGGGTAGAGAAGGGAGTCTATTTGAGACTGTCTCCCTGTAGTAGGAGTTCATTTGAACCAGACCACTCAGAAAACAATCAGCATCTTCCTATGTGCATATTTCTCTACTTATGCATGGAAAACTTTATTTCATGGCATGCTGTCAAAAGAAAAAGATTCTTCCTGGGAGCTGTATCAGTAACAACTGCACTTGAGACTAACATTCAGTTCAGTAAGTGAGCTTTCCCTCACAACCAAAGCGGAGGTGTGAAGGAAGCAGTGCCTTTGATGCTTAATGGTCCAGATGGGATTCCCAAGTATAAATTCAACTGGCTCATTGTAGGAGTCCTGGAATCCATAGGCGGAGAAGGACCCATGATGGGTTTTGCTATTTTCACCTGCCAACTCAACATCCCTGGATGACTCATGATGCTTACCCGAAGCTATGAAAATTCAGAGTCATTGTCACTCCTCTCCTCCTGCTTCTCATATATACATAGCCATTCATTCTCGCCATACTGCACCACTTTCATTCTTAAATTCTCCCCTCCTGCTTATCCACACTGCCTCTAACTTATTAGTCTCTGTTTCTCTTTAGCAGCCTAATTTGTCTATCTCTGGTCCCCGTTCCTTTGAGAACTTCCTCCATCCAGCTGACTGGATTCTGTTTCCAAAACAGAAATTCATTTCATCATTCCCCAGAAATGCTGAGGTGACTTCCTATCACCCATAAAAATGAAGAACAGTATACAGGGCTCATGGTCACAAGGCCTCAGGATGACTGCCAGACTCAGTTCTGCTGGTTCCCACAAGACAGCCTCTGCTCCAACAGGACAAGATGATTGTAATGACCCAAGTGTCCTGGACCTTTTTTGCCTGTTTACATTTAGTGGTCTGCAGGTTCCTTCAACTCTTCCTGCATACCTCATTTTTCCAGAACCCTCTAGAATGTGAGATCTTCCTACAAATGGATGTTTCCTCTGTGCTGCATAGCAATTTGCACTTATTATTAGAAGACTTATCACATTTCATTGAGACAGAATAAAACATTTATATGTGAACAGACAGAAGTTAGGATGGAGTATAATACGTAACACTTTCTCAAATATTTTTTTGAGAAAAAATATTCTCCTCCTCCAACTCAAATGCTGATTTGAGATAGCTAAACAATAAAAGAATCCTCAGTGGTATCTATCTAGGGGCTTTGCACTTTGGTTCCAAATGGAATGTGAAACTTTCCTACCCAGAGTCTGCATTGATCTTTCATGTGATCTCTCCGAATCTCTTTCCCAACACTCACAGCTGCATAAACTTACCTATTTATCTCACCGATGAAAAAAATCGTTCCATAAAATTTTCATTTTGCTGAATATTAAATAAATAATCAAATATAAAACTTACCACCAAGAATTCTATACATTTGAAATTACTTAATAATAACCTTGTGTTATTAAAATGAAAAAAATTAAGTTTTACAGATAAAGTTAATTTCAATTTAGCACCATACCCTGTGTCATTCTACTCCCGGACTCCTTTCCTTGTCTTATATCTCAGCCTTGGCCATAAGCAACCTCTATCTGGAATCCAATTCACTTTTACAGTTACACATGTGCACACACATACACACACACACAAGCATAATTATTTCCAAGAATGATACACAGCATTGCCTTAACAAATTAGCATTTTGAGTGTGTGTGAGTTTAACAATTATATAAATGTGATCACTATGGACATGTGGTGTTGCATTCAGAATATGTTTTAATATCAAGCCTTATGCAATCTTGACTTCATAAAAACACAGTCCTTTATAACCACAAAACCACAACATAATTTGACCTTGGGTGGTGGGCAAATGCCTGAATGGGGATTGAACCCACAACCTAGGTATGTGCTCTGACCAGGAATCAAACCTGCAAGCTTTTGGTGTATGAGGCGACACTCCAACCAGCTGAGACACCTGGCCAGAGCACATTTGTGTTTTTACCCCTGTAGTTTTTTTCCCTTCACCATTTATCCCCTGTATACCTTCCTCCATCTCCACCCACCCCTCCCCACTGTAGTCCCCACACTGGTGTCCGCGTCCATGAGGTCTTTCTCTTTTCTTTCTTTTTTGTTCCATCCCTCCACTCCCCCTAACACCCTCCAAGCCCCACCAGAGCCGTCAGCCTGCTCTCTGTTTACGAGTCTGTCTCTGTTTTGCTTGTGAGTTCATTTTGTTCATTAGGTTCTATATATGAGTGAGTTCATATGGTACTTGTCTTTCTCTGGCTGGCTTATTTGTGGGTGTTTGTTACAGAAGCAATGGGAAAAATTGATACCACGTATTTGAACATTTCTTGTTACAGTGCCCTTTGAACTTCGTTTTTTCTGCCTCAGCTACATCCTTCAGTGGGTAAGTGGGTAATAAGCTTTTGCAGTTTTCATATTCTTAAATGCCTTTACTCTGACACTAACCATGCAATATAATAGTATAACTAGTGTAAACTTATGAGGTTGGATTGTTAATTTAATTTTTTAAAATCCTCATATTTTAAAAAATATTTTTTAAATTTTTTTTTTCATTTTTTTTCATTGTTTCCACTCAGAGAGAGTGGAAGCAGGGGAGAGAGAGAGAAACATCGATGCGAGAGAGAGACACGATTGGTTGCCTCCCACATGCACCCTGACGGGGGCCAGGGATCCAGTCTGAAACCGAGGTACATGCCCTTGGCCAGAATTGAACCCAGAACCCTTCAGCCCTCTGGCCAGCACTCTAACCACTGAGCCAAAAGGGGTAGGGCTGAAGTTGGAACTTTAAAGATCATAGTTTATTGCACTGTTTACTTTTAGTGATGAAAATTCTGCTGTCAATCTAATTGCTACTACTTTATAGAAAATCTGCCTTCTTCCCCTCTGGTAGCTACTTAAAATTATTTATATTTATATTTGATATTAGCATAGATTTCTCCTCTCCTTTTTAAAAACAAGTGTATATATTTAATATAAAAATACATTTTTATTTGCCCTTTCTTTTTGCTAGAAAGAGATAAGAAAATTTCTCTGGGTCTCTCTCAGTTATATGGAACTAGAAGCCCTTTAATGAGAAATGGAATCACTGATTAAGACCTCTTAAAACATGACACTTCTAATTAAAATAGTTCTCATTAATTTTAATACATTTGTTCATTCTTAGGTGACTTTTAATTATATCACTTTGTATTGTTTAAAGTTGTTTTGTATGTCCTATTTTGTCCGGATCTTATTTTCTCTATCACTATTTCTACAGGCTCTGACACCTTAATACCCAAGTAAAATACATATTAATGCCGCACTTCAACAATTCTAATACATTTATTTAAATTACAGAGACTAATTTTATGCCACATGTGATGACTAAGGCGTAAAATGATGTTATCTGTTAAGGAGGAAAGTGGAGAAGATGGAAGAAAGCAAACAAAATGCTAGTTATATATGGCATTTAAATTTTCTGAAATTTTTTGTAAAATGTAGATAATATGTTTAACTTTGCAAGATTATTTTGATAATTAACTAAAATAATTAAGTAAAAATAATTTCCTGCAATTAGAACATCTACGTATGTGTTTACATGCACACACACATTAGCTCTCCTTTTGTTGTGAAAATGCAAATTTCCTTGTTAGAAATAAAATAAATGTTTTCTAACTCTCAGTACTAAGAAAATAAGTTTAAGATTAAGAGTTCTGTATGTTTCTATTTTTAAAAGTGAGTAGTTCTGTAACATTAATTTATGTAGATAGTTTATGAGACTAGTTCAAAAATGTCTTAGCTCAAAATGACAGGACCTGCTTCCTAAACAGATGCAAGTGCGGTGGAAAAGGAGACGGCACCTTCACAGGAACGTCCCCAAGCCAGCCTGCTTCCGTGGCCCCGAGAGGCTCTCGCTGGCTGGCCTCTGAACTCGGAAATGCTGACCCTTCCTTTGCCAGCCCTGGCATCAAAATCTTCATTCTTGCGGGTGCCTGGTGTTAGGAGTTGACACAGAGGAAACAAAGAAAAACAACCTGTACTCGTTCAGAAAAGAAACAACACAAAAATCATGGCCTATGGTGCTACAACCCAGTGGTTAAAGTCCTACGTCACCACCGGCTAGTACACCGACAGTCTCTCCAGATCCCAGTTGCTCCTGTAAGAAACTGAAGATAGCGAACATAATTGCCCCTTGCAATAATTATGAGGCATAAGTTAGTTAAAGTGTGTAAAAATGAACTAGAAATGAGATGTGGTCTGCAGATACAGCCTTCAAACGCTAAATTAAGGAGAAAGCATTCAGAGAACTGAACACTAAATCTAAAATTTAGTCCAGATCCAGTGCATGGGGGAAATGCTGTTATTTATAACTTGCAGAACATTATACAATTGCTCACTGTTGTAATGATATTCTCAGTAACCATTCTGTTACTGAGAATGTTTCACATTTTTTGAGATTCAGTTTTGATAAATATGTTGTTTATACATAACGCAGCAGTACTGGTAACTTGCAGAAACTGTGAAAACCAGACAGGAGTTTCAGGGAGTGGGGAGCACTGGAATGACGACAGCCTTAAAGTGTCACTCAAATTATGGAGAAGAGAAATAATCTATTTTTGCTTCTGTTAGCCTAATCCTTGTGCCAGCACTTACGTAAAACCCGCTTAGCAAATTTAGTTTAATTAAAACCTTAAGGACATCCAGTGCAAAATTCTACAGAAATTAAGAGCTCTCCCTACAAACAGCAGCCAGGAGTTCTTGCGACACTAACGTGCAGCTGAGCAGTTTGGGCTACTCGGACATCTGGCCCAAGTGAAACAGCTGGAAACACAGCTATTAAGTTTTGTTTAGAGTCTACCCTAGCTGCAGGGGGTGGGGCTAAGCTTCCCTTTCCCCACGTTAGAAAGCATAACCCTGTCTACTTCTTCCTAGCAGGTCTACTGCATTTTGTGCACATCCTGTTCGATTTAAGCTCATCAGGTTCCTGCAGAGAAAGACCTTACGGACAGAACCTTTATACCACGCCTGAAGCCAAAGAAGCACTGTCTTAACCAGTAAGGATGTTCAATGAAAGGGAAATCAAATCAACATACCTTAGAAAGTACAGGGGCATGGAGCTAATATTTGGTGAGGCTTAGTGAGATATATGTTAGCTATTTATTTACTTTCGTTTCAATGTTCATGAATTTTTTGTTTATAGAAGATGACAGTGGAGCATGGAGACCTTGTGCAAGTTGTCCACAATAATGTATTTAAACACGGCAGGAATGAGATCAGAACCCAAGCAAACCCTATGGACCTTCCATATCACTCTCTAAGTATACCAGATTTTAATTTTGTCCATCATATTTTTAAATCTGATCGAATTATAAAATGTTCCATATAAATTCCATAGAGTAATATTTTTTTTTTCAATTTTTTCCCATTGATTTTATTTTTTAGATAGAATAGAAGGAGGGAGGAGGGAGAAGAAGAGAAACATGGAGCCTGAAACCAGCCAAGGTATCTGCCCTTGACTAGAATGAAACCCGAGACCCTTCAGGCATCGGGCCAACGCTCTGGCCATTGAGCCAAACTGGCTAGGGCACTTTGGTATTTTGTTGTTGTTGAGTTATATGAGTTATTTACCTATTTCGGATATGAGCACATTATCAGAGCTATCATTTGCAAATATCTCCTCCCATTTTTTGGTTCTTTTGGGTGTGTTGATGGCTTCTCTGCTGTGCAGAAGCTTTCCCGTTTGATGTAGCCCCGTTTGTTTATTTTTTCTTTTTATTCCCTTCCCTTTGGGGTCAAGTTTGCAAAAATGACACAGAGCCCGAGGTCCATAAGCCAAGCAGTTATGCTTTTTTCTATATATTATACTGTTTCAGAACTTATATTCAAGACCACATTCCGTTGCAAGTCAATTTTGTATAGGTGTCACGGTCTAGTTTCATTCTTTTGCATTTGGCTTTCCTGTTTCCCCAGCACCATTCATTGAAGAGACTTTCCTTCCTCCACTGCATGCTTTTGGCTCCTTGGTTGAATTTAATTGCCCATATATGTGTGTGGGCTTGTTTCTGGGCTCTCAGCTCCGTTTCACTGACCTGTGTGTCTGTTCTTCTGTCGATACCATACTCTCTTGATCCCCACTTTGCAGTATTAGACCGAATTCAGGGAGTGTCCCGTCTCCAGGTTTGCTCTTTTCCTCTGGATCCCTTTGACTCTTTGGGGTCTTTTGTGTTTTCAGACAAATTTGAGAATTTTTGTTTTATTTCTGTGAAAAATATCTTTTGGATTTTGATGGATATTGCATTGATTCTGTATAATGCTTTAAGAAATGTGGCTATTTTTAAAAATGTTAATTCTTCCATCCATGAACATGGAATATTCTTCCATTTCTCTGTGTCTTCTTCAATTTCTTTCAAAAGTGTCTTAGAGTTTCCTGTGCACCTGTCCTTCATGCTCTTTCTTAAGTGTATTCCCAGGTGCTTATCCTTTTTGTTGCAATTGTAAAAGGAATTGTTTTAGTCATTTCTCTATTTCATTATAGGAGTGCAATGGATTTTTGCATATTGATTTGTAACTGGCAACTTTTCTGTGTTAGTTTATTGTTTCTAACAGTCATTTGGTGGAGTCTTTAGGGTTTTCTATGTGTAGAATTATATCACCTGCAAAAAGTGACAGTTTTACTCCTTCCTTCCCCATCTGGATGCCTTTTCTTTCTTTCTCTAGCCTATTGCTCTGGCTGGACTTCCAGTGCTGTGCTGAATAAGAGGGTGAGAGTGGGCATCCTGGTCCTGTTCCTGATCTTAGAGGAAAAGCTTTCAGGTTTTCACCATGGAGTGTGATGTTGGCTGAGGGTTCATCAGATATGGCCTTGATTATGTTGAGGTGCTTTCCTTCTATTCCTATTCTATTAAGTGTTTTAATCATCAATGGATGTTGTATCTTATCAAATGCTTTTCCCAAAATATTGATATGATCATATGATGTTTATATTTTATTTTGCTAATTTTGTGTGTCACATTGATTGATTTGCATGTGGGAACCTCCTTGCATCCCTGGAGTAAGCCCTGCTTGTTTGTGTGGTGTTATCTTTTTAATGGATTGTGTTCATTTCCTAGTAGTTTGTTTAGGATTTTGGTGTCTCTGTTCATCATAGATATTGGTCTGCAATTTTCTTTTTTCACACTGTCCTTATATGGTTTTATAGCAGGAAAATGTTGGTCTTGTAAAATGAGTTAATAATTAGCCCCCCTCTTCAATTTTTGGGAGAAACTCAGAATGATAGGTAATCTCCTCCCATCACCATTTACCCCCCTCTACCCCCTCCTGCCTCCCCACCCCTTTCCCTCTGTCATCACTGTGCTCTTGTCTGTGTCTGTGAGTTTTGTTTTATTCATTTTTTTGCTTAATCCTTTGACCTTTTTCACGCAGCCCCAACACCCTTCCTCTCTGACAGCTATGTCGCCCCAAAAAATTCTATAAAAAATTTTAAAAAGACAAAAAAGAAAGAATGATAGGTATTAAACCTTGGGATGTTTTGTAGAATTCACCAGTGAAGCCACCTGTGTTTCTGAGGGAGGTTTTTGATTACTGTTCTTGTTTCCTTACTAGCGACCAGTCTATTTTAGGTTTTCCAGTTCTTCGTGGTTCAGTCTAGGAAGGCTACATATTTTTGAATTTTTGAAAAATTTTTACATTATCCAATTTGGCGTCTTGCAGCCTTTCATGGTATTCTTGTATAATCATGTGTACCTCCGTGGCATCCCTTGTAACTGCTCTTTCATTTTTTATTTTATTCATTTGAGTCTCTTTTGTTTTTTCCTTAGCAAGACTAGCCAGAGGTTTGTCAATTTTATTTATCCTTTCTAAAAATCAGCCCTTGGTTTCATTACTTATTTCTATTGTTTTGTTCTCTATTTCATTTATTTCTGCTCTAATTTTTTTTAAATATAAAAATTTTCATTTTTCCCTGTGGCTCTGTTGATCTCTTCTTTTGTTCCTTCTTTGACCCAATAGTTATTCAGTGGCATGTAGTTTAATCTCCACAGGTTAATAGTTTTTTCAGCTTTCTTCTTGTAGTTAATTTTCAGTTTCATACTGTTGTTGTCAGAAAATATGCTTAGTATGATTTTAATCATGTTTAATGTATTGAGACTAGTTCTGTGGCCCAACGTTTGGTCTATCCATAAGAATGTTCCATGTGCACCTGAGAAGAGTGCATATTTTGTTGATTTTAAATGGAAAGTGCTACAAATATAGGTTATGCCCTTTGGTCTGATGTGCCATTTAAGGCTGATATTTTTTGTTGACTTTCTTTTTAGATGACCCATCCATTTCTGTCAATGGGGTAGTCAGGTCTCTTGCTATAATTGTATTTTGTCAGTTTCTCACCTTAGGTCTGTTATTAATCACTTTATATATTTTGGGGCTCCCAGGTACAGTGCATACATATTGATGTGTTATGTCTTCTAGATTGTCCTCTTGATCACTATAAAATGTCTATCTCTGTCCCTTATTACTTTTTTTACTTTAAAATCTATTTTCCTCTGATTTCAGTAGGACTACACCCGCTTTTCCGTGGGTGCCGTGTGCTTGGAATATCATCTTCCACCCTTTCACTTTCAGCCCAGATTTGTCTTCAGAGCTGAGATGCGTCTCCTGAAGGTGACGTATAGTATAGTTGGGCATTGCTTCTTAATCCACCCTGCTACCCCATGCCTCTTGATGGGTGAGTTCAGTTCCTTTCAATTGAGGATATATGAGGACTTACTGCAGGTATGTCACCTTGTTTTTCTTGTTACTCTGTATCTCCATCATTTCTTTTCTCTTGTGTTTCTGTCTCCTGTATTAGTTTGGTGTTTTTCTATGAATTTCTTCTTTGTTTCCTCTTTTTTAATGTAATATATCAGTTCTAGATTTTTGTATTGTGGTTATCATCAGTTTTATGTAAAATACCTATATTTCCTACCTACACTAGTCCCTTTTCTCCTGATTGCATCTTATTTCCATTCACCTGTGTGAGCTCAGTCCTTTCCCTCTTTGCCTTTCCTGTTTCTGTGTTACAAATTATTCCTTTTTATGCTATGCATTTATAGTCTTTTTAAAAATGTCTTTTCCCCTCTAACCTTTATGTTATACTTAAGGGTTTGATGCTTGTTCTGGAATAGAGTTGCAACTTCCTGCATCTGTCTGCACGTTTGTCCTGTTTCAGGTACAGGACTCCTTTCCACATGTACTGTAATGCAGGCTTTGCGATGGTAAATTCCTGAGGCTTTTTTTTTTTTTGTCTGAGATTTCTCTTTGATATAAAGGATAACATTGCTGGATTTGTTATTCTTGCTTCTGTTTTCTCTTTTTCAATATTTTGAATATTTTATTTCATTCTCTCTGGCTTGTAAGGTTTCTGCTGAAAAATCTAATGATAGTCCACTGGTGTTTCCTTTGTAGGTTACAGTCTTTTTTCTTTTTCCCCTCAGTGCCTTGAGAATTCTTTCTTTTTCATTAACTTTTGACCGTTTCAGTAAAATGTTTCTTGGATAAGGTCTTTTTACATTGAGATAACCGGTGGTCTATTAGCTTCTTTAAATCGGGTGCTCCAGTGCTTTGCAGAGGCTCGGGAAGCTCTCCTTGATTATTTGTTTGAAGAGATTCTCTGTGCCTGTCTCTTGCTGTTCTTTATACCCATTGTTCTTACGTTGCTCTTTTTGATAGACTCAGACAGTTCTTGTAGAAATCTTCCATTTTTTTAAAAAACTCTCCATTCTCTCTCTCCTTCCACTTGAGTCATTTCTGGATTTCCATTTTGAGCTCACTGATTCTCTCTCCCTTCTGGACTGCTGTGTTTCCAGTGCTCTCGGAGGTTTCCTTCATCTCACTTGTTGAGCTGTTTAGCTCCAGAATTTCTACTTAGTTATACAGTTTCGATTTCTTTGGTAAAGTACTCCTTTGTTTGTTGATTTTATTCCTGAGTTTATCGAGCTCCCTTTCTGAACTTTTAAAATCTCAATATATATATTTTTTCATAACTACAATTTTGAATTCTCTGTCATTTAAGCCAGGCTTTTATGTCTTTGAGTTTGGATTTTGGAGACTTTTAATTTTCTTTCTGAGTTTCTTTGTTATCTTGGTTTCTCATGGTACTTGATGGATGGTTTCTCTTCCTGAGCATGTGAGATAGTAACTTCTTTTTTTAAAGTACTGTTTGTTTCTTTAAAAACTCAACAGGTTGAGGCCCTGGCTAGTAGCTCAGTTGGTTAGATTGCCGTCTGGTTACCCCCAAGGTTGTAGGTTTGATCCCCAGTCAGGGCACATACAAGAATCAGCTGATGATGCATAAGTAAGCCTCTCTCTCTGTCTAAAATAAATATATAAATTAAAACACAAATAAGTAAATTTAACAGGCTTTTCTTTCATTTTCCAGTAGACAGAGCTATCATGCATGTTTTTATTTTCTAATACCTTCATTACTGGCACATCTGTGATCTTGGTTTGGTAGTGTTATCTTAGTCATGCAAAAAGTGTGGTTTTTTTTCTTTTTCTTTTTTTGTTTTTTTTAATCCTCACTTGAGGATATTTTTTCCATTGCTTTTCAGAGAAAGTGGAAGGGAGAGAGAGGGAAAGAAACATCAGAAACATAAATGCGAGAGAGACACTTGGATTTGTTGCCTGCTGCATGCACCTCAACAGGGGCCAAGGATTGAGCCTGCAACTGAGGTACGTGCCCTTGGCCCGGGACCCTTCAGTCCGAGAGCCAACTGTCTAACCACTGAGCCAAACCAGCCAGGGCCAAAAACTGTTGTTTTCCTTGAGGTGGTGGGCATCCTGTCTTGGTTACCTCAGCCTCAGGGCACCACCTCCATCTTAGCATGTGGCAAGGCATGGGGCTCAGGGCTTCAAGTTCACGACACTGACTACTGATATGCAGAGGCTGCCAGTGGACTGTGCTATGGGAGGTATCTCCATGGCCTCTACCTGGTCCTGTCTCTACCAGGCTCCACAGCAAGGGGTAGGCAAGGCGTGAGTGAGGGCAAGCAAGGGGAGGTGCGCTCTTCAATCCACAGCTTTGCTTTCTTGCTTGTCATGGCAGCCACTAGCTCACAGCTGTCACATTGCTGTGCAGTGTCCCCTTGTCACTGGTGTAGATGCCGTGGGTGCTGGCTGCTCAGGCTGGAGGGTTGCTTCTGCCTGTCCTACCCTCAGGCTGCTCTGTGCAGACTGCAGCCCAGCTGCTCCAAGCAGATCTCTCAGACTCCTGTGAGTGGTAAGCAGGGGCTCTTTTGTTGAATCATACTTGTTTGGCTTGTAACTTTAAGGAGAGAACAAAGATGTCTTCTCGCTCTACTCCAATGCTCATGTCACTTTCTGAATAAAAATAATTTTTACTTGAAATGCCAAGGTCCATATATTTTTGGAAACTTGGGGTTCTCAGTGATTATTAGTTTCAGAAAATCTATGTAGATAAATGATGGCATTTACTTCAGTATCTTAGCTAGAGAGGCACATATGTGTAACAGTTCTGTTCAGACAAATTTAAAAAGGCCAGTGGCCATAAGAGTGCAAAGTAGGAAGGGAAAGCTTCAGAGCAAGCTGAGCTTGGAGAGGTAGACAAAGGTTAGAGTATCTAGAAACTTAGTGATTTTGATCAATTTTTCTAAGAAAAAAATTTATTACAGTACTTTAAACATTTTGGTGGTTGATGATATGACTCCATCAGCATTTTTTAAGTTGCTCTAACTGTGGTGTAGAGAAAGAATTCCTAGAGGAATAAAGGGCAGTAAATCATGGTTTCTTGAACTATGATGATGGCTTTGAAAACAAACAAATAGGTTGGTTAATGGGTTGGATTTAGAGGGTAAAGAAGTAGGTGTCAATGGGGACTCAGGTTTCTGGCTTGCATAGCAGGATGGGTGAGCCACTAGCCAGGAAACACTGATGAGGACCTTGCATGGAAGAAAGCCCTGGAGCTCACTTTGGGATGTAATAAGCCTGAAGGACATTTGAGACACCCAACAGCGGTCCTCAACCAGTCCACCAGTCAACTAAACGTGAGTGTGCTATACAGCGAGGAATCCTGGGGTAGAGACATAAACTTCTAAATAAATCTTATGTGAAGCCTCATTCATGATTAAGATTGCTTCAGCAAAGAAAACTAAAACATGTGAAAGACTGGGCAGAGATGAGTTACTTCGTTATGTGCCATACGAGGTAACAATACTCAACTTCAAAAGCCACAGGCCGTTCGATGATATGGATGAGCCCCTCGGAGTTGTTCAATGGGGCAGCCCCGGATAGAGATTTAAGGACCTAATGACTAAGGGGAAGGAATGCAACTTGCAAAGTGAGTGTTCTCAAAGAAAAATAAGAGGAAATTATGGACAATGTATGACGATGGAAATCAAGGGAAGAGTATCTTAAGAAGGGCAATGTGAAAATCACAACTGCCACGGAGACACCAAGTAAAACACAATAAAAAAGGACACTGAGCTTGGCAACATAAAAGTCAGAATCATTAGCTAAAACTGCCTCAGTGGACCTCGGGAGGTGGAATTCGGTTTCGAGCAGGCTGAGCAGTGAGCAGTAGTCTTACCTGTTACTCTCAACACTCAGAGCACTCTGAATTCTCTAATAATACTTAGCTCGCTACATTAAACCATATCCATATTTGCCTTTCAAATTAAGTGTGAGTTTATTGACATTAAGACAATATATTTGCATTCTAGTCTCATCATGGCAGCTAAAGTGGTCCTTCTAAATCATAATTCAGATCAGCTCTCTACTCTCCTTAAAACACTTCAGTGGTTCCCCATCTACACAAAATCCTTCATATTACCCCAAAGACCCTCGGTCAGCCATTCCTTTTACCACTCTGTCGTTATGTTCTACCACTCTTCCCTTCATGCTTCTCGCTAAGGAACCATGGCCTTCTTACTTTTCCACAGAATGTTAATTAAGCATGTTTCCTTCTCACTTACTGTTCTTCTACTTGTATGCTCTTCTCCTAGACACACTCATGATTAATTTCCTGGTGTTTTCCTGGTCTTTATTCAATGTCCCTACTTCTGAGAGCCCTTCCCTGACAGCCTGTCTGAAATGTGACCCCCACCATCCCATCACAATAGTCTGTAAACCCTTTCCCTTTTGAGGCTTTTTTTCTTTAGCACTTAACACTATTTATCTTGGTTATTTTACTTGTTTTCTGTTAGAATACAAGTTACACTAGGGGAGGAATTTTGTCTGTGAGTCTTATTGCTGTTTTCCCAGCTCCAAACAATACTGGGCTCAGAAATGGTTCAGTAATTAAATGGCTCATAAATAAAAATTTCCAGTGCTCTCTACATAATGGACAGATAATAAGTTAATGATTTATTAGGCTCTTAAACCATGACCAAATTACATTGTTAATTACTAGGATCTTATTGAGTAAAAGGGTGCAAGTGATTTTTTTTTTTTTTTAAATCTCTTTATTTTGTTAAATCTGCTAGCTTTTCTTTTTAGCCCTCACCTGAGGACAACTTTTCCTCTGCTTTTCAGAGAGAGGAAGGGAGAGAGAGAGAGAGAGAGAGAGAGAGAGAGAGAGAGAGAGAGAGAGAGAGAGAGAGAGATCCCTGTGAGAGACACATTGCCCTGATTGGTTGCCTCCTGCACACGGGCAGGGCCAAGTATGTTCTCCTGTTCGGAACTGAACCCGAGAACCTTCAGTCCATGGGCGATGCTCTAACCACTGGGCAAAAACTGCCAGGGCAAATCTGTTAGTGTTTGAAATTTATCAATAAGTCATTAAAATTACAGTATGGTCATTATGTAAAATTATTTGAAGCAGTTAGAAATCATAGGGTTTCATTGGCCATTCAAATTAATCTTAAAATTATATTGATGTAATACTGTACATTCATTTGAATTTAATGTTTCTCCTGGAGCCTCAGAATATAGAAAACACTGTTCACTAATCCCCAAATAACAACACTAAAACACACAGATGGTACAAACCTGAAATCTGTTATATTTTCACCTTATTTTAAGCATGAGCTTGGTTTCACTAAGCACTAAGGAAAGACAATGTTGGACTCTTGACTTGACTAAGAGGGTAAATAAAACAATTGGGTGGAAATGTTTTATAACAACCTTATGTCCTCTATTGATGTTTATTTCAAATTGAGTAACTTATTGCTCCAAATTTTCAACTGAACATGGCTTTATATCATCTGTCTCCTCAAGGAAAATAAAGACCATGTTCCTGAGCCCTATCTCAGTTGGCTTCTTAAATTTGTGACCTGACATTAGATATAAGTTTGTGAAAACTGTCTCAGTGATGGAGATTAGTCTGTCGGGAGCAGAGGGAGATCTTGATGCATAACTTCTAAACAGAATAAACCATTTTCTCTGAGGAGTTTGGCGAATGCTTTTAAGAAATATGGTTCACTGACGATACTATCTCAAGAGCAGCTAACTGTGTTTGGAAAAAGCATTTAATGATGACAGGTAAGAAGCACAGTAGGCACTGCTCTCCTGAGGCCCAAATCAAAATGTGTGTTGAGAGTGTCTGTTATTGCCAAAGATCATAGTGTAGTTTTCATGTCAAAGGCAAGAAAGAACAAAATAGTAATTTAACTCCTCTGGGACATATTTATACCCTCTCTCTCTTGTATTATAGTTGCCTAACTTTTAATTCACTAATATGCATGATAAAGTTTTTTTCTTTTTAATTCATTAGCACTCAAAATAAAGCCCTTTCCAGAGCCTTAAGATAAAGGAAATAAAAATTGCACTTTGATCCCCAAAATTGTAGAAATAAATCCACTGGGTATTCTCATCCTCTATCATAGCAGAGACATTATTATAAAAATTACCTCCTATAGATTATTTTGAAAGGAAGCAACTATATGGCCCACTTGGATAGCTCTATGGCACAGCCACTGCATTCACCTTTGCCAGCACATACCTTTCATGTATCAGCTCAGTTAGGCTGGATCCAGCTCTCAAAGCCCCAGTGTATTTAAAAATACCCTTTTCAGTGAAATATTTTAGGGGAAGACAGGTGTTATGATGTTGCTATTAAGGATTTGTTTGCTTTCAGGGCTATTTAGCAATGTACCAACATGACTTAGATGTGTTTTCCCATAAGAAGTCTCCTTCCTGATGAAGGATCGTTACCACATGCCTTTTGCCTCCTGTCTAACTAGATCAGCTCAGTAAGGGGAGTGCAGGATGCACAGTCTGAGGAAGTTCCCAAAGCTGATCTGACCAATTACTATCAGTGTAACTTTGGGTAAATTTCTGAAATTCATAAAGCTTCAACAGACTTCATATAAAATGGGAGTAAGTAAGCATTTCTGCTTTATAAGATACTATAGCAAGTATTTGAGTGATGAAAAAGTTTGAGGTTCAACAAATATTTAACAAGGAAGCCAAGGATACCAATGGGGAAATGATAGTTTCTTTAGTAAATGGTGTTAGGAAAACTGGATGACCACAAGCAGAGGAATGAAATTAGATCTCTGTCTTATACCATCCACAAAAATGAACTTGAAATGACTTAAACATCAGACCTGAACCCATAAAACACCTGGAAGTAAACAAATGGAAAGACTTTCCTAATATTTGTCTTGGCAGCAGATTTTTTGGATATCACACTAAAATGACAAAAGTTAAGTGGAACTTCATCAAAACAAAAGCTCCTGTGCAATAAAAGAAACAATAAAAAAAGAAAAGAAAACCTATAGAATGAAAGAAAATATTTGCAAATCATATGTCAGATAAAGGGTTAATATTCAAAAATATAAAGAACTCATATAACTCAATAGCAAGGGAAAAAGAATCACAAAACAACCTATATTTTTTAATTGGTTAGAGGAACTGAATAGACATTTTCCAAATAACATATAAATAAAAAGGTGCTTAACATCATTAGTCATCAAGGAAATGGAAATAAAAACAATGAGATATCATCTCACATCTGTTAGAATAGCTACTATGAAAAAGGTAAGAGATAGCAAGTGTTGGTGAGGATGTGGGAAAAGACAACCCTTGTGCACAGCTGGTGGGAATGTAAATTGGTGCAGCCACTATGGAAAGCAGCATGGAGGTTTCTCAAAAATTTAAAAATATAATTATCATATGATCCAGCAATCCAATTTTGAGTATATATCTAAAAAAGTGAAAATGGTACCTCAAAGACATATTTTCATTCCTATGTTCATTACAATATTATCCACAAAAGCGGAGATATGGAAACAACCTAAGTCTCCATCAACAGATGAATGAAAAAAGAAAATGTAGTTTGTATAGACAATAAAATAGTATTTGGCCATGAGAAAGAAGGAAATCGTACCATTTGTGATAACACAGTTGTATCTTGAGGGCCTTATGCTAAGTAAAATAAGTCAGACAGAGAAAGAAAGTGATCACATGATATTGCTTATATGTGGAATCTTCAAAAAAGTCAAACAGAGAAACTGAGTAGTGGGAATCTAGGAAACAGGGATATATTGGTCAAGGGGTACAAATTTCCAGTTTTAAAATGAATAAATTCTGGAAGGCTAATGTACAACATGACTATAGCTAATGATACTATATTACATACTTGAAAGTTGCTGAGAGAGTAGATCTTAAGTGTTCTCACCACAAAAAAGAATTGTAACTCCTGTGAAGGAGAGGGTTAGCCAGTGCTGTGGTGGTAATCATTTGCAACCTACAGGGTGAGCAAAAGTAAGTTTATAGTTGTTTGTATGGAAAATAATACAATATTTAATAAATAATAATACAGGAATAAGCTTTTGCATACTCACAACTGTAAACTTACTTTAAAATTTTATTTTATTTTATCTTTTTTATCACCATTTATCCCCCCGTACCCTCTTCCATCTCTACCCACCCCCTCCCCACTCTAATTGCCACACTCTTGTGGATGTCCAGGAGTTCTTTCTCATTTTCTTTCTTTTTTGCTCAACCCCACCATGCCCCTGCTTCCCCACCCCGCCCACCCTGAGAGCTATCAGCCTGCTCTCTGTGGGTCTGTCTCTATTTTGCTTGTTAGTTCAGTTTACTCATTAGAGTCCACATATGAGTGGAAATCTACCAAATTAACATGTTGCACATCTTAAACTTGTATGTTAAATGTCAATTAGTTTTCAATAAAGCTATAATAAATAAATAAATAGTGCCTGGCACGGAGCTGGAGCTCAGTTGACATGAGCATTCTCAATGTCAGCCTCCAAACAACATTAAAGAAGCATCCCATGTGGATTATCATACATGTGACATGATAACCCATTCATTAAGTGGACTTCACAGCTGACTTATAAAAATTAGCAATAGCATGACTTAGAGGAGAGGAAAAGATGAAACAGTGGAGCTGAGGTTTCTAGGTCAGTGAAACTATTCTGTATAATACAGTCATGTTGGGTAAATGTCTTTTTACCTTTGTTCAAACCCATAGATTGTACAACACCAAAAGTTAACCCTAATGTACACTATGGCCTTTAGGTTCCGTGTCAGTATAGATTCATCACTCTGAGAAGGATGCTGATAACTAGCAAGGACGGAACTGTGCATGTGAGGGGGAATGGCATATATAGGAACTCTGTGCTTCCTCTCAATCTTGCTGTGTACTTAAAAACTGCTCTAAAACATAGTTTATTAATCAAAATATGTTATTGAAATATTTTACGTTTTCTATAAAGTGTTTGAAATTCCAACTTTTTACCCTTATAGCACATCTCACTTTGGACTAGCCACATCTCAAATGATCCATACACACACTAACTACTAACTACCAGGTTGGACTGTGCAGCTCTAGGAAATGTGAATGCCAGGACTGGAAACAGCAATCCAGAGAATGACTTTGGATTGAAATTATGGTTCTCAAACTTGAGTGTGCTTCAGAATCACTTCCAACGGAGGTTAAAACACACATTGTTGAACTCCAGGCCAAGAGGTTCTGGTTCAAATAGGTGTAAATGGGGCCTTTCACTTCCATTTCTAAAAGTTTCCTAGATGACACCAGTCTGCTGGCCTGGGAAACACTCTGGGAGCCACTGGTAAAGATGAGGCTTTGGGAAATCAGCTTTGTAACTTTTAAGTAGTAAAAGAGACAAGTGGTTTCTAAATATGACCTACCATTGCAGTAATGATCATCCCCATAGCAGAAAAGACAGGTGATCATCATGTGCTTCAGGTCGCAATTCTATTCCTTAAGGATGTAACACACAAAAATCTGTTCGGTATTGTTAACCATTTGTAAGTGAAAATGCAGTTATATGGATCTTATTTGCAAAAATGTTTAATTCAGTATAACTTGTGCATCACAGTAAGAATCAAGTCTTGTTTACATTTCCATTTACTAAAGGAACCTGGGCATAATTTGAACAAACAACCATTCTGAGATTAGAAAATTATAACAGGAGCATAATTCAATTCCTTAAGTTGACTATCAGTCCCCATTAGTCATTAGTCCCCTTAGGGTAGTCTGTACTCACATTAACTATTGTACTACCAGTTTTTAACATCTTCACATACAATAGGAACCGAATAAGTAGATCAATGAGTAAATATTTTTACTTGCTTCACATTTTTTTTTGAAATTTGGACTTTGTCTATTCCGAATGTTTACATACAGCACTAAAGTGACAATGTAGAGGTCAGGAGAGTACACCTGCCTGCAAAAATAGACATCTCTCTTAGCTTTATGTTCATTTCCATAAGCAACAGAAATATGATGTCTTTCAGAGTAAAATCAAATGCCAACAATCTGCTTTTTACCTTGTGATTCTCCGGTTGGCCTGATTAAGATAGTTCATTTCCAAACTCCTCTCACTCAATAGGAGCCAAAAGCTAATTACAAATCACCTGATGCTTTAGATCCTCATTTCACAGTGTGATATCATAACTTTTGTAGGAAGAGATGCTACACATGACTTTTTAAATGATTAAAAAGATATCTCTAGTGATACAAGAAAGGAACTGTATGAATCAAACATTATTTTTCAAAATTGGGCTCACAAATACAGATTTTTTTATTAGGCCCACTTATCTTTTTACTGTCGCCATATTTGTGCCTTTTCCACAGTATCTTACAGTTCAAACCACATAGTATGTAGCTTTTACAGATTGTCTTCTTTAGCTTGCATTATACAGTTAAGGTTTTTCTATATATTTTCCTGGCTTGACTGCTCATTTCTTCTTAGTGCTGAATTACATTACATTGTCTAAACTATCACAGTTTATCTATCTACCTATCTACTGAAGGATATCTTGGTTGATTCCAAGTTTTGGCAATTAACTTTAAAGATGCTATAAATATCCATGTACTGGTTTATGTGTGGACAAAGTTTAAAATCCATTTGGATAAATACTAAAGGGTAGGATTGTGGGGTCAACATATTAAGAGCATGCTTAGTTTTGTAAGAAACTGCCTAACTGTCTTCCAAAGTATCTGTACCATTTTGCACTACCATCAGCAATGAGTGACAGTTCCTATTGCTCCACATCCTGCCAGCATTTGCTACTATCAGTGTTGTGGATTTTGACCACTCTAATGGGTGTAGTGGCATCTCACTGTTGTTTAACATGCAAGTCCCTGATGGCATATGATGTGGAGCATCTGATTCGTGCTTACTTGCCTTCTGTGTATCTTCTTTGGTTTAGGTGTCTGTGCAGGTCTTCAGCTTTTTTTTATTAAGTTGTTAATTTTCTTATTGTTGAGTTTTAAGAGTTATTTCTTAAAATATTTTGGATAAGAGTTGTTTGACAGAGGATTCTTTTGCAAATATTTTATGTCAGTCTGTGGCTTGTCTTCTCATTCTCTTAATATTTTTTTCATATTGATTGCATATTTTAATAATTGTTTTGATATATTGGATTAAATAAAATATATTACTAAAATTACATTTTTTAAAATATATCTCTATTGATTTCAGAGAGAGGAAGGGAGAGAGAGAGAGACAGAAGCATCAGTGATGAGAGAGTCGTCACTGATCGTCTGCCTCCTTCACGTCCCCCACTGGGGATGGAGGCCGCAAGCCGGACATGTGCCCTGACCAGAACCGAACCGCAACCTCCTGGATTCTAGGTCGATGCTCAACTGCTGAGCCATGCCCGCCCAGCAGTTTTACTTTTTAATATTTACTTTTCTTAAAGTTACCACTAGAAAATTTAGAAGTTCATATGTGGCTTATGTTTTGTTAATTATCTGTTTATGTTAGACAGTGCTGTCCTTAAGCCTTGCATTTCTCTTTGCACAATCTGCCATTTCATGGTGAGGCATGGTACAGAAAGCAATGGTGTCGGGAGTTCTGAGGTCAGTACTATAATAATGAAGAAAAGTGAGTTGTGAAAGACGTAGGAAAGAGCTTCCTGAAAGAATTAGTTTATGTTATTTAGCCAAGAAGATTACGCTGCAAAAGAAAACACTTGCCCCAAGTCCATTGTAAAAGTAAATATTATTATGCATTTTAGGTTGAGTGTCTATCAAGATTACAATCTCCTGTTAGGAACTAAATGTCAAACGTTACCTTCATTTCAAAACGCTCACATTTTTCTCTATCTTCAAACGACCCTTGGGCCTCCCTCCTCAGATCCTCTCTGACTCTGCTTCTCTTCTTGGTTCCCCCCCTTGCTTTCCCTAGCGGCAGCCAGCACCCGTGGACCCGTTCTCGGGCTGGCTGGTGCCTGTGCCAGAAGCCTGCCCATGGCCATGCAGAAGCTCCGGCTGCTGCCCCCCCGTGGGCCTGAATGAAGAGCCACAGCATGGCGTGTGGGGGCTCGCTTTCCAGGCAGCTGCCAGGGTAGCCATGGGATGCCATCCAGGGCTACAGGGAGGGAGAGAGGGCATTGCCCTTGGGTGGATTTGGGTGGATTTTGATCAGTAGGGAACAGAAAGTGGCAGGTTTCTTTTCTCCTCCAGCACAGCCATCTGGAGAGGTTTTTCACATGACCTTCTGCGGTTCATCACAAACAGAGGCCGCTTGCCATTGCTACCCCCTGGTGCCACACCCCCGTCCCCTCAGACATTTGACTCCAAACGTAGGAGGTTAATGCTGGGTGGGGAAAAGAGAGAGTGGAAACCGCAAGAGGTTCATGGACAGTGGAAAAGTAGCTGGGGCCCTGGACCAGAGGCCTCATTACTTGGAGATGAAATGTGGAGTGAGGACAGCAAGAGCCCATTTGTTCAGTTTTTAAAAATGTGTTTATTTCAAATTAAAGGTCTTGTTTCATTTCCATGTGAAATAAGGATGATTAACTTTCCAAGGGTCATTTACAAAGTACAGTTAATTTTTCTCTAGTTGAACTAAAATAGCTTCTGTAAGTACCAGTTGGCCCAGTTTTTATAATCTATTTAGAGGTGAAATAAAGCTCCTCCAGCAGAAGGCTCTCTGCCTCACTCTAGGGCAGCGCCTGCTGGCTGGGGACACGTCAGGAGCGCCAGCCCATTAGTGCTCTTTAAAGCGTGCGTGGGAAGACTTCGCATCCTATTCTACGTTGTTGTTTCACATTTTCTCTCTGATGTGTCATGTAAGAGAGAAGCCCATTCTGCTCCGTGGGAGTGAAGACATCGCGAATGATCTTATGGTGAACTCAGGAGCACTGTACCGTTTGGTTTGCGTGCTTTGCAGATGGCATTAACGAACCAGCACCCACTCCTCACTGCGGGGGTGTAAGGAGGAACGTCTGCTGAGACCTGCCGTATAGTTGTACTGGGTGTAAAACCGGGATAGAGAGAAAACATGCCTTCAAGAGTGTATCGGTTGCTGGGAAGCACACTGTCACATTTCCTTGGGAGCAAAGCTAAATGGAGCTTCTGAGCAGCCGGAAAGCTGGGGGAAGATGTGACACACCACATGAAGGACTCCGCGCAAGAGAAGAGTCACAACTCTTGGCTGAATTCACCTAACAGGTTTTCTTCAGCTTATTCCGTGTTTTTACAAAGTGAATTAGTTACCAACATTTAAAAGCTGGCAGGCTGCACACACAGATGCGATCCACATTGTGACTTCCTTTGAACAACGGGTCCTGCTTTCCATGTGGCGTTTCCGTGGGAGCCGGCAGAAGAGCTTGGTCTCCCCAGTCCGCCAGTGTCCCCACCTGACCCGCTTCCTCACTTCCCTTTCCCGCTTGCCGCCTGAAGCACTTTATGTTCCTATTTTCAGTTAAGAACGTCTTTACATTTAATTACCTCTGACCTGACCCTCTGGGGAGTTCTAGAGCAGTGGTACTCAAACCTGACCACACACCAGAGTTACAGACAAAGCTTTAAACATTACTATGCTTAGGCCATACCTCGTAGTAAACTAGCTTTGGTGGAGGAAGGTGTGGCATTCAGGCATGAGTGTTATTCGTTGCTCTCCAAGATATTCCAATGTGTAGTTTAAAAACCATGGCACCTGAAAACTTCCCAAACTCCTGAAGTGTTTTTCCACAGAACTGAAATAACCAAGTGAGAACACCTTCCCAGCAGGAATTATACGGCAGCAGGACTGGCACACAGCGGGAACGGGGAAAGAGGAGATTAGGTCAGGAGTTTGCGGTGTTGGTTGCTCATTCGAACAATGTAAGAAATTTTAAAAAGAACTGCCCTCCGGGCCCTACCACCAGGTCTTCTGATGAGCCATCTGCCCTGGTACACATTCATCAGTAATTTTTTTAAATCTACCTAGTCTTTCTAGGGAAAAGCTAGGGTTGAAGACTAGCGGTTTGGAGCATTTATTACAGTTTAGAGTACTTAACTAGAAAAAATCAATCACCTAGTAATTATGAGGCAACAGGTACCCTGGATTTTGTTGGACAAGCCAGGATTTTAATGAATCTCATTTTCTATGTGTAGATCTGACCTTCAAATTTCTTTAGCCTTTTACTTTTCATGAAAAGTTGTCACATCTCTAAAATTAGAGAGTGGGTTTCTAACTGGCAGAATCTACAGTATCATTTAATTTTCAACGTATATTTTAATGCTTACTAATTGTTTCTATCTTATTTCTCATTCTGTTTCAAGAACTGGGTTTGAAACCTAGCACCTGGTAGACTATCAATAAATGATTATTGAATTTAGAGTATAGCTAAAAGTTGTCATACATTTTAATATCTACTTCTATGTTTTCTTTCTTAATTCTCAATTATAAAACAAATATTGAAACACGTTCTTTTCTGAAAAAAATTTCCTAAAAGTTCTAAAATGTGGACTTAACTCAAAAAATTATTAATTAACTTAAACTTTCCTCAGAATTATCCTTTTAATTATTCATTCTAATATCCACTTTACCTGCTCAGAGATTCTCCTTTTTATCTTTGTTTCTGAACTTCTGGTTCTCATTGGATCAACTACGGGGGGAGAGGGGCATTTTCTTCCCCATGCTGTTGCCAGAAGTGTTGAGATAGCCTGGCCAGATGCCACCCACTGTCCCCAGAGACTAAGTGTGATCAAGAAAACAAGAGACTAACACACCATATATGTGGAGAAAAAGTGTTTATTGTTAATCATCACCCTGAGCTCGACTCCCTTGCTTCATAACATTCTCTCAAATTAAACTCCTTCATCTCCTGTCTATGCTGTATCATTTGGAAATAATATCCTAAGTCACATATAAATTGTGTCTCAAACTGATAAAAGCAACAATTCTCGAGCATCCTGCAGAGTGTCTACCACAGTGGGAGCTACATATTCTTGATTTTCTCAACCTCATTTACTCATTGGGCTCTATGGCAGATAATATTTTCTAAATATGGCCCCAAATTATCTCCTGTACCTCATGTTTTTTTTAAATCCTGCCTTATATTAGAATTGGTTTGAGTCTGGCAAGCTTATGACTTGTTTGTAACCAACAGGATGTTATAGAAGTAATTCTGCTACTAAGGCAAGGAAGTAAAAAGGGATGTAGCCTCCACGTTCGTCCCTCGGACACTTGCCTGAACACCACTGAGAAGTACAATGACCAGGGGGCCAGCTCGTGAGGCAGCCGCAGCCAGTGAGCACAGACAGAAAGGACTGCGCGAAGAGAGGACGGCCAGCTCCGGCCACTGTCTGACTGCCACTCACAGAAGGACCATTAGCCAGAGCTCCCGGCTGGCCTTTCTGGAAATATTTACCAAGAGAGCTGTGCTGTGAGTTATAATAAATAATAAAGTAATAGTGGTGTTTTAAACTATTAAAATGTGCAGTGATTTTTAAAAATTTAGTAATAACAGGTGGAACACACTTTTACCCCACTGTTTATTCCTGAGGTAAGGAAGCCCATGCTTAGTTATTGTTGTGCGGGTAACTGTTTACCAACCAGCCCTCCAGAGGGGCCAGCCCTCACTTATTCTACAGTGAGTCCTCTCTGAACTCCACTGGCAGGTTCTGGGAGACTGCAACTTTGAATGAAACAATGCACAACCAAACCAACTGACCAGAGGCCACTTGATATAAACCACAGTTAAGTTTCTATGGCATACTTTTGGTCACAAAAACATCACCAAACTTATAAATAAACACCCAAAACAGATCTAGTGTTAAACATTGAAACAAATGTGAGCTACACATACATTCAAGAAAACTGAATAAAAACAAGTAAGATCATTCTTTCTAACCAGCTTGCTGCATTTCAGAGACACAGGGGGCAGGGGCCTATTCTGGCAGCTCGGGGCGCAGGCAGGAGCCCTTCTTGGTTGGGACCACACACACATCCACACTCAGTCCGCCAGGGACAAGGTGCACGCACCAGTTTACCTAACATGCACACCCATGGGATGTGGGAGAAAACCGGAGTCCCCAGAGGAAACCCACACGGGCCTGGGGAGAGCGTGCCAACTCCACTCAGACAGTGGTCCTTGCTGGGAACTGGTTTTCTTTTCCTTATCAACACTTTAACAAAACAACACTTAACGACACAACATATTTGAGAACCTGCTGTACTCACTGATTGCCCTGGTGTCGTTTCAAGCTAAGGCTGGGTCGTATTGACAGTGGTGTTGGAGGGAACCACACCATTGCAGTTTTCCTACCACAGACACAATAGAAGCAAATTGCCTCAGTGCAGAGATATAGCACATTGTAGAAAATAATTTTAAGAACGTATACTTTGATTGTTTATTTTTGTTTTTAATATAATGTACTTAGATTTAAAGGTATGCAATTTAATATTTTATAATGGCAGTGTCTAGCAGCCTGGCTCACAGGAGTCCTGAGACGTTAGCAGTCAGCTCCCGCGCACCACTGTGCTTCCCTTCTCTGTGGGTCTGTGCTTCTCGGGCCTGTGCAGACTCTAGAGCTCGGAGGGCCAATTTCAAATGACAGATGAGGTATCTTTTGCACATACAGTGCCTCAAACCAGGGGCCAGTCCATTCACTCTCCCAGCTTGTTTCACTGACTTCCACTGTTTAACTGACCTTGGGCAATCTGTTTATCCATAATCAGCAATATCCATGTCACAGATCACTTTACTAGGACTTATTATTAATATGCCCCATAAGTAACTCACATTTAATTTATAAAAACTGAAGTCAACATCTTTCCCATTGCTCCCTCCTTTCTTGTATCTTCTTTGTTTTATTTAATAACATCAAGGAAAACCTGGTCCCTGAGCACACTTGAGTTCCACTCTCTCCCTCCGTGTTCAGTCGGTTTACTTCTCTCTACTTCAGGTGTGCCTCTCATAGACCTAACATGGATTCTTCATTGATAGATCACTTCTCAAGCGGCCTCCCTGCCTCTGGTCTCTGCTTAATCTTCTTTACCCTGACCTCAGGGTTACCTTCCGAGCCAGGCTGTGTTTCTCTAGCTGTTCCTCTTCTGCCAAGGCGGGAAGATCAGGAGCCCATATCATTGGCACTCCTGCCGTGTGGCTGCATTATCCTGTGGGGACAGAGGACTTCCCTCAGGGCTATATACACCTGCAAACGCACAGTGTCTTCACTCAGATTATGTACTAGTCTGAGAAATAGCCTAAATTTTCCTTTTGACCATGGTCTTTTTGACTTGTGAAATTTTACCACAGTTCACGTAATTTAAATTGCTCATAGCTCATTTCAGGGATGTTACTTCTCTGTATTTCTATGCTCTAGCTAACTTAATCAAAGGAAATTGAAATCTATCTGAGAGATAGCTGCTATTGTCTGGAGATTAGTCCTAATTTTTCTCCCTAATTACTGTGGGCTAGAGCTATAGAAATAGTTATGGGAACCTAATTTATGTCCCAAGAAAAGATTTCTTAGGGAGTTGTGTCACTTTGATCAACCTCAATTTATAACAATAGAACCGTGTAGGTCTGATTGCTATGGACATCAAATTAAAAAGAAAACCAGATAGCTTACCTGCATTCCACCTCTGAGCTGTAGCACTTTATTTAAGTCATAGTGGCTGCACAATAAAAAATATATTGTTGTTTTTATTAACCTTAATTCAGATACTCAGTATTTTAATCTTAATCCTAATGTACTTAGATTCAGCACAAGCTCCTAAAATGAATAAAATTCATTGGATCATAAAAGAAGATAGAAAAGTTAAATGATCTGAAATACATTTTATATGAGACTGTCATTCTTCAATGAAACTTCAGTAACATGCCCATATCTTACAGGAACGAATACATTACCATCACATTAAAGATTTCAATAACTTCTGATATTCACAACAGATTTTTTGGATGCTTATAACTGAAAGGAAATGTTTTCCACCAAAATCTGCTGAGTTAACATTTTCTAGGGAGATTCTTCCAATACAACTTCATATAGAGGACATACAAAAAAAGGTTTAGAAAAACAATATATTTTAAAAAGGATAACATTTTATTGAAAGATACTCATGTTTTTATTCCCAAATAGAGAGCTTTTCAGTTCCTTAAACTCCTGCTCCATACAAACAGCAACACGTGAGCTGTTTCCTTTGTCTCGGGCCTGCCTGCTGAAAGCTGTTTTGTGTGCACCGTCAGCCGCGCCCCAGCGCAGTCAGCCTCCCATTTGTCGAGGTGCAAGTGCCACTTGCAAGACTTGACTGCTTCACCTGAAAAAGGAAAGATGACATTTCCACACACCTGCCATGGGGCTTGTTATGCCAGTTGGCTTGGATTGTCTCCCATGCAGAATGGGATGAAATCCTTCAGAATATTGCTTCGCTCTCATGTTGTGCTACTTGACCAACAACGCTTATTTGTTCATTCACTATCCATCCACGTCTCCATGAAACATTTATTTTAATAGTGATTGAAACTTACTGAGCGTTTATTATATTCCAGGCCTAGTTCCAAGCAGTTCATATATTACATAAATGCATATGTGTATATGTGTGTGTGTGTGTGTGTGTGTGTGTGTGTGTGTGTATAACCCCCTACAACCATATGAGGCATAGTTATCATTGTTATGTCTATTTTGCAGAGGAAGGAGCTGGGGCTAAAATAATGTTCATGTGGCCAAGACTTTTTTCCTCTCTACTTCCCACCATCAGCTTTTAGAAATAAATATTCAGTCCAAAAATTAACATAAAAGGTCATTTCCAATATCTTGTATAAATACTGTTACAGATATAGCAAATAAAAATATGCTATATAAAGATGTATCATAGAAATGCACTTGAAACCTATATAATTTTAACTAATGTCACCCCAATAAATTTAATAAAAATAAACAAACAAATAAATAAAATAGCACTTTAAAATACACTGTATCCATTTAGATTTGAATTTCAGATAAAATGTATGTGTGTGTGTGTGTGTGTGTGTGTGTGTGTGTAAATATGTTTCATGCAATAATTGGGGCATATTTCTATTAAAAGTTATTCATTGTTAATAACATTAAATAGGCCTTTTGTATTTTATTTGGAAACACGGTTTATGAAGCTAGTTCAGGCTTCTAAAATTGGAGCCCAGCAATGTCTTTCCTAGGCAAGGTTTGTTTATTCAGACTCCTGCAGGTCTAAAGCCGCTTGTTGTACCATAATCTTAGCTTTGATCCCAGCCAATCTGTGTGACAGGTGGGATCATTCATGTGTGCCCATTAAACCTCACCTGCAGTGTCTGGAAGGCCCCCAGCTGAGGGAACCTCTCCTGTCTGCAGTGAAAGGCTTTTGCTTCTGGGTGTCTCTTTCCACCACGCTGTGTGTCTGCTGCGTTACCTGCAGTCTTAGCTCCTGACCCGCTGGACCTCCCGTTGTCCTGTACGGCATGCGTGCCCCTGGCCAGCATGCTGGTGGGCCCAGCGTGCGTCTCTCCCACGGGCTCTGTGAGACATTTTCATCACTTCCTCATCAGCTTAGAAAGTGTTTTCCGTGCTGCACATGAAGTCTGGGCGCTGAAGGGGCTAAAGTGAAGAACTCAGAGGCACTACGGCAGAGTTAATATCATCAAAATAGAAACACAGAACACAGTGGGGACAAAGGGAAAAGGAGTGGGAAGGATGGACTTAGCACAAATGGATAAACAGAGGTTTCCAGTGAGTGTTTACGACAGTGATAGATGAAAATGCACATCACTCTCTGCCCTCCAGCTGGTTGTTCTCTGCATAAAAGTATCTTGAAAACCCTGGGATTAATTCTTGTTGGAAGGATCAGGGGGATGGTGAGGTAAGAAATGTACCAAGAACAGGACATTTTAGAAGACTTTAGATCTTAGGGGTCATCCATCCTGCACCTAAATGATCCTGAAATGAACCATCTCCTTAAAGATTATGCCATAGGCACCTTGCTTGCCTAGCCCAAGCCTCAGCCCTGTGGTTAGATTGTCTTCTGCCCCAGAGATATGTTGAATTTTCTGATTACCCCTGAATCTTAACCATGTAAAATGAACATTTATTGAAATTTATTTAATATAATTTCTGGAAAGAGCTTTAGTTTAATTCAAAGAGCACCATCTCATTTATCAATCAGAATAATGCGACTGCACAAACTTATGGTCCCTAAATATCAACACTGATTCCTTACTTGGTGTTCACTTATTCTTTCTAGTTAAAAGTAAGATAGACTATGCCAGGCCAGTGTTGCTCAGTGGTCGAGCACCAGGAGGTCGCAGGTTCGATTCCAGGTCAGGGCACATGCCCGGGTAGCAGCTTGATCCCCAGTAGGGGGCATGCAGAAGGCAGCCGATCAATGTTAATACATTGTCCTTTATGATGGATTGTCCTTTAAATTCTGGGTCATCTCCTACTGATTCTCAGAAAGCGTCCTTCATTCTTCTGGCCCAAAGTCATTTCTCCTTCTGCATGCCTATGACATACAGCATGTCCTCCATCAACTGACAACTAGTGCCTCAGGGTACATGGATATATTTTATATCCCTAACTGGTGGCGATTGCCTTGCTTAGGAGAATCTAGTTCTCCTTAAACTGGCATTTCCTACACCATTACTTTATGTAGCTCAAGGAATAAGTAAATATTTATTCCTTTTTGTTCAAAGCCCACACAAATTTTATTTAGGAAAAAAATGGCATTATATGTCCTATAATACTAGGTCTCAGCAGTTCGATTTAATTGAATTGGGGTAAGGCCTTGACATTGGTATTTATTAAAAATGTTCCAGGAGGTTATGATGTATATCCGGGATTAAGAATCACTGTTTCAGTTTGGCTCTGAGTAATTAAGTCTTTCGGAGATTTTTTTAAAGGTGCTTATTCTGCCATGTTCACTTCCTGACCTCACTGACCGCACTTGACTAATCTGCTCAGGTTTTGGTTTACTGATATCCTCCTGCCCCAGGTTTTTCCCATCTCATTCTTGTTTCCAAGCAGAGCTGTACAAACCCCTTGGTTTTCTTTATACTTTAAATACAAACAAATCCTTTAAAACCAAATTGATTTAGCAGATGGAAAGCAAATAGCACCATTTCAAATGATTAATTCCATTACACTGCAATTTACATCTAGCAGAGCTAATGAAATAAATTAGTTTCCACATCCATTCAACCAAAGCTCTCCTTGCTCCAGGCTCGCATTACCGCAGCGCCTTCTCCGCCACGGGCTGCGCCGTGACTGGGGTGTTCTTACTGATCACCCCGCAGACAGAGTCAGGGAGAAAGGGCAGGAAGCTGGTCACCGCGGTCAGCTTAGATCTGAAGGTAATGCGATGTTCACAAAGTACAAGTAATTTTACTTAAAAATACTGCTGAATCTGTGTGTGTATGTTCTCAAATATATATATATTTAAATATCGATTACCTGTATCCAATCAGCTTGTGAAACCAGATACTGTACTAAATCTGTTTTATTTTAGAGATGCTTAAAAAAGACATGTTTAGCTTCCTGTTTAGTTTTTTAACTAAACTAGTTTTGATGAGTCGGGTAAAACTGCAGGCAGCAGGTATTATTGCTACAGCATGATACTCAGTCAAGCCCTTGGTCACAACGGTTTATTTTTTAAAAACGCACCTTCGCTGTTGAAAGCGCTGCGGCTGCGGCTCCCCGGCCGTGCGCGCCCTGGGGCCTCCCCGCGCCGTGCGCGCCCTGGGGCCTCCCCGCGCCGTGCGCGCCCTGGGGCCTCCCCGCGCCTCTGGCCGCGCCCCGGGGCCTCCCCGCGCCTCTGGCCGCGCCCCGGGGCCTCCCCGCGCCTCTGGCCGCGCCCCGGGGCCTCCCCGCGCCGTGCGCGTCCTGGGGCCTCCCCGCGCCTCTGGCCGCGCCCCGGGGCCTCCCCGCGCCTCTGGCCGCGCCCCGGGGCCTCCCCGCGCCTCTGGCCGCGCCCCGGGGCCTCCCCGCGCCTCTGGCCGCGCCCCGGGGCCTCCCCGCGCCGTGCGTGTCCTGGGGCCTCCCCGCGCCGTGCGCGCCCCGGGGCCTCCCCGCGCCTCTGGCCGCGTCCTGGGGCTTCAGCCGCGTCGTGGCCGCAGCTCCGGGTCTTATCACACGTCAGCGGGCTCAGCGTTCATTTTCAGCGACTGTTCACCGTGCCCTGAAATCACAACGCCCCGGTCCTTGGCCGCTTCCCGGCACCCGGCGGGGCTGCAGACTCGGCGGGCCCTCGGCGCTCTGACCCGCGCCTCGCTGCGGCCCGCGGGCCCAGGGGCCGGAGCTGCCTCTGAAGCGCGGCTGCCCGCGGCCAAAGGGGCCGCCCTCACCTGGGCCTTAGAAACGCCCGAGGGTAACAGTGAAGAGCCAGGAAGAGGGGGGAGCAGGAGGAAAGTGGAGAGGAGAGGGGGAGGCAGGGCGGGCAGGGGCCCAAAGGGGGCGCTGCAGGTGACGGGGAGCGAGGGGCCACCTGGGGCACCCTGCTCCCCTGCTCCCCTGCTCCCCTGCTCCCCTGCTCCCCTGCGCCCCTGCGTCCCCGCTGCCCCGCGCCCCCGCTGCCCCGCTGCCCCCGCTGCCCCGCTGCCCCCGCTGCCCCGCTGCCCCCGCTGCCCCGCTGCCCCCGCTGCCCCCGCGCCCCCGCTGCCCCCGCTGCCCCCGCGCCCCCGCTGCCCCCGCGCCCCCGCGCCCCCGCTGCCCCCGCTGCCCCCGCTGCCCCCGCTGCCCCCGCTGCCCCGCTCCCCCGCTGCCCCGCTGCCCCGCTCCCCCGCTCTCGTGCTCCCCTGCTCGTGGCGGCCTGTGAGGAGCGGCCAGCGCCGGGGCACGTGCACACGGAGCACTATGCAGCTGCGAAGAAGGCGGGGGGGGGGGGGGGGGGGGGGGGCGGGCAGGTGGTGACCGAGGCAGGCTTGCCCGGGGCGGTGAGCACGCAGTACAGGCTACCGGTGATGCCTTGTGGAACTGTGCACCTGAAACCTGTATAATTTTATAAACAAACGTCACCCCAATAAATTCAATAAAAGGAGAAAAAAATTAAAAATAAAAAGACCCATCGGAGTACTGAAAATCTTCACTTGTTGGTTGTCGATGAAGAAAACCCAGCTTGTCAGGGACCCTTCCGTGCATGTCCTGCAAGCAGACTTCTTGGGCTGCTGGAAGTTAAGGTCCCTCCTGTGGGATCCCTCTGTCCACCCGGCCAGGTCCTCGGGTTGGCTCCTTGCTTCTAGCTGTGGCCCCTCGGGGCCCCACCAGGTTCCCGCCAGCAGTGCCAGCAGAATCAGGAACACAGGCCCTTTCACACATCCTGAGGGAGTCCCAGTGTCTAACTTTTCATTTATATTCTACATTTTTCTTAGAATGATATTTTTTAGCCTACTTTCCTTATGCGCAAATCTAAATATCTAAACTATCCCAATTTTACTTTCTGTGGCAACTGTAAAAATCCCCCAGTTTGATTAAATCTGTTAAAATTCGTATGTCTTAAATGTAAAAGTTTCACATATGGAATAAATAATTTTGACAAGCACTAAAAATAAAGAAATACCTGAGAGAGAAGACAATAATGTATGTGTGTTTGGGGTTTAGGTGGGATTATTTTTTTTTAATAATTTTTTTCAGTTACAGTTGATATGTGATATTATATTAGTTTCCCATGTGCAAGATCATGACCAGGCACTTATATATAACTTATGAAGTAATCACCTTAATAAGTCTAGTACCAACCTGGCACCACTGATAGTTATTACAATATTATTTACTATATTCTCTATGCTTAACTTTACATCCCTGTGACTATTTTGTAACTGCCAATCTGTACTTCTTAATACCTTTTAAAGGAAGCAGGGTCAGGGGGGCAGGAACAGATTAACCAAAGAATTTATATGCACATATGCAAAACCCATGGACACAGACAATAGTGTGGGGAAGGCCTGGGGAAAGGGGGGAGTGGGAGGAGGGCATCAATGGGGTAAAAAAGGGGGACATCTTCAATACTTTCAACAATAAAGATAAATTTAAAATAATAATAATAATATTGTAATAAGTATGTATAATGCCAGATGGGTACTAGAAACATCGAGGAGAACACTTGTAAAGTATATGGTTGTCTAACCACTAAGCTGTACATCTGAAACTAACACAAAATAATATTGAATATAAACTGTAATTGAAAAATAAAATTTAAAAAAAGAAATTAAAAAAATAAAGGAGAGATTCTTGATTCTTAACCTCTTTTCTCAGTATTCAGCCCAAAATAAATATTTTAATTTGTCACTAAATTATACTGCATAAGTTAATTAGTTTCCTTTCCATTCAGTGGGAATTATAGGTACTATAGGTGTTCACAGTGGTGTTTCATTAAAACCCATAGTTCAGAACTATTTTTTTTTTTAATGTTTGAAACACATCGTGATGCTCAAATACTGAAGGTTTTAGAGGAAAAATAATAAACGGGGAACCTTTGTGCTAAAATGTAATCTACTGCCCAAGCCAGTTGCTCAGTGGTTAGAGCATCTGCCCGAATGCGGGACATAACCAATCCATGTGTCTCTCACATCACTGTCTCTCTCTCTCCTTTACACTCTCTCTGGAAAAAAAAAAAGTAATCGACTGACCCACACCTAAGGCTTAAACATTTAGAATTTATGGTCACATAATTTTACTTAATACTTTTA
Organism: Miniopterus schreibersii; assembly: GCF_964146895.1. Taxonomy (NCBI): domain Eukaryota; kingdom Metazoa; phylum Chordata; class Mammalia; order Chiroptera; family Miniopteridae; genus Miniopterus; species Miniopterus schreibersii. The sequence continues at coordinate 81,681,968 of NC_138108.1, forward strand.
ATTATTACCTCAATTACTTCTCATTTTTCTTTTCAGTGGAGGGAAAAATAAATGATTTCTGAGAGAGTTACCTCACAAAATGCCATTTTCTCCTTTCTATTTATTTCAAGATTCACAGACTCAAAGTATATCACTGATTTCTCATAATACAGTTGAAGGTTCGTAGATGCAAACTGAGACAGATAAGGTAATTGAGACCCAGGAAGACTACGAGGACTTTTTGGAATCAAGGAATTATTAAGTGACTGGCTTTGGGACAGAAAGAACTAGGGTCTTGATTTGGCAAAGGCCATTCCAGTTCACACATGTTGACCCAGCATAATTATTAAACAATCCCCCTCATCCCCAAAGGGAAGTGGGAGGACCCTGACTCCATGATCAGCCTAACAGGGAAATGTACCCCTGCACCCCAGTGCCATTGCTGTCCACTGCACCCCCTGGGTGTAGACCATCTACCCCCTCAGGAGATGAAGGTCCCAGCTGGGCCAGGACTGCCTTTTCTGCTGCCCAGCACAGAGGGATATCTCCGTGTGGTGATTGCTGCTTCCACACTTAGAAGTCTGCTGTCTCAAATTACTATCAAGAACAGTAATTTCTCAGGCATCATGCTAAGAGATGGCCTGGAGTTTATTTTTTCTATCAGTATTTCTCTCCAACGCTGCAGTCTATGAAAGTCTAAATCATTTATTTAATTGTATAAAAAAATCAAAGAACTGACCATTTCTACTCACTGGACAGTTTAATACTTCAACTGAATTCCATTAAATTAGATTGCATTATTAACAAATATAAAATGTTTTTATTAAGCATTCAAGGTGTTTCATTTTACCTTTGTGTTTCCTGTAACATTGAAATGGAAATCACGAGTTCCTGTGAGCACCGCGCGTCACGCTACGGGTCCAGGCTGCAGGTCGAGAGCCACACACAAGGTCAGTCTGGCTGTGCCAGCCTCGGGCCGGTGGGTGTACAGAGCTAATGGCTGACTGTGAACGGACCCCAGCAAGGCAGTCTGCGGGCCAGTGAGCAAAGTGAAACAAAGCTGAAGACAAAATCTCCCTGTGGATAGTGCTTCATGTTTCTTACATTTGTTTGAGTCTCTTAACGTCTTTGAAATATAAATAGGCCAGGTGTTACTAAAAGTCTTAGATATAGAAATGAGCTCATTCTGTGGTCAGCTTGATCTGCAAGGTCAGCCTAAGATCCCACAAAGAGAGCCCAGGGTGCTCATTGTGCCTACGTGTGGATGGACACCTGCCCTGTCAAAGCCCAGGTTCCTCACTCATTCTCTTATTTTTCCTTCTTTCCTGTCCATTACTGTTCTTCCTGAAGCACCTGTTTATTTGTTTAGGCTCCCTAGCATTTCTTCTAGTTGAACACTCTTCCCTGGTCAGCTCATCCTTCTGTAGGGGCCATACAGGTGACCCCCAGCTGTGGCGAGGACCCTCCAGAGGACCTGGCCACTTACAGGTGACTGACTCACCTATGAGCACAGCTCCTAGGGGTGCTGAGTGCATGCGCAGAGCCTGCCTTGAAGCAGACCTCTCCTGGCACTGGGAACGTCTGGGTATCATGAGATACAGAGCCTCTGGCCTCACAAATTTTTCAGCCTACTTGGGTAAGTGAGCATTACGAAAATAAATTTAAGTGGGAGATAATTCCACTGTTCTATTTTTTTAACTTATTTTTATTGTTGACACTATTACAGATGTCCCCATTTCCTCCCCACTTTGCCCACCTCTGCCCAGCCCCTGCCCCCCAACCCTGCCTTCCCTGTGGCCATGGCCACATTGCTGTCTGAGTCTATGGATTATGCATATGTGTTCTTTGGCTAATCTCTTTACCTTCTTTCATCCAGTCCCCTCCTCTACCCTCCCGGCAGATAGCTCTCAGTCTGTTCCTTGTATCCACGCCTCTGTTCTTATGAAACGAGAGCAGGGCAAGTCTGCCTCTTTGAAGAAATGGCAGTTAAGATATGAATTGGAATGGGAGTTGGTCAAGAAAACCTAGCCAGGGTTAAGTGCTTTTAAATACAGCATTTCTTATTTCAGCAGATTGACTTGTTGTCACTCAGCCTCTTTTCAGGGTTTCTGATTCTAAACATGGCCTGAGCTCAAAGATTCCCTAAGGGATGAGCCACAGTTGGTGTTTTTATGGATCCCACTTTTGTCCAGAGAAATAAGGTATAAGTCACTTAAAAGGCAAATGCCACCCAAGTGAGAGCTGTGAAAACACCCCATGTGCCCAGAGATCAGAAAAGGATCAGGCCCCACCGACGACAGAGCACATTACGGAGGCCTGGGCCCAGGCTCGGCTTGCAGCAACACCCAGCGGCCTGACAAAGCTTGCTGTGGACTCCAAACTAACATGCAGAGTTGGTGTCCATGGCTGAAGGGGCTGTCAGCCAGGACACCGTGTGAGTGATCACAGCAAAACAGTTCAGGGAGGCAAGACTCAGAGAAGGTCAGGAATTGGAAATCTGCATCTGAGCATAAAGGCCTGTGTGAGAGGGAGAGAGTGATAGGCAAAGGACCCAAGATTTGGGGGGTCAGTAACCTGGGATTTAATCTCAGGTGTCGCTCCCTCCCTAAGACCCTTATGTTAGCATAGGTAGCCAGATATTAATAAAGGCAGGAAGGAAAGAGAATAATCAGTTAGGGAGCATAAGCTGGCTTCTCCTGGGAAGTTGTAGCATTCATGGGCTCCCCAGGGATCAAAGCATTGTCCCACCAAGTGGATTAACACCCTCCCTTCCCCCAGCTAGGGAGAAGCCTACCTTCTGGTACAGATTGGGGGGGCAGGGGGAGGTAAGCACCAGTGCAGTAGGAGCCAAGACGGCGCCCTAGAGGCCTGTCTGTCTCGCCTGGGAAAGGATGGATTGCTTAGAAGGTGGACCCAGTGCAAGCTCATGAAAGCTTGGGAGGTTGACTGGTTAATTTGAAAGAGCTCCTGGTCCTTCCCAAGCCAGAGGTAATATAACCTGAGCCTAACAAATACAAAGGCCCTGTTCTCTCACCTGCCCAGAGACGCACGCTGACCCCACTCATTCACATGTTCTCTCCATATCAACCCCAAGGGCCTGGCAGCCTCCGGGGGCCATGCAGACCACCAGGGCACCAAAGGACTAAGCTTTAATAGGAAACAGGAACCCTGGACACTGGCCTTTGTTTCGCTGTTGATGAAGACAAGATTATTGTTTTCCATGGCGGGACAGACGGAGATGAGACATTGGAAACCCGGGGCAGCCTTCTATTTCCACTGGAATAAATGGAATAAATCTTACCACGCCACAAGGATGGGTGGAGTGCTTTCCTCACGGCCCCCGTGAAAGAACATGATTCCCACCAGTAGCACTTAGAGGCCCTGTAGGTAAAGCAGTCAGCACCTAGCTTGGCACGTGGTAATGTGCAGTGAGTAGTAATAGAGTTTTTTGTTTGTTTTTTATTATCAAGAGTTGTGAAAAGTCCAGACCAAGTTTAAGAACCATTCAGACAGGGATGGGTAAACAGTAAGAAGCACAAAGAACACAACAGATAGAGTGGAGCTGGCAGAGCAGAGGAAAAAACATGATTCACCAGGGAAAAGTTAGGAGAGGCACCATGGAGGGGAATGTCTGCTCGCAGACCCATGCCGGGCAGCAGGGGCAGGCCGGCCCAGCAGCAGCAGCAAGGCCCTCCCGACACCGTCAGTGGTCCTGCAGTCCCAGTGCCTGGGACTCTGCCCCAACCACGTCCACGCTCACGGCCTCTGACTTCCCCTCAGCTTCCAGGCACCAGCTGGCCTGAGGAGACAGGGCAGTAATTAGAATAATCAGGACAAATCATCACAGTGAAGTAATGAAGCACCATCCTCCCTTGAACACTAAGGAGGGTTTAACAAGGCTGTAACTCCCAGAAATTATGCTGACAATGGACGTTCCTGAAATTCTGTGGCTCTGCCCGGTCCAGGCGACAGCTGGTTAAGAGAAAAGCAACTTTCCCTTTTCCAAATTTGGCTGATCTGGTCAATTAGGACACTTGTTTAACTGAGTTTTTGAAAATAAGATCCTGTCATTTAGACAGTGAGACAGCATGAAAGCATTACAAATGCAGTCACTGCGGTCAAACCACACAAATGCCCTTGCCCTCGAATCAGGAAAAGAAAAGAGGAGAACACTGCGGCAGTCATTGTCCTCCGCTCCGCGTCCTGGGCCATGTGAGGGAGGCTGGTGTTCGCAGACATGCCCTCTGCGGGTGCAGGCGCCGAGAGCACAGAGCTCACGCCTAGGCACACACGCCCTGCCAGCTGTGCTCTTTAAATTATCTCTCTATTTAATATGCACAATAAACATATAGAGTAGGTATTATCTCCAGGTCACCTAAGAGAAAACTGAGAGTGGGATTAATTATGTAGCTTGCCTGGGATTACACAGAGAAGGAGGCACTGGCGGGACTCCCGTCACGGGGTCGACCTTCACAGCCTAGACTCTTTCCACATGAGTCCAGTGGCCCAACTACAGCTCTGTCTTGTTAGGAATTGACAGTCATTGCACCTCTGCTGCGGGTCATTTGCTTGAAAATTAAATCCTGACTAACTGTGAACTGAGGCACTCGGTCGAGAACCTGGACCCCAGTCAAGTGTCCTCATGTTCTCGCCCCTGCCCTGAATTCCACAAAGTCAAGATGCTCTGAGTTGCCAACATTGAATTAAGAAATTAATTCTGAAAAAAAACAAAAAAGAAACTCCTGTTTTTTCTAGTTGTGCACACTGCTGAGGGGGACCAAAGTTTTGCCCTGCCAAATGTAACTTTTGAGATAACTGATTTTTTTTTTGATTTTTTTAAATTTTATTTTATTTTTTAAATTTTTATTTAAAATATTACAGATGTCCCTTTATCTCCCCAATGACCCATTCCACCCCGTCCCACCCCCCTCCCCAGTCCCCCTCCCCACCATTGTCCGTGTCCTTGGGTTGTGCATATGTGCATGTAAGTTCTTTGGTTACTCTCTTCCCCTCCCCCACCCGCCCTCCTCCATCCCTCTGACATTCGTCAGTCTCATCTATGCTTCCATGTCATTGAATCTATTCTTTTCATCAGTTTATTAAGTTCTTTAGATTCCACGTATAAGTGAGATCATGTGATGTTTGTCTTTCTCTGCCTGGCTTATTTCACTTAGCATAATATTCTCCAGGTCCATCCATACTGTCCCAGAGGGTACGAGAACCTTCTCATAGCACTCAGCAAGAGGAAGACAAACAACCCAATTAAGAAATGGGCAAAGGACCTGAATAGACACTTCTCCAAAGAGGACATCCAGATGCCAAGAGACACATGAGAAAATGCTCAATGTCGCTAATCATCAGAGATGCAAATTAAAACCACAATGAGGTGTCACCTCACACCTGTCAGAAAGGCTCCATCAACAAATCAACAAACGACATGTGCTGGCGAGGGTGTGGGGACAGGGGCACCTGGTGCACTGCTGGTAGGAATGCAGACTGGGGCGGCCACTGTGGAAAACAGTGTGGAGTTTCCTCAAAAACTTAAAAATGGAGCTGCCTTTTGACCCAGTGATCCCACTTCTAGGAATACACCCTATGATTCCTGAAACAGTAATCAGAAAGACTCTATACTCCCCTATGTTCATAGCAGCACAGTTTACAATAGCTAAGATCTGGAAACAGCCCAAGTGCCCATCAGTAGATGAGTGGGTAAAAAAGCTGTGGGACATTCACACCATGGAATACTACGCAGCTGTAGAGATACTGATTTTAAGCTGGTTGTTAAGAAACAAACTAGTCAGAAGTAACCTTTGACCTTTCTCCTTTATCTGCCTGATGAAATTCAGATTATAAAAACAAACAAACAAACAAAAAAACCTGCTCCAGAAAGGGAATCTTAGAACATTCACCTTAGTATAGTCCCCGCACCATATTCACCTCAGAATATTCATTTTAGTATATTCAACCTCAGCACACGCCCCCAGCACCCCCCCTCAGCAGGGTGAATCAAGGGCGGCAGGCAGGGAGGAACCTGCACAGCCTGTCTGCCGGACCCCCGTCTGTGCCCCATGGTCCCTGGGTGGCCAGCGAGATTGTTCAGCGCAGGCGTGCTCTTTCCCATCCACCCGGAAACTGCCCGCTTTCCCGTGAAGCCCCAGAGCCCTGCCTTCCCTCTCAGTCCGGAGGAGCATATGCGCCTCCTGCCGTGTGCTCCGGGTCTCATCTTCTCCTGGCTCCCTCGCATGTACGTCCCTAATCAATGTTGGACATTTTCTCTGTTAATGTCCCACATTAACGATCATTAGCCCAGCCAGAAGAACCTAGAAAGGTGTCATCAACTATATCCCAGACCAGCATCAATATACATCAAGAATGTTGGAAGAAATCCTCAGGTCAGTGGAGCCATTGCTGTGACCTTCGGTGCTAGAAAGCGGCAAGATCTGCAAGGTGGGAACAGAGCCACCCAGGAGGGACGGAAGAAGGTTGGCACAGATACTGTTCCTCATGGGGAGGAGCCTGCTCTGTGATCCAGCCAACACAGGTGCGTGAAAAACAAGTTAAAAACATAACTTCTAGCTCCTCATGGCTTTGGGGAAATGGCATAATTACCTATTCCACTGTTTCCTCTCAAACTCCAAAGATTTTGTGATCAGATGATGACACCCATGTGTTCCTCTTATTTTTCAGGCAAGAACTAGCATTATACAAGTTTTCTCATTTACATCCCATTACAAAGTTATGAAGTAGACATTACATATTCCCATTATAAAGGAAAAAAGGAAAGGAAAGTCTGGCAGGGATTAAGCAATACTAACAAGGGCATAGTCAAAACGTCAGAATTGGCCTAATGACAGCATGTCAGGCCCCTGAAAATGACTGTGTGTATGTGTGTACATGTGTGTGTACCTGTGTATATAAAAGTTTTTACTTTGAAGAGTGGAATGATATCAGTGCTTTACAAATCATAATCATATCCCTATGTCTAGATTTATGTTGTCACTTCCCAGCAACCATCTTTAAATGTGATATTAAAATATATAATTGATAGTGGAATTTTAAAACTACAAAAGAGTTAGAGAACATATTAGCCAAATTATTCTTTATTTTATACAGAAGGACTCAGAGCTCCCAGGTTGGTGCTAAATTACACATAAACCAGAGTGAGCTATTGGCTGAGCCAAGACTTTCATCAAATGGGCTGTGCTCCAAGCTCAGTGCACTGCTCTATAGATGGCAAAGTGGGCACACCCACGCGCACACATGCACACACGTACACACACATGCACACACACATGCACACACGTACACACACATGCGCGCACACACATGCACACACGCACACACACATGCACGCACACACACCAGCGAGAGGGCTATTTTTCACTCCAGATTTCATTTCCTTTTGCTGAAATCCCCACTGACTTTTCTTCTGGAACATCCAGGTATTCACTCAGTTAGCACCCTCTCTGGGGAAAAAGAAGAGATAATTAGACACAGAAACTAGAGGAAAAGCCAGGAAAACTCCTGCCCCTGCCTGCTGCTTTGAAAGCCCACTTAGCTGCCCTCCACTTTCTGTACTTACTCCCCTGTGATTCTCCTTAAGAAAACCATTCACTACTTGCCTACTGCGGGCACTGGCACATCCTGCGCATGCCAGAGCTCCCTGCTGCAAGCGGGGAACTGGCAGTGTCCCCGGGAGGGAGGTGACCTCCAGGAAACACTTTTCTCTGTCTTCAGAAGTTAAAGAAAAAGAAAGGAAAAAAAGAAAAAGAGGGAGGAAGGAAAGAAGAAAAGAAGGAAGGAAGGAAGGAAGGAAGGAAGGGAGGGAGGGAGGGAGGGAGGGAGGGAGGGAGGGAGGGAGGGAGGGAGGGGGGGAGGGAGGGAGGGGGGGAGGGAGGGAGGGAGGGGGGGAGGGAGGGAGGGAGGGAGGGAGGGAGGGAGGGAGGAAGGAAGGAAGGAAGGAACAATTCAGCCAAACACCAAAACCCCAAGGCAGTCCCAATGCCATAGCTGCCCAGAAGACAGCATGAATAGTGATTCACCCACTGAGGTCTCCAGAGCACCAGTGAGGTGTTCCAGCACCCTCACCCGAGCAATCCGCAGAATTAGAGGAATTGAAGGATCTTTATGGGCCCACACCTACTCCCCCCGACCCTAGCTTTTTCAGCTTCGGGCATTTGTGGAGCTTGTGCTTCTGCTCCTGCTGGAGGTGCAGTGTTGGTGTCTGAACTGCAGCCAGGGTGAGCAGTCGCTCAGCGCCCAGGTGAAAACTCTGGCAAGCTCCTGGTAGCAAGGCTGGGGCTGGGGCTCAGCCTGACGGTCAGGAAAAGGTAGATCGCCTCACAGACCCACTGCATCCCCCACCCCACCCTGCCAGGACCAGGGGCCACCACGGGAGGACCTCAGCCACCAGGAGCACAGCCACCAGTGGCCAAGCTACTTCCCTTTGGAGCTCAGTTGCCTCCTGTGTTGAATGAATATTTGGTCAAAGGAGGTTTTTTAAATATGAAACCCATTTTCAAAGAAAAAATTATAAGATAGCCCTGCACATGGAATAAACAAAGCTACTCTGGTGGAAGGGGCAGGGAGAGAGGCTGAGGACTCATTGCAGGGGCTCGGGGAAGCCCGCAGAACCATGTCGGAAATGAAGAAACTTGTTCCGAGAATATGATACAGTCTCTCTTCCCTCGGCTTGCATTGTACATATCCTAACATTGGAAAACAATACTTTCAATTATAACTCTGGATTACTGAAGCTGCTGGTCAAAAAATGAGGCATTCTCTGACCACCTTAAGGAAAATACCCAGCCATCAGCCTCTCTCCTTTATCTCTGATAAATTTTTCACCATAGTATTTACAGTTACCTGATAATGTTTTGTGAATTTATTTGCTTATGTGTTTATTGTGCGTCTCTGTCATTAGGGGGTTCAGGATTCTGTCTGATGTGTTCAGTCACTATGTTTCTGGCACAGAGACTAATGCCTGGCTCATCATAAATATTTATTGACTGCATGTCTGGATTTCCCAGAATTTGATTGCAGTGCTCCTTTGCTCCCTAACTTGCATATATGTGTAGTCAACTCAAAGTCGGAACAGTGAGGTGAGCATTCCCTTGCCTCTCTAAAGGGTCATTTTTTTGAGGGGGAAAATGAGGTTTTTCCAAACAATGCCAATTCTACACATTTTGTTGTGCTAAAAATAATCATCCTCTTCATAAAACTTTTAAACCAGAGGGGATCTCAGCATGCAAGCCAGTAGAGGGCTGGCGAAGATGGAGCAGCAGCAAGTGGCTGGCAGGCAGCTTGCTGGCACAGGGTGGGCCTGACGGGAGCAGGGCACGGGAAGATGCAGCTTTGTAATCAGCATCAAAGAGCAAACAGCTGCAGGCCTCAGCTCCTAGGAGCTTTGATGGCTCCCATGGAGAGTCTGCAGATTTGGTGATAGCAAAGAAAATGAAATGGAATAAACACTGCTGAGAGACTTCCTTACAGTAGAGTCATGAGGCTACTAAGAAGCGGGGCCTGTGCACACCTTGAGCCCTGGTGCTCAGAGTTGCTTTTAATTTACTACACCTGTGGCTAAACTCAGCCCAAGGCTGAGCCATGAACATCCTGGAACAACAACTGTTAAACGGACACATGTGGAGTTGACTTCCTTCCTTGTAGTTTTTGCCTCCCTTGTTTGCATATTGGAACCAACCAGTACCTACTCACCTACCCAGGATCCTTCACTTGTGTGAAAGAATTATATTTTGCCATTTTTGCCGTTATAAATCCTGCCTTTATTTGTTCTCACCAGCGCTCACTTTGGGTTGTTACCCAAATCTGTGCCTCTCAGACTGCAGTCCGTTTGCTTTAAATAAATGGTCCTTGGTCTCCATTGTAGCCTGAACCTGCTCATCAGTTAACATTGAAAAGTGTAAATTGCTGGATTATCAACAATTGTTCCATAGAACTCTTAGAAGATTTTATCCACTCCAGGTGAGGCCCGCCTGCCTTGAGAAGGGCCTCGTGGAGGAGAAGCTTGCCTGAGAGATGTGCCAAAGCCGGTTCTACTATGCATTTGCTCTGGGTGCTTCTTCAGTAAACCTCCTCTGTACACAGGGCTAGGCTCAGCGCCCTCCTAGGAGTCTGGATAAATGGAAATCATGTTTATAAGGTATCCAGAGCATTATTATTTTCCACCAACGAATACTATTGACATAAAAACAAATTCTGGCATGTCTTAAATTAAATTACAGCAGTCCAGAGAATGGGAGAGAGACAAAAGTGAATTAGTTAACAGAGTTGGGTGGAAACCAACAGAAACCTACTCACATTTCTGAATGTATGTTGAAACTTTGAACCAACCTTCAGGCAGCTGTCTAGAAAAATGGCCAACGCCAAACGTCGCAGCATCCTGATTACCCATGAACGTTCTGTGAACAACCAATCCAGGAGCAACAAATACCTCTCCTCTACACCTGTCCCAGAACCAGTCCTGACCCCTTTACCCAGAGACAATGTAACTTCCTTCAAAACAGCTTACATCTTTCTTCTCCAAACTGATTGCATGTTTACTTTTTTGAACCAATTCCAGGAAGATAGTCTTGTACGTGGCCTTGCTGCTGCTGGTTTAGACTACATGTCTTGTTACCTGGCCATTTTTTGGCTAGCCTATGGCTCAACTAACTATTTCAGGACAACATTTTATTTATATGTAAATTTCAAATAACATAAGTAGGCATTCCACATGACCACAATATAACACAAACCAAGAATGAAATGTAAACCTTGTAGAAAGTGAATATAGATGTTATTACCTTTTAATAGCGATTTTCAACCGGTGTGCCACAAGACTTTTTAAAACATGCAATACCTGACTACTTAGTCAGGGGCACTGACCTCTTTTTCCTTAGAATGTCAAATTAAAAAAAAATAAAAATGACAATGGCAAACACAATAGTCACCTGGTTTGAATGAATCGAAATTATACCTATTTTTTTGGGAGATCAACAAAAGAATATATATTTTGGAGTGTGCCACAGAATTTTAGTAGTTTATGTGCCATAAGATGAAAAAGATTGAAAATCACTGGCTTGTAATAAACAAAATAAGAAAAAATATGTCCTCTCCTCTGTCTCTTTCCTTCCTTCTTCTTTCTTCTTGCTTCACATTTTAAGTCGACAGAAAATGTCTTTTCCCATTTTTCTCATAATTCAAGTCACAAATATTTATGATAGTCTCACTGTATGACCAATGACTTGAACACATTCCAAATTTGTTTCAAATATATTTTAAATATTGAGAATATGCCCAACTAAGAACTTTTCACTTATACTTTACTTTTATGATGGCAGCTGAATCACAAAATATAAGTCAGAATCCTCTGACAGTATTCTAGGGCACTGCCTATTGGCCTGAATCATGGGCTGTGCTAAAGACCTACCTGCTTGGTAAGAATTTGAACAAGTTAATCATCTTTCAAAACTTTGAGTCACTGTAAAATGGTTCTAATAACCCTTATCTCCTGTTTTGTGCAAAACATTGTGCAAAATACTGTTCATTTTAAACACTGTAAAATTTACCAAAGCTTATCTTCAAAGAATTAAAGCAAAATTGTGTCTATATAATAATAATTACCTGGGTGCAAACAAAAACACTAATGATATATATGGATATTCCCAAATATATGAGTTCACATTTTAAATACAATTATTTACCTCTTTAGTGTACAAAGACTTGGATTTTAATTTCTTAGATCTAGTCATCTGGTAATAATCCTACTCGAGATGTCTCTACCCAAAATACAAATTTCTTAAAAATGTCAAAACTATGAATTATTTTTTCAAATCAAGGCATTCATAACTGGTTAAACAAATGATCCAAGGACATGAAAAAAATTGGGGTTGAGAGAAGAAAATCCTTCAGTGTCCAGTCATTCTCACGACTGTCCTGTGGAATGGGGTGCTCTTACCCAGGACACATATATTATAGGAGCTAAGAACACGCACTATAAAAGCCAATAGACTTGGCTTCAGGCCCAGGTCAGCCATTTATGATCTCTCTCTGCACAAATTACCTGACGACATTAAGCTTCAGTTGGTTCAACCATAAAATGAAGTTAACAACACCAACCTCACAGGGCTGTTAGAGAGATTAAATTTAAAAATGAATATAATATGCTTGGCACAAGCAGAGCTAAGAGTAGAAATCTGAACTTTTTCCTGTAAGATGACACTTGTTATGAAGGTGAAAGGATTAGCATCAGAAGCAATGTGGTGCAGTGCTTTTTTCTTTTCAGAAAAATGATATGTTTACTGAAATACTAGACACAGTTGAAAGCTATTTAACAAATGATGAATAGAAAATAAATGTTAGCACTAAATGTTATAGACATTCTAGCACAAATATGAAAAGCAGTCCATCTCTCTTACAATATCATAATCCTCTTGGTGATGAGTTTGTTTGCTTTGTTCTTTGGGGGGGGGAGTAGTTATTAATGGTTTTGTTTGTTTTATTTTGTTCACTAAAAGATTTATATAGCTGGAACAATAAGATTTCACTTATTTCACCTTGCATTTTAGTTACTGGTGAAGAACCCTTAAAACAAATAACAGTCACAGTGTAGTAATCTCCCCTTATCCACAGAGGATAAGTTTCAAGACCACCCAGTGGATACCTGAAACCAGGGAGAGTTGAACACTATATATAACACATATACTATGATTTTTCCTATATAAACATATAGTCAACAGAAATTCCAGAAGACCATTTTGGGAGGCAAAAGGGAGTTTAATTCATGGTTTGCAAACTAGGCAGATGTAGCCTTCAACAAAGACCAAAAGTATGTTCAGAAGAGGGACGGTTAAAAGCAGCGAAACTGCAAGTATGTGCAAGAAGAATGGAGGTTGGTCAGGACTATAGGGCATCTTCAGTTTCTGCAGGTAGTCATGAAATATGGCCAAGGTTGGAGTCATAAGACATGGTCAGGGGGTGTTACAAGACATGGTCATTGCTGAGGGTGGCAAGGCATGGTCAATGGGATGGAGTCACAAGTATAGACCAATGCCTAAGTTTTCCTTGGAGTCTGCAAATTAAATTGGCAAACAAGTTTTGTGGTTAAAGGAACAATTCAGGGAGTGCAGTTCATTACATAGATTCAGAGTTCAAACTGCAGAACCGCTTAGTCACTACAGCAAAGCCAGAGATCAAATTATAGAAATAGATTTTTGGTCACAAAATTGTGATATTAGAATCCTCACTATGATAAAGTTTAATTTATAAATTAAGCACAGTAAGATATTAACAACTAATAATAAAATACAATTATAAGAATATATTGTAATAAAAGGTTTGTGAATGTGGTCTCTCATTCTGTTAACTGATCTCATACCGGAAAGGGCTACTAAGCTGCTAACAGGTAGGACACACATACAGCACGGATGTGCTGGACAGGGGTGATTCAGGTCCCAGTGGGGCAGAGCAGGACTGCGGTGAGGAACGGATACTCATAATGACACACAATTTAAAACTTGTGAATTATTTATTTCTGAAATTGTCAATTTAATATTTTTGGACCATGGTTAACAATAGGTAACTGAAACTGAGGAAAATGAAACCACAGAAAATAGGGGGACTACTGTACCAGAAAATTCGACCATAGTTACAAACTAATATCCAGATGCACTGGCCACATGGTTCCATCTAGGATCCCAGAGCCACACAATTCCTGGAACTAATCTCTGGCTTTTCTCATCTGAACCGAGGGCACCACCCTCCCAGACTCCCAGGGAGAGAACATCAACCCCAATCCCTGATGCTGACTTGAAACTCATTCTATTCTGCTGCTTTTCTAGGTTGCAAAACACCATTTCCCATTTGGAAGGGGGATTGTCCATCTGCGGAAAATTCTTAAGTCTTCTGGACCGTTTCTATCCCCCACTTCCATAAGGAATTTGGCCTTCCATTGCTTATACTCATACAAAGCCTTAAGTTTATTTTCTTGATATCACCTTGCTCAACACAGATGCCTTCTATCTGCAGGGCAAATGCTTCCCTCCTGTGCACAGCTAGCAACAGCCCGTCTCTCATTCAGGAGGCATGTATCTCACCTGCCCTGCAGGCCCTTCTGGACAAAATTCAGCAAAAAGAATATTGAACAGTTTTTAGTTTCTTTATGTGTCTGTTTCTTTTCTCAGAGACAGGTTTTGTTTTGCTTTTTTTTACTGAGAAGTATCTCTTATGGGTCACCTGCAGAACAGGTCACCAGGGTGGGGTTGGCACAGTCAACTGGTCCCTTAGGGTAATCTAGAGTTCAAAGTAAAACAAGCCTACAACTTATCTGTCATCTTCTGAAACTCTGCTCCATAACTTCCCTGGAAAATTTCTAGACAGAGGTGATACATTTCTCAAAAATAGGCAAAACTTTCAAGAACCTGAACTCCATATCCACATTTAGGGGAGAAGCAAAACACAATAAATTTACTTGACTCTGCAGAGATACCATCCTGCTAATAAACCCAGCTTTCATGACCAATGTATATATTTAACCTCTCACAAGCAGTTTTCTCATGCTTTTGCATAGCTAAAAATAAAACTAAGATGACCCTTCATGTGGCCTTAGGGAATATGCATTCCAAAGACAAATACCTTTTGTCTCCTAGGCAACAGCCAAATGACAGAGCTTCCGCAAACATACAATGTAGTCCTACGGAGAACCTCATCCATTTGCTTTTATCTCAAAATCAGTATTTAGGAAATATTTTACTGTCCTGTAATCCTTACAGATACTAGATGAAGTTGAAATTCATTCAGCGATGCCTATCAAGCATTTATTGAGAATCATAATGTACTGCTCTCTAATTCAGAGAGAAATGTGTGTGTACACATCCACACACAGGGCATCATCAGTTCTGGCCCTTAGGGGCTCACAGTCCACAAAAGCAAATAAGAGAGGTACACAAATAGTGGGAATTCACAGCAGAAAACCACCGGCACAGCAGGGATTTAAGAGGTGTACATATTCAGAGAAAAAAGTTGCCTTGTTTGGAAAATCAGATAATCTTCAAGAACAGGAGCATTTGATTTGGGCTTTGAAGCATTGAATAGATTGCAGAAATCTTGATAGAAGCTGGATAAATATTCAGGGTAGAAAAATCTAACGTGATCAAAGTTAAAAGACTGGAAAACATATGTGAATGAAAAAGGGGCCACATACTAAACCTGACAAGCTCAGGGGAGGCCTGTGTTGTCAGTCTTACAGAGACGGAAAATAGCCACACTGCATGGTCTGAACATAAAAATTCCTAACTACAAGCAGGTCAAGGTGAGCCGTCATTTCCTAAGCCTGTAGCTTCCTTAACAAAAGTCAATCTTTACCTTAAGTGAGCCTGTCTTATGCATCTAACAAAATACCCCCCTGGAAAGTAAAAAATAATCTTTTCCAGACCCCTCAATGCACAACCATGGGCACAGAGCTGGAGGCCACGTAGCTCCTCATTGCTATCATATCCCTGAATGCCCCCTCTCTGTGCTGTAAATTCCAACTATCAACTATTCCTATACCCACCAACGTCCAAGAAGTGTCTATCTCTCCATTTTACTTTTTATCCAATCCCAGAAATTCCCCCGCTTTTCTTTCTCCCACCCCCTTGCTCTACCACCATTTAATTTTATGTAACCCTCCTTACGTCTCCTTTTTTGATTCTAATATATACAATTAAGCTGTAAAACTGACATTCTCCAAATCATTTTCTCACTATGTTGAGATTTTGCTTCCCAGGAATGGTCATTTGGCTCAAATAAACTCATAGATTCGCTAGAGGGTCATATGTTTTTTACATTGACATGTATAAAATGAACAGTGTCCGTACACTGTTAGCTTGTCAGTTACTGGTAAAATAAAAAACTAGTGTAAATAAAAAATAATAATGTTTTATTTGAAGAGGTAAACCCCGTTCAGTTGCCTTGTACAGAAACACTTTCATTTTACCCTCACCAGTGACTTGTAAAAAAGCAGATGCTTATATCTACTTTTCTGAGCAGGCAACTGGAAGCAGAGAAATCGGGCGATGTCTGAATTTACCATTATGGTCTTATCCAGGCAATACTGATTGAATTCATACAAAGTATTTAACAGAGTGCCCTATACTTAGTCAGTGCTCAAAATGAACTGACATTCCAAATCCTTCTAAGGGCTGGACTCTTCCCATAAATGTGTGCTATTTCTAATTACATAAACATACATTTAAATGTTAAATTCCATGGCCTAATTGAATCACTTCATAAATTTAGAGATTTTACTTAATGAAATTGGTATTAAGGGTTGCATTAAAAGCTGAAAAGGTATTTAAAATTAGTACTGAGAGTGGGTGTATCTTTAATATAAACAGTTCAGCTCCACCTAAATGAAGACACAGTCAGGTAGCTAATACTAGAAGAAGTAGGAGCTGCAGCAAGGATGCTTTCCTGGAGAATCTGGGGATGGGTGTGGGTTTTGCTGCTGTAAGTCCTAGTTCTGTCCCATGTGCCCTGTGTGCTAAGTGACTCCCTGCAGCTCTCTGTCAGTTTCATCTGCTGTGACCAGAGCGATGCGGAATTATTTCCTTTTTAGTCTATCATTCTCATATCTTAAGTGTCACACATCATTGGCATCTGAGTTTCTATTCAGAACTTGTGAATAGGGAATAATATTTTTAATTTATTTTTTAATTACAGTTGACACACACTATAATATTAGTTCCAGGTGTACAACACAGTGATTAGACATTTATATAAATTACAAAGTGATGATCCCAATAAAGCTACTACCTAGTTGCACCATACATAGATATTGCAATATTACAGGGTGGGGCAACGTAAATTTACAGTTGTTCTTATTAAAAATTATACAATAATTAACAAATAATAATACAAGAATAAACTATGACCCCGGCTGGGTGTTTCACTTGGTTGATGTGTCCTCCTGTAAACCAAAAGGCTGAGGGTTCAGTTCCGAGTCAGGGCACATACCTAGGTTGCTGGTTCTATCCCGGTCGGTGTGCGTACTGGAGATGACTGATCAGTGTTTCTCTCTTACATCGCTGTTGCTCTCTCTTTATTCCTTTATCTCTCTCTAAAGAGCAATAAAATCATATCGTCAGGTGATGATTAAAAAAAATAATAACCTGTGTTTTGTGTACTCACAACTGTAAACCTACTTTTGAAGCACCCTGTATTAACTGTATTCCCTATACTGTATTTTACATCCCTGTGACTATTACTGTAACTGGCAATTTGTATTCCTTAATCTCTTCCACCTATTTCACCCATTCTCCCAAAACCCCTCCCACTGGGCAAGTTCATCCTCTGCATCTATGGGATTGTTTGTGTTTTGTTTGTTCATTTATTTTGATTCTTAGATTCCATATATGAGTGAAATCATATGGCATTTGTCTTTCTCTTTCTGACATTACATTTAGCATAATATCCTCTAGGGCCATAAATGTTGTTGCAAATGGCGTGATTTCATTCTTTTTTATGGCCAAGTCATATTCCATTGTGTATATATCTTACATCTTCTCTATCCATTTGTCTATAGACGGACAATTAGGTTGGCTCCATATCTTGTCTTCTCTGGAGAAACGTCTATTTAGGTCTTCTGCCTGTTTTATAATTTGATTTTTTTTGGTGTTAAGTTTTATGAGTCCCTTATATATTTTGAATATTAATTCCTTATTGGATAAATCATTGGTGAATATCTACTCCAATTTAGTAGGTTGTCTTCATTTTGTTGATTTCCTTCACTGTACAAAAATTTTTAATTTGATGCAGTCTCATTTCTTTCTTTCTTTTTTATTTTCCTTGCCTGAAGAGATATGTCCAAAAAAATATTGCCAAGCTTGATGTCAAAGAGTTTATTATATATATTTTCTTCTAGAAGTTTATGGTTTCAGACCTTACATTTAGGTCTTTAATTAACTTTGAGTTAACTTTTATATATAATGTAAAAAACTGTCCTAGTTACATTTTTTTCAAGTATCTGTTCAGTTTTACCAACACCATTAATTGAAAAGACTTTCTTTATCCCATTGTATATTCTTGCCCCCTTTGTTATAAAGTAATTGACCATATAAAAGTGTGTTTATTTCTGGGCTCTCTACTCTTTTCCGTTGATCTATATGTCCATTTTGTGTCAGTGCTGCATTCTTTTGATTGCTATAACCTTGTAGTATACTTTAATACCAGGTCGCACGATAATTCCATCTTCATTATTCTCAGCATTGCTTTGACTAGTTAAGGTCTTTTGTGGTTCCATGTAAATTTTAGGATTGTTTGTTCTGAGAAAAATGACATTGAGCTTTTCATAGAGATTATATTCAGTCTGTAGATTACTTTGTGTAGTATGGACATTTTTACAATATTAATTCTTCCTATTCATAAGCATAGTATATCCTTCCATTTATTTGTGACTTCTTCAGATTTTTTCTTCATGTTCTTATAGTTTTTCTGAATAAAAGTCTTTTATATTCTTGGCTAAATTTATTCCTAGGTATTGTATTATTTTTTAACAATTAGAAATGGAATTGTTTTCTTAATTTGTATTTCTGATAGCTTGTACAAAGTACACAAAAAATGCAACTGATTTCTGAATATTAATTTTGTATCCTGCTACTTTACTGAATTTATTTATTAGTTCTAACAGTTGTGTGTGTGTGTGTAATCTTTAGTGTTTTCTATATAGAGAATCATGTTGTCCACATGTACTAACAGTTTAATTTCTTCCTTTACAATTCAAATGCCTATTATATCCTTTTCATGTCTTATTGCTTTGGCTAGGACTTCCTATACTATGTTGAATAAAAGTTATGAAAGAAGATATCCTTGTGTTGTTCCTGAACTTAAAGAAAAAGCTTTTATCTTTTCACCATTGAGTATAATATTAGTTGTGTGTTTAATATATATGAATTTTTAAATTGAAGAATTTTTCATCAATCCTCATTTTGATGAGTTTTGACATAAACAGATGTCAGATTTTGCCAAATGCTTTTACTGCATATATTGATATAATCATATTATTTCTAATCTTCATTTTGTTTATGTGGTGTATCACATTAACTAATTTGCAGATAATTGAACCAATTTTGCATTCCAGAAATAAATCTCACTTGATCAAAGGGTATGATCTTTTAATGTATTGCTAAATTCATGTTTTTTAAAAATATTTTGTTGAGGATTTCAGCATCTATATTTATCAGGGATATTAGCCTATAATTTTCTTATTTGTAGTGTCTTTGTATGGTTTTTGTATTAGGGTAATGCTGGCCTCAGAAAATGAGTTTGAGAGACTTTCCTAGTCTTCAATTTTGGGGAAGTAATTTGAGATAGATATGTATAAAATTTTATTTGAATGTTTGGTAAAATTTACTTGTGTAGCCATATAATCTAGGACTTTTCTTTGTTGGGAGTTATTATTTTATGATTTGATTTCATTAGCAGTTATGAGTCTATTCAGATTTTCTATTTTCCCATGATTCAAAATTGAAAGATTGTATGTTTCTAGGAATTTATCTATTTCTTCCAGGTTGTCCAATTTGTTGATATATGCCAGGGTCCATCCCCAGTGGCCCAGGGGTCCCCAAAAGTGTGAACGGCGTTGGTGAAGAATGGCAGAAGTATACGGAGACAGCGTTCAGAGCATCAGGACAATCATCTTCTTCCTTTATTGCCTTGTTACAACTGTATTTATACTATTTGATTTTATTGCTGGTTAAACAACATGACATCATGCTTTGTTCCAGTTTCTGTTTTGGCCTTTCACAGTTAATGAATATACCTTCTGATCTGACCTTTGCTAAAGAATTTACATCTGTTTAGGTATGTTAATTTTAGTCTTACCTATTGTTTATATTTCTATAGGCTATTCTACAGGTTAATTTTTAGTTTGTTATTTATATTCCGAAGTTACTATTATATTGCTCTACCATATAGCTAAAAGGAGAATAACTAAGCCAGATTTTCTTATGTGAAGGTTATGTGAGTCCTAAGTAAGGGTTCTGTAGCTTGCTTGTGATTGTTTTTAGCTGTTCGGCACCCAACCTTAGTCTGTCTGCTTACATTCCCTGCAGCAGTCGGTCCTCAAAGTAACATTCTGTGTATGATAAGGGTTCAGGTGTAGATTGAAATAATCTCTTTCTTTGTGGGGATTCCCAGAGCTTTGAATTAATATAAACATCCCCCAGTAATACATTCCTTAGTGGGAACTCCCTGGTGGACTCCCTGTGGATTGTCCTGCACTGGCCAATCAGCAGGAGCCTGGACCCAGGCATTTTCCCTGGTGGGAAGGCCCCTGGGGTAGTGGCCTAACAAGTCCTAACCTTTCTGCTGACAGTCTGAGTTCCTCATAATTGGCACATGATTTTCCCATACTCCTTGGGGCTTTTACTGAATCATTGTCTTTTCCAGTCCCATTGGACTCCCCTGCTAGGGAAAAGTTTCCACCTAGGGCAATGCCCTTTTCTGGTGAAGTGACTCGGGTAAGGACACAGAGCACCAGGAAGGGGAACAATCATGGGAAGAGGGATATGCCAACACCAAGTCCCATGGAGCATTGGCTGTGCAGATGTCTCCTCCTTGAAGGACCATGTCAAACAGCAAGGATGGAACGGTTTCCGGCAGATATATTATTATCTATTGTATTATCTTATAATCCTTTGTATTTCTGTGGTGTTAGTCGTCACTTCTCCTTAATTTCTAATTTTCTCTATTTTTCAGCACTCTCTTTTTTTTTTGATGAGTCTGGTTTCGGGCTTATCAATTTTGTTTATCTTTCAAAGAACCAGTTCATGGTTTCAGAAATCTTTTCTATTGCTCTTTAGGCTCTATTTGGTGTATTTTTCTTTCATCTTCATCATTTCCTATCTTCTATTTAATTTAAGCTTTGTTAGTTATTTTCTTAAATTTCTTTACATGTAAGATATATTGCTTACTTAAGATTTTTCTTGTTCTTTTTTTTATAAGTTTCTTTATCTTTATTGTTGAAAATATTACAGATGTCCCCTTTTTACCCCCATTGATCCCCTCCACCCTGCATCCATCCCACCCCCAGGCCTTCCCCAGACCAGTGTCTGTGTTTATGGGTTATGCTTATGAACATATAAGTTCTTTGATTAATCTCTCCCCACCCAGTCCCCCATCCCCACCTTCCCTCTGAGATCCCTCGGTCTATCCAATGCTTCTACATCTCTGATCCATTTTGTTCATCAGTTTATTTTGTTTATTATATTCCACATATGAGTGAGATCATGTGGTACTTGTCTTTCTCTGACAGGCTTATTTCCCTTAGCATAATAATCTCCAGTTCCCTCCATGCTGTCCCAAAGGATAAGAAATTCTTCTTCTTTACACCTGCATAATATTCCATGGGGTAAATGTACCACAGCTTTTTTATCCACTCACCTACTGATGGGCACTTGGGCTTTTTCCAGATCTTAGCTATTGTAAATTGCCCTGCTATGAACATAGGGGTGCATAAGTTCTTTGAGATTGGTATTTCAAATTCCTTAGGATATGTTCCAAGAAGTGGGATTACTGGGTCAAATGGAAGGTCAATTTTTAATCTTTTGAGGAAACTCCATACTGTTTTCCATAGTGGCTGCACCAACCTGCATTCCCACTAGCAGTGTACTAGTGATCTATATGTCTGTTCCTGTGCCAGTACCAGGCTGTTTTGATTACAGTGGCTTTGTAGTATAACTTGATACCTGATATTGTGATCCCGCCAACTTTGTTCTTCTTTCTCAAGATTGCTGTGGTTATTCAGGGTCATTTTAGTTCCATATACATTTTCTAAGTGTTTGTTCTAGATCTGTGAAATGTGCTGTTGGTATTTTAATAGGGATTGCATTGAATTTATAGATTCCTTAGGGTAGTTTGGACATTTTAATGATGTTAATTCTTCCAATCCATGAACGTGGATATTTTTCCATTTGTTTATATCTTCCTCTATCGCATTTTTCAGTGTCCTGTAGTTTCCCTAGTACAAGTCTTTTATATCTTTGGTTAAGTTTATTCCTAGGTATCTATTTTTTTTAGTTGTAATGGTAAATGAGATTGTTTTTTTCAATTTCTCTTTTTGAGAGTTCATTATTGGTGTATGAAAATGCCATCAATTGCTGTGAACAACTATATGCCAACAAGCTGGACAACCTGGAGGAAATGGACAATTTCCTTGAAAAATACAACCTCCCAAAACTCAATCAGGACGAGTCAGAAAACCTGAATAGGCCTATAATCCTTTGTATTTCTGTTCAGTCAGTTGTTACTTTACCTCTTTCCTTTCTGATTTTGTTTATTTGGGTCCTCTCTCTTTGTTTCTTGATGAGTATGGCTAAAGGTTCATCAATCTTGTTTATCTTTTCAAAGAATCAGCCCTTGGTTTCATTGACCTTTTTTATTTTTTTTATCTTGGTCTCTGTGTCATTTATTTCTGCTCTGATCTTTATTATTTTCTTCCTTCTACTTACTCTGGGCTTTTCTTGTTCTCTTTCTAAGCTTTTAAGTTGTAGGGTTAGAGAGTCTATTAAAAGTTTTTCTTGCTTTTTGAGGTAGGCTTGTAGTGCTATGAACTTCCCTCTCAGGACTGCTTTCATTGTGTCCCATAGACTTGGAGTTGTTGTGTGTTCATTTTCCTTTGTTTCCAGGAAGTTTTTGATTTCTTCCTTGATCTCTTCAGTAACCCATTCATTGTTTAATAACATGCTAGTTAGCCTCCATGTGTTTGAATGTTTTTAGTGTTTTTATTGTAGTTGATTTCTAATTTTATGCCATTGTGGACTGAGAAGATGCTTGATATGATTTCAATCTTCTTGAACTTGTAGAGACTTGTGTTGTGTCCTAACATGTGATCTGTCTTTGAGAATGTTCCCTGTGCACTTGAGAAGAATGTATATTCTGCAGATCTGGAGTGGAATGTTCTGTAAATGTCAATTAAATTTATCTGATCCAATGTGTCATTTAAGGTTACTGTTTCCTTGTTGATTTTTTGTCTGGAAGATCTATCCAGTGATGTCAGTGGGGTCTTAAAGTCTCCTACTATGACTGTATTGCTGTTGATCTCTCCCTTAAAGTCCTCTAGAAGTTTTTTAAATAAATTTAGGTGCTCCTTTATTGACTCATATGTTTATCAGGGTTATATCCTATTGTTGGATTGATCCCTTTAGTATTATGTAATGACCTTTCTTGTATCTAGTTAATAGACTTCATTTTGAAGTCTATTTTGTCTGATATGATTATTGCTACCCCAGCTTCTTTTTTTTCATTTCCATTTGCATGGAATTTTTTTTTTTTTTTATGTCTTCACTCTCATCATGTGTGAGTCTTTTGTTCTGAGGTGGGTCTCTTGTAGACAGCATATATTTGGGTCATGTTTTCTTATCCATTCAGCCACCTATATCTTTTTATTGGGGCATTTAATCCATTTACATTTAAGGTTATTATTGATAGATACTTATCAATTGCCATTTTAGTTCTTTATGCCTATTTTTCTCATTCTTTTTACTTCTGCTTCTAATTACAGTAGTTCCTTGAACATTTTCTATAATGCTGGTTTTGTAGTGATAAATTTCTTTAACCTTTTTTTTTGTCCGGGAAGCTCTTTATTTCACCATCTATCTTCATTGATAATTTTGCTGGATCTAGCAGTCTTGATTTCAGATCTTTGTTTTGCATTACTTGTATACTTAATGCCATTTCCTTCTGGCCTGTAGAGTTTCTGATGAGAAGTCAGCTGACAGCCTTATGGGGGCTCCTTTGTAGGCAACAGATTGATTTTCTCTAGCTTCCTTTAAGATTCTCTCTTTGTCTGGAATTCTTGGCATTTTAATTATGATGTGTCTGGGTGTGGGCCTCTTTGGATTCTTTTTGCCTGGGACTCTGTGCATCCTGAACTTGTGTGACTTTTTCCTTGACAAGGTTAGGGAGGTTTTCTGCCATTATTTTTTCAAACAGGTTTTCTAACCCTTGCTTACTTTTGACCCCCTCTGGCACTTCTATAATACAAATATTGTTATGTTTCATGTTGTCCCACAGCTCCCTTAGACTGTCCTCCTGTTTTTTAATTATTTTGTGGAGGGGGCTTTCTGATAGTGATTTTTTTCTATCCTGTCTCTAATTCACTGATCCAATCCTCAGCTTCCTCTAATCTGCTGTTTATTCCTTCCAATGTATTCTTTATTTCTGCTATGTCAATCTTCATTTCCTTCACAGTTTCCATATCTTTTTTCATCCTGTTGAGCATCCTTACAATAAGTAACTCTATAGGTGACAGATTGCTTATCTCCATTTCATTTAGCTCTTTTTTTAGAGACTTCTCTTGTTATTTCATTTGGGTCTTGTTTTTAAGTCTCCCCATTTTAGCTGCCTATTTGGATTTGTTTCTATGTATTAGGTAGGCCTGCTAGGACTCAGCCTTTTTGGATGGTCTCTGATGCAGATGGATGTCAGATGCAGTTTGTGACTTGCCTTGAGTACCCTGTTTGGGGTTATCAACAACTCTAGGCTTGAAGTCCCCTCTGCTGGGGCTGAGTGCATTTGGACAGGACCAGGATGCACACCAAAGTCTGCTTTTCTAAGGCCCGGGTCCCGAAGCAGATCAGGCAAAGACTCAGAGCACCCTGAGTTCTGCCTCTGCCTACAGACTGATTAATCTGATTCTCTTAATAAGCCTCAAGCAGTAGAATCTCCACAGGGTGGGTTGGGTTGTTGTTATCAGTCTCTTAACAAACCTCAGGCTTTAGAAACTCCTCTGGGCAGGGCAAATGGCTTTCCAGCAGGGTGTGGCAATTGTTTCGCCCCCTCAGGCAAAAGTCAAAAGTTGGCGACCTGAGAGAGATGTCCTCCACAGTCTGGGGGGATGACTCCACACAGGAATACAGATGGGCATCCCCTGATCTCATTCTCCAGAGCCCACAACCCCAGACTCTCCCTGCACAGCTCCAGTCCACTCCACTGTCCCTCTGCCAGAGCCCAAGATGAGTGGCTGCACACAAAACTTTTTCTGTTGGCTCTTTAAGAGGGTGCCTGCAGTTCCAGCTGCCTTTCGCTGTCAGACAGAAACCCAGCTGCTTTTCACAGCCAGATGTCATGTGGGCACCTTTCTCAGTTCTGGTGCTCTTGGCTGGGAAGCCCAGCTTGGGGTTTAGACCCCAGAGTCCTCAATGGGAACCCCCCATAGCTGCGATATCCCTCTAACCTTCAGGTGCTGTCTGTGGGAGCCCAGCTAGCTCTCTCGTGTCCCCACTTTCTACTAAGCTCTATATGGTCTCCACTTTTCCTCCTTGGTTATGAGGGTGCTCTCCAGCCAGTCTTCAGTTGGTTTCCAGGATGGTTTTTCTGTTTTATTTGTAAATCTAGATTTGTCCTGGGATAGTGTCAGTGTAGCTTCCACTAAGTCCACCGCCATCTTGGATCTTCCCAGATTTTTCTTGTTCTTAAAATAGGTCTGCATTGCTATGAATTTCCCTCTTAGAACTGTTTTGGCTGTGTCCCATAGATTTGGGGTTGTAGTGTTTTCATTTTCATTTGTCTCAAGGTATGTTTTGATTTCTTTGTTGAGCTCATTGTCATCCCATATGCTATTTAGTAGTATGTAATTTAGCTTTCACATGTTTGTTTTCAGTTTTATTCCTGTAATTAATATCAAGTTTTATACCATTTTAATCATAGAGGATTATTGATATAATTTTATTCTTAAATTTATTAAGGTTTGTTTTGTGCCTTAACATATGGTCTATCCAGGAAAATGTTTCATATGCACTCAAAAAGAATCTCTTTTCTACTGCTTTTGGTGAAATATTTTAAAATAATCTATTAAATGCAATGTGTGTTACAAGGCCTCTGATTCCTTGTTGATTTTCCGTCTGGATGATCTGTTCATTGATATCAATGAGGTGTTAAACTCCCCTGCTGTTAATATTTACTGTAGATCTCTCCCTTTATGTCTGTAAATATTTGCTTTATAAATTCAGGTGCCACTAAGTTGGATGTGTAGATAATTAAGAGTTATAATGTATTGTTGGATTGATCCTATTAGCGTTATGAAATATGCTCATTTGTCTTTTTTCACTGTATTTATTTTAAATTGTATTTTGTATGATACAGGTATTGCTGCCCCAGAGTTTATTTGTTATATCCGTTTGGCAACAATATCTTTTTCCGCCCCCTTACTTTTACTCTGTCTGTGTGTTTTTTATATAAAGTGTGTCTCTTGTAAGCAGCCTATGAATGGGTATTTTTCCCTTTTGTCATTCATTCACATGTTTTTTGATTGGAACATTCAGCTCATTTTTATTTAAAAGAATTTTTGAAAGACATTTAGTTATTGCCATTTTATATTTATTTTTAATAGATTTTGTAGATTTTTATTTCTTATTTTTCTCTTGCTTTCTTCTCTTCTATGTGATAAATTTCTATAATGTTGTTTCTATAGTATGTTTCTTTTTCTTTTTTGTGTATCTCTTGTATATTTTTGATTTGTGGTTACCATGTGTTTCATATAAACAACTTATATTTATAGCAGTGTATTTTAAGGTTATGGGCACTTAAGTTCAAACACATTCTAAAATCACTACAATTTTTATTCACCTTTAAACAAATTTTTGTCTTTCTTTTTGACTTCTTGTGTGTGTGTGTGTGTGTGTGTGTCTATCTGTTTGTGTGTCTCCCCAAATTTATTGTTGTAATTACAAATGATCTTCCTACTTTTGTCTTTTAACTTTGTACTAGCTTTGTAATTGGTTGACCCACCAGTTTTACTAAGTATTAACCTTTGTCGCTGAGATTCTTCTTTGTTATATTTTGTTATTTAATTTTTACATATTTATTGAATTTAGAGAGAGATAAAAAGAGGGAGAGAGACAAAAAACCACACATTGATTTGTTTTTCCACTAATTTATGCATTCATTGGTTGATTCTTGTATGACCTGGAATCGAACTTGCAACCCTAGTGTAGTTGG
This sequence comes from Miniopterus schreibersii, assembly GCF_964146895.1. Classification (NCBI taxonomy): domain Eukaryota; kingdom Metazoa; phylum Chordata; class Mammalia; order Chiroptera; family Miniopteridae; genus Miniopterus; species Miniopterus schreibersii. The sequence goes on from NC_138108.1 coordinate 81,708,920, forward strand.
ATGAGATACCTGGCCAGGGCCTTTATTTGTAATTTTGATGGGGTTTTTTTCTTCTACTTTTTTTTTATTTAACAATTCTGGTAATATTCTTTGAGTGATGATAAACTCTTTTAAATTATCCTTGTCTCAGAGACACTTTATTTCCCTCAATTCTAAATGATAGCCTTTTAGGGTAAAATAATCTTGGTGGTAGTCTTTTTCCATTTCATCACTTTAAATATTTTGTGCTAATCCTTAATGGGTTGCAAAGTTTCTTTTGAGAAATCAGCTGACAGTCTTGCTTAAGTTCTGTTGTACATAATTAACTGCTTTTCTCTTACTACTTTAATATTCTCTCTGTCTTTGGACTTTAGCACTTTAAATATGATGTGCATTGCTGTGGGCCTCACTGGATTCATCTCCTTTGGGACTCTGTGCTTCCTGGACTTGTATGTCTATTTCCTTTGCCAAGTTAGGGAGGTTTTCTGTCGTTATTTCACCAAGTAGACTTTCAATCACTTTCTTTCTCTATTTTCTTTCTAACACCTCAGTGACATGAATGTTGATAGGCTTGATGTTGTCCCTGATGTCAGATGTGCCTTCCACAATGCTTGTTTTTTATATGCTTTTTTTAATTTGGTGTTTTTCACTACCTGTCTTTCAGATTACTGATTTGATTCTTTGCTTCATCTAATCTTTTGATGATTTTCTCTAGTGTACTCTTTATTTCAGTTAGTGTAGTCTTCAGCTCTTATGAGTTTTTTTTTGTTTTATATCTTCTTTTACTATCTTTTCTTTCTCTTTGTTTATGTTCTCACTAATTTCACCTATGCTTCTCCCACTTTTATTGTGCATCCTTATAACCAGTGTTTTCAACTCTATATCTGATAGATTGCTTGTCTTCCTTTCACTTAGTTCATTTTCTGGTTCTTTCATTTGGGACATATTTCTTTGTCTATGCATTTTGACTCACATTCTGTTTTTGTTTCTATGTTTTAGATCTTCCATGTCTCCTATTCTTTTGTTTTTTAATCTTAACCTGAAGATATTTTTTCCATTACTTTTCAGAGAGTGGATGGGAGAGAGAGAGAGAGAGAGAGAGAGAGAGAGAGAGAGAGAAACATCGATGTGAGAGAGACACATCTATTGGTTGCCTCCTCCACATCCCAACCAGGGCTGGGGATTGAGTCTGCAACCGAGGTGCATGCCCTTGACCAGGAATTGAACCCAGATCTTACAGTCCATGGGCCAGCGCTCTAACCACTGAGGCAAACTGACTAGGGCCCATGTCTCCCATTCTTGATAGAATGACTCTATGTTAGAAACTGTCCTGTGGGGTTCATTGCACAGTCTCCTTTATCATCAAAGCTAGGTGCTCAAGGGGTGTCCCTTGTGTATATTGTATATGCTTTCCTATGCAGTTGGACATCCATTGCTGTTGTCACATCAGTGGGTGGGGTTGACTCTCAGGCTGACTGGCTGTGAAGACTGGCTGTGACTATGTTGGACCAGCTGTTGTGTGGGGTATAACCTCATAAGATAAGAGGGTTTTTTTTAGCAGGGATATGGTGATAGCCAATGCCACACTTTTTCTGTGTCATTTCTAGAGCTGTTTGTAGAGAGGGCTCTGGTGCTGTGTGAAGCTGGCCAGTAGGTGCAGCATGTCTGGAACCTCTTGGGAAGGACTTCAGTGCTTATTCACTATTTGTCCTCAGCTTTAGAGCATTTAGTAAGAGTTACTATGTGATCTGTGGTTGGTTGCCACTTGCATGAGGATTGAAGACACTGAGGAGAGACAATGTAGTGAACCAAGATCAAATGCCACTTTTACCAGTCTCGGGACTCTTTAGTAAGCACTATGATGTGAGCTGACCTAAGCTACAACTTTTGCTAGGCTTGTGACTGCTTCATTGGAGCTATGTTACAGACCAAGATTGGCCACCACTTATGCCATGTTTGGGGACATCTGATAGGAATTACAATGCAAGTTGAGACTGGACACTACTTGTGCAGGTCTTGGTGATGCTTGTCAGGAGCTACAATGCACACTGAAGCCAGATGCTGCTTTTAATGAGTTTGTGGAATTTTGAAAGAGCCTGTAGCTTAAGCTGAGAGTGACCACTAGTTGTAGACTTTTGAGAAAGTCTACCCCATGAACTTGGGGAGTTACCACTCATGTGAGGTTTACAATGAGTCTGTGGCATAAGGTGAGACAGGTCACTCTAGTGGAAGAGGTGTAGGAACAAGCTCAGGTTTGGCAACAGAGTTGGGTGGGGAGGGTCTCAGGGAATCACCAGGGCAGAGTGAACAGTATTAGTCATATTAATGAAGAGCAGAGATTTAGCACCCACCTGCACTGGGTCAGCAAAGTGAAAGGAGAGCTCAACAAAGGCACAATGGCACCTGCCAGCACTTCCATTTTTGAAGAAAGTTGCCCTGACTTTTGCTTTCAGTTCTTGCTTTAAAGTTAGTCAATTTAGTTCCTCCCTTTATGCCTCTGGCACTTTTTAGCTGCTGTCACTGCACTAGATCTTAAAGTGAGTGTGTTTGTGAGTGAGTCTGTGCAAATACACCACGACAGGATGTTGAACCCACAACCTAGATATATACCTTGACCAGGAATCAACCCACAACCTTTTGGTGTACAGAGTGATGCTCCAACCAACTGAGCCACCTGTCCAGTGCTTAATGCAATTCCTACTGGTTATGACAGCCAGATATGATGGATACAGTCCTTCTCAGCACTAGTTCTCCAGGCTAAAGAGCAAAGTGTGGGGATGGGTCCCCTCACTTCTCATAAGAGAACTCTGCAGCTGAGACATCTCTCCATTTATTAACTTTCACACCATGAGTGTGGGGCCTGTCCCATCTGCATCTCCTCTCCTCCGACCAGACTAGAGGTGGCTTCTAGTTATAAGAATTCTGTTCAGCTAGTCTTCAGGTGGTTCTCAGTGATGGTTGTTCAATAATTTAATTGTAATTTTGATGTGATTGTAGGAGGAGGTGACCTAAGTTTTCCTACTACATCATCTTGATTGGAAGCCTCAGACAAGGGGATATATATTTTATTTGTAATGCAAGTTAAGCAGTGCTTGCAAACAATCATAATTTTTGTGAATAATATTTGTTCATTTTTGCGTTCATACGTATATGCGTGTGTGTATCACTATGCATATTGCACTTATCAAATAAAGAGCAGGTGTGTGTGTGTGTGTGTGCATGTGTGTATCACTATATATATGGCACTTATCAAATAAAGAGCAAGATTCTAGTCATTGTTGAGCTATTCTAGGCTTGAATTCTCAATCATCTGCCAAAGTATGCAAATTGCTTCTCAATTTTCACTGAACAATGATTAGATTAGTAGGTATTGTAAATCATACCTCACAGAGTAAAACCATGCTGAACAAATAGCTATAGCTGGAAATAGACTTGAGAGGATGAAATAAAATGCAGCATAAAATATGCTCAGAAGCATAGCTGAGAAGGACATAAAACAGCAAATCAGAAATGTTTATAAAGTATTGAGAAAAACAGAAGAAAATCATAAAGCTATTTGTGTATATTGGCCTAAGGAATGGAAATGTTTGCGTCCCTTAGGCCTGATGCTACAGTATTTAGAGTCATGCAGTATCATAAGTACAGGGCCAGGATTAAGAAAGCATGGCTGCTGGCCTTTGACCTGCCCCTGACTACTGAGGAGCAATGACAGTTCTCTCTTGGCATCAGTTTTTCCCTCTAAAAAATGAGAGAACTGCAAACACCTTTCAGGTTTCTATTGGCATGCTATCTAAATAAGGATGCCTTATAACTTGCAAATTGTGTTATGAATTTCAGTAGTTAAAATCAACATGTTAATTTATATAGAAAGGCATAAGACATTATTATTGTTCAACATACACTCATTTTTCATATAAAGAAATAAAACTCAGTGAGGTTACAAAGTAAATGTAACAAGTACAATTTAATGAATGGTAGACAGTGTATTTCTTGGTTCTTTATTTAATTAATCTTTATAATGATTGTATAAGATGGATTATCTCATTTCTGTTCTACAAATGAAAAACCTGAGGCTTGAAGGAGTGAAGTAATTTCCCCCAAATCAACTAGCTCATAAAAGGTAAAGATGAGATTTAAATCCAAGTACATCTATTCCAAGCTTATATTATCACCACTATATTTCAATGCATTAACATAATAATTAAATGTCTTCCTACATGCAAGAAACTACACCAGCCAAAAAGGGTGCAAGAGAAGATACAGGTCAGAGAGGATTTTGCTGTGCACAGCTAATATGTTTCACAAAAAGAATCTCAAGTTGATTAAGTATGGGTCCCAGGCCCAAAGCTTGGGAACATCTGACAGCCATAGAGAGCAAGTTGAGGCCAATGTCCTTAGAACTCCAGATATAAAAATCAGGGAAACCAAGTTCAGTCATCAAAGACCACATACAAGCCATAAATTTAGATTAAAAAATCCTGATTAAAAATAACAAAAAAGCATATGATTTAACTCATATATGGAATATGAAGCAAAAAAGCCACAAACAAACCAACAGATAAAATAAAAAATATAGACTCATAAATACTGAAAACAATGGTGGTTACCCAATGGTATGGAGGTAATGGGAGGGCAAATGTAAAGGGGATTAAATATATGATAATGGATTGAAACTAAAGTTTTAGTGATGAGCACTCAATAGAGTATACTGATATTAAATTATAATGTTGTACCCCTGAAATTTATGTTATTGACCAGTGTTATCTCAATAAAAATTAAAGTAAAAAATGTATGTCCTGTGTAAATTCATTACAATAAAATAATTATAATAAAAATGCTAAAAGATCTAATGGAAATTGTGAACAATATAGGTAAAGAAATGAGAAATTTTGATGGAGAAATGGAAAAAATAAAAGAGGACAGATGAAAACATTAGAAGTAAATAAAAGTAAAGAATAAAGAATTATTTTGATGGCTTAGCAGACTGTGCAGAGCAGAGGAAAAGATCAATGAACTTGAAAACACATCTGTAGAAACTATCACAACTGAAATACAAAGATGAAAAAGGGTGACAAAATAGACACAACATCGGAAATCTGAGCTATAAGACCAAAACCCTAACGTAAGTGTAACTGGAGTTTCAGAGAGAGAGAGTGAGGTAGAAAACCTATTTGAGGACTTTCTGACGTAGACATGAACAAAATGCTGGATGGACAGCTTTAACCTCTGGAGTGTTTTTTTCAGAAACATTAAGAAAAAAGAAGTTGTCAGAACTCTGGCAAACAGTAGAAAGTTTACATTAACCAAACAAACACTGAATAAAGAAAAAAGGCACTTCAAAATTGCAGGCACGTTTTGTGGCAATTTAATTTGCCCTTGCTCCCCTCTAACCCCCACACCTTGGGAGCGGTAGCCCCAGTCTTGAGCCCTGGAAGCCTAAATATCTTGTGGCACCTTTCTATGCTTCTGGAGGGAGAAAAGAAGATATTATTTGCAAATAACTTGTAAGTCATTTCTAAACTGGGACTACTTGAAATACTGATGCAAGATGTTCAGCTCTGTTTCCCCTAATTCAAAACAGGCTGGCCCAGCGGGCATGGCTCAGTGGTTGAACATTGACCTAGGATCCAGGAGATTGAGGTTTGATTCCCGGTCAGGGCACATGCCTGGCTTGTGGGGCTCCATCCCCAGTGAGGGGCGTGCAGGAGGCAGCTGATCAATGACACTCTCATCATTGATGTTCCTCTCTCTCTCCCTCCCTCTACCCTTCCTCTCTCTGAAATCAATAAAGATATATTTTTTTTAAATTAAAAAAAGAACTCAGGCTGGAAAAGCAGTGACCATTGGTCAAACATAATGCAAGACAAACTAACAACCCTCCAGTGCTCTAGCAAAACATTGCAAACTATACAATAGGCTGCATAACATCCAGAGCAAAAGCTGGGAGAGTTTCCTTAGGAAATTAAAACATTTAGAAATAAGAAGTAGCCATGTATGCTGGGGATTTTAGAAAACCACGTGCATGCCCAGAAAAAAACATGCTCAGGAAAGACCTGAGAAGACTCAGTTCTCACCATGGGCTGCTGCTTAGCTTCAGTACAAACCTGGGTATGTGTTCAAGGAGGACACCAGAGGAGAGCCAGTGTCCAAAGACCTGAAAAGGTGAGTTCCCTCCCTCTCTCTCTGTCTCTCTCTTTTGTTTTTGTTTTGTTTGTTTTTCTAATTGCTTTCTTCTTTTTCTGCTGTTTTAGAATCAGTGAAATAATTATTTTTTTAAAGTTCAAAAATTGGCAAATGTTACAAAGAAACAAATGACTAAAATCAGAAATGAAAGTAGGGACATTACTACTGACCTTACAAAAATTAAATGTACCATAAAATAACATTAAAAAAAATCATACCACCAAATTATATGCTTAGATCAAATGAAAAATTTTCTGTAAACACACAATTTATCTACTGTGAATCAGATGAAATTAGAAATATCAACAGATTTATAACAAGAGATTGAGTAAGTAATTAAAAAAACCCTTCCCATTTAAAAAAAAGTCTAGGAGAAAGCAGATTTACTATTAAAGTCTACATTTAAATAATAACAAAAATTCCCCTCTCACTAATCAAAATATAGAAAAAAAAATGATATAGAAGATAGAAGCCTTCTTATTCATTATAAAGCAAACATAATCCTGATATCAAAGTCAGATAAAGATATCACAAGAAGACTACAGACTAATATTCCTCATGAATATAAATTAAAAAAAATTCAACAGCATATTAGAGAGACCAAGTGAGACTCATCCCAGAAAAGCAAGGGTGGTTCATCATAATAAAATCAATTTAATATACCACATTAATAGTACAAAAAACACACATAATCATTTCAATTGATGTGGAAAAGACATCTGGAAAAAATCTAACAATCATAATAAAAACACTTAGAAGTATATGAATAGAAAGTAACTTTCTCAATATGATAAAGGGTACTTATAAAACACCCACAGCTAGTGTCATATTCAATAGTGAAAGACAGAAAATGTCACCCTAATATGAGGAATAAATGTTCTATTCAAAGTAATTTTTAAAATAGCATTTCAATTAAAAAGCAAGAAGTAAAACTATTTCTATCCAAGGATTATATTATTCCATATACATAGAAAACTAAAAAAAATGATAAGAACGCTAATAAATGTAATTTAAAATATTCAGCAAAGTTGCAAGTTGCAAGACATACAAGATCAACACACAAAATTTATTAGTGTTTTATATATATAAATTAGCAACTTTGGGGGAAAAAGCAATTCTAATTATAATAGCCTTCTAAATAAATAAATATATAAATACCTAGAAATAAGTTTAACCAAGGAGATGAAAGACTTGCATACTGAACACTAAAAAATAAATAAATGAATAAAATGTTGATAAAAGAAATTGGAAATGACCTAAAGATATTCCATGTTCATGAGTAGGAAGATCTAGTATTGTTAAGATACAGATACTACGCAAAGTGTCTATGGATTCAATGCAATCCCTATCAAAGTTCCAAAAATCAGTTTTCAGAAGTAAAATAATTGTTTTATTTATTGGCAAGAGAAAATGGGCCCTGAATAGCTAAAACAATCTTGAAAAAGAACAAAAATTAAAGTTCACACTTTCCAATCTTAAAACTTACTACAAGGCTACAGTAATCAAAACAGTATGCCCCTGGCATAAGGATACACATTTAGACCTGTGGAATGGAACTGGTAGCCCATAAATCAACTCATATATCTATGACATTAAAATGTACCAAAAGCATCAAGTCCATTCAACAAGACTCCTTCCAACAAATGGTGCTAAGAGTATTGGGTTTCCACATTAAAAAAAAAAAAAAAAAAAAAAAATGAAGTTAGACCTTTACTTCACAACATATACAACATTAACTCAGACTGGATCCATTACCTAAATATTACAGCAAAAATGATAAAACTCAGAAAAATACATAAACCTAAAATTTTCATGACTTTGGATCTGGAAATGGGTTCTTACATATGACACCAAAAAGTATGAGCTTCAAAATAAAAGACAGATAAATTGGACTTTATAAACATTATTTTTTCTTTGTGTATCAAAAGATATTAGCAAGAAAATAGAAAGACAATGTACGAGAGTTCACTAGAAAAGTAGAAAATATTTGCAAATTCTATATCTGTTTCAATATCCAGAATATATAAGGAACTACAACTTAAAAATGTAAAGACAACCAACCCAATTAAAAAAATAAGAACTGAATCTGAATGCCTATTTCTCCATAAAGATATACAAATGACTTATAAGTACATAAAAATGCAAAATATTATTATTCATTAGGAAAATGCAAATCAGAACCACAAAAAGATACCAATTCACATCTACTAGGATGTCCTTAATTTTAAAACAACAGAAAATAAGAAGTATTGTCAAAGAGTTAGAGAAATTGGAACCCTTATGGATTGCTGGTGAGAGCGTAAAATGTTGAAGCTGCTGTGGGAAAAAGTTCAGCGGTCCCTCAAAAAGGTACAGGTGGCATTGTCATATGACGCAGCAGCTCCACTCCCTTCATAGGGGCATAGCCATCCTAAATGTAGATTTTGGACTTCTAACCTCCACAACTGTGAGAGAAAAAATTGCTGTTGTTTTAAGCTACCAAGTCAGTAGTAACTTGTTATGGTAGCCGTAGGGAAAAAATACAGATTTTGGTACTAGGAAGTAAGCTGTTGCTGTAATAAACACCTAAAAATTACCTTTGGAATTGTGTAAGGGGTAGAGACTAAAAAAATGTTGAGGGGCTTGGCAAGAAAACTAGTCTGGAATATCTTGAAGATATTTTTAATAGAAATAGACACACACAGAAGACACATGAGGTTTTGTGAAGGTTACAGCATCAAACACACTGCCAGCTAGGACTGAGAAAGATGGGACAAAAATAAAGAAAAGCTATAAGACTTGTAGGATTCTATAGGCAGGAAGTAGGCTGATAGCACTGATTGATTGTGAACATATGCTATCCTCAAGAGAAGGGATTTATATCTCCAAGGTGGAAATGTTTCCGCGGGCTAAGAGGCCAAGGCCAATGTCTCATCTGTGGGTTTAGCAGACAGGGCATCCAGACAGAGAATGTGATCCTCAGGCAGTTAAACCTCAGGAAGTGGCCATGATTTTCACACTTGCTTAGGGCCCTTGACCACTTAATTCTTTACAATTAATGGAATGTCAATGTTTATCCTATAGCTGTCCCACCATGGTATTTTGGAAAGAGATAACATAGTCCCTGGTTCACAAGTCCACAGACAGAAATTTTGTCCCAGAATAGACCATACCAATAGCCACACCATTACTTTAATTAGGTGATATTGAAAATGAGATTTGGTACTTTTGAATTGATGCTATTATGATGGATTTTGGTCTTAGAATTGACGCTGTAATGGGTTAAGACTTTGGAGGAAGATGGACTGAAATTAGTTAATTTTGTACATGTGAAGGATATAAATTTCGGGGGCCAGAAGGAAGACTGTTGTTTGTTTAATTGTGTCCCCCTAAAAGACATGTTAAGGAATTAACCCCTAGTACTTATGAGTGTGACCTTAATTTGAAATGTAATTTGCAGATGTAATTTTTTAAAATAAGATGATCCTGAGATAGGGTAGCTGCTAAATCTAATCACTGGTGTTTTTATAAGATAGCATCATGTGAAGACACAGAGACACAGACAGACATGTTAAGATGGATGCAGAAATTGGAGAGATGCAGCTACAAGTCAATGAATGACAAGGATTACCAATAGCAACCAGAAGATAGACAGAGGCTGGAAAGATTCTTCTCTAGATCCTTCAGAGTGAGATGATCCTGTTGACACTTTGATCTGAGATTTTTAACCTCAGAATTTTGAGAGAATAAATTTCTGTTGTTTTAAGCCACCCAGCTTTTGGTAATAATTAAAAGAGCACTAAAAATCTAATACAGCTGCCTGCAAGAAAACTATTTAATTATAAATACATAAATATTTGTGAAAGGAAAATAATGGTAAAAAATACATGTCATGATAACATTAGCCAAAAGATACTGAAACAATATTAATATAAAAAAGTAGATTTAAGAGCAAAGGAATAAAAGTCATTTCACTAAGATGAAGGACAGAATACATCAAGAGAACATAATCATTTATAATGTTTATGCACCTAATAGCAAAATACCTGAAGCAAAAACTGACAGAAGTACACGCATGAATAGAAAAATTAACAGTTATTTCAGTGATTGATAAAAGAAGTGGACAGAAAATTAATAAGAACATTGATGTGAAAAACACTATCAACCCACTTGATATAATTAATGTATATAGAACACTCCATGTAATAACTGTGGATTATACATTATTTTCAAATATACATGGAAAATGTTCTAAGTTAGACTATATTCTGGTCCATAAAACAGTTCTCAATAAATTTAAAAGAGTTCAAGCTGTAAAAATTTGCTGCCTACTCACAGTATGATTAAGTTATAATCAGAAACCAAAACAAATCTGGAATATGTTTGCATAATTGGAAATAGAATAACAAACTTTTAAATAAATATCAACATTGAAAATTATTTTAAACTGAAATACAATGAATCACAACATATTAGAAGTTGTGGGATGCTGCTAGCACAGCACTGGGAGAACTCATAGCGCTAAATCTCTGTATTAGGAAAAAATAGTCTCAAGCATGCCATCAATATCTACCATAAGAAACCATTTTATTTTTTTAATTTCAAATAACCAGTGTAAAAGCATAAAGCAAGATTCAAATTGTAGACATCACTACTCCCTTGACAGTATGCATGAATTTCATGGACCCCATAGCTAGAAATTTAAGGAGTCAAGACAAAAGAAAAATATATTTTAAACATTTGAAACCCCACTAAAAATCAGTTTGGAGCTGAACTTATGGATTAACATTATATTGAGAGATCAAAATGATGGATTATATTTTTCTTAGGCTCTTGCTGGTTCCTAATATTCCTTGATTCCCTCCTAATATACCTTATATCTGGCAAAGAATACGAATTGAAGATCTTTCTAAGGAATGTACAACTATTCAAATATTGAATGTAGTTAGCTACAGAAATCTAGAGAAATTTTAGGTAAAATCTGGAGAGGAAAGGAAGAAGTGGCAAGAAAGTAGAAGGAAGGAGAGACCAAGAAAGGCAATTGGAGCAGAAGCTCATGGAAGGAACACTTGGGAGATAGAAGAGGCTGTGCATGGGAGCTGAGCTTCCAGCAGGAAATAATCAGTGAGCATTGGTGCCCCTGCAACAGGGCTGTCAGACTGCAGTGCCCACCCTGCGACTGCAGAATTATTGTTGGCAGATCTCTTGATTTTCTTGCCTAGATTAATTTTTAATTACTAAACATAATTTAAAAAGTCAAGGACCACATAGGTCCCCAAGCCCAGGTTATATTTTATTAGTGGGCCCTATGAGGAGGTCAAAATAAAAGGAGGGTCTTTGGCCCGGCCGGGGATGGCTCAGCGATTGAGCGTTGACCTGGGATCCAGGCGATCAGGGTTCGGTTCCCTGTCAGGGCACATGCCCAGGTTGTGGGCTTGATCAATGACTCTCTCATCATTGATGTTTCTATCTCTCTCTCCCTCTCCTTTCCTCTCTCTGAAATCAATAAAGATGTATTTAAAAAAAAAAAAAAAGGAGGGTCTTTGAAAACACTCTGAAGTCCTGGCCTAATTCTCATGAAGGGTTCCAGGAAGCCATGTCTGAGCCCATTCTGACTGTATTTCCTCTGTTGCCTAATAACCACCAGGTATTTGTATTTTATTTAATTTTTAATTTAGTGTATTTTTTTTTCCTTTTTATTGAATTTATTGGAGTGATACTGGTTAACAAAATTGTAGAGGTTTCAGGTGCACAATTCTACAACACATCATCTGTATGCTATATTGTGTGTTCACCACCATAAGTCAAGTCTCTGTCCATCACCCTTTATTCCCCTATACCTTCCTCCACCTCCCCACATTCCCTCTTCCCCGGGTAATCACCACACTTTTGTCTATGTCCGTGAGTGTTTTTCTCATTTTTCTCTTTATTTGCTCAATCCCTCCATTCCTCCTGCCAACCTCCATCCCCCCAGCAGCTGTCAGTCTAGTCTCTGTTTATGAGTCTATCTCTATTATGCTTATTAGTTCATTTTGTTGATTAGATTCCACATATGAGTGAAATGATATCGCACTATACTTGTCTTTCTCTGACTGGCTTACTTCTCTTAGCATAATGCTCTCCAGATCCATCCATGGTGTAGCAAAGGGTTAGATTTCCTTCATTTTTATAGCCAAGCAGTATTCCATTGAGTAAATGTACCACAGCTTTCTTATTCAATCATCTACTGACTGAGACTTGGGCTACTTCCAGATCTTGGCTATTGTAAATAACACTGCTATGAACTTAGGGGTGCATATATTCTTTGAATTACTGTTTCAAGTTCCTTCAGGTAAATTTCCAGAAGGGAATCATTGTGTCCTAAGGCAGCTCCATTTTTAATTCTTTTAGGTAACTCCATACTGTTTTCCAAAGTGGCTGCACCAGTCTGCATTCCCACCAACCAGTGCATGAGAATTCCCTTTACTCCACAACCTCACCAACACTTGTTGTTTGTTGATTTGTTGATGGAGCCATTTTGACAGGTGTGAAGTGATATCTCATTGTGGTTTAAATTTGCATCTCTCTGATAATTAGCGACATTGAGTATCTTTTCATATGTTTATTGTCCATTTGTATGTCCTCTTTTGAGAAGTGTCTATTCAGGTCCTTTGACCATTTTTTAAATGGACTGTTTGATTTTTAGTGTTGAGTTTTATAACTTCTTTATAAATTTTGGGTATTAACCCCTTATCACCTGTATCCTTGGCAAGTATGTTCTACCATTCAGTGAGCTACCTTCTCATTTTGCTGATGGCTTCCTTTGTTGTGCAAAAACTTTTTAGTTTGAGTAATCCCATTTGTTTATTTTTTCTTCTGTTTCCCTTGCTTGAGGAGATGTATTGAAGAAACCATATTAAAATTTGTTAATTAAACCCAAAATAAGTAGAAAAAAGACAATAATAAATACCAGAACAGATAGAAATGAAATATAAAGTGGAACAACAATAAACAATTCAAAATAACCAAAAGCTGGTTCTTTAAGAGCAAAGAAATTAATAAAAATTTTAGCCAGGCTGATTATGAAAGGGGGAAGGTGCACATGACCCAAAACAATAGGAAGAGAATTGCCACAGATTCTAAGATTTTTTTTTTTAAATAGGAAGAAAATATGATGATCACCTTTATACCAATATGGTCTACCATTTAGATGAAATATACAAATTTCTTGGAAGACACAAATCATAAAAGTATGCTCAAGAAGAAGTAGATCATTTGAATAGTCATAAACTTATTTTAAAAATTGCACTTGTGTAAAAAAAACGCCAGATCCAAATGACTTCATTGATATATTCTACGAAACTCCTAAGAAAATTAAAGAGTAAGGGAATATCTGCCAACTCCTAATGCCAGTGACCCACAGAACTACCCTGATATGAAAACCAAAAACAGACATTATGAGAAAAGGAAACTATAGACCAGAATCTCTCATAAATATAGATGCCAAAATTGTAAACAGATTTTTAGCAAATGACTTCAAGCAATATATAAAAAGGATAACCTATGTTTACCAAGTAAGTTTTTCTCAGGAACACAAAATTGGTTTAACATTTGAAAATCAATCAACATATTTCACCATCTTAATAAACCACACAACATTTTCAACAGAGAAAAGCATTTGAGAGTTCTGATAGTATTTCCTGATGAAAGCTCTCAGCAATCCAGGGATATAAGTAGAATCCTTAACCTGATAAAGGATACATAAGAAAATTTCTATACTTAATTTTGACATTTATGGTAAAAAAAAATTAATGCTTTCTTCCTAGGGTCAGTAACAAGTCAAGATTTCTGCTTTCATCATTCTCTGTAATTGTACTAAAGGTTTTAGTCAGTACAATAAGAAAGAGTAGAAGATATCACAACTGGAAAGAAAGAAATAGAGCTGTCTGTAACCACTGATGACATCATCTTTGTAAAAGACTACTGTAATCTGTAAAAAAGCTACTTGAATTAATGTTTATCACAGTTTAAACTTCAGAAATAAAGGCATTCAAAATAAAATTTTATTTATATATGCTAGCAGCAAGTAATAGTGAGGTAGGAACCGCCACCGTTTTAAGAAGATTCCCCATTTCAGGTATCAGATTACCTGCCTGAATGTACATCTAACCTTATCTAACCTGTGTCACCCCACCCACTATTTTTGTGCCAAAAGCAGGCCCAACCTAAGACCCTATAAAGCTGACCCAAGCCCTGTGTTCGGGGCCCAGAATTTGGAGACTGCCTCCTCTGGGACTGCATGCGTTAAATAAAGGTATCCTTTCACCTCCTCTGGTGTATGACCTGAGTCTTTTCCTCTACAATAAGAAATTGAAATTTTTAAACATAACATTTACCATTCAAAACACATCACATAATTAGGAATAGATCTAACAAAATACATGAAGTAACTTTATATTAGGAACTACAAAGTATTTATGGAAGCAAATTAAGGAGACTTAAATAAAGGCAGAAATATACCATTTTTATAATTAAAAGTACATAATATTGTTAAGATGTCAATTCTCTTCAAATTAATCTATATAACTACAAATTCAACAGTGGTAGAGTAAAAATCTCAGAAGCTTTTATTACAGATATTGCCAAGCTAATTCTAAAACTTGTGTAGAATAGCAAAGGAAGTAGAATAGTCAAAACAAATTTGAGGGGCAAAAAGTTTGAGAACTATTACCTGCTTTTAAGACTCATAGTAACCAAGCTAGCGTGAATTGGTGTGTGTTCAGACAAATAGAGAGCAATGAAAAAGAACAGAGATCATAGAAATAGACTCCCGTTACTAATGTTCTACAAAGATGCAAAGGCTGTTCAGTGGAGACAGAATGGTATTTTCAACAAATGACACTGGAACAATTAAATATTCATATGCAGAAGAAAATATAACCAGCCAAACACAAAACTCTAATCCATTCCTTGTACCATATACAAAAATTACCTCAAAATGAGTACTAAGTCTAAATGTAAAAATAAAAATGAAAAAAGCATTAGAAGAAAACATGAAGATAAATATTTGTGCAATTAAGTTAGGCAATTTTTTAAAGATATGATACCAAAAGTCCAATCCATAAAAGAATAAATTGCTAAAATGAATTCCTCAAAATTCAAAATTTCTACTCTTTGAAAGACACTGTTGAGATAATGAAAAAACAACTTAAATACTGGTAGACAGTATTAACTATGTACATGATAGTGGATTTATATCCAGAATTACCAAGAAACAACAAATCCAACAAAAAACACAAAAGATTTTAATAGGCCATCAAAAACAACCATTAAGATAATTAATGGGCATTCCATAGACTCAGAATATAATTCACAGTACATACATCTGACAAAGCACTAATGTTTAGACTATACTCAGAACTCCTGCTTATTCACAATCAAAGGATGAACAGCTCAATAAAAATAGCCAAAAATACTCATAAAACTCATAAGAGAAGATATATGAGTAGATAATAAGCACATGAAAAGGTATTGAATTTTAATCATCAGACAAATACAAATTATAACCACAATGAAAATCGTTTTATATACACTGGGATTTCTCCTGCCTCAGTATAAATACTTATCATACAAAATGTTGACAACAATATGGAGCAACCAGAACTCTGTTACAGTGCTGGTAAAACGTGAAATGGTACAACCACTTTGGGAAATATTTGGGCAGGTTTCCAGAGAGTCAAACACACACCTATCCTATGACTCGGCATTTTCACTCTTAGGTATTTTCTTAGAAGATGTATAAACATATGTTCATAAATACTTCTGCCAGATTAATAGCAGTTTAATTCATAACAAACTGACCTAGAAATGACTCAGATGCTCATTAACAGGGGACTGAGTAAAACCATGGTGCTATTACTAAATATTCATTCGATGGAGAACTACTTAGCAATACAAAGTTGTTAACTAATGATGCAAAAGCATGAATGTACAAGTTGTAAATGTTATGCCGACTGAAAAGTGTTAGTCATTTAAGAGCTCATATTTTATAATCCCATTTTAATGAACTTCTACACTAGACA
Organism: Miniopterus schreibersii; assembly: GCF_964146895.1. Lineage (NCBI taxonomy): Eukaryota > Metazoa > Chordata > Mammalia > Chiroptera > Miniopteridae > Miniopterus > Miniopterus schreibersii. The sequence goes on from NC_138108.1 coordinate 81,725,122, forward strand.
AAACTAATACATAGAAGAAGGTTTTGCCTGGGCAGGGATTGAATGGAAGGAGACAAAAAGCACGTTGAGGAAAGTGAAAAGTATTTTTTATATGGTTTAAAGTGGTGGTAACATAGGTGTATATTACTGTAGAAACTCAATCTGAACACTAAAAACTATTCATTTTATGATATGTGAATTATACATCAAAAAAATAAAATGAAAAGGAGAGATGCAGGTATGAATTAGCTAGTTTAATAGCAGTGTTGAAAAGTACAACTGTTTCTTATCTCCAACTGGTAAACCTGATTTGAGCTGAAGTATGCATGAGTGAAAATTAACCCTTCTTGCTATAAGCCACTAATATTTTGGTATTGTTGGTTGCTAAGGCATAACCAAGCAAAGGTTATTGCTAAACAGATCAGGTTTTATTTGTTCTAAGACAAATTACCTTCTTATTTCTGCAATTTTAAAATTCTCACCATCTTCCAATGCTTAATATATGAAATTTATTGATTACTTATAATGCCTTTTTATTTTTTTAAATATATTTTTATTGATTTCAGAGAGATGAAGGGAGAAGGAGAGAGAGACAGAAACATCAATAATGAGAGTGAGTCAAAATAGGGAGACAAGAAAACAAGCCCCAAATGAAAGAACAAGAGAAGTCTCCAGAAAAAGAGCTAAATGAAATGGAGATAAGCAATCTATCATTAATATAGAGTTCATAATACTGATTGTAAGGATGCTCAACAGCATGAAGAAAGATATGAAAACAATGAAAAGTTATCAGTCAGAAATGAAAAATGACAGAGCAGAAATAAAGAATACATTGGAAGGAATAAACAGTAGATTAGAGGAAGCTGAGAATTGGATCAGTGAATTAGAACACAGGGTAGAAAAAATCACTCAATCAGAGACCCCAAGACAAAAAACAATTAAAAAACAGGACAGTCCAAGGGAGCTGTGGGACAACATGAAACATAACAATATTCTCATCAGAGGAGTGCCAAAAGAGGTCGAAAGTAAGCAAGGGTTAGAAAACCTGTTTGAAGAAATAATGGCAGAAAACTTTCCTAACCTGATGAAGGAAAAAGTCACACAAGGTCAGGAGGCACAGAAAGTCCCAAGCAAGAAGAATCCAAAGAGGCCCACACCCAGACACATCATAATTAAAATGCCAAGATTCAAGACAAAGAGAGAATCTTAAAGGCAGCAAGAGGAAAGCAACCTGTATCCTACAAAGAAGCTCCCATAAGGCTGTCAGCTGACTTCTCATCAGAAACTCTACAGGTCAGAAGGTAATGACATGAAGTATTCAAGGTAATGCAAAACAAGGATCTGAAACCAAGACTACTCTATCCAGCAAGGCTATCATTCAAAATAGATGGTGAAATAAAGAGCTTCCCAGAGAAAAAAAGTCTAAAGGATTTTATCACCACCAAACCAGCACTGCAGGAAATGTTAAATGGGTTGCTGTAATTAGAAGTAGAAATAGAAGCATTGCAAGAAATGTTAAAGGGACTGCTATAATTATAATAAGAAATATATAGAGAAACATAGTCATAAAGAATTAAAATGGCTATAAATAAGGACCTATCAATAATGACCTTAAGAATTTTAAGGGAGAGATCAACAGCAGTACAGTCATAATCGTGGACTTTAACATCCCACTGACTTCACTGGATAGATCTTCCAGACAAAATGTCAACACAGAAACAGTGACTCTAAATGGCACACTAGATCAGATGGATTTAGTTGATATTTTCAGAACATTTTACCCCAAAGCTTCACAATATACATTTCTCTCAAGTGCACACAGGAAATTCTCAAAGATAGACGACATTTAAAGACACAAAACAAGTCTCTACAAGTTCAAGAAGATTGAAATCATATCAAGCATCTTAGACCATAATGGCATGAAATTAGAAATCAACTACAGTAAAACACTCAAAAACATTCAAAGACATGGAGGCTAAATAACATGTTATTAAACAATGAATAAGTTACCAATAAGATCAAGAAAGAAATCAAAAACTTCCTGGAAACAAATGAAAAGGAACACTCAGCAAACCCAAATCTATGGGACACAGTGAAAGCAGTCCTGAGAGGGATGCTCACAGCACTGCAGGCCTACCTCAAACAGCAAAAAAAATTTTTAGTGAACTATTAAACCCTGTAACTTAAAGAATTATAAAGCTCCCCTGTGAAGCCATCTGGACCTGGGCTTTTGTTTGCCGGGAGTTTTTTTTTTATTACTGCTTCAATTTCATCAGTTATTATTCTATTCAGATTTTCTGATTCGTTCTGATTCAGTTTTACAGGATCTCACTCATATGTGGAATCTAATAAACAAAATAGTTTGAGAGACAAAATAGATACAGAGACTTGGAAGCATGAAACAGACTGAGGGCTCTCATTGGGAAAGCAGGAGTGAGGGAGTGGGTGGGAGAGATTAATCAAAGAACTTATATGTCTATAAGCATAACCCATGAACACAGACAATAGTGGGGTGAAGGCTTGGGGGGTGGCAGATGCAGAGTGGAGGGAACAATGGGGGAATAAGGGGATATCTGTAATACTTTCAACAATAAAGATTAAATAATCAATTATAAATATATAAGTAAATAAATTAATTAAAATACCACTGTAACAGGTCAACTCCAGGTGAGTCTAATACTGAAGAGAATGTTATCCCCTGTTTCCTGTCCTTATGTCTCCTGGAGCCATTGCCAAGGGCTCCCCTCCCTGAGTTATGACAGCCTCTGACTACAAATTACAGACCAAAAATAAAATAAAATAAAATAAAGTAAAACAAAAAAGTGTTATTTAATTTGTGGTAAAGACAGCATTTCAGATTTAACTGCGTCTTCATTATTTAGCTCTCAAAATCACCATCTACAATCAGTTGAGAATTAATAAGACTAAATTTCATCCATTACAAGCAGAAACCAGTAGTCAGAGAACCAACAGCAAAATTAGTACATATGAAATCAATCATTGTCTGTTGGCTAATGACACAGAACAGGAACACATTAAAGGGGGAAACTAAGAAGAGTCAGACATTTTACTTGTTTTCCAAAGAAATCAAAGAGTAAAAATAGTATATTGGTAAAGTTTAAAAAATGTTATTTTGAATTTTCTAATTATATCTGAGTTTGGCCACTAAAGATTAAAAATGCATCAGATGTGGTCTGCAAGCTATATATAGATGCATTATGATAAAAAAGAACTGTGGGCAATGAATGTGAAAAAATGAAAATAACTAGAACCCTTCAGACAGAAGAAAACTCAAATTTCCTTTTATTCAGCAGCATTTTAGGGGCAATAATTACATTTCTAAGATTTACATTAACCTTTTAAAAACATTTATCCAACATTATATGATACAGTATATCATGCAAACATATCCCTTCCCTTTCCTTCAAAGCTCTGATTTTGAAAGTTGAGTGCTATTTCACAAGAGTATTAACAAACATATCTAGGCAACTCTAAAATATGACCCTATACACACATCAACTATGCTATGTTTGTGTCCTACATTATTTAGCAGGTCTGTGTGGTGTGGTGTGGTGTGAGGGAAACTTTTTCCAAGGTATGTTCCTAAACCATTAACTTCTACCACTCAGGTTTATATAACAATTTTAAGATGAGTGCCATTTTCTTACCTGTTAATCTTGAGAATATACTTTAGATCTGGGATTCTCAAAGCCTGATACTGAGGCCCACTGATGCTTAAACTTGGGGGAGGATATTCCAGAGATTTGAATGTATAAATTCATAGCAACGTTCACAAAGGATTCATGGGTGCACAGATTACATACACCTTAAATATCTTCATCATATCACTCGTATTCATCTCAGCTTAAGTGATTTTTCTCAGGATCTTTTCTCAAAAGTGCTGAGTGATGTTACAGCCCAATAAAGTGAGAAAAGGACACTGAATTGTTTTCACCAACATTACAACTTTTCCTGGTTATCCTCATGCTGTGTCTCTAGAAAGGAACTCTGACTTGGTCTTATAGACAGTTATATAATAAAAGAAAATGGAAACTGAGAAGAACAAGTATGTATTGAGCTTTTATTCAATGTGTCCCAAATTTACAAATTGTCATATTTCATCTTATCAATAATCATGGTTATTTTTTTATTTTTTTAATCTTCATATGAGGATATTTTTTCCATCACTTTGCAGAGACAGTGGAAGGGAGAGAGAGAGAGAGAGAGAGAAACATCGATGTGAGAAAGACATACTGTTTGGTTGCCTCCCGCACCCACCCTGACCAGGGCCTGGATCAAGCCTGCAACCAAGGTATGTGACCTTGTCCAAAATCGAACCTGGGACCCTTCAGTCCACAGGCCAACACTCTAACCACTGATCCAAACTGGCCAGGAAATCATGTTTTTTTGTTTTTTTTCTAGTGTCTAGATGGGGAATCTGAAGATCATCGAAGTTAAATTGCCTAAATTCAGGTGGGACTTTAATTCAGCCACTTTTGTTTTGAAAACTATATTATTACTAAATTCTCATTTCCTTGCTGGCATACCTTCGCTTTATTTTATAAAGGTATAAGCTTTGCCCCTGAAAAGGTACTGGGGGTGTTCAGAATACCTAAACACTGGTAACATTTTTATACATACCTATCACTGGACAGGCATACAATAACCAAAATTCAACACCGGCTTTGCCAGGTTGTCATTTGAAACTGTAGGCTGAGTTCTTGAGTGTGGGGATGCCCTGCCAAACCAGGACTCAAGAGAGAAGTTGGAAAAGTGACCTTGTAGTTAGCACGCGTCCCAAGACTGGCTGCTCTCGTCAGGTGGACGGCACAGTAGGTGAATGTGAGCTCCATGCTTCAGCTCTCATTATTGTCCTCTCATAAAGCTTTATGTTAGAATATAAGTTCCCCTTTCTCCCAGTTGGGTGCCATGTTACCTAATAGTGTCTATGTTATTTTTCTCTGAATGCCCATGGGCTTCATTAAGGTTTTGTAATGCAGAATAGACTGTATAGCATCTTTCTGAAGGTCCCTGACTTCTAACCACCCAGTAGTCCCCATAGCTACCTCTAATGCAAACCCCACACCAGAGAATGAATATTCCTTATTGTACAGATAATGTTTTTAAGCTAGTTTGTGGCTTAGTTATTATTGCATCTACAAAGCAAAGCCCAGAGTCTGGACCTTACTAAGTATTGCTCTTTATGTGCTGTTTTGAATTCATGCAACAGATATTTATTAAGAACCTTGATATCAGGGGCTGTAGTGGCACTAGGAGCATAGAAATGAATAGACAAGACCCACTCAAGGGGAGAATCTGGACACCTACATAATCAGGTTGTGGTTTAAGAGGTTCAAAAGGGGACATTTGAAATGTGAAACAAACGCACTTTCCCAGACCCACTTCATCTGACTCTTCCTTGGTGTGCTTGAATGGGGCAATCAAGTTAATCTTTGTGTCAGACAAAACTAGGCTATAGGACAGAATCTTGAAGGTTAACTAGAAGTTTTCTAAGTGGAAAGAAGGGAATGAGAAATGAACAATTGGAGACAATTGCCGCTTAACCAGGCAATTTCACAGAAATAGTTTCCACCTATTTCTTGGCACTTTAATTCATGAAACATTCATGCTAAGATAAGAATTTGACTGGATAAAGAAGATGCGGCACATTCACATACACAACTGACTTCTACTCAGTCATAAAAAGATGAAATATCCCTCTGAGACAAGAATGATGGATCTTGAGAGTATTAAGCTCAATGAAATAAGTCAGGATAAAGGATATGAACTATATGAGTTCACTCATGTGTAGGATATGGAACAAAAAGCACCAAACACAAATGAGAATACAACTCAAAGACGCAGAAAACAATGGTGGTTCCTGAGGGGAGGGGTGTGAGGGAGGCTGAAGGGGGCAGAGGGTCAAACGCGTGGTAACAGGAAACTAGACTTTTGGTGGAAGGGCACAACCTAGAATACAGATGTTGTATTATAAGCTTGTACACCAGTAATTTATATCATGTTATTAAACAATATTACCCTAATAAATTTAAGTTTTAAAAATATACAATAATACTCCTGGGCCAGTAGCCGGTTGGTTGGAGCTTCATCCCCATCTGTCAAGTTGCGCACTGACCCCCGTGGGCACATACAGGAGTCAGCCAATGGGTGAGTGATGGAGGAACAACGAATGGGTCTTTCTCTCATCTCCCTCTCTTCCTCTCTCTCTAAGGTCAATAAATAAATAAAAATTTAAATATATATAAAATAAGAAGCAGTATCTGGTTCTAGCCTGTCGATTTTGACAACGTTGACAACCCTGACAATTATGAGATGCGCCTCTCTAGCCCGGTTTCTGACTCCACTCAAAGCTGCATGCTGCCCTGTGGCTGGAGCCTTCTGAGACCCCAAGTGAAATGACTTCCACAAGACCTGTCATATTGCTGGTGCTGATTCCCTAGGATGAGAGACCAGTTCAGAATAGAATATCTGCCAGTGCACAAAGCAGACAAGGGCAGCTTCACCCCAGGGCACAATCCCTGCCAGGTGAGCCAACTGGGAGTCATATATCAGGAAAAGTACTTTAGCTGCATCTGTAATATTCAATAAAGAAGACATCAAAATTGAGTATTTACTTATGTTGAGCCATTTCAGATGAAGATCCCAGTAAAGGTTTTTGAGGTTTTTTAACCTAACTATAGTGAATATACAATATTGTATTAGTTATAATAGTTTCAGGTGTACAGAGTGATTTGACATTTTTATAACTTACAGTGCTATCACCCACTCATTCTAGTAATCATCTCTCACTGTGCAAACCTATCACAATATTATTGACATGTCCCCCTACCCCCTTACTTCTGGGAACCATCCCTTTGGTCTCTTACTATGAGTCTGGGATTTTTGTTTTGTTTTGTTTGATTACTTGTAATGTTTTTTAGATTCCCTATATAAGTGAAATCATATAGTATTTGTCCTCTCTGACTCATTTCACTTAGTATAATACTCTCTAGGCCCATCCATATTGTTGCAAATGGCAAGATTTTATTATTTTTTTCTGCATAATATTCTGTTGTATGTATATCACATCTTCTTTATCCATTCATCTATTGATGGATACTTAAGTTGCTTTCCTATCTTGCCTATTGTAAAGAATACTGCAATGATCATAGGGGTGCACATATCTTTTCAAACAGTGTTTTTGTGTCTTCTGATAAATACCCAGAGTTGAATTTCTGGGTCATACTGTATATCTATTTTTCGTTTTTTCAGTAATCTTCATACTGTTTTCCATAGTAGTTGCACCAATTTGAATGAAGTCCCATCAACAGTGGACAAAGGTTCCCTTTTCTTCAGAGCCTTCCTAACACATGTTTTTTGCTAACTATTTGATAATAGCTATTCTGAATGATGTAGATAATATCTTACCTAAGTTGATTTGCATTTCCCTAATGATTGTTAATTTTGAGTATCTTTTCACATGTCTGTTGGCAATCTGTATGTTTCTTTGGAGACATGTCTATGTTTTCCACCCATTTTTATTATGCTGTATAGTTTCTTTTATTCATTTATTTGAATTTCTGTATATTTTTAATATATTTTTATATCAACCCCTTATTAGACATAACATTTGTGAATATAATCTCCCATTCAGTCGGTTATCTTTTTGTTTTGTTTGTACTTCCTTCACTGTGAAGAAGCTTTTTATTTTGATATAGTTTGTTTTACTTGTTTCCTTTGTTCAAGGGAATGTATGCAAAAAAGATTTTACTCCCACTGATGCCAAATAGTTTATTTCCTACACTTTTTTCTAGTTTTATGGTTTCAGGACTTATAGTTAAGACTTTAATCCATTTTGAGTTTATTTTTCTATATGGTGTAAGAAAGTCTGCAGTTTAATTTTTTTTGCATGAATCTGTCCCGTTTTCCCAACATCACTTATTGAAAAAACTGTTGTTACTCTATTGTATATTCTTACCTCTTTTGTCATAGATTAGTTGATCATATAAACAAGGACGTCTTTCTGCGTTCTAAATTCTGTTCCAGTGACCCATGTGTTTGTTTTTATGCCAGTGCCATACTGTTTAGATTATTATATGTTTGTAGTATAGTTTGAAATCAGGGAGTGAGAGAGCTCCAATTTTGTTCTTCCTTCTCAAGATTGCTTTGGCTATTTGGGGTTTTTTGTGGTTCAGTATAAATTTTAGGATTGTTTGTGCTAGTTATAGGAAGAATGTCATTGGTATTTTGATAGGAATTGCATTGAATCTGTATCATGATTTTAACTATACAAATATCTTCAATCCATGAGCATGGAATATCCTGCCATTTATTTGTGTCCTCTTTAATTTATTTTTAAAATAACTTACAGTTTTGAGAGTACAGGTCTTTTATCCCCTTGGTTAAATTTATTTCTGTGTGTTTTATTCTTCTTTGGTGCAATAGTAAATGGGATTGTTTTCTTAATTTTCACTTGTGATTGTTCATTATTAGTGTATAGGAACTCAAGAGATTTTTGTATATGAATTTGTATCCTGCTATTTTACTGAATTATTTTATTAATCCTATTAATTTTGGTGAATTCTTTAGGGTTTTTTATGTATACTATTGTGGCATCTGCAAATAGTCACCATTTTAGCTTTTGCTTTCCAATTTGGATGCACTTTATTTCTTTTTCTTTTCCAATTGCTGTGGCTGACTTTCAATACTGCCTTAAATAATAGTGGTGAGAGTAAGTGAGCATCCTTGCCTTGTTACTTATCTTAAGGGAAAAGCCTTCAGCATTTCACTGTTCAGTGTGATGTTAGCTGTGGGCTTGTCATGCAGAGCCTTTATCAAGGTGAGGTAAGTTCCTTTTATACCCACTCTGTTGATGTAAATGTTTTTCTGCATCTGTTGAGATAAGCATGTAATTCTTATCCTTGATTTTGTTGATGTGATGAATCACATGAATCTTTTCGTGGATGTTGATCCACCCTTGTATTCTTGGCATAAATTCCACCTGATTATGGTTCATATTCCTTTTAATATACTGTTGAATTTGATTTCCTAGTATTTTGTGGAGAATTTTAGCATGTATGTTCATCAGAAATATTGGCCTCTCTCTTTGTTTGTGTCTGGTTTTGATATCAGAGTTATGCTACCACTGTAGAATGAGTTTGGAGGTGTTACTTCCATTCTTTTTTTTTGAAGTAGTCTGAGAAGGAGAGGTACTAATTGTTCTTTATACATTTGGTCGAATTCACCTATGAAGATGTCAGTCCGGGGTTTTGTTTTGTTTTGTTTTAATTACTGTTTCAATTTCATTGTCCCTAATTAGTCTGCTCAGATGCCCTGTTTCTTTCTGAATTATTCTTAAAAGGTCACATGTTTCTAGAAATTATCCATTTCTTCTAGATTTTCCTATTTGTTCACATATAATTGTTTATAGCATTCTTTAATGATCATTTGTATTTCTGAGGTGTGAATTCTAATATCTCCTGTTTTATTTCTGGTTTTATTTAATTGTGTTCTTTCACTTTTTTGCTTAATATGTCTTGCTAGAGTCTTGTCAATTTTATTTATTCTTTCTAAAAATCAGCTCTTAGTTTCATTAACCTTTTTGATTTTCTATTCCATTTTTTTCCTTTCTGATCTTTATTATTTCCTATTTTTTACTTAATTGGGGTTTTGTTTTTGTTTCTTTCTCTTTTTTCTAGTTTCTTTAGGTATATGCTTAGATTATTTACTTGGGACTTTTTTCTGCTTCTTGAGGTAGGCCTATATAGTTATTAATTTCCATCTTATAACTGCTTTTGTTGCATCCTATAAATTTTGTAAGGTTGTGTTTTATTTTCATTTGTCTCAAGGTAGGTTTTGATTTCCTGTTTGATTTCTTCTTTGATCTATTGGGAGTTTAGAAACTTGTTTAATCTCCACATATTTGTGTTTTTTCCAGTTTTCTTCCTGTAGTTGAATTCTAGTTTCATGCCATTGTAATCAGAAAATATGCTTGATATAATTTCAATCTTAATGAATTTATTAAGGCTTGTTTTGCAGCCTAGTATGTAGTCTATCCTGGAAAATGTTCAGTGTGCTCTTGAAAAAAAATTGTAATCTATAGTTTTTGGATAAGATGCTCTATAAATGTCTATCAAGTTGAACTGGTGTAATGTGCCATTTAAAGCCATTATTTCTTTATTAATTTTCTGTCTGAAAAACCTATTGATTGAGGTAAGTGGAGTATTAAAGTCTCCAACTATTATGGTATTACTATTAATTTCTGCCTTTATGCCCATTAACATTTGCTTTATACGTTTGGGTGCTTGTATGTTGGGTGTGTGATTATTTATAATTGTTGTACCCTCTTCTTGGATTGACCCCTTTAAAATTATGTAATGTTTTGTTTGCTTTTATATTCTTTGTTTTGAAGTTCATTTGGTCTGATATATCTATTGCTACCACTACTTTCTTATTGTTTCTCTTTGCTTGGAATATCTTTTACTGGCCCTTCACTCTCAGTCTATGAGTGTCTTTTGCTCTAAAGTGAGTTTCTTGTAAATAGCATATAAATGAGTCAGGTTTTTTAAAAATTTTTATTTATTCTGCCACCCTACTTTTTAAAATTAAAACATTTAGTCCATTTACATTTAGAATAATTATTGATAGGTATGTGCTTATTGCCATTTTGTTAATTGTTTTTTATTGTTTTTGTTTATCTTCTCTGTTCCTTTCTTCTTGTTATCTTCCCTTTTACTTGTTAGTTTCCTATTATTTTGTTGAATTGCTATTTTGTTTATTTTTCTATATTTTTAGTATAGTTACCATGATATTCATATATATCCATCTATATTTATAGCAGTCTATTTTATGTTGATAGGCATTTAAGTTCAATTGCATTCTAAAAACACTATAATTTTTCTTTGCCCTCCACTCTATGTTTTTGAGGTCATATTTTATATATTTTTGTATTATGTCTTCCCTGATTATTTATTTTAGTTATAATTAATTTTGCTACTATTGTTTTTTTATCCTACATATTAACTTTCTAATTTTTGATTCACTGTGATTATTGTATATTTGCATTTACCGATGAGATTTCCCCACCCCCTCCCATTTTCTTATTTCTGGTTATGGCCTATACTTTTCTGTGTAAAGAAGACCCTTTAACATTTCTTGTAAAGCTGGTTTATTGGTTTTGAATTCCTTCAGTGTTTGCTTGTGCATAAAACTATGTCTTGTTCAAATCTGAAGAATAACCTTGCTGGATAGAGTATTCTAGGTCATAGACCCCCCCCCCCCCCATAGCACTTTAAACAGTTCCTACAGCTCCTTCTTGCCCGTAAAGTTGTATCTTTAAAATTAACTGATGGCCTTATGTGGTTTCCCTTTTATGTCACTTGATATTTCATTCTTGCTGACTTTAAAATTGTCTCTTTACTCGTAACTTTGCCGTATTAATTTTCCTATGCCTTGTTGTGGGTCTCTTTGGGTTCATCTTGTTTGGAAATCTCTGTGCTTCCTGAACCTGAATGTCTGTTCCTTTACCAAGTTAGGAAAATTTTCAGACATTATATCTAGAAATATTATTTCTAGCCCTTTCTCTCTCTTTTTTCCTTATGGAATCCCCAAAATGCAAATGTTAGGGCACTTACTGTTATAATCACCTTTAAAAAAAAAAACTAGTTCCAGAACATTTTATTATCCAAAAAAGAAACCACATGTTCATTAAACAGTCCCCTCCCCTTCCCCCTCCAGCCTCCACCTACTTTCGATCCCTATAGATTTGCTTATTTTGGATATTTCATATGAATTGAATCACATAACGTGAGGTATTTTATATTTGGCCTCAACAATCCTCATTTTCCTCATTTTTAAAAATTATTTTTTCACTTTGCTGTTTTGATTGCATGGTGATCACTAATTCTGTCTTCCAGCTGCTGATCCATTCTTCGGCATTAACTAGTGTGCTGCTGATTCCTTCTAGCGTCTTCTTCGTTTACATTATTGCTTTCTTCTTCTTTGATTGGTTTTATGCTACGTTTTCTTTCCCTTTGTTGAGATGCTCTCTGATTTATTCTATTTTACTCTCAAGTTCGAGCATCCTTACTACTGTTTCTTTGAATTCTGTATTAGACATATTACTCATTTCCATTGCATTGGGGGTTTTCTCTGGTATTTTCTTCTTGATTTTTCATTTGGTGCATGTTTTTATGTCTATCCAATTTGTTTGACTTTCTGTTTGTTCCTGTGCATTAGATAAGAACAGTAGCTATTTCTCCCAGTGTTGAAGGGGTGGCCTCTGTGTAGATTGTGGGTTGACTTGTTTTGGCAAGCTGGTTGTAGTGGGAGAAGGTGAGTGCCGTGTCTGATATGTCACCTGGCCTGAAGTTGTCAGTTCCAGGTGGGAACCTGTTGTGTGGACGCTTCCTTGTCCTTCTACCTCAGGTGGAGCTGCCTGAGGTAGATCAGACTGCTAGGCACACTTTTAATATCTCCTGTTGCTGTGCCTGTTTATGATCATAGCAGGGTCTGGGCAGGGCTGCTTTGTGTGCCTGCATCTCAATGGCACACCAGCTCCATCCCCTCTCTGGGTGGGGTGGCCTTGCCTGTGCACAGCAGCACTCTCTCGCTCCATACAGGGCTTCTCTGGGTACAAACACTGCAAAGGTTTGCCAGCGGCACACACTCTTCAGGCGGGGCAGCCCCCTGTGCGCAGCAGCACTCCACTCTCCATACTTCGTCTAGATATGGCCGGCCTCTGTGGGCTACCACAGCATTTGGCTAGCCCCACACTGTCTCCAAGAGGGGCAGCCACACTTGAGCACACAGTAGCCTTCCACTATCTTTACACTTTAATGGACCAAGTAGCTCTGTAGGTGGATACTACAGTGTTTTGTTAGCTCTACACTCTCTTTAGGCAGAGGAGACCCTTGTATGCACAGCCCACTGAGTGCATAAATTAGCATCCTGCTGTGCCCACTGGATCAATCTCTGGGTGACAGAGCCCTTTGCTGAGTGCACACTGTGGCACTTTCTTGTTTCTGCTGGATCTAGCTCCAGGAGGGGTGGCTGGCTACATGCCACAGTGTTCTACAGGTCAGTGAGAAAATCTGGGTAGAGGTGGAGCTCCTACCCAATATGCAAACTTGGGGTATACATCAACAATGACACTCACTGGTGCTTCCAGCTCTAGGGTATTCTCCAAGATCCTGGAGATGTCTTGTGGCTCCCTCACCTTCTCTGTACATTCCTTCCCTCTTGCTTGTTGTGCAGATGATGTTCATTTAGCTCACAGTCATCTCTCAGGAGGATGCTCTAAATCTAAGTATACACTTGATTGTGCTGTCCACTTGTACCACCCTCCAGTCCAGGTAAAGATTTTAAGAAATGAAGTTTTTAAGAGAGAAGGGAGCAAAGAGGATGGGAAGACAGAGAGGGAGGAAGAGATAGAGGGAGAGAGAGAGAGAAACATTTCACCAAAAAAGCCTTGTTTATTTCATACGAAGTAAAATAACTTGTAAATAAATGAAAGTATTTGAGAGGTTAGATAAGGGAAATAATTATGATGTAAGCTAATTATTTCCTTAACCTCTAAAGTACAGCCAGTCTTCTTAAAGACACATCCCTGTCTTTGAAAGGTAGTTGTGTTCAAAGTCAAGAGAAGGCAATTCCTTAGAAATGGACTTCCATTTTGACTGCAGGCATATAATCAATAATTTCACCAAGCACCCAGAAAACAAATTCATGAGACTGTCTTTCTCTTCTTTTTCACTCTGCAGACCTAGCACTTCCTTTTCTCAGCTGGCAAATTTCTGCTTTCAGCTACATAAAGAAAATATAACAATTTTTACAGCATTTATAAATATTACAGCTCTGATTCTCTTCATTTAAGTTTGTCTTCAGTCTCCTGGTCTACTAACAGACCCAATCAGTCTCTGTTCAAATTCTATTTTGTGTTTCGAATTCCAAAAATGTTGGCCCTCACTCCAAGAAAGATTAGAATAAGCATCAGAAATGAGAGAGAAGCAATAGAAACGAACATTCCTCTTTGATCTGTCTATTTCAAATATTTTGTGATGCAAGCAGAAAACCGTCGAGAAAGAAGTGGGTTTTCTTCAAAGCAGCATTTTAATCGTGTATGACAGCCAATTACTGAATCTAGCTTGGACTTTCACACTTTCTACTTCAAATGAGAATATAAAAGAAACAGCATTTCCTATTCACAGATAACTTCTTTGATGAGAATACTTAAATATTAGAACTGGAGAAATAAAATTGTAGCAGAATTATACAATTCACTATTCCTGCTTTTCCTGGAGCCATTTGGTCTAGGTGTTATTAAATATTCAGCTGTGCCAATATATCTAAAAACACTTAACTTTAAAAAGTAAAATCTAAAAATCACACATTACAAATATTAAATATTTGAAAAGTATACCTAGGTGAATATCAGTAAGAGATCATTTACACTGAATCAAACATGAAATAATGAAATAATAGATTCACCAGAAATTATTTGGGAAGATATTTCTTTAAGAAAATAATTGAGCCCAGCTTGGCGTGGCTCAGCGGTTAAACGTCGACCTAGGATTTAGGCAATCAGGGTTCGACTCCCGGTCAGGGCACATGCCCGGGCTGTGGGCTCGATCAATGACTCTCTCATCATTGATGTTTCTCTCTCTCTCTCTCCCTCTCCTTTCCTCTCTCTGAAATCAATAAAGATATATTTAAAAAAAAGAAAAGAAAGAAATTGATACCCATGTTTCAGTAGAAGTTAAAACCCTAAAAACAAGAGCCAAAAGCAAACAAAAGATGGATATGGAGTACTTTGTGATACACTAAGGAAGAGAAAAGGGAAGGAGGGACAGAGGAGGCAGCAGGGGGAGAACCAAGCGAGGACGTGCTCTGCAGCTGCGGACAGGGAGGCATGGAGACAGTGCTCATGGTGGAATGGCCAACAGACCTTAAAGAACACATTTTATCAACCGCTCTGAAGGATTTTAGTTATCTCTTTGTAAACACCACGTCTTCCACCCTCTTCTTTTACTAAATCTCTTAAAAGTGGTAAAATACAAATGCTTGTGAGTGAAGATATTTTGCTGATATTTTAAAGGGCTGAATTTTTATACCTATCACAAAACTCAGTCATGACAAGAAAAGGGAAAAAGTTAATTAATTAAATTAAATTTTGTAGATTCTGATCTAAAATTCATCATAAAAACACAATTCCTCCCTCACTCTACCTCCCCACATATACTTCTTTCTGTTGTTATTAAAAACTACCAAACAAGAAAACAAAACATAGGAAGATATCATTGAATAGTGAATGCTAAAATATTTCAATATTGCTCTTAAGGGCCTGAGAGGCTCCAGAAGTGAATTGGTTGATGCTGCCTTGGACTTGACCCAGGCAGGTTCAATTTAAACTCTTTCTATACTATTGACCTAGTAGCTAGGATTCTTAACTAAAGGCACTGGCTACAGGCGCCTAAAGCCCTGACTGGACACCTCCCAAAGCCTTATAGACTATGAAGAGTCTTGATTGGCAAAACCATACCTTATCTGGCAAGAGGATTAACCATTGACCTATGCCTGAAATGGTTTACTAAATGAGATAAGACTTACAATCCTGACCTAACTTTGAGAGAAACATTGATAAAGATAGAGATTCATGTGTTTATAAATATCAACATAGAGATAAAATTAACTCTCTCTGGTGGTCATTTATTTCTTAATTATTAAGTTTTATGCACCGAGTCAGGTCAATGAAGTTACATTTAAAAAAAAATATTTTTTAAATTGATGACAGTCTAGAGAAAAAGTAGTTTTAGTGTCCCTTTTTTTTTTTTTTTTTAAATTCTCATCCAAGGATATTTTTTTCATTACTTTTCAGAGAGAGTGGAAGGGGATGAGAAAGAGAGGAACATCTAGACACATCAACTGGTTGCCCCCTCACTCAGTTCTGTGCTAGGGATGGAGCCTGCAACTGAGGTACCTGCCTTCGGCCAGAATCAAACCTGGGATGCTTCAGTCCGAGGGCCGATGCTCTAACCACTGAACATACCAGCAGGGCAGTGTTACCTTAATTTTATAAATATAGTAATGTGCCACTTTGCAATGGGAATATATTCTGAGGAAGGTGTCATTGTTAAGCAATTTCATCCTTATGCAAACATCATAGGGTGTCCTTACACAAACCCAGATGGTACAGCCCACTGCTCTGACTGTATGTGTATACTCTTATATGACTGGCAGGCAAGTGCATTTGTCTACACCAGCATTGCAGCAAACGCATGAGTACTGTGTTGTGCTATGATGTTACGACAGCTACAAGGTCACTAGGCAATAAGAATTTTTCAGCTCCATTGTAATCTTATGAGACCACCATCAAACATATGGTTCATCTTTGACCAAAACATTGGTCATGACTGTAAATGTTTGTTATCTGCCCCAAAATTGGAGTGGTAAAACTGAAATTTAACCTTATGTTTTAATCCAGCCTAAATAAATAAAGCCATAAAAATCCAACACAGAGCACAGAGAACATTTGTCCATGAGGAGTATTTGCTTCTGTTCACTAAAATGACTTGGAGACCCTTTTAGCTTCCTCTGGCCCCTCCACTGTGAACCACACAAGATGTAAAGTCCTCCCTACTCTGTGTCCACTCTCCAGCCTGGACTTGACCCCTGGTCTGAAATGTCAGCCAGATGCCTCTGCTATCCTTGACTGTCTGGGTCTCTCTCTTCATTCTCCCAAAGGATTTAATTTGTGAGCCAGCCTGGTTATGCCACTTGGCACTTCTTCAAGCTGAATTTTTGCTGTAAGTTATACCTAATTGGACTTTATTCCATATAAATAAACATTGTCAAAGGATTAAAATTCACAAGCTTGTCCCTTTTCTCTAATGCATTTCCAAGAATAAATAAACTCCTTTGTTTTTAATAATAACCAAAAACTTTAGTTTATTGATACTTTTATGTATAAAAACTTTTTAAAAAGTTGGAAATGGAATAAACTTGTTTTTTTAGTAAGGCTGGCAAATTATCCTCCAAGAAATGTCTATATTTCTATGATTTACTAGTTACTACATAATACAAGCTTTTAACTAACAAGCAAATTTATTGTATAGTCTTCAATCAGTGGTTAATACATCTCTCCAATGAACAATATTGAAATGTTATTTTACATATATTGGCAGTTATATATTTCTGATTATTTTACTGTCTGACATAAAGATTTTTTTGGTTTGATATTATATCAAGCATCTGTATGAAAGCTTAATATTTAAGTAATTTAGCTCCATATTTTCAATTATCCTCCTGTTTAACATCTTGTGGAGCAAACATACAGATGTAACACTGAAGATTTCATTTTTAGCCAGATGTTCTATTATCTACTAGACATATTTCAAATTAAAAAAATATATCTATATATTCTTTTTACTGTTCTTAATAAACAAGCTTCTTCCAACCTTTTGGGTTTCAATTGTTCAATCCTATACTCAACAGAACATCCAATTTCCTTGATGCTGTATTATTATTTATTTACTTATTTATTTATTTACTTATTTATTTATTTACTTATTTATTTATAATTCCTCATTCTCTTCTCACTGGATCATTTCTTTTCCAGTCATGACAATGATTCTTACCAACAGGTGTTGGAAAATCTTCTCTGTTTTGTGTTGCAAAGAAGTGGACTTGGAAAGATGGCTGCTGCATGAAAGTTTAGTTTATATCATTTCAGAACACATTTCTTCACAATGTTGAGGGTTCAAATAAAATATTTATTGCAAATCTATTTAGTTCAATGTTCTATGACAAAAATAGACGGACTTCTAGAATTATGTGGCACCTTTACTCTCCATCACTGAATTTAATAAACAAACATATGTTTAACTGACAATAAAAAAAATTGTCTTAAGATCATTACTCTTTGGTTGCAAAGACTAAAACCAATTCAGATTGACCCAAATATAGGGTGTTTTTTTTTAGAAAGATTTATTTAAATGTCAACAAAACACAGAGCAGACATTTCAGCTGTTACTAGTAAAGATTAAAAACTTTCTGTCTCCTTCTCTTTCCAAATCTCTCTTCTCTCCTTAGAAGTACAAGATTCCTGGTGACTTGCATGAGTCTTGTCAAATCTGCTCCAATCTCAATTCTTCGAAATGACTCCCCTGAATCTCTAAACTAATATTCCAATATTGGCAGCTTTCATTCATGTTTCTGTCAAGTATGTTCATTTATTTATATATGATATTACAATTCAATTAGTAGATAAACTTCTATTTCTCAGAAGGATTATCTGAAAGGCTCACTGTGAATTAATACTAGTTTTTGTCACATTTCTATCTTGGGGCAATCAATCATGATCAGAGGATTAGGTTTATGTAGTACAAATGTAGCAGAGCTCCAAGAATATGTGGAGTGAAATAAGTTTCTAAGAAAAGAGCATGATTGGACAGTCAACAATAGATGGGGTTTCCCTTCCAGAGAGGCAAATGACTAAAATACTTTGTTCAAGAGTGACAAACTTAAATGGAACCTTAGAGATCAAATAGCCTAAATTCCCATTTTACATATAGGAAGAAGGACCTGCAAGAGAAAATAACTGTAAATCAACTTTATTACTGATTTTGAATAATATTGTACTATTTAAAGATTAAACAAAATGTCAAATATGTTAAATATTATATATTAAAGTAATATGTAGATTGTGAATATAATCACTTATCAGATACTTAATTTTACGATTCTACTTTACAATATTTTATGTTGGAAATATAATTGTTAATTTTTTATAATGCAAAGAGCTAGTCCATACAATCAAATATCTAACTGTGACAAAGACTTAATATTTTCTAACTTTTCGCCCAGCAGGGTGTGGCTCAGCATTTGAGCGTCAATCTAGGATCCAGGCCATAGGGGTTCAATTCCTGGTCAGGGCACATGCCTGGGTTGGGGGCTAGGCAGCCGATCAATGACTCTCTCATTATTGATGTTTCTATCTCTCTCTCTCCCTCTCCTTTCTTCCCTCTGAAATCAATAAAGATATATTTTTAAAAAATTAAAAATAAATAAATAAATTCTTTACTATTTTTACATATAACCTGTATTAAACATGCCTTAGATTAGGATTATAACTATAATCCTATAATAACAAGAGTCAGGTTTTACCTCTGTCCTGCTAAGATATGACTTTGAGCAATACAGTTACTTTTCTAAATTTTAGTTGCATCACACATATAGGATGATGTTTATATAGGATGTATTGAAATGTATATTCAATAATGTATTTGAAAGTGTGCCCTAAGTGATTCAATACCACATAAGTGCCCAAGGCCAGTCACTTAATAGACAGTGTCTATTGAAGAGTAGGGCTCATTATTAACCCCGTTTGAACAACAGGAAATTGAGACTCAAAGAGGTTCAGTAATATGTCCCAGAAAAACATTCAACTATGACATGATAAAATATGAACTTAAATGAAAATTTGTCGCACTCCAAAGACTGCAATTTTTCATCTGCCTTACTCTCTTAAAACATCTAAGCATATTGTATCTGCCTTATTCCACACTGAGAAAAGAATGAGACTAATATCAGGTAAGGGACAAAAAAAGTTTACTTGTGGGTGAAACTAATACCAGGGAATCAACCACAGCAATGTTGTTTGTACATTTTGATTAGATTTCTTTCTATTGACTTATATGACAATCTCCCTTGTGTCAAAGGAAACATATTTTATCTCTATTGAATATATATATTTTTAATTATAAGATTTTAACTAAAAGAGTACAGCAAAATAATTGCAGACAAAAAATAAATTTCTCTTCACCAGGCCAAATTGTAAAAGCAATAATCAAAGTATATACTTAGAATTACTAGGCCTAGTCATTTTGATTTGGGGTTTCAAAACATATAAATTATTAGATGATAAATTGCTCAGTGAATCCTGATGTTCATTCCTAAAATAAAATAAAATTAAATTAAATTAAAAATTACTTAAAAGGAGAGAGAGATTTTTAAAATGCCACTTACATTAACATAATCAGAGGATGCCACTTTTGAATCTGAGAAATTATAAATAACATTGCATAACCAGAGATGAGAAGGAAGGACCATGATGGCTGAAGACAATATGCTTTTCTTATGATTTTCTTTTAACGTATTGATGACAAACATGAATGTCCTTTTTCGCTTTTTTTTTCATTAATGTTGGAAAAATGATGTTGATTTCTTACGTTTACATGTTTAGAATATGCATTAGTGTCTTCCAAATGTAAGCAAAAGTGGTTAAGAATATTGAGCAATCTTTTCCTTAAGAGTGTTGAGACTACAATCTTTCCTCAGCAATCTTCAGAGAGAATTCAGTGCTCATCAATGTACAGAAAAACTATTAACGAGCCCGGCTGGGCGTGGTTCAGCGGTTGAGCGTCGACCTGGGATCCAGGCGATCGGGGTTCGATTCCCGGTCAGGGCACATGCCCGGATTGTGGGCTAGGCAGCTGATCAATTACTCTCTCATCATTGATGTTTCTATCTCTCTCTCCCTCTCCTTTCCTCTCCCTGAAATCAATAAAGGTATATTTAAAAACAACAACAACAAACAAACAAAAAAAAACCTATTAACCAGGACAGGCATGGAAGGTATGCCTTGCTGAATAGTGCTGAGTGTTGCCTTCCAAGGTCATCTGAGACTCAGACGCCTGTGCAGTGACTGAAGAAAAAATGTGCTGTTAGGCTAGAAATCAGTGCTGAGAGTGAAGAAAATCCAAGGGCAGAAATTTGAAAATGAATAATGATTTAGGAGGTGAATGCTGGCAGTACAAGTAGATGGTGAGAAGAGCTGAGAGGCAAACTGTTCAGAACGCAGAACAAAAGTGGAAATATCAGACAGTTTCCCTTTATCGGACCAAGTATTTGACACTGGTGGGATGGGCGCAGCATATAGAACTACTACAGGAAAAGACACACCATGAGATGACATTTATTGACAAATACAAGCACATTACAAATGCTGAGAGAGAGATAAAATCTCTCTTCTTGTTCATGTGATGGTTGAAGCTGCCAGGTATGAGAGTCACTGCTGCAAGGTATTATTATTCTCTTTTGTGAAAAAGAAAAGTAGGTTTAAAAATAGCCAATTTGCCCGGCTGGCCGAGGCTCAGTGGTTGAGCATCGACCTAGGATCCAGGGTTCGATTCCCCGTCAGGGCACATGCCCGGGTTGCTGGCTTGATCCCCAGTCGGGGGCCTGAGGGAAGCAGCTGATCAATGACTCTCTCATCATTGATGTTTCTCTCTCTCTCTCTCCCTCTCCTTCCTTCGCTCTGAAATCAATAAAGATATATTCAAAAAGAAAAAAACGCCAATTTAATGAGGAAACTCAAAATATGGGGCCATAAGCATTAACTGATTTTATTTGCCCCCCCCCAAATCACTTTAATTGCTTTATGTCAAACATTTCTGTCCTTACTGAGTAGTGGGTCCCCTTAACAAAACCTCATCCTGAGTTCATAAAGTTAAGGCTTTATGATTAATAGAAGAGCCGTTGCTCTTTTAGACTCACTGTTGTTCATTTACAAACCTCAGTCTCATTTCTGTTCAAATTCCCACACATGACTAGCCTTGTGGCTCTAGCAGGCTGTCATAGTGGAAGCAGGGCCTGCTTTTCCACACCTCTCTACCTCCCTTCAGACTCCATCACCCTGCTGTGCGACAGAGGCAAGTGGAGGGGCAGATCTATTCTTACTGCGTGAACCATGGCTCTGGGCAACTCTCCCTGGCTGCATGGGCTTCTAGTTACTGCCTTCTCCATACACAGTCCTTTATCAAGGAGGATCCAGTTCGGGCTCGGTCTCTCCCTGTGCCTGTGCACACCTCAACCCTTATTGCTAGTTTAATGCAGAAAATGATGCCACAGATATCAGCAAAATAGCTCAATTCTTTCTTTTTTTAAAATATATTTTTATTGGTCTCAGAGAGAGGAAAGAAAAGGGAGAGAGAGAGAGAACATCAATAAGAAAGAGTCACTGGTTGGCTGCCTCCTGCATGCCCCCACCGGGGACTGAGCCCGCAACCCAGGCATGTGCCCTGACAGAGTCAAACTGCAGTCTCCTAGGTCACAGGTCAATGCTCAACAGCTGAGCCGTGCCTGCGGGGCCAGCTCAATTCTTAAACCCAACCCTTTTCCGTAGCATACCAGGTCCACACCAGGTGATGGGAACACAGGTGTCCTAACCCAACTCACACCTTGCCTCCCCGCCCCAGTTTTTCTCCAAATTCCAGAACCAGGCATTCTGGTGGTCTAGTGGTTCAGAATATTTAATTAAGAGATTAACTAGGGCCCACTAGAATCACAAACTTCTCAAGTTCCCATTCCAGAACACTAATTCCAAAAATCGTTACTGAGAAAAGGAGAAATAATATGTAAAATGTGAATACTTGTTTTCTTAGAAAGGCTGCTTACACATAATTTTTTTCAAAGCATATTTCAATATTTTGTAAAAAATAATAATTCACATATAAAATATAATACTGGAGTATATGAGATCAGTGTGGGATGGATATTGTATATTCATTGATTTTTGGAAGTAGGATTTGTGTTGACCCTTGACAGGTAGGCTGGTATATAGATAGCAAGAAAGGAGGAAGTGGAATGAGTGAATGGGGTGGATAGTTTGGGAAAGATACCAAAGGGGTAAGTGCCACTGTGAGTTTTTTGGGGGGAAAAACAAAACTCTAGCTAGAGGGTCTTTTGGAAGTGATTATTAAGTCTTGAGCCTTATTAAAAACAGACTAGAAAGATAAAAGCAAATAATACCTCTCAGGAAGGTGTTCCCATTGATTTTTATTAAAGCCTTAAAAACCACCAGGCACTTAAGGAGGCTTTTGACCTGATCAAGGACCACTGTCAGCTATTACTTCTGAAAAGTTAATTAAAAATGAAATTGAACTATTTGTGCATTCTTATTTTAATGAAATGTTATTTGTTAGTATTAACTTTATAATGCAGTTGCCATGAATTACGTATTTATAGGATCCTTGTTT
Source organism: Miniopterus schreibersii (assembly GCF_964146895.1). Lineage (NCBI taxonomy): Eukaryota > Metazoa > Chordata > Mammalia > Chiroptera > Miniopteridae > Miniopterus > Miniopterus schreibersii. The sequence goes on from NC_138108.1 coordinate 81,748,134, forward strand.
CATGACTTTTAAAATCAAAGTACAACAAAAGTCAAGGTGGACATAACTTCAGCTGATGTGATACTGTGGCTGGGTTTAAGTAAAATACAGAAAAACCTGAACAATAATTTTATTTTGGGAGTCACACTGTTTGGGTAGAGGTTCCTAGCATATAAGATCAGAAGAAGAGAGGTCGCTATCACCACCAATGATAACCAGGTGTCCTAAATGTCTCGGCTGACAATAAGCGCCACGTCAATGTTTGGCAATGAACCTCTCCAGTCTTAAGCCAAAAACTTTGGAATCATCCTTGACTCCTTTCTCTCTCTCATCTGCAAATCTTATCACCTATCCCTTCAAAATATATCCAGTAAACATGTCACTTTGCACCATGATGGGCCAAGCTATCACCACTCCCTGTAGAGATGATCACCGTAGTAACTTTTGAATTAGTCTCCTTGCTTTCTCCTTTGTTTCTCAACATTCTCCTTCAGTACAAACAACAACTATATTTTTACCTCTTAAATCAAATCATAGTTCTCTTCTTCTCAGAGTCCTCCAATGGCTTCCCAGTTCATTCAGAGAGAAGACTGAGACTTTACACAGTTGTCTTTTATTTGCTCCAGCCCCCACCATACTCTTCCCTGACCCAAAGCATCTTGCCCTTAATCTTCTCCAGCTCTCCAGGTTAGGCACTGTTCCAGCCACACTGGCCGCTCAAAAGCAAACCCCTGCCTCAGGGCACCAGCTGTTTCTTCTGTCTGGAATATTCTCCCAAGTGTTTACTGTGCTCACTTCCTTAGATACCAGCTATTAAGCAAGGCTTTCCTTGACTATGGTATCAACATTGTTGGCTCTAGTTGTTTACTCCTTCCCTTAATAGAATAATGCACCCATACCTTGGCCATAAGATGTTGCAGTGCCACCCACTATGGTCTGTGTGTACCCCCTCCCGTTCCCAAGTGACTGGGTGCTTGCCCATGTGTCTTGATTTGGCCAATACATTGGGGGTCTAAGCTAGAATGTGGCAACTCCTTGCTGAGTTTCCAGTCAACCTCTCATGCTCCTATAATTCATGAGGAGAGCATGCCCCGGGAGGCCACTAGAACAAGTAGGATTGGACAGATTTGGGACAGATATGAACCTAGAAATCAACCCAAGGTGACTTATTACAGATATGTATAGGTTTGTGAGCAAGAGAAATACATGTTTGTTATTGTAAGCCACTGAAACTTGAGGATATTTTTCAGCCTATCATAGCAGATTATTTACCATGGTTTATTTATGCAAGAGCCTTAACAACCTGTGACTGCTGAACATAGCATAGTTACCTCTTTTTCTATTTCCTTTCTCCATTGTTGTCTCTGGCTTTATTGCTAACATCTAAAACAGCACCTAGGACATAACAGGCACTAAATGAATATTTGCTAAATGAATGAATGAATAAATATATGAATGAATGATTAAATAGGTAAATGTAGAATAAGTATGTGCCCTTTGAGAAAAACCAGAGTAATTTCAACAGCACCGCCACTTTGGGGCTCAGAAAACAATGACTGCAGATCATTTTCCCTACCAAATAATATGAACAGAGGCCATCCTAGCAGTATCCCTGAGCTTTCTCCATCCCTGAACACCACCTCTCCAGAGGAAGTCCAGTTCTCCAGCTTTAGAAACTTACAGTCTAGAGAATTATTTCTTTCTTTATTACTAAATATCTTGCCCCAAAGACAGCCCCACACAATTTTTGAAACCCACATGGATAGGGGAGTGAGAGTGCAGGGAGGCTCTGGGGTGGAGTGGCTGAGATTAGTGTGGGGTCAGAAATGATAATGGTTGGAGCTGTGATTCATGTACACAAACAAAAAACGTGAACAAGTGTGTGTTAGTATCACAGCTTAAACATGGTAACAAATGTTACTTAAATTACCTGAATAAAAATGTTCCTGGTGATAAAATGGCTGGTTCAAGATGGTCCAGTGACAATGACCTTGCTCTAGAGAAAATCTGAGGCCAAAAGAAAAGAAGTGTGTTACCCAGGCTCACACTGCCAGCCAGTAGGAGACATGGGGCTGAAATCTGTTCTCCTGACTTTAGTCCCAGGTTTCAGCATGAAGGAAAGAGCACTGAGGGGCCCCCACGGATGGCTCTCAACTTTTCCCAGCTCTGCAATCATGACTTCGCATTTCTTCTCTCAGTTCTCACTCTGGCCTCCATGCTGACTTTTATTCCTGCCATGGATAGATAGGTAATATTATCTGAATACACTTAACATGGCAGGCAGTTTGCATATTTATTATGTCATACTTTGATAATTCATGAACATTAGATATTGTTACTCTATTTTGCAGATGGAGAAAGACTCTGGTGGTCAGGGAGTTATGTAAACAGGCCAAGGGTCTATCACTAATAGATGGGGAAGCCAGAATTCAAGTCCAGCTCTGTTTGGTCTATTTTATGATCTTTTTACTAATCCATGCTGCCACGCTGCTGGCCTGCTGGAGTGTCCTGTGTGTGTCTGCCTGACTCCCCCAGCGAACATGCTTGTGATGTCCCTGTCCTGTGCTTCCTTAGACAGGACTTTCAGACCTCCACTCTGGTCACTCAGCTGATATCCAACTGGATTAATCCCAGAGCATCTGTGGAGAGAGAGCAATTGCAGTTATCCTTGCCGTCTGGTCATCTGGGCATAACCTTACTTCAAAGGGGACACCCTGGCTCTTTATGCAACCGGGGCCCACCAGATGCTGTACGCACTACAGGCATTTACAGATACTTTTGGTGGCCTAGGCAGGTCTGTGCTTCTCCTCTCTTCTGCCACCAGTTGTCTCTGGCTCATTTAATTCACATTCTTTCTACCACAAAGAGCTAAACCTCCTTCGGCTTAAAGACAATTTCCTATGTAGGTGTTCTGAACAAGCACGTAGAAAAGAACCCAAGGTGTGTTCGTAAATCCTAATATCATTGCCACATCAGATCAAAAGATATAAGGCAAAAAAGCCAAAAAGATTGTTGGACATAAATGCCTGTTAGAGATTACAGTGATTTCATCCATAACATCTTTACAAATGTTAATTAAGCCATAACATTTTAGTGAAGAGAATAGAAATAATTATTACCTGGTTCACACAGCAGTTAATGGTTTTCTAAGCTCCCAGGTCTGTTTCTGTTTCCCTCACCCTCCTCATTAAGGTCCCTCTGACAGCGTGGGTGGTGGAGAGAGTGTGTGGTAGCCACACACTAAGACCAGAACCAGATTCCAATCCAGACTCTGCTCCTACTTGCTCAGCGACAGTTTATATTTAAGTTTGCTGATTTCAATATTCTCAATTTTTTTTAATTATATTTATTGTTGAAAGTTTTACAGATGTCCCCTTTTTACCCCCCATTGATCCCCTCCACCTGGTATCCACCCCAGCCTCCCCCCCGTAGGCCTTCTCCACACTATTGTCTGTGTCCATAGGTTATGTATATATACTTCTAAGTTCTTTGATTAATCTCCCCTCCACTCCCTCTGAAATTTGTCCAACGGCTCCATGGTTCTATGTCTCTGTATCTATCTTGCTCATCAGTTCATTTTGTTTATTAGATTCCACATATGAGTGAGATCATGTAAGTCAATATCTTTAATTTTTAAAATAGGCATAGCTACTTAACTGGTAGACTGCTTAAAGGGATTAAATATTAAATGATGAAATGCCCATCAGATGATACACAAACCCAGCAAATATCCTTTTACTTTAAAAGTAACTTTAAAACTTTCTTCTTAGGAAGGTTTTCTCAAACTAATATATTTGAAGTTAAAAATAAAAGCAAATAAGGTTTTAAGTACATATTTGAAAATGTAAGGATTAACAAATATGTTGCCTTTTTGCTTTATTAATTTAATTTGGCATATTTCTTCTGTTTGTTTAGTGAGAACAGATACATACCTAGGAAATAGTTCACCAAAGACTGAATTATTTGTGAGGATTACACGCACACACACACACTCATACACGCACGATAAAACAAACAAAAAAGCCTAACCTGCCATGTTCACATCAGTCCATTTCCACAGGGCAGAATTGTGTGATAGCATTCAAAGATGTAGGCAGGCATGCTCGTGATTCATCTGGAAATTAATTAGCTGTGACTCCAAATACAAGGCTCACTGTATTGTGCCAGGCTACAGAGGATGCTGCTATCGGCATTTAAAGAAGCCCCGTCTCCATATAATATACTAAACCACTGATGCTCTCAACTCACCTCACTTACCTATTGGAAATACCTGCTCAGCTTATGAAGATATTGGGAGCTGAGTCAAGTCTCAGGCCTGCATGATAGGATCTCTTTGCCTTTAATGCAAAATTACATCTGTATTTTCTAAAATGACAGAGGTTTCAGTGTTATTTTCCCACTCACATAAACATGAATGGCTTTGGGCGAGACCACCTGCTTTGTTTCAGCTTTAACTGCATAGATGCCTTATTTCCCTTCAAACACAACTTGAAGCAACTTTAAAGAAACATGCAAAATGTAATAAAGGCTCAAGGAGAAGGAGAAAGTTGAAACAAACATGCAGATTAATACTAAAGCAAAGCTTTTCAGAGATACTGGGAAGTGAAAGCAAACAGCTTATTACAAATTTTCCCAAATGGATCTGTAATGTATACTAAAATCACAGCAGATTTTGCATGTGCTTGTGTGTAAACTGACAAGCTAGTTCTAAAGCTAAAATGAAAGGGTAAATTCCCATCAGTAAAAAAGCTGTGGGACATTTACACCATGGAATACTATGCAGCTGTAAAAAGAAGGATCTCTTACCCTCTGAGACAGTGTGGAGGGACCTGGAGAGTCTTATGCTAAGAGAAATAAGCCAGTCAGAGAAATACAAGTGTCACATGATCTCACTCATATGTGGAATCTAATGAACAAAATTAACTGACGAACAAAATATGTCCAGAAGAACGGCTGCATGGTGCAGAATAACAGCTCAGTGGAGGAGGGAAGGGGAGGGGGGAGGGGACAGGAAGAGATTAACCAAAGAACATATATGCATAAATGCTTAGCCCCTGGACACAGACAATAACATGGGGAAGGTCTGAGGTGGGGCGGGGGTTGGGTGGAGGGGGGCAAAAAGGGAGAAAATGTGAGACATCTGTATTACTGTCAACAGCAAAAAAAATTTTTTTAATTATAAAGAAAAGGAAAGGTAAAGACTCAAGAACATCCAAGATGTTTTTAAAGAAGAACATCAGGAGGGCTTGTTCCTCTTGACATCAATACTTAAAATCATGTAGTATTGGAACAAAATACAATGACCTAGAAATGAGCTCATACACTTAAGTTTATTTGATTTTTAAAAAATGTGGCATATGAAACAACAGGGGAAGTTTTGATGCAAAGCAGTATTGCTTTAAGAACTAAAACATACTACAGAGAAGACTATTTTCATAACTTTGAGATAAATATTTTAAACCAAAAAAGAAATAGAATGCAATACTCTTAAATCTTAATCAATTATACCATATTAAAATTATAAATTTCTTGTCATCAAAGCCTTTTGTGACCACATGGATGGACTTTGAAGGCATTATGCTAAGTGAGGTAAGTCAGAGATGGACAAATCCTGCGTGGCACAACTTACAGGTGGGATCTAAAAAGAAAAGTCAAGTTATAGAAACAGTAGGAAAGTGGTTGCCAGGGGCTGTAGGGTGGGGGAGAGGGGAGGAGGTTGGTAAAAGACAGACTGCCGGCTGTCAGATGAGTAACTTCTGAGGGCCTGATATGTAACATGAGGACTGTGGTTGGTAACAGTGTAATTGAAATTTGCTAAGAGAGTAGAATTTGAATATTTTCACCAAAAATAAAAAGGCAAATATGTGTGTGTCGGGGAGGAGGGGGACAGTTTTTAAAGATGGAATACAAGGAGAATAGTGGAATACAATAATTGTCAGACATATGACACACACACATATATATATACAGGGTTAGCAAAAGTAGGTCTACAGTTGTTTGTATAGAAAAATATATAATACAAGAAATAAACTTGATGTTTCCCATACAACCGTAAATCCACTTTGGTCCACCTTGTACGTGTGTGTGTGTCTCTGTGTGTGTAACAAATAATTTGTACACATAACCTGAAAATAAAGGGTAATCCAGATGAAAAGTACACAAGAAATTTGAAATACAGACGTTAGAAAAGAGAATGTCCAAATAACCAATAAACCCATAAAAATGTGATCAATCTCATTAGCCATCAGAAAAATGCAAATTCAAACTACACACCCCTCAAAATGAATGAAATTTAAAAGTTTGATATCAAGTGTTTCCAAGGATGTAGAATGAAAGGAGCTTCAACACATTAATAGTAAAAATGACAACTGATAAACCCCTTTGGAAAACTATTTGAATTGTTTCAGAACACTGAAGGTATGTGTACCAAAAATGCAATCACTTTTCCCTGACGACACCCCTGCAGGATGTGGACATGTGTGGTGCAGAGGCACTGCAGATGGGGCATATGGCAGCGTTCCCTGAAGTATCAGAAATCAGCAACAATCCACAGCTCCATCAGTATTAGAATGGATAAAATATTATGATAGAACCATGTCATGAAAAAACTGACAAACATTTTCGTAAAGGGTTAGATAAATACTTGCAGCTTTCTGAACCTTCTGAACGCTGCTGCAAGTAGTCAACTCTGCCATTTTAGCACAAAAGCAGATATAAACAACATTTAAGTTGAAAACCATGCTGTTACAATAAAATTTTATTCACAAAAACCAGTAGTGGGCTAAATTTGACCCATAGGTTATAGTTTGCCCTGATATATTTCTCAGCAGTAAAAGCAAATTATAGCTATGCAGAAAAACAGAAGGGGCACAAAAGTGGCTTTGGGGTGCTAGCAACATTATCTCCTGATATGGTTGATCTTTAATCTGGTGTTTATATTATAACAGCTTCCTAATTTGTATACTTGGCATACTTCTAATTGGATTATACTTAACCTTGATAAACTTTGCATAAATTCTTGTTTTAAATTGCCTTTCTATCCTTATGTTCTGTGTGCACACATTTGATAGATAGATATTTTATTTTTTAAATTACATGGAATTTCAATAAATGTGCTGAAGCCACAAACTGATATTCTGAGTTTCTGATCCCCCAGTAGGTAGAGGTAACTGGGAGTTTTTTCCCTTATAGCAGAAAGAAAAACATCTTCCCATGCATGAGGAAGTCTAGATCTAGACTAATTGCCTGAAGAGGAGCTAGGACACAGATCTCATTCATGAAGAAGCAGAAGGAAAAGCAGTTACTACTGTCAGGGCTGCTTCAAGTCGCCCTACAGGACTAGGGTGGTGAGAGACACAGAGAAATTCTGATGATCACGATCTCACTAAAGCACCCTCAGGATTAGTGAACAAACTGTGATAACACTAAGACTAGAAGCCTAAAGTGTACCTCTAACACCTGATTTTGGAATGTGTCTTGAATCAATAAACCATTAGGCAGAGAAGGGGAAGCACAACAGGGACAAGGGAGGAAACCACTGCTTCTCATGGAGAGATTCAAACTGAGAATCCAAGTCATCTCAATAAAGTTAGGTTAAGTGAGGCAGCCAACTAATTCAAGGTCAGTAAATTAATGTAACTAACCAAAAATAATCCAAACAGAGGAATTATAGCTTTAAAATTCTCAAAAGTTAAAAAGATAAATAATATTTAAAAATAAATTTAAAAATCAAATGACAAATTTGATTCAACAGTAGGGAAAATAAATGAGAACCATCAAGTCATCATAGATTATTGAGCATCTACCATCAGGGCACTGTCCTAGGTCTAGAAATATAACCATGAATAAAAAAGATAAGTCTGCTACTAATGACCTGTAGTGGAAAAGGCAGGGGTAAAGCTGGAAGGAAGAAAATTAAAATAAAATTTCATGTGGTAAAAAAACTATGAAGAGAAATAAAGCAAGCAAAAGGCAATACGAGAGATGAAGAGGGGTCATCAGATTAGGTGCTATAAAAAGTCTCTCTGAGACAGGGACATGAAAAATGGCCTGAATAAAGGAAGAAAGACAGCCAAGTAGAGATCTGGAAAAGAAAAGCATGGCCACAAAAGCAAAGTCTTCAAAAGATGATGTAAAATCCAGAGTATTAAAACACCTTCAGAGAGGTAAAAAGATGAAATATATAAAAGAAAGTTAAGTAGCAGAAGGATAGACTAAGAAACTCTGCTATGTGGCTAATAAAAATTCTAGAAGTAGACAATGAAGGAAATGACAAAAAATCAATATTCAAAATGGGCTTTTGACTGAGAATTTTCTAGAATGTACAAGAATTAAAAAGATCAGAAAGAGCACACTGAGTATTAGGCATTATAAATCTAAACAAATCTAAAATAAAAACATACTAATAAAACTATAGAACATCAAAGATACTAAAGAAAAACCTACAAAAACAAACAAAAAACAAATCTTTAATATTCTATAGCGAAAAGGCATGTTACTTGCCAGTGAATAACAATTAGAATGTGTTATAATCAAGACAAGTAAATGTCAACACCAACAATAAATGCCAGAAGAAAATGGAACAATTGAACCCAAGTCCTTAAGAAAAATAACTTTTACCCTAGAATTCTCTACCAAGGTAAACTATCATTCGAATGTTGGCCAACATCAAAACAATTTCAGATATAAAATACTAAATATGTTTACACCTACTGATAATTTACTAAACAAATGAGTATTGGTACAGACATGCAGTTATAAAATAATTAAGTCCTGTGCGGTAATGTATAGAAGAGAGAAAAAAGTCAATAATATTGTAATAACTTTGTGTGATGACAGATTGGTACTAGATTTATTGTGGTGATCACATTCTATGGTATATAAATGTCAAATCAATATGCTGTACATTGGACATGGATACAAAATTGTATGTCAACTATACTTTAATAAAATTAAATTTTAAAAATTAAGAATGAAATGAATATCAAATGAAAGTTATGAATAAGCAAGAGAGTTATATTGGAGAGAGAAAAAAGAGTGGCAGAGAGAGAGAGACTTATAGTTAAGGGACACTTTATTTCCTTAACAAAAGTCAAGTACTTAATAAAAGTTAAGAATAAAAGACCGAATCAAAAGCATAAACAAGGGAAATAGCTATATAAATCACCAAACAATTTTTAAAAAATAATCAAAAAGTTTATAGAAATTTAAAATATCTCCTGTGATATAAAGACCTCAGTGGATACATTAAAGAAACAGATTATATATAATTAAGCAGAGAACTAGTGAACTGTAAAAAGATCTGAATAAGTACCAAAATCACAGAACTGAGACAAAAATGTGCAAGTAAAACTGAGATAAGTTGAAGATAAAAGGATAGCGCCTAGTGTGTATTTACTTAGATTTCTAGAAGGAAAGCACAGAGAGAAAGAGAGCATGGGCATTTAGAGAAAGAGACCATCAGTAGGTAAGTGACAAAACTATAAAACTCTTAGAAGAAAATGAGGGGAAATATTTATAACATTGTTTTGAAAGAATTTCTTGGATATGACATCAAAAGTACATTCAACAAAATAAAAATAGATAAATTTCACTACATCAAAATTAAAAATATTAGTGAGAGCTTATAGACAAAGATGGCAACATAGGAGTCTCTTGAATTTCACTTTTCTTACAAATTCATTGAATATACAGCCACACAGGAGTTAATCTCTCTGACAGAAATTGAACAGTTGAGTGACTTCTATACATTAAGCAACTGAGAAAATGCCCACATCAAAATGGGTAGGAAAAGTTGAGGCATACTCTTACCGTAAACCCCAGCATGCCACAGCACCATTAAATCAAGAGGGAACATCCAAATCCCAGCTTTTCCCTGATGCACAAAGTATTTGGACTCCACATCCTTACTTTTAAGATGCTTACCTAAGGAATGACCCCCCAAAATACCTAGCTCTGAGAGCCGGGAGGCTTATGTTCAGGAGTTCCACAGGATTATAGAAAACGAAGGTAGGGTTCTTAATATATGTGAGAACATTTGCCACAACTATCTTCCCAGGGCTCCGAGGGAGCAGGTGAAAATGTTTATCTTTCAGCCGTTGCCTGGAAGGGGTTTGACAGCACACTGGACAAGCCGCTGCTGAGGGTCCAGCTGCCAATCAGCATGCATCTGGGTGTTGACTGCAGTCATCCCTGCAGTCCCAAGGAGCTAGTGGGCACGTTCCCCACCTTTCCCTTCTGGCTTGCTTCAACAAAAAAACGTCGCCGGTATCTTCCTGGAAGGGTCTTGTCTACATATCTCTTGTCCCATTTTTTAATTGGAGGAATGGGCCCCCAAATTACCTATCTCTGATAGCCAAAAGCAATTGCAAGCACCAAACCCACAGGACTATAGCAAACAAGGAAAGAGTTTCAAGTGGGTACAGAAGTTCCCTTCTGTGTGTACACCAGCTTTCAGCATAGCGGCAGCAGGTAAAACTCCCTCATCACAGTTTCTCCCTGGAAGAGGTTTGGGTGTATATTTTCACAGCTGCTGCTTGAGGGTTGCCTCTAATCAGGCTGCATCTAGGTGCTGACTGCAGTCCTCCCCATTGGGAGATGTAAATTGTAACATCAAAAATATAAAATAAAGGTGGAGTGTAAAAATGCAGAGCTTTTATATGCATTTTAACTTAAGCTGTTATCAACATAAAATAGAATGCTATAACTATAAGATGTTTTATATAAATATCATAGTAACCACAAGGCAAAAATATGTAATAACTATATATATATATATATATAAAATAAAATGAAAAGAAAGGAATCAAAGCATACAACTACAGGGAGTCATCAAGTCATGGAGAAGAGAAAAGAGGAATAGGGAACAACTCAACTACGCGACCTCTGGAAATTAACGAAGTGGCAGTGGTCAGTCCATACCATCAATAATTACTTTAAACATAGGTGGACTAAATTCTCAAATAAAAAGGCATAAAGAGTCAGAATGGATAGAAGAGACCCAGCTATATGCTGTCTATAAGAGACTCACTTCAGAATTAAGGGTACACGTAGGCTCAGGTGAAGGAATGAAAAAAGATATCCCATCATGAGGAAATAAAAAAAATTAGGTGTAGCTATACTTATATCAACTAAAATAGACTATAAACCAAATCTCTAATAAGAGAATATGGTCATTTTATAACAATAAAGGAGTCAATAATTGTATCTTCTTGATATATATATATATATACCAAAAATTGGAACATTGGAACATCTAAATATATAAAGAAAATATTAAGAGATCCAAATGGAGAAATAGACAGCAATCCAAAATAGAAAACTCATTCAGACAGAAAATCAAGGACATATTGGACTTTACACATTAGATCAGATAGATCCAACAAATTTATCAAAAACATTCAATTCAACAACAGCAGAATACACATTTTTCTCAAGCACACACTGTCACGTCCCACGTGACTCCTTCCCGCCAGGCTGAGTGGGAACGGTGGGGAATTAGAAAAAAGACAAAGAGAGACAAAAAGCAGGATCAGGAGGTTCACTGCATGCTGATGGCATACAGGTGACCCTAAACAGGCTTTGCAGCTTTATTTTATACAACACCCGTTTATCTCTAAATCATTCTTGGGACAGCGTATCATTGTTCTCCCTCTGCCTGGTGGCAGCCACAGTTCCCCTAGGTTGCCCTCAAGAGAGAGCAAACCTGTTTGACCACATCTTGGAATGCATTACTCAGAGTTTCCAGTTCCAGGGGAATGGGGCTTGGCCTTTGGTGGCGCCTCTGGGTCTGTAAGGGCTTTGCCAGCTTACAGCCCGCTCCCTACGACACAGGAAACATTCTCTAGGATAGATCATATGATAGGCCACAAAAAAAGTTTCAGTAAATTTAGGATTGGAATTATATAAAGCATCTTATCTAACTACCATGTTCTGAAACTAGAAATCAATTATAAGAAGAAAACTAGAAAATTCAAAAATATGTAGAGATTAAACAATATGCTTCTGAACAAATAATGGTGCAAAGGAGAAAATTTTTTAAGATCTTAAGTCAAATGAAAATAAAAACATAGCATACCAAAATAAATTGGATACAGGAAAAACTGTTCAAAGAAGAAAGTTTATAGTGATAATGGCTTACATAAAATAAAATAAAAAATATCAAACCCACAATGTAACTTTACACCTCAAAGAACTAAAAAGAACAAAGTCTAAAGTTAGCAGAAGAAAGGAAATACAAAGATCAGCATGAAAATAAATGAAGTAGAAACTAAAAAGACAAAAGAAAATAGAATGGTGGTTGCCAGGGGTTGAAGGAGTGAAGAATTGGGAATTATTGGTTAATTAGTACAGGATTTTGTTTAGGAAGCTAAGTCTTTTGGGATCGATATGTAGAAATAAAAGGGGTTCTATAGTAAGTAACCTCACAAGGTGATCTGATCGTAAATTCCTAACTGGGCAGGTCATGGAGCATAGTCATGCCCCAGGCCTATAACTTCTCTAGTGAAAGGTTTAAGCAGGCCCTGTCCATTACTCCTGTGCATCTAAGTCAACACACCGTTGAAATATCAGAAGTAATACCCCTGGTGGGTATAACTGTTATAGAAATAGATTTGTGTGTGTATTAGTCAGGAAGATAAGTTTGATGTGTGTATTAGACTTGACATAAGTAACTCCGTTTGTGTGGCTGAGTGTCACCGTGACCCTGCGTGCCCCGATAAGATGAACACTGTGCAGCCCCGGCCTCCAAGCAGGCCCGCGCTCTGTGGGACCCGATGAGACACTGAAGACGCACCACACCTTCAGCTGAGCTGTTAAAAGCAGCGGCTTCTCGGCCACATCCTCGGACGCTTGTCTGCCCTCCAGGCTTCGTCCCCAGCTCCGGGAAAGCTGCCCCTGCCTCGCTCTGCCCGCATCCCTCTGCGAGGGCTTCCAGGGGGCTGCGGTGACCGACGCCGTCGGGCCGCACCCCGGACCTCGTGTGTGTCTTTCAGCGGGTCCTCGGGGTGGCCTGCTGGTGCCGAGAACCATCGGGAACTGGAAAATAAACCCTGTGAGATTTGCTTTATGTTCATCTCTGTCTCCCTTCTTGAAATTTTAGTCATTAGCTCTGCCACAAAATATTTCCACAACTCGTCCACTCGGACGGTTTAGAAATTTCACTTTCTTTTTCTCAAAATTTAGTTTGAAAACATATACACCTTATTTCAAAGACCAAGATCGTTTATGCCACGACTGAGTCCTACACGTAATCACGCAGTTGGTACAATCCGCCAACACGGGTCCAAAAGGAACCAGGCACACGATTTACACACCAGGGACACGCTTGCCTGTTTAAGCTTATTGAGATACTTGGCATCGATTGTCCACTGACAGCTCTACGGCCCGAACTTCCTCCAAAGTCCGGTTTTATCTCCCACGCAAGCCGCCGGGTAGTACAATCCACTACCTCGGGTCCCTTGGGACAGAGAAACCCCTTTTGCCCTCCGGCCGAGCCTTTGGGAGTAGGTCTCTCCTGGGTGCGTCCCGCAGGTGAACGGCGTTAAAGCTTGTAATAGTGGGCGGACATCCGAGAAACTGAAAGCAACTCACGATCCTTTCTCAAAATACCTTAAGTTCCAAACGGTGAACGCGCACAGATTATAGTGTACTGAACTCACTTGGTCAGGGAGCAGGAGTATTTCCCACAGTTTTCAAAGTTTCAAATTGGTACAGCTAATTCCGGGTATATCCAATTAAGAAATTTTTAAGCTGACATAAAATTCAAAGTCTAGAATTTAGAATGTGTGTTTTCATCTGTAATACACACCAACAGGTTATAGCCTGCTGTAAAATAAAATCCTGCATATATTGCCAATTCTTTGGCACTATCCTGCCGACTACGCCAACTGTCCCAGTTTCTCTGGAGACATAAACACAGGTGGTCTAACTCCCAGTACGTGGCTCTGCCACCGTGAGGGTCGAAAGACACTTTAATTCAATGAGACCGAGCCAATAACTCAAGTTCAAGAAGGGAGACAAAGATGAACATAAAGCAAATCTCACAGGGTTTATTTTCCAGTTCCCGGTGGTTCTCGGCACCAGCAGGCCACCCCAAGGACCCGCTGAAAGACACACACGAGGTCTGGGTGCGGCCCGACGGCGTCGGTCACCGCAGCCCCCTGGAAGCCCTCGCAGAGGGATGCGGGCAGAGCGAGGCAGGGGCAGCTTTCCCGGAGCTGGGGACGAAGCCTGGAGGGCAGACAAGCGTCCGAGGATGTGGCCGAGAAGCCGCTGCTTTTAACAGCTCAGCTGAAGGTGTGGTGCGTCTTCAGTGTCTCATCGGGTCCCGCAGAGCGCGGGCCTGCTTGGAGGCCGGGGCTGCACAGTGTTCATCTTATCGGGGCACGCAGGGTCACGGTGACAGTCACACAAAATGGAGTTACTTATTTCAAATCTAATACACACATCAAACTTATATTCCTGACTAATACACGCACAAATCTATTTCTATAACAATAACCCTCAAGAGAGCATGAAATCTTAACTATCCCATAATTCAATCCATCACCTACCTTTGTTTCTCCAATCTTCCTGACAGTCCCTCCTTAATTTCAAATACATAAAAGAAGGGACAACATTGTTATTCAGCAGAGCACTGGGGGCTTGCTTCTCAGCATATGTCATCAGGTTGGTCCATATAAACTCTTACAAAAAGTCTCCACAGGTTTGGACATTTCTTATATCAACAGATGGTAGTGATTTCTATATTCTACTTTTGATCATTTCAATGCCTAATGTGTCAGGGACTTAAATATGCAGATTGTTTCTTCTGACTCTCAATCCCGGCTTGTTTTCCTATAAATGATTGTGAGCCTATATGTGGTGATTTTCTTTTCAATCTTCACCACAGGGTATTTTTTCCACTGCTTTTCAGAGAGAGAGAGTGGGAGGGAGAGAGAGAAAGCGATATGAGAGAGACACCTCTATTGGTTGCCTCCTGAATGCACCCTAAAGAGGGACCGATTGAGCCTGCAACTGAGGTATGTGCCCTTGGCCAGAATAGAACCCAAGACCTTCCAGTCCACAAGCTGACACTCTAACCACTGAGCAAACTGCCTAGTGCTATATATTTGGTTATTTTAATCTGAAAATTCTTTAGGGTCTAAACTGTGAAGCTATCACCTCTGAAGGAAATGTATTTGTTTTTCTAGGACTTGGATTTGATAAGAAGGGGAGGAGGGCCAGTCAGTCTCTTTTAAGGGTCCTGGCTAAAATGCTCAGTGGACATTTTGCTTTTCATATTATTTGGGAACCCAAATTTTATGTCTTGATTCCTGTAATGGTCTTATTATGTTTCCTTAGGATAATCTCAGTTTTAGAATTAGTTTAGTCCTCACTGCTCCCCACTTAAATTTCAGTTTAAGGATTTTTAATAATTGGCAATATCTGTTTTTGAGTTCCAGCAATGTACATTAAAAGTATGTTTATGTTTATAAGCATAACCCATGGACACAGACATTAGTATGGGGAAGGCCTGGAAGTGGAGTGGATATGGGGTGGAGGGGATCAATGGAGGAAAAAAGGAGACATCTGTAATACTTTCAACAATAAAGATTTTTAAAAAGTATGTTTTATCAAGGATATTATTGTTTTCTTAGTAAGAGAGCTTTTCAAAGTGTCTAGGTAGGTGAACTAATGGAAGTTATTTTAAATTTTTATTTTGAAAATTGTTGTGAATATAGATTATCATTTCCAAAGGACATATATGTTAATTTGACATCATGGGTAGCAATAATAAAATATATATATGTAAATATATTTGAATACTACTACTCCTTATAGTAAGACATTTTTGCATATAAAATATGTATTGTTGGCATAAATAACACCCAAATTTGTCTCTCCAGCTGATATCTCTAGTGAGCATGAGATTAATGCATCAATGGCCTACCAAAATTTTCACATAGGTGTCTAACAAACATCTCAATTTTAATGTAGTCAAAGAGAACACTTAAATCTTTCTACTTTACATAAATTTCCTGTTCCTTGCCATCTTGATTGATGGCCAAAACAGTCACCTAGATCTCTAACAAGGGAGATCTTCAGCTCTCTGATGCTTCCCTTTCTGTAACCCCTCATTCCTGTCCATGTAACTGCACAGAAAACTTGTTTTCTTTAATCTGGCCTTTTATTTTGATTTTTTCCCTTTGACTCAAACTGGCCTCACCTCACACCCCGACTCACTCACCACCTTCTCTCTCCCTTACTTAACCATTAACTCCTCAGGACAATGAGGTTCTAGTTAGCATCCAATTGTCTTAGAAACAAGGTTCTAGATCTGTTGACTATTGAAGCAGAGTTACAATCAAACTAAATATAAAATCTTGGCCTCAGTTGAGTTTTAGCTCCAGACTCACAAAAACAGAACAATCCCACAGAACAAATCCTTGAGGAATTGGGCAGAATAACTCCATGGCTGACAACAGGACTAAATGCAATGATCAATTATCCTCTACCCTAGCACCAACCAATCAGTAGAGACCGCTACCTTAACTAACTCTATTAGTCACCATGATTAATGATTTTTCCTCCATAAAATCCATCCCCTGGAAGCCAGCGGGGAGCCATCAAGCTACCTGTGACTCTGGGCATGGCACTATCTCCTTAAGAAATTCTTGCTTTCTTGGCTGCAAGCTCCTGTTTGTGTCTTATTGGCCTATGATGTGTGCAGGCAAATGAACTCCTCCAGCTGGTAACATCCATAGGCTTGGTCATTCATTCTGTAGGCAAACCTTTAACTCTAATGACAAAGTATATTTTCAGTTGTTCAGTGACTCAAATTCTGGATCTAAAGACTTAATCTTAGCCACCAATATGTCTCATATGGACTATAGCAGTAGCCTATAAAGGAAGCTGACTTTTTGACTAGGTATTGAGAAAGACTTCTTTTCTAAAGAGTGGGCTTGGAGAATTGAAGGTTGGTGTGCTTGTTCATCCAGAAATCTTGGAAACCAACAGTGGCAGATGAGACTTCACTCTTTAACAGAAAGACATGGAACACTGTTTTAAATTAATAAAAGATTGGGGAAATTTTTCAGGAAGAGACTGAAGCAATTTGAAATTGATGGAGAGTATGAAATTGAAGCAAGATGAAAAATGGAATTAAAAAGTTTAAGCTATCCTTAGGCAATTTGTCATAATTGCACAGCTTGTCTTGCCTAGGTCCCAAACTTAGGCATACTGTATCGCTGTGTTTGGCAAAGTTCTCCAAACACAGAAGGAAGGAATATACCCAATAAAGGCCAAATAAATGCTGAAAAATTATTGATGACATTAAAATGGCCTATATCAAGAACACGATTTAGAGTATGCTAAAAATAAATTCTGGAGAATAATCCACGACTTCTCCCGCTGGGTGTGCCTGATCAGAACAGGAGGATAAGATTGCTGAGTGTCATGTATGCTAAGTGACAGAGAACATACAAGGCTAAAGGGAAGGGAAGTGACTTTGGACCCAAGAGATTCTCTTTCAAATCTTGACTCTGTTTTTGATTATCTATATTGACTTGATAATCTTGTGTAATTTATTTGAGTCTAAGCTATATCATCTGTAAAATAAAAAGCAATAGTGCTTTTAATACACAAATGCCAATTTACTGTGATTAATAAATAAGAAAGCAAGTGAAAACACCTTCCACTTGTTGGAGAAAAACATTTCCCTTCTTTCCATTTCAGTTCTTTAACTGATGTAATAATTAAATTGACAGAAGATATTAACAGAAGAAGCAAATTAAATTTTATATGAATAGAATCCCCAAAAATACGGGGCTAAAAGAAGTTAGCAAATTAAGCATTTTTTATGTGTTTTAGACAAATAAACCATAAACTTGTAAAAAATTGACAAATGAAGTTTTGGCTTGGGGTAACAAATTGGTAAAGTAACAAGATTTTATTTATATATTTACACTTATTTTACTTATTTTTATTTAAGTTTTTCTTTTTTTCTATTTTGTTCATTTTTATTTATTTATTTATTTATTTATTTATTTATTTATTTATTGGTGTTTATTTTTCTTTAAAATATTACAGATGTCCCTTTTTATCCCCAGTGACCCATTCCACTCCTTCCCATCCCCCTCCCCAGTCTCTCTCCCCACCATTGTCCGTGTCCTTGGGTTGTGCATATATGCATATAAATTCTTTGGGTACTCTCTCCCCCTCCACCCACCCGTCCTCCTCCATCCCTTTGACACTCATCAGTCTCATCTATGCTTCCATGTCATTGAATCTATTCTGTTCATCAGTTTATTAAGTTCTTTAGATTCCATATATAAATGAGTCATGTGATGTTTGTCTTTCTCTGCCTGGCTTATTTCCCTTAGCATAATACTCTCCAGGTCCATCCATACTGTCCCAAATGGTACGAGATCCTTCTTCTTTACAGCTGCATAGTATTCCATGGTGAAAATGTCCCACATCTTTTTATCCACTCAGCTACTGATGGGCAGTTGGGCTGTTTCCAGATCTTAGCTATTGTAAACTGTGCTGCTATGAACACAGGGGTGCATATATTCTTTCTGATTAGTGTTTCAGGATTCTTAGGATATATTCCTAGAAGTGGGATCACTGGGTCAAAAGGCAGCTCCATTTCTAATTTCTTGAGGAACCTCCATACTGTTTTCCATGGTGGCTGCACCAGTCTGCATTCCCACCAGCAGTGCACCAGGTTCCCCTTTCTCCACACCCTCGCCAGCACATGTCGTTTGTTGATTTGTTGATGGAGCCATTCTGACAGTGTGAAGTGATACCTCATTGTAGTTTTAATTTGCATCTCTGATGATTAGCGACATTGAGCATTTTCTCATGTGTCTCTTGACATCTGTATGTCCTCTTTGGAGAAATGTCTCTTCAGATCCTTTGCCTACTTTTTAATTGGGTTGTTTGTCTTTCTCTTGCTGAGTAGTATGGGTCCTTTGTACACTTTGGAAATTAACCCTTTATCAGATACATTCTTGGCAAATACGTCTTTCCAGACCGTGAGGTTTCTTTGTATTTTGAGGCTGTTTTCTTTGGCTGTGCAGAAGATTTTTAGTTTGATGTAGTCCCATATGTTTATTTTTTCCTTTGTTTCTCTTGCCCTAGGAGGTGTATCAGTGAAAAGTCCACTACGTGGGATGACTGTGACTTTACTGCCCATGTTTTCTTCCAGGATTTTTATGGTTTGGTGACATACATTTAAGTCTTTTATTCATTTTGAGTTTATTTTTGTGTATGGTGAAAGTTGGTGGTCTGGCTTCATTTTTTTGAATGTATTTGTCCAATTTTCCCAGCACCACTTATTGAAGACACTGTCTTTACTCCATTGTATGCTCTTGCCCCTTTGTCAAATATTAACTCACCATAATGGCGTGGGTCTATTTCTGAGGTCTCTGTTCTGTTCCATTGATCTATATGCCTGTTGTACCAATACCAGGCAGTTTTGATTATAATGGCTTGGTAGTATAGTTTGATGTCCAATAATGTGATCCTTCCCACTCTGTTCTTTTTTCTCAAGATGGTTGCAGCTTTAGGGGTCTTTTTTGGTTCCATATAAATTTTTGAAATGTTTGTTCTAGGTCTGTGAAATATGCTGTTGGTATTTTAGTAGGAATTGCATTGAATTTATAAATTGCTTTCGGTAGTATGGACATTTTAATGATATTCTTCTAGTTTATGTCTTCCTCTATTTCTTTTTTCAGTGTCCCATAGTTTTCCAAATACAGGTGTTTTACATCCTTGGTTAAGTTTGTTCCTAGATATCTTATTTTTTTAATTGCAATGGTAAATGCTATTTTTTTTTAGTTTCTCTCTCTGAAAGTTCATTGTTGGTGTATAAGAATGCATTGATTTCTGGATGTTGATTTTGTATCCAGCTACCTTGTCAAATTCGTTTATCAAATCTAGTAGTACTTTGATGAAGTCTTTAGGGTTTTCTATGTACAGTGTCATGTCATCTGAAATAATAAGTTTTACTTCCTCTTTCCAATTTGAATACCTTTTATGTTTTCTTCCAGTCTGATGGCTATGGCGAGGACTTCCAGTACTATGTTGAATAAGAGTGATGAAAGTGGACATCCCTGTCTTGTTCCTGTTCTTAGGAGAAATAGTTTTAGTTTTTGCCCATTGAGTCTGATGGTGGCTGTAGGTCTGTCATATACGGCCTTTATTAGGTTGAGGTATGATCCCTCTATTGCCACTTTACTGAGAGTTTTTATCAGAAATGGGTACTGGATTTTGTCGAATGCTTTTTCTGCATCTATTGATATGATCATATGATTTTTGTCCTTCATTTTGCTTATGTGATGTATCACGTTTATTGATTTGCATATGTTATACTAGCCTTCCATCCCCGGGATAAATCCCATTTGGTCATGGTGTATGATATTTTTAATGTATTGCTGGACCCAGTTTGCTAGTATTTTAGTGAGGATTTTACCATCTATGTTCATCAGGGATATTGGCCTGTAAATTTCTTTCTTTGTAGTGTCTTTATCTGGTTTTGGGATTAGGGTGATGCTGGCCTCATAAAAAGAGTTTGGAACCTTTCCTTCCTCTTAAATTTTCAGGAATAATTTGAATAGAATAAGTGTTAATTCTTCTTTTAATATTTGGTAAAACTCACCTGTAAATCTACCTGGTTCAGGACTTTTGTTTGCTGGAAGTTTTTTGATTACTACTTCAATTTCATTAGTTGTTATTGGCCTATTCAGGTTTTCTGATTATTCCTGATTCAGCTTCAGAAGATTGCATGCTTCTAGGAATTTGTCCATTTTACCCATGTTGTCCAGTTTGTTGGCATATAGATGCTTGTAGTATTTTCTTACAATCCTTTGTATTTCTGTTGAGTTGGTTGTTATATTGCCTCTTTCATTTCTGATTTCATTTATTTGAGTCCTCTCTCTTTTTTTCTTAGAGTCTGGCCAAAGGTGCATCAATCTTATTTATTTTTTCAAAGAACCAGCTCTTGGTTTCACTAATTTTTTGTATTGTTTTTTCTGTCTCTATGTCATTAATTTCTGCTCTGATCTATATTATTTCCTTCCTTCTACTCCCTTGGGGGTCTTCTTGCTGTTCTCGTTCTAGTGATTTTAGTTGTTGTGTTAAATGGTTCATTAGAGCTTTTTCTTGTTTCTTGAGATAGGCCTGTAATGCTATGACTTTTCCTCTCAGGACTGCTTTTGCTGTGTCCCATTGATTTGGGTTGTTGTGTGTTCATTTTTATTTTTTTCCATGAAGTTTTTGATTTCTTCCTTGATCTCATTGGGAACCCATTCATTGTTTAATAGCATACTATTTAGCTTCCATGTGTTTGAATATTTTTGAATTTTTTTATACTGGTTGATTTCTAGTTTCATGACATCGTGATCTGAGAAGATGCTTGATATGATTTCAGTCTTCTTGAATTTGTAGAGACTTGCCTTGTGCCCTAACATGTGGTCTATTTTTGAGAATGTTCCCTGTGCACTTGACAAGAATGTGTATTCTGCTGCTTTGGGATGAAATTTTCTGTAAATATGAATTAAATCCAGTAAGTCTAGTGAGTCATTTAATGTCTGTGTTTCCCTGTTGGTTTTTTGTCTTGATGATCTGTCCAATGCTGACAGTGGGGTGTTAAAGTCCCCACTATGATTGTGTTGCTGTCAATCTCCCCCTTAAAGTCACCCAAGAAATTTTTTATATATTTAGGTGCTCCTATATTGGGTGCATAAATGTTTATAAGGCTTATTTCCTCCTGTTGAATTGATCCCTTTAGTAATATGTAGTGACCATCTTTGTCTCTCATTATGGTCTTTATTTTGAAGTGTACTTTGTCAGAAATAATAATTGCTACTCCAGCTTTTTTTTTTTTTTCTTTTCATTTGCATGGAATATTTTATTCCATCCCTTCACTTTTAGCCTGTGTGAATCTTTTGCTCTCAGGTGGGTCTCTTGTAGATAGCATATATTTGGGTCCTGTTTTCATATCCATTCAGCTACTCTATGTCTTTTGATTGGACCATTTAGTCTCCTTACATTTTAGATTACTATTGATATCAACTTATTTAATGCCATTTTTCTTCTTTATGCTAATATACCTTTCTCTCTCTATTTCTTCTTTTTCTTAGAGGAGTCCTTTTAGCATTTCTTGCAATGCTGGTTTGGTCGTACTGAACTCCTTTAGCCTTTTTTTTTTTTTTGTCTGGGAAGCTCTTTATTTCACCTTCAATTTTAAATGATAGCCTTGCTGGATAAAGCAATCTTGGCTGCATGTCCTTGCTTTTCATTACTTGCAGAACTTCATGCCACCCCCTTCTGGCCTGAAGAGTTTCTGTTGAGATATCTGATGTCAGTCTTGCGGGGGCTCCCTTGTAGGAAGCCTCATTGCTTGTCTCTCTCTTGCAGCCCTTAATATTCTCTCTTCATCCTTGACATTTGCCATTTTAATTATGATGTGTCTTGGAGTGGGTCTCCTTGGGTCCCTCTTATTTGGAACCCTCTGTGCTTCCTAAACTTGTGTGGCTTTCTCCCTCACCAGCATAAGGAAGTTTTCTGTTATTAGTTCCTCCACCAAGTTCTCTATCCTTTGCTCTCTTTCCTCCCCCTCTGGCACTCCTATAATGAGAATGTTGTTTACTTCATGTCCCAAAGCTCCCTTAGACTGTCCTCATGCTTTTTAAGTGTTTTTTCTTTTAGCTGCTCTGATTCAGTGATTTTTTCTACAGTGTCTTCTAAATCACTTATTCTATCCTCTGCTTCATTGAGCTGCTTTTAATTCTTTCCAGTGCATTCTTGATATCAGATACAGCATTCTTTATTTCTGTCTGATTTTTGTTTATGTTATGTATCTTTTTTTTCATGTTTTCACTAAGATCCTCGATCTTACCATCTAGTGCTTTGTTTTTCTCATTAATTTTCTTGAGCATTCTTATAATCATTACTTTGAGCTCTATTTCTGATAACTTGCTTAACTCTATTTCATCAAAGTCTTTTTCTAATAATTTTTCCTTTTCCTTAATTTGAGGGTTGTTTCTTTGTCTCCCCATTTTGGCAGGTCTTAGTGTTTGTATCTATATATTAAATGTTTGTTGTCTCCCATGCTTATGTGGAGGGATTTTTTATCGTGAGTCCAGTGGAGGCCAGAGGTGTGTTTACTTATACTTCTGATCTCTTTGCTCTATGTGTGTCCCTTTTGTGGGTGTCTCTTTTGTGGATTCTTTGGGTTCTCCTGTTGTGGTTGAGTCTAGATTGTTGTTGACCAGTCCTTGGGAGGACTCTCCTCTCTGGTTGGCTAACTGTTTCTCAGCTCCAACCTTGTCATTTGAGCTGTTGCATGGGTACTGGCAAGGCAGGACAATACACAACTAAAGTCCCAGGAAACAAGGGGTATCTTACAAAATACTGTGGCAATCACAATGAAAACAACCCAAGTGAAAAATGGAACTGGAGGAATGAAGGGAGAACATAAGTTCTAGAGAAAAAAAAGGTAAAAAAAAAAAATAGAGAAAAAGAAAAGTAAAGTTTAGAGAGAGAAAAGTATATTGGTAATAGTGACAAAAACTTAGAAAAAAAATAATAAACTAAACTAAAATGTAAAAAATAGAAAACCTCCTGGGAGATAAAAGAGGCAGAGAAAAGATTCTGAAAGAAGGGCCAGCAAAAAATTAAGGGAGAGAATAGGAATAGGATAATAGTTGAAAATGAAAAAATAAAAATACAATAAAGAGAATAAGAAAAACTAACAACTGAACAAAAAGACAAGAAGACAGAAGGGAGGAAAACAAAGAAATAATGAAAAGAAGAAGAAGAAAAAAAAGTGATGCCAATGGATCGAGAGGAGAGACAAAGAGATAAAGCCTGGGCAGGGAGGGAGTTCAGTAAGAGATTTAGGGGAAACTATAGAGAAAAGCAGTAAACTTGCTGGTTATAATGATAAAGCCCCAGCAATTAAGCAGGGAATGTCAAGAACATCTTGATAGTAGGAGCAAAGATAAAACAAAGCAAATAAACTAAACAAAACAAAGAAACAAAACAAAAAAACAAGCCAAGCAAAACAAAATTCTCTAAAACAAAACTGATCAACATTTAAAAATATAGATATATAAAATTTAAAAAGAAGAAAAAATAATTTTTTTCGCTTTCTCTTCTTCCTAAGGAAAAAAGAGAAAAACAAACAAACAAAGACAGTGAATCATGTAACTTTCTTCTGGGCAGCTTATGCTGTCTGAGGCACACTGTTTTGTAGGCTGATTTCTGTTCTCCTGGGAGGTGCTTGTGTATCACCCCAATGTGAGGAGTGATCTAGGTTTGGCTGTGGTGTCCTTAGGTAGATGGTTGATTTGAGGCTCTCTGTGGATCATCTTCTCTTGTCAGCTGTTTTGCAACCTTGTAGTTGCCTGGTCTTACTCCAGAGTCTTCTGTAGAGTCTTTAGGGTGCATGGTGGCTAGTATAGCTCAGGGTATCACTCCCCTTAGAGGTGTCGCTGTCAGGCGCTCACTCTGCGGGAGTTAGTCTCTGCTCCACCGCCAGCTCCTCAGTCCCTACCTTGTCCTCTGATTCTAGTTCCCCAGGCTCTGTCCTGCTGCAGCTTCAGATTGATTTCAGCCTGTTGCCTTTTCTGTCTGGGCTGTTTCAGTAGCCCGGGCTCAGTGGGCTCCATTAAAAAACATTCCAGTGAGCCCTTTGTCAGCCCAGCCCCTGGCAGCAGTTTCTGTATTTCCTCCAGTTCCCAAACAACAGTTCCTGGCAGTCTTATTCTTGTAACGTCCTCTGTGAGCTGCTCTCCCTTCTCCCTCAAGACTGTGCCCTTCAGGTGTTTCTGGAGCCTCAGTGAGCTGGACCAGCCCCTTTCATGTTGGGGGTGTTGTTCCCTGGCTGCAGGAGGGGCAGTAACACTCCCTCCTCCCTTTCTAGATCTGGTTGGCTGATCATACCAGGCCCGCCCCTCAGACAGTCTACTGTGCAGACCCCAACCCCAGCTTCTGCTGGTCTGTCTGCTCAGTGCAAGCCGGGAAGGTGGGAGGCAGTTCAGGAATGAAAAACTCAAAAACGCACAAAGTAGCACTCAGGCAGAAAGTCCACCCTGCAAGGTCCCACAGGCCGTGCATCACAGCACTAAGGGGGAGGGGACCCAAAGTCAGCTTCATGCAGCTCCCTTGCCCAGCTGGTCTCAGTAAAGCTGGGGTGGCTCCATGTGCCACCACAGCACCCCTCAGGGCTGGTCCAAAATCACAGACTCTCCCCACCAGGAGCTCAGGACCAGAGGGCTCTCCTCCCCTTCCCTATGCCACACAGATTCAATGCTTTCTGGGGCTCAACATGATGCCTTACAGTAAGGCAGAGGGTCCCTGTGTGTGGCTGCTCAGTGCAGACCTCTGGTCCCTTACTACTCGGATGCTGCACACTTTGGAACAGCCTTTCCTATGGTCAGTACCCTGAGCTTAGCACTTTGCTTGTGTCCACCATTGGAAGCTCTGTTTTGCTAGGAAAGAGCTGTCCCCTCCTTGGGGTCACCCTGTTCCCCCGGATCCCTCTGCCCTCCAGGCAGGGCACTCTTTGTCCTCTCCTTTGCTCTGGGTGTGAGATCCCCAATTTTGGATGCCGGTCTGCACTCCTGAGGGAAGGGAGCTTTGCAGCCTCCAAGCCTCGGGGCTCAGAGCCTAGCACAGGCCTCAGGGGAGACTCCCCCTTTCTATGTGCCCCCTCTTTTACCTAACTCTATGATGTTTCTTCAGTGCTCCCTACTCGCACTATGTCCACTCAAGTATGTTTCTCTGGTTTTTCCAAGCTGGCTATAGTAGTATTTTAGGGGTAAATCAAATCCATGGCTGGAAGCGGGGCACTCTGCTTCTTCTCACAGGGCCGCCATCTTCCATCTTTATTTAAGTTTTTAAAAATCTATCACTGGTTTCTTTGGCAGATAGGTAAACAGATTATCAGAGAACCTAAATTACTTGGTAAAATTCCTACAACCAATTTATGCACAACTGAGATTTGAGCTCAAGAGTTTCTTACTCTGAAATGAAAGCATTTTTTATTATGCACCATACTATTTTTGAAAGGGGGAAACATCTCTTTTAGTACAGGGGAATTCATCAAAAAATAATGCTTTACAAAATAATTTAACTTCTGTTTTTGCTCATATGGCATGCACATAGCCTTTCTTACTTCTATGGCTTACAGGTCACAAGATTAGATAAGCACACAGGCGCCTTCTATGTGACCAGCCAGCATCTTCATGTCCTCTATGGACCAAAGAGAAAAGACAAGGCCACTTCTACAGGGGTGTTCAGGTAGGGCAACATCAGGAAAGAGAGCCAGGGCACTCAGGGGAGAGAAGCATAATGATATGCTCCCAGAGCAAGTTCAATTTCTAAAATTACAGCTTACATTCATTATTTTTATGTATAACTATCATATGTACAGAAAAGTGGTTAGAAAATCATGTACTTTACAGAGCGGTCCCACCACTGCTTCAAGTACCCACCTGGCCCCATACAAAGTTATGATATTATTGACTGTATTCCCCATGCTTTAATCTACACCTCTGTGACTATTCTGTAAGTAGCGATGTACTGCTTAATTTCTTCTCTACTTCACCCAGCCTCCATCCCCCTTCCCCACTGACAACTGTCAGTTTGTTCCCTGTATTTATGAGTCTTTTCTGTTTTGTTTGTTTTGTTCATTAGATTTCACATATAAGGGAAATCATATGGTAATTGCCTTTCTCTTTCTGACTTGTTTCACTTAGCTTAATAACCTCTCAGTCCATCCATGCTGTTGCAAATAGTAAGATTTCATTTTTTACATGGTTGAGTAATATTGCATTATGTATGTGTACCACAGCATTTTTATCCATTAAGCCATTGATTGGCACTTGGGTTGCTTCCATATCTTGGCTATTGTAAATAATGCTGCAATGAACATAGTGGTACATAGATTATTTTGAATTAGTGTTTCAGGTTTCTTCAAATATATTCCCAGTAGTGGAATCACTGGATTATAAGGGAATTCAATTTTTAATTTTTGAGGAATCTCCACAATGTTATTCATAATGGATGCACCAATATGTATTCTCAAAGACTGCATGAAATTTCCCTTTTCTCCACATTCTCACCAATGTTTATTTGTTTGTTTGTTTGTTTACTTTCAGAGAGAGAAGGGGAGAGAGAGAGATAGAAACATCAATGGTGAGAGTCATCAATCGACTGCCTCCTGCAAGCCCCCTACTGGGGATCAAGCCAGCAACCTGGGCATGTGCCCGGATCGGGAATTGAACCTCGATCTCCTGGATCAGAGGTTGACGCTCAACCGCTAAGCCATGCTGGCCAAGCTGCTTGTTGATTTATTGATGATAGCCATTCTGACAGATGTGGGGTGGTATCAAAAAATTGTGGTTTTGATTTGCATTTGTCTGATGATTAGTGATGTTGAGCAACTTTTCATATGTCTCTAGGCCATTTATATGTCTTCCTTGCAGAAGTGTCTACTCAAGCCTTCTGCCCACTGTTTAATTGGGTTGTTTGTTTTGCTTGTGTTATGCTGTTGGAGTTCTTTGTAAATTGTATATTAACCACTTAGTTGTGTAATTGGCACATATCTTCTCTCATTCAGTAAGCTGTCTTTTCATTTTGTTGATGGTTTCCCTTTCTGTGAAAAAAACTTTTGAGTTGAGGTAGTCTCATTAGTCTTTTTTTTCTTTTTTCTCCTTGAGGAGATATATCAGAAAAAATATTGCTGAGAGAAATGTCAGAGCTGTCGTTACCTATTATTTCTTCTAGAAGTTTTATGGTTTTGATTCTTACATTTGAGTAATTCTTTCATTATGATTTTATTATTGTATATGGTTTAAAAGTGGTCTGGTTTCATTTTTAATGTACCTGTCCAATTTTCCCAACATCACTTATTGAATAGACTGTTTTTACCCCATTTTATGTTCTTGCTTTTTTGTCAAATGTTAATTGACCATATAAATGTGGGTATATTTCTGTGCTCACTATTCTTTTGTATTTATCTATGAGTCTGTTTTTATTCCAGTACCATGCTGTTTTTATTACAATGGCCTTGTAGTATAGTATACCAGATAGTGTTATATCTCCAAATTTGTTCTACTTTCTCAAGATTGCTGAAGCTATTCATGGTCTTTTGTAGTTCCATATAAATTTTTGGATTATTTGCTCTACTTCTGTAAAATACATCTTAGATTGCTTTGGTAGTATGGGTATTTTAATGATGTTAATTTTTCCAATCCATGAACATGGTACATGCTTCCACTTGTAACATCTTCAATTTCTTTCTTCCATATTTTATACTTTTCTAAGTACAAGTCTTCTACCTCGTTGGTAAAATTTTTCCCTAAGTACCTAATTTTTTACTGATGCAATTGTAAATGGGATTGTTTTCTTCATTTTTCTTTCTGATAGTTCATTATTGGTGTATAAAAATGCAATTAATTTCTGAATGTTAATTTTGTATCTTGCTACTTAATTTGTTTATCAATAATAGTTGGTTTTTTTCGTGAAATCTTTAGGGTTCCCTATATACAGGATCATGTCATCTACAAATAATGACAGTTTTATTTTCTCCTCTCCAATTTGAATGCTTTTTGCTTCTTTTTACTGTCTGATTGCTGTGCCTAAGACTTTCAGTACACCCATGCCTTGTTTCTGATCTGAAGAGGCTCAGTTATAGCTTTTCCCCATTTAGATGATGATAACTGTGGGTATGTCATTTCTGGTTTCTATGATGTTGAGGTGGATTCCCGTATTCACACTTTGCTGAGAATTTTTGTCATTAATGAGTGCTAGATTATCGTCAAAAGCTTTTTCTGCATCTAGTGATATGACCATATAATTATTATCCTTCATTTGGCTTATGTGATATATCACATTAATTGATTATATCACATTAAAAGGTTAATATCCTATCAATCTT
This sequence comes from Miniopterus schreibersii, assembly GCF_964146895.1. NCBI lineage: Eukaryota > Metazoa > Chordata > Mammalia > Chiroptera > Miniopteridae > Miniopterus > Miniopterus schreibersii. The sequence continues at coordinate 81,777,043 of NC_138108.1, forward strand.
TTATTTCTTCTTCTCTGATCATTGTATCTAGAACTTTCCATACCATGTTGAATAAGAGTGGTGAAAGTGGACATGCCTGTCTTGTTCCTGATCTTAAGGGAAACAGTTTTAGTTTTTGCCCATTGAGTATGATGTTGGCTGCAGGTTTGTCATATATGGCCTTTATTGTGTTGAGGTATGATCCCTCTATTTTCACTTTGCTGAGAGTTTTTATCAGAAATGGGTGCTGGATTTTATCATATGTTTTTTCCTCATCTATTGATATGATCATGTGATTTTTATCTTTTCTTTTGTTTATGTGATGTATCACAATTTTGATTTGCAAATATTATACCAACCTTGCATCCCCAGAATAAATCCCAGTTGGTCATGGTGTATGATCTTGCTAATGTATTGCTGGATTCAGCTTGCTTATATTTTATTGAGGATTTTTTTCATCTATATTCATCAGGAACATTTTCTTATAATTTTCTTTCTTTGCAGTATCTTCTGGTTTTGTTATTAGAATAATGCTGGCCTCATAAAATAAGCTTTGCAGTCTTCCCTATACTTGAATATCTTGGAATATCTTGAGAAGGAAAGGCATTAATTCTTTATTGAATTTTTAGTAAAATTCACCTATAAAGCCATCTAGTCCTGTTTTTTTGTTGTTTCTGAGAGTCTTTTTATTATCACTTTGATTCCATTTGATATAATTCATCTGTCAAGATTTTCTGTTTCTCTTATATTCAGTTTTAGAGGATTTTATGTTTCTAGAAATTTATCCATTTCACCAGATGGTCCAATTTGTTGGCATATAGTTATTTGTAATAATTTCTTAAATCTTTTGTATTTCTGTAGTATCAGTTTTTACTTTTTTTAAAAAAAATTCTGATTTTATTTATTTGGGTCATTTCTATTTGATTCTTGAGGAGTCTTAAATACTTCTCAATCTTGTTTACCTTTGCAAAGAATCAGTTCTTGGTTTCATTGATTTGTTTTTTATTGCTTTTTTTTAATTCTATTTTTTATTTTCTCTCTGATCTTTATTATTCCCTCTTATTTCATTTTTTCTACTCACTTTGGGCTTCTTTTTTTTCTTTAGTTCCCTTAAGTATAAGTTTAAATTGTGTACTTGAGATTTTTCTTGCTTCTTGAGGTAGGTCTACATTGCTATGAATTTCTCATTTAAAACTGCTTTTAGTTTCAGAAGGCAGACTGATGTTAGTTATTGGAGTCCAAAAAAGAGAAAACATATTGTTTAGTTGAAGAATATTGGAATATCTCATGGCAACTAAAGTATTATAGAATAAGTCTCACAGAAAAATAGACTCAATAGCTCCAGGGAATGTAGCAGCAAATGTTTGTAAGCCTTTAAAAGTATTGCTTTGTTATGACCTTAGTCTTACAACTTCAGGATTTTGTGCCACTTTAATACAAATTTAAAATTTCTGGAAGATAATTCTGGTCTATCTTGGATCAGGTGCCCATGTGAGATGCAGATCAAAGGCAGGTTTATGATGTACAAGCCTCAACACTGGAGGCAGCCCTTCCTCCTGCACCTCATGTCTCTCTAATAAGGGAAATTATAAGCGTAGCCATTTACCTTCAAAAGTGCCAGTGGTACCAAATTGGTGTATCTCTTTTCAGACTTTTCATTTTATACCTACATAGTTTTAGTAATTATAAATAGAATCATACTGCAGATTTGATCCTGTGCCTTGCTTTTTGTCTTTTACAACATAATTTGTTTCATTCAGTAAAAACTCGTTTTAACAGCTACATATGATATTCCTTTATTCAGTTACATTGTTTTATATATATAAATATATTATTGTTCTAAATATTATGGATGTACCCTTTTTCCCCATTGACCCCTCCACCCCACACCCACTTCCCTCCCCAGACCTTCACCACACTATTGTCTGTGCACGTATGCATACAGATTCTTTGGTTAATCTCTCCTCACCCACCCACCCACCCCACCTTTCCTCTGAGATTCCTCAGTCTGATCCATGCTTCCAAGTCACTGAATCTATTTGCTCATTTGGCTTCCACTAACTGGCATCAGTCTGTCTTCTGCAACTAAGTGACCTTGAACTCATACTGCATTAAGGTAGGTAAGGGGTGGAAATACAAAGAGGGTGAAAGGAAGATTGTTTTTTATTCATATTGCTTAAAATTTTTACAGCATTAATTCTCATTTTATTTTTATACCTTACAAAAAAAAAAAAAAGCCATTGATTTTGTTAACAACAAGTGTTCTTTTAGAAATGTTTTCCCAATTTCCATTCATATTTTGAGGGTCATGTTTTATAACTAGGCTGCCTGTGACTTAATGCCAAGTTGCATGACTACCTTATCTTTGTGAATTAGGTTAAACTTTAGCTTAACAATGATTTTATAAGATCAGTATAATATTAATAACCTCAAAGCCTAAAATAAATAATTAAACCCATAAAATTTTAAAAAGTAAAACAAAACAAAACAAAAACTGCTTTTTTTGTATCCCATAGATTTTAGGTTTCTGTGTGTTCATTTTCACTTGTCTCCAGGTAACTTTTGATTTCTTTTTGATCTCAGTGTTAAACCATTCATTACTTAGTAACATGCTATTTAGTCTCTACGTGTTTGTGGATTTTTCAGATATTTTTCTTGTAATGATTTCTATTTTCATGCATTATAGTCAGTAAAGATGCTTGATATGATTTCAACCTCCTTGAATTCATTGAGACTTGTTTTGTGTCCTAACATGTGGTCTATCCTAGAGAATGTTCCATGTGCACTTGAAAATAATATATATTCTACTTCTTTCAGGTTAAATGCTTGGAAAATATCAATTAAATCCATCAAGTATAGTGTGTTGTTTAAAGCCACTGTTTCCTCATTAGATTTTTTGCCTGAAAGATCTATTCATTGGTGTTAATGGGGTTTTAACCAACCCTACAATAACTCTCCCTTTATGTCTATCAAAATTTGCTTTATATATTTTGGTTTCTCCTATGTTAGGTGCATAAATGTTTACAAAGGTTATATTTTCTTGTTCGGTTGATCTCTAAATAATTATGTAATTTCTTTTTTTTTCTTTTATTATAGCTTTCATTTTAAAGCCTGTATCATCTGCTATAAGTATTGTTACTCCACTTCTTTTCTATTTGCATAAAATATTTTTTTCCATCTCTTTATTTTCAATCTGTGTGTATTTTTCATTCTCAGGTGGGTCCCTTGTAGACAGCATCTATGTATGAGTCTTGCTTTCTTATCCATTCAGCTACCCTGTGTATTTTGATTGCAGCACTTAATCCATTCATATTTAAAGTAATTATTGATAGGCATGTGTTCATTGCCATTATATTCTTTCTAACTATCTTCTTTTATTTTTCTTTACTCTTCTTAAGTAAAATGCTTAACATTTGTTGTAATTTTGATATGGTGGTAATAAACTTCTTTAGTTTTTTGTTTGTTTGTTTATTTTGTCCAGAAACCTCTTCATTTCACCTTAACTTTTAAATGTTATACTTGCTGGGTCCTTGCTTTTCATCACTTTGAATATTTCATTCCAGTCCCCTCTGGCCTGAAGGGTTTCTGTTGAGAAATCAGCTGTCAGTCTTATGAGTGCTCCCTTGTAAATAACTCTCTTTCTCTTGCTGCTCTAAGGATTCTCTTTTTGTCTTTAAATTTTGCCATTTTAACTATGCTGTGTCTTGGTGTGGGACTTTTTGATTTCAGATTGATTGGAACTCTCTGTGTGTCCTGGACTCGTGTGTCTTTTCCTTCACCAGATTAGGTAAGTTTCCGACCATTATTTCTTCAAATAGGTTCTTGATCACTTGCTCTCACTCTTCTCCTTCTGGTACCCTTATGACAAAGTGTTGTTATGCTGGACGTTGTCCCAGCAGTCCCTTAGGCTGTTCTAATTTTTTAAATTTTCTCTGCTTAGATGTTTTCTGTTTTATTTTCCTATAACATTCTAACTTGATCCTCTTCTGCATTTAACTGTCTTTTTTTATTTCTAGTGTATTATTCATTTCATATATTGTATTCTTAATTTATGACTGTTTTACTATGGTTTCTATATCCCTTTTAATGTTTACCATCTCTTTAAGTTCCACTGAGAGCATCCATTTCCCCCCTAAGTTCTTTGGTCATCCTTATAACCATTACTTTGAACTCTACATCATGTATCTTCATTGCCTCCATTTCGTTTAATTATTTTTCTAGGGATTTCTATTGTCTTTTCATTTGGAACATGTTTATTTGTCTCTCCATTTTGTCTGCACTTTTGTGTTTGTCTCTACAGACTGAAAAGATCTGTTATGTCCTCCAGTCTTGTTATGGTTGTCTTATGTAGTAGCTGTCTTATGGGGCTCAGTGGTACAATCTTCCTGATCACTTAGCTAGGTGCTCCAGGAATGTCTTTTGTGTGGGTCATGTGACCCTTTCTGTTATAGTAGAGTTTTCATTGCTATTTGCGCATCTATAAGTGGGGTTCATTCTCAGGCTAACTTTGTATGAGGATCAACTCTGGCCACAGTGTATGAGCTGCTGTGTGGGAGCTGCTCCCTGAAGTGAAGTTGGCCCCAGTAGGTTTGGTGCTCATGAGAATTTCCCTTTGGGCGTGTCGCTTGTGTGGCTAGTTGGGTTGTGCTCTGGTGTGGTCTGAAACCCGTTATTGGTTGTTTTGACTTTTGTTCCCACTTTGGAAGGACTTCAGTGCAGGTCAATGTCAGATGTTGCCTGTTCTCTGCCTGCCTGGAGCTACCAAGTAATTCCAGTTTGTGGCTGTCTCTACTGGGACTGTGTGCTCAATGGGTGGTCCACAATGCATACAAAGGTCAGCTTCCACCATCTTTGAAAGACCTAAGTCACCTCAAAATCTGCCTCCATCTCTTATTTTCTCTTCCACACTCTGAGGCTGCTTGGACTTCCTTGAGAGCCTTCCAAACAAAGTCTGTAAAGTGGGCCCTGGCTGGCTGCAGCCTGTAATCTTTTCCAAAAGGCAGAAGCTTGATAGAGTGGGGCAATTTGGGCTAGGAGGACAGGGCCAGTGGATCTATTTGGGTATGAGCACCAGTCAGTCACTCAGTTGGCAGAAAATGGCCCCTGCTCCAGAGCCACAACCCTCAGTCTCTGCCCAGTCTCCAACCAGAACTACCTAAGAAAGATGCATTATAGGTCCAATCTGTATGCAGCCAGTTAAGTCCTCTGTTGGACACCAACTAGTAGGGTGAGGCTACTGGGAGTTGGAAAGATAGAACAAATGGGTCTGCTATTGGATGACATGTACTGGGGGTGTGGATGGGGGTCATTATGGACCCCGTGCTGGAGCCAGACAACTCAGTGCCTCTCTGAGTCTCCAACAAGAGCATCCCAAGGAAAAGTGCACAGAAAGTCCTGCCTGGGCACAGCCAGGTGACCCTTTTGCAGGATGTGAGCTCAGCAGCCCAGGGCCACCAGGAGTCTGGAGGGCAGGGCAAGTGGGTATCTGGTTGGGGATGGATGCTGGCAGCATTCAGTGGGGAAAAATTACCCCTGTTCCAGAGCCACACAACTCAATATCTGTTCAAGTTTGTAAATAGAGTTTTTAAAGACAAAACTATGATAAAGTTTACTCAAAGTTTTAAGATGATAACTTAGGTCTATGAGATTTCATATAAAAAACTTTAAGAAACAACAGAATGTTTGCCCTAATAGGAATGTGATGGTAAAGATGTCCTCTGTTCTAGACCTCTTGTTACTCAAATGTATTCCTAAGAAAACCACTTTCCCTCCTGCAGAAGACATGATATAGGGAATAGGCCTTCCTGGGGATGAGACACCAACAGTATTTTAATAAGTAATTAATATTACTTTCTGTGATTGCTCAATGATGTTTTCAAGTAAAGACCTCACTAAAAATGAGGGGAATGTAAAAAATAATATAAATGGAACCACCTTAAAAAGAAGTTAGACCTACAATCCCACAGGACCTGCCTTGTGTCTTACTCTTCAAACCTTTGGACTATTAAACTGGGCAAAATAGCACTTGGACTGGGCCTAAAGCAGCAAATTGCCTCAAACAAATTTTTGCAAAGATAACAAGAGAGCAGATATTATGATTACCAGACTCAAACAACAACAAAAACATTGTTTGCAATTAGAGTCACTATGCTAGCTTCTCTGCACCAATAGAAAGGCCTTCCTTCTGCTGATGTGATTGTTCCCCTTCCCTTTCTCATAAACACCACTTGCCTTGGTCTCCTGATCAGAACTCTATTTGGGCTTCTACCTAAATCAATTCTTCTCAAATAGTTATGCTTTTGTATCTCAAGTAAATGCTTGTTGCTTCTCACTTTGCCCTCTTATTTCTGGGTTAACAATTTATAGTTTTTAAAAAAAGCTAGCCTTTATTTTTAGTTAAAGTAACTATAGCAATACAACTGGAGATGTCTCCTTCTCTGGTATCAAACCCATTATATGGGTATAATGGCCGAGATCTATCTTTCCATCTGATCACCAATTATTTTGGTACCGAGAGAGGTAAATGTGATTTCATTTTTTGATTTTTACCTAAATTTAAATACATTTGATGGAAGACTCTCCAATAATAGAGAAATTCATTCTGAAGGAAAATTTGTTCTGAAAAGTGTAACTTAAAACACACATACAAACACATGTACATACACATGCTGTCTTGTTTATCTCTTTCTGTAATACACTTTAGATGACTGTTTATATATATTCTTACTATAAAATGGAAATAAAAGGCCTGATGAGTTGATTTTATTTGCTCAGGGACAAGAACTCCCACCACAGGTCTGTGATAGGGAGCTTGGCACTCTTTCATTGCTCCCTCTATAGAATTGTGAGAAAGGATCAACTCTTTTTGCCAATTGATTATTTCCATTTTAAAAACACCAGCTATTTGAAGGCATTGCCCTAACCAAGCCATGCACTTTCTTCCATTATGTTTTAACTAAATGAGAACAAAGGACAGAAACAAAACAAAACAACTTAAAGCTTCTCAAGGGCTAAAAAGAATTTGGGCTATCATTGAGCTCAATAGTGTTTTTATAATATGAAAACACTGAGACTCAAAAGGGAAGTAATTGCCTCAAATTAGATTAATATGCAGGCATAAAGCCTGGCTGGCCTCTGGTTCTCTGCCTGTTCCAGGGCTCTTTGCAAGTTTAATGTCTGTTGGCTTTTTATTATGATCTTTGTGAAGATGAAAATGAAATGCTATGTGAAAGGAGTGAATTTTCTAGGGATATTTTCCGATCAACAGAAACTGAGACTATATAGTTACATATATTTATACAATTTTGAATTACATCTACCTTTCACTTGGTATGAGGTGGTAGCATCTCACCTACAGAATCTTCACTTTATTGATGGCTAAACACATACTGTCCTACTCTTCTACCAAATGGGGCTCCTAACATTTTTTAAAATATGTCTATTGATTTCTGACATAAATGTTTAATCCTGATTTTCCTGATGTCTAGATTTCTCCCCCACAATTTCCCTTTACTCTGTGCTTATTTATCTTTTGAAGCTAAAATCAATGATGTCTTTTCAATGTAGTTATATCTAGTTCTCTCTGTTCCTCTAAATGCTAGTATTTTATTTAGTATTAGAGTTTAAAAAACACCTATCGTAGTTTAGTAACCCTCAAAGCATCTAGCATTTATTTAGTAAACATGTATTTACTACCAACTCAGTTTCTTTCTCTCTGATAGTAACTTATTGAACATTCAGCAAAGTTGCATTAATGAGTGGGTAAATGAATGGAATCTATAAATCATCCAGGTCCACTCACTGGAGAGCAAACCCCACATTTCTAGCTGTATCTTCACTGCTATATTTGATACCTCATTTCTGTGGCATCTTAAGCAGACTTGTTGTATGTCATAAGGTCAGCACTACACAAAACATTGGCCTCCACCACCCTCAAATTGATGTCACTTTCTAAACTTAACTATACAGCCTAACTTATATTTATCTTCCTAAATGTGTTTGATTTTAAATACTACTTCTTCATTTACTCATTTGTGGACTTTATTCTTTGTTCAGACCTAGTACTTAATCTTTCTTTCCCAAATCAGGGCAAAGCATTTTCTCCTTGACTGCACTGTGCCTTTGCCTTTTTCATATCTCTTTTAGACTCCTACTAACTCCTTACATACAACATGTGTTTAAAGTACTCAATTTCTTCCCAGAAAAAAACACTCAATGACAACACTGTGCACCAAGGTCACACATCCCTCCATAGATGAGGCCATCATTCTTGAGGCTGGTGCTGATGCCTCTTCTGTTGCACACACTGTGTTATTTATGGGGTATACCAAGATGAATGAGATATCATAGCTCCTGCCTTCAAGGGACTGACAGTATAAAGTAGGTGATGTACATGCAAAGAGCTAATTACAACAGTGAGAAGAGCGCTTAACCTTGGGCTGTTGAAGCATGGATTGGGGCACCAATCTCAAAGTGGGATGGTGTCAGAGAAGGCTTTCTCCAGAAGGTCATGCTTAAAGTAAATTTTTAAAACAATATTAATACTTACTGTAGAAAGTGTGAGAAGGTAAATGTTGCTTGATGCAACTTTGGACTTTCACAAAAGATCTAACACAACTGTCTAACAAATTTGGGTGACTGAACAAAGGATGAATCTATATATGTTCTTAATCTTCTATTTCTAAAATACTAGTTCAAATATAAATTTGCATCTGATAGTTATATTTATGTGGTAGTCTTTCTGCCTTTAGTATCTCTTCTTATCCCTCTCTACCATCCATCCTCTGGGATGATGTCTGATTAATCTCCAAATTATCACTTTTTTTTTTTTTTATGTGAAGCTCCAAGGGTTTAGCTGATAAGCTTGGAACTTAACAGCCAAACATTCCAGGCCCCATACTGAGACCTCCATTTACTTCTCTAAACATTGCTTTTCTGGAAAAACCATCTGCAGTAGTCAATTTAGTCTACATCTTTCCCTTTTGAGATGTATTGTGCAGTCCTTCAGAGGGACAAAGCTCTTTTAAGAAGTTTATAAAACAGTGGGTTCTGGGGAAGATTTTCTGGAATGCAAGGGCCAGGGTGTGACTGGAAGGACCTAGAAACACCTGCAAAGAGTGTTCTCTCTGTATACTCAAACAACATGGAACCTTTAAGTTTGCAAAATTGATCAAGGACAAGTTTTTGCAAAATTTCTTCACTTTTCATTTCTTAGATTGTGCAAAATGCATCTGAAAGGACAAAGGCAGCAAGAAAACATAAACTTAGTAGAGGAGCAACATAACTGTTTTCCACCTGAGCCAGGAGTCACTAGAATCACTAGAATTGAAAGCAGGGGCTTCAAGTGTTATCAGTTTTGATGGTTCATTCTGAGCTTCCGCATTTTTGCTTTGTTCTAGCAGCCTCTTTGTGCGTTTCCTGCACAGTTACCTCTGTGAGCACTGGCATCTGAAAGAGCATTAATTTTTCTACCAGTTCCATCAGCTCATTTGCAAATGTGCACTTCAGCTTCTATTAACTGCCTCCTTCTCTATACATCCATAATTGAATTAGAGCACGGTCTATAATCTGTCTCTCCATTCTCTTGCTTTCAGCTGGGGCAACTGTATTAAAATTGTTGGGTAGGAGCTGACCACTTATTTTGTAGATCAGTGAATTCAACAGAGGCTTAATACACACACACATACACACACTCACATACGCACACTCACACAGAAAATTTCTTTACAGCGATAGTTGTATAGCTTGTATGAAGACAATAAAGAAGAAAGCTGATCCCAAATATCTCCACACCCTGGGTCCTCATTGTACTTACTATTTACCAGATCTAAAGCATTCCGTTCTCTCCTCCTTCTGATGTAAACTTCTGGAAGTTAGGGCATAGCACTTTTATTTTTACATCCCAATACCAGACTAGTTGTAGTTATGTCACAAATACTTACTAACTATGGACTGATTCATGGGCTATTTGTTAGAGTTGACAACTACATATGAATTCACATTTTAAATATTCTTTAAATTAGAGACTCTAAGGTTTTATTTTATAATAATCTTTCCTTCACGTTCTTTAAGGTGTCTCTAAATTATTTTAACACATTTTGAGAAATTCTCAAAAGTTTCTCAAACTAGTAAAAAAAAAAAGAAATAATACCTAAGATTTATTTATTTTCATTTAGAGAAATGTGCGCTTTTGCAGAGATGAACCCCCAGAGTAAAAATTATGAATGTATCCTCATGGCCTTGCTCGTCTGCAGCAGATGTTACACACACACACACACACACACACACACACACACACACACAGTCTTGCACAAGGCTCCCTGGTGCCCTGCTATCAGAGATACTGGCTTTCCACATATCTGTGTTCAGGAATGTAGGAATTGATCAGAAGAAAGCACACTCTGTGATAGGATCATTTTCTGGTCAGAAACATATTAAAAATATACTCAAGCCTACTAGCAATTAGGAAAATGAAAATCTTAATAAAAGGGGATCTCATTTTTACTTATAAGAATGAATTTTTTTTTTAATATATCTTTATTGATTTCAGAGAGAGGAAAGGAGAGGGAGAGAGGGAGATAGAAACATCAATGATGAGAGAGTCATTGATCGAGCCCGCAACCCGGGCATGTGCTTTGACAGGGAATCGAACCCTTATCGCCTGGATCCCAGGTCAACGCTCAACCACTGAGCCACGCTTGGCCGGGCAAGAATGAAAATTTTAAAAAAAATACATCCAGACCCAATAAGGATGAGAAGATATAGATACTTTTATATTCTATAGATAAAAATTAATTTTTTGGAAGGCAATTGCTGTCAATCCTTTAAACAGTAGCTATTCCAAGAGATTTTGCAGGAGAGTTGGACATAGCCAAAAAACAAATACAAATGAATCTGGATGCATATCACTGAAAGAATACTTAAATAAATTCATAATTTATCCATGTGAAGAATATTATGCAACCAACAAAAAGAATGGAAAAGTCTTTCCATGTTAATCTGTCCAACTACATTATCAGGCAAAACACAAAAGACAGAACAATATGTCCAAAATGATACTTTTCTTATATATGTGTGCATATATATTTCTCTATATACATTTCTTGTAAGGGTATATAGTCAATTTTTTACAGTTGTTAATTGTTGGTATTATTACAATATAGGTTTAAAGTAGAGGGAGACAATTTAGGCACTTTTATGTATTTCTTTATATGCTTAAAACAATGAAAATGTAACAGGGAATAAAAACTTTATACTACTTTGACTAACCATGAAATGGAATTAGAATAAAGTGTACTAACTGATAAATGGAACTCACATACTGACAGTTTCTTATAAGCATATTGCAGGCGTCAGCAGTTCCAGTTCCTGCTTGTACAAGCAACGGCCTTGGCCACAGCTTCGGATGTTGCAGATGACCCAACTGCAGGAACTCAGCTGGCACTGACCAGTTCCAGTATGCGGACGTTAACCATCTATATTGGGACCAGCATGGACACTGCGTGCACGTCTACAACCCCTCCCCTGGTCTCTTTGTTCTGCTTTCCCTCGCCCTCCCTATTAAAATTCCTGGCTGCACTGAGATGCTGAGATCGGCTTTGGACAAGAGTCCTCCATTTTCTTGAGACTTTGGCACTCGAATAAATTTCTTTCCTTTCTCACCAGCATCTGTCTCAGAGCTTGACTTTCATGGTGGCAGGCAGTAGAAACTTGATTCTGGTTACAAAAACAGAGGAAATTTCCGGAGACTTCTTAATATATACACAGGTCTGTATTGCCTTTTGTTGTTGTTAATTCTCACCTGAGGATATTTTTTCCCCATTGATTTTTAGAGAGAGTGGGAGGGAGGGAAGGCAGAGAGAGAGAGAGAGAGAAAGAAAAATATCAATATGAAAGAGACACATCAATTGGTTGTCTGCTGCATCCACTCCGACTGGGCCGGAGATCAAACCAGCAACCCAGGTGCATGCCTTGACTGGAAATCGAGCCCACAACTCTGGTGCATGGGCCTACGTTCTAACCACTGAGCCACAGCAGCAGGGCTGTATTGCTTTTTAAATGATAAAACAATCCATTAATTGGTTGAAAAGTAGGGGTGTTTCAATTTTTAAAAAGCATTTGAATAATAATGTGCTTAGAGCATTGAAAAATTGTATCTGCTCTTCTCACTCCAAGTGTGGTTTAAAGCAACACCCAGTCCTTTCTTCTGAAGAGAAAGCCCTGGGAACAGCATGCAGGGCTGCTGGCACTTGTTCCCAGTTTCTCTGTTTCTGCAGCTGTGATTTAGGCTTAGCTGTAGCTCTAGGGATGGAAGGAAATCCATTTCATTAACAATTACCTCCATTGGCTTATTAGCTGTCTTCAGGGGGCACAAAATGGAGATATATACATCTCCTCACCTCTCACTGTTACCAACTACCACTGATGAAGCAAACTTCAAATCTTTAGATCATGCATGTTTCTTACAACAAATCATATTTAAATTAATGTAAATTTCTGATTACTATAATCTCAAATGATGATAATTCTATAAATTGAACCAATAATTAAGACAGACTGTGTGTAAAAAAACCCATTTTAGAGACAAAACACCTACATCTAAGTACTCCATAATATTATTTTCATTCCTTATTCTAACTGGAGAAATTTTGTGAGTGCTCTCAATTTGTAGAGAAGGAAATTGAGGCTGAGGGTGATCAACTGATTGTCCCAAAGTCACACGATTCATAAGTATCAGGATTAGATTCCAGGTTTGTTTGACTCCAAGACCTATAGTTGCCCCTTGAACATGTTGCTTTCCCAAGCATTAGGATTTACTGAAGAAGGTTCGTGAAGTTGCCTTTTCACCCTCCAGGCATTTTTTAGAAGCCCCAATTTTAATTTCAGTCATCTGTGTGTTTCATACCTCCATCTGTTTCAGCTGTATTAGTCAGGGCTGATTCTATCATCGGCATTACCCTATAAACCCTAGTTTCCAACACTGCTCTGTAGAGTCCTAAATATTAGGCATTATTGCTGTGGGGAAAGCACCAATTAATAAGACCACAAATAATCACACCTCAGCAAATCAAAAGTATTTGCTAAAAAAACAATTAGGAGACAAAACATTATCCTAGTGTGGAAATAGGTACATATCTTTCACACACCCATCACATCCCCTGTACACGCTTGAGTTTTCAATAATCAGACCAGTATACCTGCTCTGCTAGATGGAGCTGGACCAGGTTTTAGGCACTGGAAACAACTCAGGTTGGATCTTAAAAACCCAGCTTGGAACCCAATCCCATTTTATCTCCTTAGTGTTCCAGTTGCGAAATCACTTAGATTCATTGAGCCTCAGTTGCTCACCTGTGTGATGGAATAATAATGCTGCCACAAAGAATTTGCAGGTGTTTGCTTTAAAATACCCATGAGCATAGATCTATTATCCATGAGCTCGCCATTCGATTCCCCATCAGGGCATATGCCCGGGTTGCAGACTCGATCCCCAGTTGGGGACATGCAGGAAGCAGCCAATCAGTGACTCTCTCATCAGTGACGTTTCTATCTCTCTCCCTCCCTCTCTTTTCCTCTCTCTGAAATCAATAAATATATATTTAAAAATAAAAATAAAATAAAATACCCATACAATATATTCATTCCCAAATGAGTTCACAAAATTATCCACACAGTTTTGGGTGCCTCCTAGGTGCCTGACATAGCCTGGGAGGGTCCCTCCTAGATTACTGTCTGGGGCCTGGGGTCAGGATGGTGGAGGGCAAGCACCAGGGAATAAGCAATGAAATGTGCTTGGCCTATAATATGGGATCCTGAGTAATAGCTATCATGGCTTCCTTCATATCACACAAAATCCTTAGCGAGACACATAAAGATATGTCCATAAGGCTATGTTACACCTATTATTGAGGCAGGGGCAGGGAGTTTGACTTAAATATTTTAACAAGATTTTCAAAGAGAAAATATTTTTAAAGTGATTTATCTTAAAACTTTAAGAAATTCAGCTAACCAAGGCTCTCATTCATATTCACCAAAATATTACCAGAATAATTTTTTTGATTAAAAGACAATTGAGGAAAAATTGTCCCTAATGATGTGAAGCCTCTTTTTTTCAGTGAAAATCAGAACCAGTCCCCATCCTACACTAAATACATGTTATCTTGGGAATTATAGGAGAGAGGAGCTCTTCCTTTCTCCCTCTGTAGGCTCTTTGCCTAGTCTGATAATCAATTTGGCATGGGAGGCAACAGAAATAAATTTCAAATGTACAGGAACACCAAAGATATAAGGCAGCCCACAGTCGGGCCCGAGCTAAGCAGGGTCTGGAGCTTCGAAGGGAAGGAATACAATTCAAAGAAAGAGGGTAGGAGCAAATGTTTGGTAACCATTTGGTAACCATTTCTATGCAGATGAGTCTGTCTGTAAAACCTTATCTCTGGTAATTGCTCTCCTCCTGGCATAGACTCCTTATCTAAGCTTTTTAGATAGTTGAAGGAGCCATAAAGGATTTTCTTAAATCTGTTGGGACTTGATTATATTCAGCTCAAAATAACCCAGATGCCAAAGTGGCCCATAATGGGTCTGCCTGACGTGAATCCCATCACAATATATTTCTATATACAGTGGGTTTACATAAAAAATAATAATAATAATTTATAATCCATATTTAGTGTTCTGCTTATACAATTAAAAAAATTTATGAGTCATCTTCATTATATATTTAAATAGTTCATAAAATTGTAGTCTAATATATTTACCCATTTTTGTTGTAAATTTTAACTACAAATGCAGCCAAAACAAAAGAACCAGAATGTCCATATTCTCGAGGCTTTAAGCCTGCCCTGCTTCCATTAAGCATGACTTAACAGAAATGAATGTGCATCCTTTCATTCCCTGGTGTAATGGAGCTCAAGTATTTCATAAAGTGTAACTGTACAGCAAATTTTGAGCTCATTTTAGAATAATTAGCAGTGATGTTACTTGTGAAATTAAAAAGAAATGTTAAAATTTTCTAACTGTAAGCACTTTTTGAAGGCTCACTCTGTTCTCTAAAGTGAGTAATCCTTCACTCAGAAGAAAGCTAGTAGCGCTCTTTCCTGTATTTCCTCTTTTCTCCCTTATATCTCCATTAAAATACTAGTGCTTATTCAGACAGCCTTAATTGTAGGCCTGGAGCAAGTGAAGGAGTCTCTGCAGATTAAGCAGATAATTTTTTTAAATGATGCATTTACCTCGTTACTCTAGCTCAGTTCTTTGAACTAAAAAGGCCTAAAATCTGTACATTAAAGTGTCATTACTTAATATTCTCACTAAAATTTGACATTCTCATACCCATTTCCCTACCCATTCCATAAGCAGAAAGTCAGCCTCTTGGGAGAAGAAGCTAACATTCAGAGTTTCTATTGTATATCAGGCACGTTAGAGTATAAGGCATGTTACATTCTTAATTCTTTGAATGTTCACAAAATTCTATGAGTTCAACAATGAGCCTAGTCATTCTGTTGGTGGTGAAAATGACACCAGGCTTCTGACTGGTGGGGTCAGACTGGACCTCGGTTCAGTAACATCAGTACTTGAGTTCTGGCTAAGAAAGAATTCAGAGCTAAGACTCAAATTACAAGAGAAGTTTGTTTAGAAAGTCACAGAAGTAGAAGAAGGGAGCAGTAGAAAAAATGGGCTCAGGAAACAAGTTACAGAGTCTAAAGAAGGGCCCTTGGAGCTTAAGAGAGGGACTGTAAAGGTAACATGCTTGAGGAGGAAGAGGTGAGGGACAGGAAAGTCAGGAGCATGCTTCTGAGAGGGAGAGCACACTGGGTTGTCTGCACTGAGGGCTTTCAAGGATGGGGGTTTTAGGGAAAGTCCCAAGGGAGAATTTCGGTAGAATATTCATCAGGTTTCCAGGTGTGCCCTTTCAGGGTCCCGGTCTCCACTGATTGGTTGGTGCCAGAGCAGGGGGTCGTTAGTCAATGCAGCTGGTCCTGAGGCAGCCATGGCATTGCTTGTCTGGCTTTGCTGGTTTTCTGGGCCTGGAGATAAAACCTAATCCTGTCCTCAAGTGTCCAACATTCATAGAAGAAAAAATATGGAGAAGAAATTAGAAGATAAACAAACAAGCTATTTTTAAATAGTGGTGTTTACTGTGAAGAGTGTACAATGGGCATATGATAGAAAACAATTTATGGGTCATATTATGCAAATGACTGTGATAAAAATGAATAAAGGATTAATGTCAGACTGTTTCTAGATGGAAGATCTTAGGAAGTGTTATGAAAAAAATAGCATTTTAATTGCTCTTTGAAAAATAAATGGTTTTTTTCAGGTAGAAATGTGGCAACGCTATTTCACATAGAGAAACAGCAAAGCAGCAGTAGACGCAAGAAAGCAGCCGTCTCATCCCGTAGGCCTAAGGCATCTTTAGCTCTGTTACAAAGCCGTAAAACAGAATCTAGGAGCTTTGCCTGCCTCTGCGATGCATGGGAATGAAATGACTCTCCCTGCTAATGCTCTCTCAGATTCTGAAGGGCCCATCTCTTTCCCCTTTTACCGTTTGTTTATAATCATCTCCTGGCCCTGGCCCGGCGGCTCAGTTGGCTGGAGCGTCATCCCATACACCAAAAGGTTGCAGGTCCCATGCCCAGTCAGGGCACGTACTCAGGTTGTGGGTTCGATCCCTTGTCCAGGCATGTATAGGAGGCAACTGATAGATGCTTCTCTCTCTCCCTTCCTCTCTGTCTCAAATCAAAAAAAAAAAAAAAAAAAAGATGAAAGAAAGAAAGAAAGAAAGAAAGAAAGAAAGAAAGAAAGAAAGAAAGAAAGAAAGAAAGAAAGAAAGAAAGAAAGAGAGAGAGAAAGAGAGAAAGAGAAAGAAGGGAGGGAAGGAGGCAGGGAGGGAAGGAGGGAAGGATCAGAAAGGAAGGCATATCACGAGTAAGGATAAAAAATCTCCTAGCTGGCCTCCCTCCTCTCAGCTGCCTGAAGTTTGTATCTAAAACACAGGTTCTCCAATTATTTTGACCACAACCCAAAGTAAGAAAAATGCACTTTGTGACCTTGTACACATTTCACAAAGCAAGACTTACTCATACTACTTGCAATGAATTTTAACACCATTTCCATTCTATTCTCTCTATTTTATTAAGAAAACATGCTGGTTTGGAACTTTAATTTAATTTCATGATCCTAATGGATTTGAAACCCTTGTGTGTAGCCCCTGCTTTAAAGCATACATGTCCATAAGACTGTCCTGCTTAGCTTTTTTTAAAAGAGCTTTAAATTTTATTTTTTCATTACAGCTTACATTCAGTATTATTTGTATCAGTTCCAGGTGTACAGCATACTGATTAGACAACTATATAGTTTACAAAGTGTTCTCCCCAATATTCTAGTACCCAACAGGCACTGTACATAGTCATCGCAATATTGTTGACTATATTCCCTAGGCTGTACTTTACATCCTGGTGACTGTTTCCTTACTACCAATTTGCACTTCCTTTTTATTACTGTTGACACTATTACAGATGTCCTCTGCTTAGTCTTCAGTGGCTCTTTATTGTCATCATGATAAAGGAAAAACCTCTGAGCAGGACTTGCCATCTTCCTCCAGACCAGCTCTCACCTGTTCCTGCCTCATGAATTCCATTCCCATGCTGAATTACTAGCAGTTTTCTAATCCAGCCACCTGGTGGTTCTGCATATACTGTTCCTTCTCTCCATAGGAAACCCCAACCCCCCACCACTACAACCCCACAGGGGAGGTTTCTGTGCCTCGAGCTTATTCATACTCATACCTCAAGTCTGAGGTCACATGGAAATCCTGGAAAAATATCTTCCATATTTTCTGTCTTGGGCTTGATTTCCAGCCCATATCTTTACATATTTCTCTGAGTGTACTTCTAGGGATGCCTTTATTATATTACATTATATATTTGTCTCTTTTTCATTAAATTTATATAGCTGAGACAGTGTCTGAGTTTTAAATTTCTATATTCCTAATTCCTGGAGCCCAATGGGGATTCAATAGAGGCTTTTATTGAATAAATTAATAAATGCTTCAATTAATGGGAAAACATAATAAACTTTTTCCAATGTACTTATTTCCTCTGCATAGACAGATAATTCTTCCTAGTTGGCTATGAATCACCTAGACATTTTATTTTCCTAGTGTTTTCTCTGCTCCCTGAGGGACACTGTCAGGGACAGGAGGAAATGATTTGCCAATCATTGTTTCACTGAGCACATTCTTTGATTCTATGGCTGGGTGATAAGGTTCTGGCTGCCTTTATTTCCTAACAATCTCAGAGACTAGAGATTCTATGCTGCATTCTATGGTGTTAAATAGTGGAAAAGGTTAACTTGAATGTCTTTCTTTTAAAGTATCTTAGAGGTCAATGTGTTGAAGACAATTACCAGAAGAGTAGAGTTTTCAAGTCCTTTATACAGCTAAGAGTTAGGTTTATTCCTGAACATTCAATCATTGATAGGAGACATCCTGCAGGACTTGCTAATGTGCAGTCCTGAGACAAGAAGCTTCTATAACAGTCTGGATTGTAGGTTTAAGTATCTGGAAATACATATGCAGACTTTTCCTAAACATAAATAAAATATATAAAGTGCTTATATAAAAAGTACAAGTCACTGTTTCTTTAGGAAATAAAAGTATGCAAAAGAACACCTTTATTTCCAAGTGCACATGAGCATCCATACTAACATGTTCATTTATGGATAAATGTTTGCTCTCCTTTATTATAAACTAAGTGGAGGGGCTGTTTCTGGGGTAAAGAGACAGATGAAATGCAGGCGAGACACATTCTAAACTATTTTAATTTTCTTTGAAACTCTAGAAGCCAAGAAGTTTCCTTTTTTGTGCTTTGAGATTGGATTACCTGTGGCCACAAAAAAAAAATAAATAAACCCACCTAATGCAAAATATGATAGAGTTCTGTTCTTAAGGATAAAAAGAAAGAAGATGCTGGGTGTGAGAACGACTCTGAGCTCGTCGCAGCTAATGACACAGTGACACCTCACCATCATTATTCCTCTGTGTCCAGCAGCTCAGCTTCAGTGAGGAAGTGCCCTCTGGCATAGAACTCATGTCCTCCTGGCTGTATGTGGCTGAGTTGAGCCTTAGCAACCACGAAAAGGGAAGGAAGGGTGAGCATAAATGAGGAGAAAAACTGGAGAGCAGTTTAATACTTACGCCACATCTCCAGAACAAAACAAATTCTCACCACAATATATGTGACTTCAAAATTCTAGGTTATTCATTCCACAAAAGAATCATTTGTGAATCATTTAAGATTATTAAAAAGTTATAGTAATAGTGGATAGTAAACATTTTAATAGCTTTACATGTATAGATCCTACCAAATGTGTTTCTGCACAGCAAATATAGGGGAAAGGCCAATGGACTTGCATATTGTCATTGCCTGTTTTTCCATGAAAATTAAGTTACTTCTCCGACATCAGCAAGACCACACTTAGAGATCTGCTTGTAGCAACTAGGACAACTCAGGTAATCAGGGAAATGTTTTGAGTGTAGTAGACCGTGGTGGACACATTAAGGCTTTGTGCTCTAGCTGCCCTTTCAAAAGTTCACAACCAGTGATGAACTGATGTAGGAGAATATACCTCTGACCATAGTGGCCAAACTCAAACAGGCATTGGAGCTCCTGAACTTTCTATGAGATCAGCTAAGTCTTCGTGACTATATTACTGCTAACTTCTCTGCCCACTCTCCTTTCTCCCTCCTCTCCCTTCCACAGAGTGCTTCTGAAAGGCCTTTCCAGAGAAACTGACTTGAACATGGAAGGAGCAAATGCCTGTGGGCTTGTGATAATATGACAAAATAATGACTGATCAGATTTCTCTGATAAATGCAAATATACATTCCATTAGCTGAGAAAGTGTTTAGATGTTTTACTAATCAACCCTTTGACAGCTGTGTGAGTTTGAATCATATGTCTAGATATTTTCACATAATTTGATGCTCTAAAATCAAATAGAAGCCATTCGGTTGGGACTGAAGATAATAAGATGATTGAATATGCAAGAGTCAGACAGCCTAGATGCAGTTCTTATAACATCAGCTGTTGGTCAGAAGTTGACTAACTTGGGTCAGTTAGTCAACTTCTTTAAGAGCAAGTGTGCTGCCCGGCGGGGCATGGCTCAGTGGTTGAGCATCGACCTAGGATCCAGGTGATCGGGGTTCAATTCCCAGCCAGGGCACATGCCCGGGTTGTGGGCTTGATTAATGACTCTCTCATCATTGATGTTTCTATCTCTCTCTCCCTCTCCTTTCCTCTCTCTGAAATCAATAAAGATATATTAAAAAAAAAAAAAAGCAAGTGTGCTCATTAATGAAATATGAGTGTTAATAACATCTTATACATAGGGTTCTTGCAATGCACAGCAAGACATGAGCATTCAATGGTTGGTCTCTCTGAGATCCACTCAGTCATGCAGGGTAAAGCCTAAAGTCCTGATGCCCACAAGGCCCTGAATAAGAGACCTTCTGATTGCTTTTCCAACCTCACTTGCAGTTTCTATCACACTTGATCTTCAGTGCATCTAAACACACTAGTGCAATCTTCCCTCATGATCTTGCATTGGCTGTTCCTTCATCTGAAGTGACTTCCCTCTGTACCTTTCCAGGTCTTTTCTCAAATATGCCTTCACTATGAGACTCACCTTTACCTTCCTATTCAAAATTGCAACAGTCCCCATGTCCTGCCCCCAAATCCTGATATTCTTTACCCATTTTAATTTTTTTCCCCTCAGTGCACATATTACCTTCTAACAGATTATATATATATGTGTGTGTATGTAATTATTTTTGTTTTTGTTTATCTATGAAGGCAGAAGTTTTTGCCTATTTGATATACTGTCTCATTCTAACTACCTAAAAAAGAACCAGGTGCAAAATAGACTGAGGCCATGATTGCAACTGCAGTATAGCCCAGCTTCCCCTCTCTTCCTGCTTAATTTACTCTTCCCCTGGTTCTAATACTAAAAACCTCCCCAATAAGCTTCCTGCATAGCTGCATTGTATACTTTAAGACTAACATAATGAGAGAGGCGCTAATACTTCATAACACCTTTGACGAAACTAACATGGAAAAAGATCAGACGACTTATTCAAGATTAAATAGCAACTAAGGATACACCTAAGGCCAGAAACTAGGTCCATCTGATTCCCAAGTCCAAGTTCTTTTCTACCAAGGAAGTCAAATTGATTTGCTTTTCTCTCTCTGTCTTCTGATGACACATAGATGGATTTCAAGATGACCCTCTTGTCTGTGATGATTTCTCTCAGAAAGTCCACAGCTATTCTCATGGGGTTGTGTGTAATGTCAGCCCCAAATTCAGAACTGAGCACGTGCTAACACCTCTGAAGCATGATTACAAAGACACCCCAAAGTCCTCACACTTATCCCTGGAATGCCTGCTCTAGTTCTTCTGGCTTTGCCATCCTTTGTTCTTTATTCAAAAAAGGGCATTATGCTAAGTGAAACAAGTCAGACAGAGAATGATAAATGCCATATGATTCAGTTATATGTGGAATCTAAAGAGCAAAATAAATAAACAAACAAAACAGAAACAGACTCATAGATATAGAGCCCACACTGATGGCTGCCAGATGGGTAGGAGTTTGGCAGACCTGGTGAAAAAGGTGAAAGGATTAAAAGTGGTCACAAAATTGTCACAGGATGTAAAGCAGGGTATAAGGAATATAGTCAATAACAGTGTAATAACTATGTATGATGCCAGATGGGTACTTGAAGTATCAGGGGACCTCTTTGTAGAGTATATGATTTTCTCACCACTGTGCTATGCACCTAAAATTAATATGAAATAATATTGAATGTAAACTGTAATCAAAAAATAAAAAAGAGGAGAGGTTATGATACATAAATGAATAGATCTAGTACTTGCTATAATCAGTTCGGCTCTAGCCATCACATTTAATAATGTAGATTCTCCAGTCAGACTGTTGGATAAATCCCCTGGCACAGCCTTCAAAGAGATCTTGGATTGGACAGCAGTGTAGGGTTTTTAAATACAGATTTTAAAATACACCCCTTTGTTATTGTTTAAATTTCATTTGTGATGCTTAACTATTTTTGTGGTTTAATATCTAAAATTTGTTTTGATGCCTTTAAAACTGGGATCTCTTTTCAACTAACTTTAAAAGACTAAACTGTATACTATAGTGGGGGAAAAATAAGGGGTCTTTACAATAGCAGGGACCTGGATTTATACCTTGGATACCTTGTCACATGAACTTGTGTTTCCTTGTGTATAAAAGTAATACAGGCAGACCTCATGTTTTCATTTTGCTTTATTGCACTTCACAGATATTGGGTTTTCATTAACATCAAGGCAAAACTCTCCAGCAGCAAAAACATTGCAACTTGCTGAGGGTTCAGATAATAGCCTTTTTATCAATAAAGTATTTTAATTACAGTATGTACATTGATATAACATTATTACACACTTAATAACTTATAACACAGTTAAACATAACTTTTTTATACTCTGGGAAACCTAACACTGTGTGTGACTAGCTTTTCTTTATATTTGTTTTATTGTGATCTGAAACTAAACTCACAATATCCTCAAGGTCCACATATACTACCTTACAGGTGTATTTCAATAATATATGTACTTAATATATTATACAGTTCTAAATGCTAGCTTTCCCTTCCTTTGCCCCCAAATTCCATGGCAGAATTTCCATAAGATCTTTCAGCAAATGGGCCAGCAAGAGCCTGGTGCTTCTCATTACCCATTCTATATTTAAGAATTATCAGTTTATTATTTTTTATTTCTAACCTATGGATTAGATAAATCAACAGTATCTTTCCCTTTGTTTCTCACCCAAGAGTAGTTATGTGGGAGCAAGTTACAAAGAGCAAGGCCATCCTCATATATTGAATACAAAAGGCTGTTGAAAGCTGTGTTCATGTCACAAATTCTGGATCGTTAGCATGCCTAGAAGGAGTGGGGGAGCCATTATAGATTTATTTGCAGGAGAAACAAAACTTCTCCTGGAAAAGAACTCAGTGACTAGGAAGTGAGGGTTGCTTTTGCAGACTTGACTGTGGGTCAATGAGGAAACAATGTACAATATGTTGTCTGTTGACTAGATTGAAGTTTGTCCTAGCTTCTGCAGACCTCACTAGAAAACCGTAGTGAGAAGAACATCAAAAAGCTATGTGGAAAGTGAAAGTGCTTTTGGTTGTAAAATTCTATAAAGCTCTGAGGACACATGATTGTGTTGCATATAAAACAATATAATGCCCCAAGTGGCAATAACTTTTTCCTACAAATGGGGGATTTTGCAGCAGGTGGACATACAAATAGGACCAGAAGCCTGAGTCATGAAATGATGACAGACAGCACCAGGCATTTGAGCGTCAGTGCCAGGGTGGAGGGAGGCTGGTGTGGAAGACTGGAGGACGACAGCCAGAACAAAGCAGGAACGCACGGGGCGAGAACAACACTTACAGGCCTACCTGAGATATCCTGTGGGAATTTCTGAGACCAATGGACTTGAGCTGCCGCAGCATGAATGAAGGTAGACACAAACTTTTGCCTTAACACCATTTTTTTTAGTCCTGTTTATCCCCAAGTGAAGTTAAACTAGGAAATAGGCATTTCAATAAGTTCACTGCTCTCCATTTTCTTTGTGTGTGGACTTGGCTTTGAAACTAAATAGACTCTCCTAATAAAAAATATTTTTTAAAAAGAGGAAATTATTTTATTTGCAATAGGGTTTTAGGTGAGTTGGAACATTGGAGATCTTTAGTCTTCTGAAGAGGTCGTCCATTTAACCTCTCTTCTTATGAAACATATTTCAATATACTGTTAATCTGATTTTATACTAAAGGGTATGAAATGTGACCTCAACACAAACATTGTGTTAGAGTTTTCATGTTTGAAGAAAGCTGGCAGCTATGAGTAGCCACACTTTCTCAACCCAACCACACCTTCTGGGGGGAAAATTTCACATACACAACATCTCCTTCCTTGGAGCAGGATGTAGTAAAAACAAATGTTTTCATTTCTAAGATAGAGAGACATAAAGGCAATAGGACCAATCTGTTTTTGCAAAACACAGATAAATGTCCATTCATTCATTCTTATTTAATTCTCCTATTCTTTCTCTCTCTCTTACCCTCTCTATCTCTGTCTCTCCGTCTCTCTCTTGAATAATCCTGTGGAGCCTAGATTGGATCCCACCATGACACTTTCTCTGAACCATCTCAGCCCAAATTGGTCTGGCTCTCAGAGGAGCCCCCATACCCCTTCATTTGTTCCAGCTGTGACCAAGATTATATCCATCATCTCTTGCCCAGCCAGGCTTGGCTCAGCGGTTGAGCGTCGACCTAGGATACAGGCGATTGAGGTTCGATTCCCGGTCAGGGCACATGCCCAGGTTGCAGGCTAGCCAATCAGTGACTCTCATCATTGATGTTTCTCCCTCTGTCTCTCCCTCTCCTTTCCTCTCTCTGAAATCAATAAAGATATATTAAAAAAAAACAAAAAAACATTATATCCATCATCTCTTAATGTGTGTACAAATTTGTTCTCCTTGTTTGACTGTAAGGTCATCAGTATTAATGACCATGGCTTTCTTATCTCTCAAATTCCCTTGCTCAAGAATATATGTTGATTCATTATTAATAAAATTAGTGAATGGTATCATTGTAAATGTTGCTCAGTGTAAATGAGCAAACTTCTGATTATAGACTCTGAAGGACTCAGGTATGAGCCAGCTGCTCCTCCCGTTTTAACCACTTACTCAAAACAACTGGCCTCTTCGAATTCTAACTTGTATCAATCTTTGTGTTCAAACGTCTTAGTTATAGCTCTTTATCCTCTTGTTTCTCACTTAGCATTCAACAGTGGGACTTGGGATACGGAATGCCCTGCCAGTTTCTCTCAGGTTTCCTTCAGCTCACAGCATTCAGTACTGCAGAGAACCCAGAGTTGTGCCTATTGACCTGTCAGTGTCATCAAGCAAAGAGGTTCCTAAGTGGACACTGAGGAATTTTAATGAAGGGAAGGTTGCTATTGTGTTGGTAAGTGTGTGAGCTACCACCGTCAAAGGGAAGAGTTATGGGTGAGAGGATGTGCCTAATGCAAATTCCCTTAAGGCACATTGCAAATAAGATCACTCTTTAAAAAAACCCTTTGAAAATGAACCTCTGAGGGAAGGAGCCAAGCACCCTGGATGGATATAAAGGTAAAAATGAAAAGGAAAGAGCTGTCACCTGGACTCTGGCTTCTCCTTTCTCCTTTTCTTTAGGGCTCCTTTCCCTACTCTGCATATGTCAATCTAGTATAATTAACTTCAATACTCAACTTACCCCACTCATATGGGGAGAAGTCATATATATTCTCACTTTTGTTCATTTCACTTGAAATAGTTTAAACTCCAAATCATCCTACTTATGTGCTGTTGGTTTCTATTCCCGTAGAGTTTTTGGACCCCAACCTGTGTACTCCAATGAATATTAGTGGGGAGGTGGAGAATAGTGTTTATTGAACACCTACTGTGTGAATGATATTAAGTGTTTTATGTGTAGTCACATTTAATTCCAGCACAAAATTTATCTCCCTCCTCCAGAGTAAGTAAAAGCTATTGATTTTAGACCTTACATACTTCTAGCATCTCTCCCCAAATGCATCACTAGTATTTTGGTCAATTAACTAGTTATTTTTTCTGTAGGACCTTCCTTACCTTCACTCCTGTTATTCATTACCCGGCAACCTCCTTCAACTTTGACACCATGTCAGGTCTGAGTGCTGCCATATTGTTTCTATTTGATGCATATAATCAACATTCTCCACTTTCTTTGCAATACCCATCAATTAGGTTTTCAAGCAACAAAAATATATTGAACAGCTGCTAGGTCTTATTACATTAGATGCTAAGAGTATGAAGAAGAATTCCTTTTAGCCCTTGCCACATGTAATCAAGTAAAAAATGATACACTATAGTAGTAAGTACAATAAAAAAGGCAAAGGCAGATGTAGGGTTTGTGGAGCCAGAAGCTTAGTGATTTGAAGTGTACGCTCTAGGAAAAAGAATGAAAAACTTCAAATACAAAATTAGCTCTGAATATTAATGATAAAATATCCAAATACAATAAAAATTATTTACAAAGAATAAATAGCATACAAATAACAAAATTTAGAAAAACCACCTATTTATTATTAACTGACATCTGTTTAATAGCTTTTCTCTACATTTTTAACTGCAAATTATTTTATTTCCTTTTTGTATGACATCAATTTCATAGCATAATTATATACATACATATGTTATCTAGATGGATAGATAATTCAATATTGCTTCTAGCTACTTGATTCACCTTATTTATTCGTATTTTTTGATAGGAAAGTATCTTTTAGCCCGGCTGGACGTGGCTCAGTGGTTGAGCATTAACCTAGGATCCAGGCAATCGGGGTTCGATGCCCTGTCAGGGAACATGCCCGGGTTTCGGGCTGCAGCTGATCAATGACTCTCTCATCATTGATGTTTCTATCTCTCTCTCTCCCTCTCCTTTCCTCTCTCTGAAATCAATAAAGATACATTTTTTTTTTAAAAAAGTTTCTTTTAGCTACAGAAGTTCTTATAGGTACTGCCATGTAAATTTTAGATTTGCTTTTAAGTTTAGAGGAAAATATTTCAAGAGTATTTGGTGTGTGAGCTATGAGATTCAGAAGAATTTCCCTAGGGTAGCTTTCAGTCCCTCACTTACCAAACCTTGTTTCCACTTAGCTACATACATACTCCTTTCTACCACTAAGTGATACATCTATTTTGTGACACACCTTGGCCTCTGTGCCTTTTTGTCATGATATCGATTTGGCATGTTGAGGGGTTTGAGGACTCTTAGAAGTCGTCTCTATGCTATACACTAAAGTGATAGTTGAACAATTATGAATATACCAAACTGAATGTGTTTCTGACCCAACTTCTCTTTAGTTGGATCCTAAAAATGCCCATGCCATCCCAACAGTGCTCAACAAGTGGAGAGAAATGAAAGATGTTAAAATGAAAGGAGGTCCGGCCGGGCGTGGCTCAGCGGTTGAGCCTCGGCCTAGAATCCAGTAGATCGGTTCTATTCCTGGTCAAGGCACATGCCAGGGTTGCAGGCTGCATGCCCAGTCGTGGGCTTGCAGGAGACAGCCAATCAGTGACTCTCTCATCATTGGCGTTTCTATCTCTCTCTCTCTCCTTTCCTCCCTCTGAAATCAATAAAGACATTTAAAAAAATGAAATGATGCATCAGACTATGGTTAAAATACCTGATTTATGTTTAGTTTTAAAAGTATAATTGTCTGGGGTGCTGGCTCCTGGCTTGGTGGGGCTACTACATCTCTACTCTAAGCAGTGTATTCCAAGGGCACCGGGGGAAACATGTACTGGGGTAAGGGCAGCCACCCTCCAAAGACACATGTAGGCAGCTGCATTGGTTACCGTGCTACTGCAGAGGAAGGTGAATGCTCCCCAAGTCAGCCTGTGGTGGGGACAAAGCTGAGGTCTGCTCCAAGTGCCTCTCTGTTTACCATGCCTTCTCCTCTTCTTCCCAAACAGTGGTTCTGCAAGCTGTATTTTTTTGTTTAATCTTTTAGGAAGTTTTCAAAACACACATTCCCAGCTTATGTGTCAACTAAAAAGGAAAACGTGATCCAGTTTCCTTCTGCTGTCTTGCCATGTTTCTTTCTCATTATAATAGCATTTTCTAATATTGCTTTTTGATTTGTAGTTATGGTCTGGATTTCCTCTGAGGATTACCACCACTTTTGAGAGTTTCTTCAGTTTGAGTTTTAATTCATATATTGGGAGAAATTTCTCTAAGTATCAGTTTCTGGGGCTGGTTTGAAGATTTGACCTTTTTTTTTTTTTCAGATTCTGTTCTTTCTCGATAGTAACAGAAAATCAAAGAATTTTTGAGTCCCATTCTCCTTAGGTAGGTAGCCTTATTTATTACAGTTTTACCTTCCACCTGCTTCCAGCACTCAGCTTCATTGTATAAAAATAACTATTTCTCACTGGAAAGTTAATTAAAATTCAGTATAATAAAGAAAATAGAACTTAGGGAAAATGGAACAAAACAAAAGGGAACAAAAGGATTATTGTGAAATCAAGAAAAGCAATAATTAAAAGTCAGAAACTTAGAGATTAGCTCATGAACAACCACCAATTCTTTGTGGCTTTATTGCCCTTCATCCTCAGACTTTCCTCTTTCTCCCCAGCCAGGGCTTTCTCCTGAGTATCGTTCTTTGATTAAACAGATGATGCTATGAGTCATGTTAGAACACTGTCAATTTTTCAAACTATACAGTCACTAAAATAAAGGAAGGGATTATCATTCTTTGTTCTACCATCTGTGGAGGGAAGAAGTTACTACATCTGTTCAGATCAAGAAGACAGGACTATGACTAACTAATAGATTAACAAAAATGCTCTGGGTTACCTCTGTGAATGACACACTTCCAGTCACCAGAAGTGACTAAGCAGAGCCTGCATATTGTAACTGAACCCAGAATGGTTGCCTTCTGGAACAAAACTGAAACTGGTGAGACAAGTGCTGTTGAAAAGGAAAGAGGTTTTTCATGTGCCTGCAACCCAAGGAGATGAGGGACTCTGGTCCCAGAGCCTGTCTTAACATCTCAGTGCAGGCAGAAGTTTTCATAGGGAGGGAGAGGGAAAGTAGAAAAAAGAGATCAGGGGGAGGAGATTGAGAGTACTTCTCAATCTCATCGTGCAAACCAACACAGTTTGTTCAGATAACCAGTTGTGGTCAGCAAATCTCCCGGAGCTGGTGTGTACAAATGTCATAGTCTGTCTCCCCTGAAGTCAGCTCCTATAATTCTCAAGGAAACAGGCTGCTTATCAGCAATTACACATCAGCCAGAGTCAGCATCCACAGAAATTCTGTTAAAATAAAATAATGATGGGGTATCTTACAATTCCCCATTGTTACAGTGTCCCACTGTCAATTTCTCCTTTCATATCTATGAAACTTTTGAATTTTCTGGAGGAAATAATTAGTAATATTGAAGATAGTCATCTAGTAATGATGTAAAGGGAAGAAGAGAGAGACCTGAACATCAAAAAAAAAAAAAAAAGAAAGAGCTCTGTGAGAACTATCTGATTTATCAGAAAAAGCAATATAAGAATAACAAATAGGCATACCAGAAGAAGAAGAACAGAGGGAGGGAGAAGGGAACAGAGAGCCTATTCAAATGACTAGTGGATGAGAACTTCCCAAACTTACAGAAAAAACTAAATCTTCAAATTCAAGAAACAAACTGGACATTTCAATCCAAAGAGGTCTTCTCTAAGGCATATTGTATTAAAACTGTCAAAAATTAATGACAAAGAAAGAACTTTGAAAGTAACCAGGGAAAAGAAGGAAGTGACCTATATAAGAAAGCCCACCAGGTTTTCATGACTTCTCAGTAGAATTTCTACAAGCCAGAAGAGAGTGGAACAAAATATTCAAACTACTGAAAGAGAGAAATTACAAGCCAAGAATAATATATCCAGCAAAGTTATCTTTTAAATATGAAGAGAAATAAAGATTTTCCAGACATATAGAAGCTCAGAGAATTTATCACCAGAAGGCCTTCATTGCAAGAAATAGTCAAAGATGTTATTCTACCTGAAACAAAAAACAAAATGTCACAACACTATGAGTAAGGTCACAAAAAGCAACAACTTTACAGCATAAACAGGTATAATTTGTGACAACAAAAACATAAAAGGGGAGGGGACAAAGGTCTAAATTTTCAAAGTAGGATAGAAATCAGATGCAAAAAGAAGAAAAAACCTACTATACATATGGAACATATTTTTAATGAACCTAATGGTAACCACACACAAAATCCCAAAACTGAGACATATAGCTTAGAAAGGAAGGAAATGGAAGGAAAAAGTGTGGAATACCACCAAATAAAAACAACATACAGAAACAGAAAGAAAAAGAACCAATGAAGGAACAGAGCTACAAGAAAACAAACAAAAAAAAAAATGGCTATAGGAAATCCTCCGACATGAATAATTACCCTAAATATAAATGGTCTGAATTCACCAATAAAGAAGTACAGAGTAACAGAGTGGATCAGAAAACAAATTCCATCCATATGCTGGCTTCAGTAGCACACAAAATCCCAAAACTAAGACATATAGCTTGGAAAGGAAGGAAACAGAGGGAAAAGGTGTGGAATATATGCTGCTTAGTCACATTTAAGCGGCAAAAACAAAGGTAAATTCAAAATAAAAGGGTAGAAAATGATTCTTCAAGCAAATAGGATTTACATAAAAGCAGGTATAAACACACATATCTGACAAAATAGATTTCAAGATAACAAGGGTAACAAGAGACAAAGATGCACATTTTATGATGACAAAGGGGACACTATATCAAGAAGACATAACATGTCTTAAGAAATATGCATGTAATCAGGGATCACCAAAATTTATAAAACTACTCACAGAACTAAAGGGAGAAACAAAATCACAATCATAGTTAGGACCTTACTACATCATTGACAGCTCTAGATACATCATCCAAACAGAAAATTGATAAAGAAATATTGGCTTTAATTGACACATTAGACCAAATGGACATAGTTGATATTTACAGAGCCTCTCATCCCAGAACAACATACTATACATTCTTCTCCAATGCACATGGAACATTCTCAAAGAGAGACCATACATTGGGTGACAAAACTACCTCAATGAATTCAAGAAGATTGAAATTATACCAAGCATATTCTCTCAACATGATGCCTTGAAATTAGAAGTCAAATGCAAAAAGGAAGTAAAAAAAAAACAAATTATGTGGAGGTTAAACAATATACTATTAAAAAAATCACTGGGTCAAAGAAGAAATAAAAGTGAGTTCAAAAGTTATATAGAGACAAATGGGAATAAGAATATGACATATCAAAATTTCTGAAATGCAGTGAAAGCTGTCTAAGATGGAAGTTTATATCATCACAGGTCTATCTCAGGAAACCAGAGAAATCCCAAGAAAACAACCTAACATTACATCTTAAAGAACTAGAAAAAGAAAGAAAACAACCCAAAGTCAGCTTAAAAAATTAATAATAGCTCTTTTTACAATAGCTAAGATCTGGAAACAGTGCAAGTGCCCATCAGTAGATGAGTGGATAAAAAAGCTGTAGAACATTTACACCATGGAATACTATGCAGCTGTAAAAAAGAAGAATCTCTTCCCCTTTGAGGCAGCATGGAGAGAACTGAAGAGTGTTACACTAAGCAAAATAAACCAGTCAGAGAAAGACAATTATCACCTGATCTCATGTATATATGGAAACTAATGAACAAAATAAACTGATAAACAAAATAGATCTAGAGACATGGGAGCATAGAACAGACTGACAAATCTCAGAGGGAAGGGGGAGGGAGGGAAGAAATTAGCCAAAGAACTTATATGCATATATGTGTGACACATAAGCACAGACAATAGTGCTGTGAAGGCCTTGGGGGGGGGGCAGGGTAGTATGGAGAGCGTCAATGGGGGGAAAACTGGACATCTGTAATACTTTCAATGCTAAAGACACATTAATAATAATAATAATAATAGCAGAATTGAATAAAATAGAGAACAAAAAGACTATACAAAATATTAATACAACAAATAACTGGTTCTTTGAAAATATTAATAAAATTTACAACCCCCTGGCTAGACTCCCTAAGGAAAAAAGAGAAAACACCCATATAAACAAAGTTAGAAATGAGAGAGGAGAAGTCACCATAGACATCACAGATATACAAAGGATCACACTAGAATAATATGAAAGACTATCTGCCACCAAATTCAATTACCTAGAAGAAAGGATAAGTTCCTAGAAATATATAACCTTCCTAGACTGAATCATGAAGAAAAGGAAAATCTAAATAACTGATCAACAGTGAGGAAATTGAAACAATCATAAAAAAAATAAATAAATAAAAGTACAGGCCCAGATGGCTTAACCAGTGAATTCTACCAAACATTAATAGATGATTTGAAACCTGGTATTTTCAAACTCTTCCAAATAATTGAAGAGGATGCAATACTGCCTAACATATTCTATGAGACCAAAATAACCCTGATACTAAAACCTGGCAAGGATAACACACAAAAAAAGAAAACTGCAGGCCAATATCACTGATTAATAAAGATGCAAAAATCCTAAACAAAATGCTAACAAATGAAATACAGCCCCACGATCCAGTGGGGTTCACTCCAGAGGCAGGAAGCTGTTTCCACATATGCACATAGATCAGTGCGATACACAGTAACAAAGAAAGGATAAAAACCAAGTGCCCTGGATTGAAAATGGCTACACTGACACTCTCCCGGGACAAATCTGGATTTACAGATAAGACATACGTAAATCATCTTAAATAATCAACTGAGGATGAGCTGGAGAGCACCCTCATAACCAAGGAGGAAAGTGGAGACTGCACAGAGGCTGGTAGGAAGTGCAGAGAACGGAGAGGGCTGGCTGGGCTCCCACAGGCAGCAGCTGAAGGTCTGAGGGAGATCTCAGCTGTGGGGGTTCCCTCTGAGGACTCTGGGGCCTAAACCCCAGGCTGGGCTTCCCAGCCCAGAGCACCAGAACTAAGAAAGGTGTCCACATAACAACTGTCTGTGAAAAGCAGCTGGGTTTCTGTCTGCCAGGGAGAGATGGCTGGACCTCTTAAAGGGCCAAAGCACAAAGTTTTGAGTGCAGCCGCTCATCTTGGGCTCCAGCAGAGGGTGGTCAGAGTGGACTGGAGCTGTGTGAGGAGAGCCTAGGGCTGTGGGCTCTGGAGATAGAGCTCAGAGGACACCCCTCTGGATTCCTGTACTGAGTCATTCCCCCAGACTGCAGAGGATATCGTTTTCTGGCAGACATTTACCTTCCAAGCAGCTTTTGCCTAAAGGGGAAGCAATTGCCCTGCACTGCTGGAAAACCTCTGGTCCTACCCAGAGGAGTTGCTATAGTCTGAGGCTCATTAATAGAATCAGATTAATCAGATTGCAGGCAGGGGCAGACCTCACAGTGCTTTGAGTCTTTGCCTGATCTGCTTCTGGAACCCAGCCTTGAAAAAGCAGACATTGGTGTGTAACTTGGTCTTGTCCAATTTCACCCAGGCCCAACAGAGGAGACCTCAAACTGAGGGGTGTTGATAGTTCCAAACAGGGTATTTAGGGCCAGTCACAAACTGTCTGACATTAGCCTGCACCAGAGACCATCCAAAAGGACTCTGAGAGTCCAAGCAGATCTACCTAATACATAGACACAAACCCAAACAGGCAGCTAAAATGGGGAAACAAAAAAACAAGCCCCAAATGAAAGAACAAGAGAGGTCTCCAGAAAAATAGCTAAGTGAAATGGAGATAAGCAATCTATCAGATATAGAGTTCAGAATACTGATTGTAAGAATGCTCAACAGCATGAAGAAAGATACGGAAACTATGAAGGAAATTAAGAATAACATAGCAGAAATTAATACATTGAAGGTATAAATAGCAGATTAGAGAAAGCTGAGGATTGGATGAGTAAATTAGAAGACAGTGTAGAAAAAAATCACTCAATCAGAAAAGAAAAAAGAAAAAAGAATTAAAAAACAGGAGGACAGTCTAAAGGAGCTGTGGGACAACATGAAACATAACAATATTCTCATCAGAGGAGTGACAGAAGAGGTCCAAAGTAAGCAAGGGTTAGAGAACCTGTTTGAAGAAATAATAGCAGAAAGCTTCCCTAACCTGGTGAATAAAAAAGTCACACAACTTCAGGAGGCACAGAGAGTCCTGAGCAAGAAGAATCCAAAGAAACCCATGCCCAGACACATCATAATTAAACTGCCAAAAAATTCTAGACAAAGAGAAAATCTTAAAGGCAGCAAGAGAAAAGCAAGCTGTTACCTATAAGGAGCTCCCATAAAGTTGTCAGCTGAGTTCTCATCAGTAACTCTACCAGCCATAAGGGAATGGAATGAAGTATTCAAGGTAATGCAAAATAAAGATCTGAAACCAAGACTACTCTATACAGCAAGACTATCATTCAGGATAGATGGTGAAATAAAGAGCTTCCCAAATGAAATGAAAAAAAGTTTAAAGGAGTTTATCACCACCAAACAAGCATAGCAGGAAATGTTAAAGGAACTACTATAATTAGAAGTAAAAGTAGAGAGAGAAACATAGGCATAAAGAATTAAAGTAGCAATAGATAAGTATCTGTCAATAATAACCTTAAATGTAAGTGGATTAAATGCCCCCCCAAAAAGACATAAGGTGGCTGAATGGATAAGAAAATATGACCCAAATATATGCTGTCTACAGTAGATGCACCTCAGAACAAAAGACTCACACAGGATGAGAGTAAAGGGATGGAAAAAAGTTTTCCATGCAAATAAAAATGAAAAAAAAGCTGGGGTAGCAATACTCATCTGTGAAAAAATAGACTTCAAAATGAAGACCATAACAAGAGACAAGAAAAGTCATTACATAGTACTAAAGGGATCTATCCAACAAGAGTATATAACCCTGATAAACTTATATGCACCCAATATAGGAGCATCTAAATTTATTAAAAAACAAAAAAACAAAAAACTTATAGAGGATTTTAAGGGAGAGATTGACAGCAATACAGTCACACTAAGGGATCTTGACACCTCACTGACTTCACTGGATAGACTTCCAGACAAAAAATCAACAAGGAAACAGTGACTCTAAATGACACATTAGATCAGATGGGTTTAATTGACACTTACAGAACATTTCACTCCAAAGCTGCAGAATATACATTCTTCTCAAGTTCACATGGGACATTCTCAAAGACAGATCACATGTTAGGAAGCAAAACAAGTTTCTACAAGGAGTGGATAAAAAAAGCTGTGGTACATTTACAACATGGAATACTATACAGCTGTAAAAAAAGAAGGATCTCTTATCCTTTGGGACAGCATGGAAGGCACTGGAAAGTATTATGCTAAATGAAATAAGCAAGTCAGAGAAAGACAAGTATCACATGATCTCACTCATATGTGTAATGTAATAAACAAAATAAACTGATGAACCAAATAGATCCAGGGACATGGAAGCATGGAAGAGACTGAGGGATCTCAGAGGGGGTGGGGAGAGATTAATCAAAGAACTTATATGTTTATAAGCATAACCCATGGACCTAGACATTGGTATGGGGAAGGCCTGAGGGTGGGGTGGTGAAGGGTAGAGGGGGTCAATGGGGAGGAAAGGGGACATTTGCAATACTTTCAACAATAAAGATTAAAAAAATCAAATGATCTTATCAGTGGATGCAGAAAAGTCATTTGATAAGATACAGCATTCATTTATGATTAAGACACTCAATAAAATAGATATAGAAGGAAATAACCTCAACATAATAAAGGCCATATATGACAAACTGTCAGCCAATATCATTCTCAATGATGAAACACTGAAAGTTTGCCCTGGCTGGTGTGGCTCAGTTTTTTGGGCATCATCTTGCACTGAAAGGTTGCTGGTCTGATTCCTGGTCAGTGCACATGCCCAAGATAAGGGTTTGATCACTGGTAAGGGGAATGCAGGAGATAGCCAATCACCTCTCTCACATCCATGTTTCTCTCTCTCTCCCTCTCTCTCTCTAAAAAATCAATAAAAGCCCTGCCAGGCGTGGCTCAGTGGTTGAGAGTCGACCTAAGATCCAGGTGATTGGGGTTCGATTCCTGGTCAGGGCACATGCCTGGGTTGTGGGCTCAATCAATGACTCTGTCATCATTGATGTTTCTATCTCTCTCTCCCACTCCTTCCCTCTCTCTGAAGTTAATAAAGATATATTAAAAAAAAAAAGAAAGACAATAAAATATGGTCCAAATATTAAAAATAAATAAATAATAAAATAAATAAAAAATCAATAAAAATATTTTTTACAACCTGAAAGTGTTTCCTCTAAAATCAGGAACAATACAAGGATGCCCACTCTCACCACTCTTATTCGACATAGTTCTGGAAGTCCTAGCCAGAGAAATCGGGCAAGAGAAAGAAAGAAAAGGCATCCAAACTGGGAAGGAAGAAGTAAAACTGTCTCTTTTTTCAGATGACATGATTCTGTACATAGAAAACCCTAAAGACCACACCAAAAAATAAAAACTATTAGAAACAATAAACAAATACAAAATCAATGTACAAAAATCCACTGCTTTCCTACATACTAACAATGAAACTTCAGAAAAATACATGAAAAAAAAATTTCCTTTTGCAATTTCAAAGAAAAGAATAAAGTACTTACGAATAAACTTAACAAATGATGTGAAAGACCTGTATACTGAAAATTACACTGTATCATTGAAAGAGATTGAAATGAAAAGATACTTCGTGTTCATGGATTGACAGAATTAACAAAGTTAAAATGTTCATATTACCCAAAGCAATGTAGAGATTCAACAAAATTCTCATCAAAATCACAATGTCACTTTTTAAATAAATAGAACAAAAAAAATCATCAGATTTGTATAGGACCCCAAAAGACCTTGGATAGTAAAAACAATCTTGAAAAAAAATAAAGAACAAAACTGGAGGTATCACACTACATGATTTCAAATTATACTACAGAGCTACAATAATCAAAACAGCATAGTGTTGACAGAAACAGACACACGGATCAGTGGAACAGAATATAGAGCCCAGAAATAAATCTGCATTTATATGAGCAGACATTTTTTGACAAAGGAGCCAAAAGCGCAGAGTGGAGGAAAGATAGTTTCTTCAATAAATGGTGCTGGGAAGACTGGAAAGCCACATGCAAAAGAATGAAAACTGGATTAGTTTGTCCCCATGTACAAAAATGAACTCAAGATGGATCAAAGACCTAAATATATTATTTGAAACAATAAATTACATACAAGAAAACATAGGTACTAAACTTATGCACCTTGGTCCTATAAAACATTTTCTGAATTTGACCCCAAAGGCAAGGGAATAAAGTAAAAAAATAAGTGAATGGGACTATATCAAACTAAAAAGCTTCTGCATAGCAAAAGAAACTAACAACAGCACAGAAAAAGCAACTGACCCAAATGGAAGATGATCTTTGCATACACAGCTCTGACAAAAGGTTAATATCCAAAATATATGAAGAACTCATAAAACTCAACACTGAACAAACAAACCAATTAAAAAATGGTCAGAAGACCTGAACAGACAATTATCCCAAGAAGGCAACAAATAGCCAAGAGATATATAAGATGTTCAATTGTATTACCTATTAGGAAAACACAATTCAAAACCACAATGAGATTATACCTCACACCTGTTAGAATGGCTATGATAAACAAGACAAGTAATAACAAGTATTGGAGAGGTTGTGGAGAAAAGGGAACCCTCCTTCACTGCTGGTGGGAATGTAGACTGGTACAACTACTAAGGAAAACATCTGGGGTTCCTCAAAAAATTAAGGATAGAGTTACCATAGACTCAGCAATCCCTCTCCTGGGCATCTATCCCAAAAGCTCAAAAACATGTATTCACAAAGATATATGCACCCCTATGTTTATTGCAGCATTATTAATGGTGACCAAGACATGGGGACAAACCAAAGCATCCTTCAATAGAGAACTGGGTGAAGAAGATGTGGGACATATACACAGTGGATACTACTCAGTCATAAGAAAAGATGAAATACTGCCATCTGCATCAACATGGATGGACCTTGAGAATATTATGCTAAGTGAAATAAGTCAGTCATAAAAACTAAGAACCATATAATTTCACTTATATGTGGGATATAAAACTGAAACTCATGGACACAGAGAGAAATGTGGTGGTTAGCAGAGGGAAGGTTGTAGGGAGGTGGTGGGGGGTGGATGGGGCCTAATATATGGTGATAGAACATAGTATGACTTTGAGTTGTGGGTACATGGTACAATATACAGATCTTGTATCAAAGAAATGTACACCTGAAACCTATATGATCCCATTAACCAATGTCACGTCAATAAATTTGATCATAAATTAAGAAGGAAAAAAAAAAGAAAACCAAAATTAAAAATTTCTCCTAAAATGGACATGAGTCCTTGTGGTATCCATGAAAATGGACTCAGAAAACAACTTCCAGTTCCCTCAAAGAGAGGAATGTGATGGTCCTATGTTTGCTGAAGCCAGGTAGACAGTTGCCTGATTTTGGTGATACTTGTTTATACCTCAGCTGAGGTGTTAATGTAAGTACCAACAAGAGGATTTGATGGTCATGCAAACACCTCCTTGTTCTGCTAATATATAACTTAAGATAATTTTATTGTCTAACAATTTTGGCTAGAGTCCAGAGTTCTCTGAATATTAGCAAGTGAAGTGGAAGTTTTATTGGCTATGGTGATTAAAGTCTTTGAGAGATTTTTGTAGTACATCTTGATGTATAGCTATTCCCTCCCAGGGCAACAGAGTATATCCAAAAAATATTCATTACCATCTGGGATTTCTCTAGGAATATCACAGGCCACTCAGGTGAATATTGATTGCTTACCCTGGAGTCCCATCTGTTCAAACAGTTTTACTCACTTACTTGTAGATCTCAGGAAGAAACAGTTCTCCTTTGGGTCTCCCTGAACAGGTTAAAAGCATATAGAGTTGAAGTGCATGTTCTAGTGGGACCTACAGGTGAAGCTGCTGTCTTTCAGGAGAAAAAGTTACTTTACTTGGGCATGTAAATTATAGAGCAAGTCCAATTCCAGCAGAAGGATGGGACATTCAGACAAATAGAGGAAGCTGTGTCATAATTTAAGATCTCTGAGTTGGCATTCTAAAGGCTGGAAGAAGGCTGGTTGCTGCATTTGTCCCATATCCCCTGTGGCTGAGACTTTTGTGTTAAAGATGTAGCATGTGGCTCCCATGTCTACTAAGAAATCAATCAACTTGTTCCCCACTGTCAGTTGTATCTGGGGCTTCTGTTGGGAAATAATGATCGGTCAGGAGGTATCCAAAGGAGCCCCTGGGCCTCCTCATTTGTTATCTGAGTCACCACTCAACTTTACTATCTGCCTATGTGTCTTTATTTTTTAATTCATTTTTTTTTCTATACCCATTGCTAGCCACCCAAGGCTTTTTGCCTTGATGACTACCTGGCCTATTGTCCATGATCCAAACTTGTCTGTCTAACTCTCTACCATATTTTTTCCTTACAGATCTTGGCTTTGAATCCTTTCAGGGAAAATGGGTGCAGGGTCTCCTCTATAGCTGCTTCTTGCTGAAGAAGGGAGTCATTTTTCTCAGAGACAAGAAGTCCATACTCTCTGTCAGAGGGACAATAAGGCCTGGGCATAGAAGGAGATTGTGATGGTGTCTAGGGGCGTTATTCTCTGTGCACAAGTAGGGCTTGTAACCTGGTGGAGACAAACTGTGTTATAAATCTCAATATTATTGAGGTGAAAGCAAGAAAAATTCAAGATGCAGTTTTATTTATAAGTGAAAAATAAAACTTTGAAGAAAATTAACTGAACTACAATATAATTTTCATAATTGTGCATTATAGATTCTTCCTGGGAGGCTTTTCTTGGAAATTTATAAGGGTGTTGTGTTGTGTGGCTGTGGTGCATGGGGAGGCATCATTCCCTCCTCTGTGAGTGTAACTGGCACCACTCCTTCAGTGAGATTCTCACTAATTCTGTCCTTCAGATTCAAAATGGCCCTGTACTGCTGAGCTTCCTCCTGTAGAAGGTCCAGCTGGCTTAACCTAACCTGAACCTGTTTTGCACTCCTTCTTGAGGAGCTAGGGTTAAAAATCCAGACAGAGATTAAGTGGTATGGCTCTGGAGTAAGGGCCTGTTTTCTCCCATGAGTGCCTGACCACACTGGCCCAAATCAGGAGACCCATTAGCCTAATCCTCTGACCCCAGTCACCTTGCACTATAAACGCTGTGCCTTGTGGAAGGGACTGTGGGTTGTGGCCAACCTGGGCCCACTCTACAGTCTTTCTTTGAAAAGTTCTTGAGGAAATTCAGGAAAATTCAGGTAGTGGTGGAGAGGTCGACAGGTGAAGGCAAATGCTGAGGTGCCTTGGGCCATTTAATGATCTGCCTCTGGCTCACGGCTGGAGGAAGCTGACTCTTGTACACAGCACCTCTCACATATACCCAGACCCAATAGAGGCAACCACAAGCAGGGAATCATGTGGTAGCTCCAGACAGGTAACCCAAGGCTGGTTACAAGCAACATCTGACATCTACCTGCACCAGAAACCCTCCCAAGTAGATCCAGAACCAACAAACCAGTGGTGGACTTCAGACCACACCAGAGCTTGACCCAACTAGCCACACTAGCAGCACACCCAAAGGGGGATTCCAGCAGATACCAAATGCTGCTGGAACAACTCCGCTTCAAGGGCAGTCCTTGCACAGTGAGTCTTACACAGTGATCAAGGTTTATCCTTATCATCAGCCAGCCTAAAGGGTTAAAATTCCAGCTATGAAAAGGTCAACAGCATTTAAGATTCAACTACAACAGGAGGGTGCACACAACCCACAAGAAACATTCCTGGAGCATGGCGCTCAGGTGATCTGGAAGATTGTGTCTCTGAGCCCAACAAGAGACTTATGTCATAAAGCAGTCATAACAAGTTTGGGAGTCATAACAGATCTACTTAATACACAGAGACAAAACGGGAACACAAAGAAATGTTCCCCAAATGAGAAAACAAGAGAAATCCCCAGAAAAAGAATTAAATGAAATGGGAGCAACCAAAATACCAGAAGCAGAGTTTAAAACAATGGTTATAAAGATGCTCAAGGACTTTAGGAGAAGAATGGATGATTTCATTGAGAACTTAAACAGAGATAGTAAGCATTAAAAAAGATATAGAAAAGATTTTTAAAAACTAGTCCAATGAAGAATACAGTATCTGGAATGAAGAATACAGTAGAAGTAATCAACAGCAGGTGAATTAAAACAGAGAATACAATCAGTGATTTAGAGGTCAAGATAACAGAAAACACCTGAACAGAGCAAAATATTTTTTTAAAAATTAAGACAGTCTAAGGGACTTACGGGAAAACATCAAGAGTAATGACATCTTCATCATAGTAGTACCAGAGGAAGAAGAAGAGAGAGAAAGGACTTGAGAACCTATTTGAAGAAATAATGGTTGAAAACTTCCTTAACCTGGTGAAGGAAAGGACAGAAAGGACCAGGAAGCACAGAGAGTCCAAAATGAGATGAACTCAAAGAATCCCACACCAAGACACATCATAATTAAAATGGGAAAGGTGAAAGATAATATATCTTAAGAGCAGCAAAAGAAGACAGTCGGTTACCTGCAAGGGAGCTCCCATAAAGATGTCAGCCGATTTCTGCACAGAAACATTTCAGCCCAGAAGGGACTAGCCTGAAATATTTAAAGTGATTAAAAGTAAGTACCTATAGCCCTGACCAGTGTGACTCAGTTGGATGAGCATAGCCCATGCACTGAGAGGCCAGAGGTTTGATGCCCAGGTTATGGGCTCGATCCCCAGGAGAAATATTTCTCTCCCTCCCTCTCCCTTCTTCTATCTCTACAAACAAACAAACAAACAAAACAACAACAACAATAAAAACATTTTTTTTTAAAGATAAAAGTTAGGACCTACAACCTGGTTAACTCTACCTGGCAAGGCTGTCATTTAAAAGTGAAATAGTTACCCAACAAATCAGCACGTGCTGGCGAGGGTGTGGAGGTAAGTGACCCCTTGTGCACTGCTGGGGGGACTGTAGCTGGTGCAGCCACTGTGCAAAACAGTATGGAGGCTCTTCAAAAAATTAGAAAGGGAACTGACTTATGATCCAGTGAATCTATTTCTCGGAATATATCCGAAGAAATCTGCAACAGTGATTTGAAAGAATATATGCATCCCTTTGTTCATTGCAGTGTTATTTACAATAGCCAAAGTGCCCAACAGTAGATGGGTAGATAAAAAAGCTGTGGTACATTTACACAGTGGATTACTACTCATCCATAATAAATAAGGTAATCTTACCTTTTGCGATATCATGGGCAAATTTAGAGGGTATTATGCTAAGTGAAATAATCTAGTTAGAGAAAGACAAGTAGTATATGATTTCACCTATATGTGGAATCTAATGAACAAAATAAACTAACAAAATAGAAAAAGCCTCATAAATGCAGAGACTAGACTGACAGCTGTCAGAGAGCAGAGGGGCATTGGGTGCTGGGTGAAATGGGTGAAGGAATTAAGCAAAACACCAACAACTCATTGACACAGAGAACAGTATGGTGATTCCAAGGGAGAAGGGGACTGGGGCCATAGAAGAAGGTAAAGTGAGGATCAGTAGTGATGGAAGGAGACATGGCTTCAGGTGGTGAACACACAATACAATAGAAAGGTGATGTACTATAGAATCATATACTTGAATTCCATACAATTGTATTAACCAATGTAATTCCAATAAATTCAATAAAAATATAAATATAGACATATATGTTTAAATAAAATAAAACTATTTTCTATGTTCCTTTCTTTTTCAGTTGATTTCTTGGTATATGACATCTTTGGGTATGATCTCAGTCAATGGGTAAATATTTCTGTAATTCCATTTATTTATTTTGTCTATATTTGAATGCTTTTTTCCTATTCTCAGAAATTTCCTATTCCTCAGAAACTTAATCTTTTTTTAGGTATAAAATGTATCCTAAAATAACTAGGTATTATTTGACAAAATTACCTGTTATACTCACTCAT
Source organism: Miniopterus schreibersii (assembly GCF_964146895.1). Classification (NCBI taxonomy): domain Eukaryota; kingdom Metazoa; phylum Chordata; class Mammalia; order Chiroptera; family Miniopteridae; genus Miniopterus; species Miniopterus schreibersii. The sequence goes on from NC_138108.1 coordinate 81,819,764, forward strand.
CCTACATTCAGAACTAGTGAGCACATTTGGCTGGCTTTCATACATAGTATGAAAATACATAGTAGCTCACATAGTTGAAAATCTGCTGAGACCCTGGAGAGAAAAAGAGAGTTGTTTGGGCAGGAATGCATAGCTTTTAAAAAGTAAATGGTTGGACAAAGGGAAAAAATAAATCTCTGTACAGCACAAACCGAAAACAACCACACATGGGAATTCTAGACATGTCTGTACCGGGTCATCTGCACTTTAACTCACCGCAGAGCCTGTGTTCACATCAGGTTCCACGCAGCGCCTGGCGTGGCTGCCAAGGTCTCCTACACTGCGGGAAGTGGTTTTCCAGGTGAGTGATGTTCGGAGGATAGAGGTCTTAGGCGCCATCTGATTCACTCAGCGTAGTGGCTGAGGCCACTGCGGCAGCAGGGGTGGTGGTAAGGGTGATAGTTAATACGTGCCAGGCACAGCCTGCAGCTCCTTGCATGCATCATGCCATTGCAGTGATACTGGTTCCACTGTTGGCCCATTTACAGATGAGCTCCCTGAGGTTCAGATACCTTAGGGGGGTTGCCTGAATGCTGCCATAAAAGGAACACCAGATGTCAGATTTAGGTTTCCATATTCTCCAAGGGAAAATGAGCATAGTAGAGTCACCCAGCCTCAGCAGTGAGTCTCTTACCTTGCTGACTTACCCTCACTGAGCTTGTCCCCTGCACTGGAACTCAAATTATTTGGGGGCACAAACCATCCTACACTTGCATTTGGTAAGTTCCTGTCTCCAACATGGGTGGTCATCCCAGCTACCAAGTGAGTTTGAGATGAACTATGTGCAACAAGTCTTTTTACCTGAGGACACTTTCTGTTTGTCTTGAGACCATTTATGTAATGGGTGCATCTGCTTGGCTGTAGGAAAGAGCGAGGTTCCGTTCCGTCTTTGCCATCTCTTTACAAATTGACTGAGATGTCCATCGCAGTCTGGTTCAATTCTTATTCAATCACAGAATTGTTCCCTTACTTTTCCCCCCTTGTGGAGAGGTTTTCTGGGTGGGAGATTTGCTTTTAATTATATTTCGTGAAAGGCACTTATGGAGGGTATCAGCATGAGGTTCACGGTGACATGTCGAAGGTCACAGAGTTGGTGGTAGAGTCAGGAACAGAATCTAGGCTCTAAGTCTCAAAGTGAGGGGAGTTGGCAGTATTGATCTGAGAGGAAATTCAGAGAGAAAATATTTTTTCCTGGGGGAGGGGCTTAAGGTTAAAGGAGGGACCAGAATCAGTACCAGTGATGAATTTAGGTTCAGGTTATCTAGAGAGACAGGGACAAAACAGGCAGAGAAAACTGATGGCATAGAGGGAGGCTTTCTTAGAATATTAGCACAAGAGGGTGAGCCTTTTATATTTTATTTACCACTGTATCTCCGGGCATTAGAATAGCGCTGGGCACACAGAAGGTCCTCAATGAAATGTTATTGAATGACAAAAAATAAATAGACAAAAATAAATAGAAATAAAAAATAAAAAGTTCCTGTCTCAGCTGACTGACTTGCCCTAAGAGAGCAACCTCGGTGTCTCTTTCTTCTATAAAGCATCAAGACTTGGCCAATTTCCTGGACTCAGCTAACTGCTAGGAGCCTTTTCTTTTTGTTCTTTTACATTCTTCCTTCAAATATCCTGTGCAAAATAATTGTATAAGAAAATACTTGGAACAGCAACAGAGCCAATCTTGAAATTTGCCTTGTAATTAAATGTTGGTAAATGTTTATAATGATAAAAATACTGTTAACATTAACTAAGTAACAATGAGTGCTTACTAAGTGGAAATTAATTATGAGTAAATGTTATTTGGGCTATACTATGATGTCATTTTACTAAATATACTGTTTTCATAGTTTTGTTTCAATAAATGGAAAATTTTATGAAGTCCGGGCTTTTAATGAGTTTATTTTTAGCTTCCTTCTACCTCAGTCTTGTTGACCACAAATTCTCCTACCACAAACATCTGCAGTTGTGTGTATAGTCACACAATCCAAGGATGGGAAGCCAGGGCCTGAGCTGTACCTGGACTGCATGCTTCACCTGGACTTTGAACTGTTTAAATTATCTGTGCTTTGGTTACTTTTCTGCACAATGGAGATATATTTCCTCTCCTAACTCAACCAAGATCAGATAAAATGAAAGTGATTTTACAGTTAAAGGAATTGTACTGATATGAGGTGTTACTCTTAAGCAAAATAAATGAGCAAAGGCAAAGGGCATGGTCATATATTTCCAACCTTTGCTCTCCAGCTATATGTAATGGTTATTAATAATTCAGCTGGCCCAAAATTGTTATATTCTTTACATCAGTATAACATTATGTAGAAAAAACAAGGTGATCTTTTATTTGTTCTTATAAATAAAGGGAAGTTATGGTTTTAGTATATTATTTTAGGTGAGTGCTTCTTTAATTGCCTTCAGGCCAGCAAATCCATTCAATCAATCAAGCAACATGACCAATTTATACCTTTAAAAACAACCTCCTTTGGGTAATTAGTGACTACACAGGAGGTTAAATGAAACACCAGGGCTTAGACATTTTTTTCCTACCAGTCAGCTATGAGTTATTTAAAAGCATTGTCATCATGGATAGATGGGAACTTACCATGTGTCACTACTGTGCTTTGAGCTGGTGTTCAGGGAAACAATGCAGACGCCAGATGAGCTAACTTCATGGGAATTATGGTCAAGAGAACAATATTGACATTAAGCATGTACTCTTGCATATTAAGGTAAAAAAATAATAGAAAATTTGCTTCAGAGGGAGATGCATAGCATGATGAGAAAGATCATTAAATTGGAAGAGTTAGTTTATTTAAGAAGGCCAAATAATCCATCTCAGAAGTGACACCTGATTCAGGCTCCGAAGAAAGGATTAGGGTTAAGATGTAGAAGAGAGGAGAAAATGGCCTATACAAAGCCCAGACAACAGGAGAGGGAGCTGGAATCTGGTCTAAAAAGCCCAGGAACAGAATATCAGTGTGTCTGAAGTAAGGAGATTGAGAGAGATTATTGTCTAAAATGAAGACACAAAGCAGACGCCAGATTATGCAGAGCTACAGGCACTAGGAATTCAGACATGAAAAGGCTTTGAGGTCAGGAAGAGTTATAATCTAAGGGCTGGAATGATTACATTTCCATTTTTAAATATCCATATCTGGCAGCCTGACTGCTGGATTGGAGAACAGTGTGTTTATGGAGGACCGATCTGGAGAGTATTGTAGCTCTCTGAATTTAAGATGATGGTGCTTTGAAGTAGGGAGTTGCACCAGTTATGAAAGGTTTATGCTGAAAAACACAAATAATCCCCAGATTTCACAGACATAAAAAAAATCAAACAAAGGCTTATCTGTCATTTATTCAGTGTCTTTCTTGGGCCAGGCAGCTGCCCTCCAGGCATATTATTTCAGGCTGCATTGACCTCGTCTCAACTATAATTGCTTAACTGATTTCACAAATCCTAAGCAGAAGAGGGAAAATGGAGAATTTTACACCTACTTTTAAGTACTTCCTCAAAGAATTGACCATGTATCTCCTGCTCACATTTAATTAAAAAAAAAGTCTCCTGTGTCATAACTTACTTCAAGGGGATAGAGACGGTACTATGCTGGACTGAACAAGCTAGCAGCTGGTCTGTGTCCTTTCCTCTAACACAGTAGTTCTCAACTGGGTTGATTTTCCCCTCAAGGGGACAGTTTTCAAGGGCTGGAAATAGTTTGAGATGTTACAACTGGATGGTTGTTACTGGCATCTAGTGGGTGGACACCAGAGATTCTGTTAAACATCCTATAGTGCACAGTACAGTTCCCCATAACAGAGAATTATCTGGCCCAAATGTCAGTAGTGCTGAGTTTGAGAAATCCTGCTCTAGCATCATGGATAACTGAAAATATGATGCATGATTGTATCTTTCTTGCTATTTGAACTTAGGGAATATATAAAAGTGTATGGTACTCTGTTGAGCCAGCTAAGTACTAAACCAAGCATCTGTATTTAAAATGGTTCAAAGAATAGCTTGCACTTGATGAGATGCAGCTGCACAGGGTTTTCAGAGGTAGGCACTTATTCCTGACACAGCTGTGTGCTTTGCAATGTATAAAATGTTAAAGATACCACAGTGGATGGCTTCCCAGACATGATGGTGTTCACACCCTCTCAGCATCTTCCCTCAGGAAACATTCATGCCAAACGTAGAGCAGTGATAAGAAACTGGAGATTTCATGGAGGTTATAATCCCTATGCTGTTTCTCTATATGCTATATTTTTCCTATCTTATATTTTTCCTTAACGCTATGTAAATTTTGTGCAGTGTGAAGCCTGTGAGTGTGGTTATTAGTCCAGGCAAAAGGCCACTGCTCCTGTTGGAGAGGCCATGTGACAAGAGCACTCCATCTCTTGGTAAGCAGCAATAATGTCTGTCTCAGTGCTTGGAATTGAGATAAAAGAAATTAACAGTTTTGAGAGAGTTTTAATAAATGATGAAAATACTTGTGTTTCTTTTTAACATCTATTTTCACCATCTTCTTTGCCAACAAAGACTGGATTCTGTTCAGGTATCTTTCCTCCTCTGGGCTTTAGGGTAAGCTGGTTCCAGTCCCCATGCCAGTAATTGATTTAGGCATGAACACATAATATAATTTAGGCAAATAATATGTAAGGGAGAAGCCACTGGGAGGCTTCCTTGGAAATGTTTCTGCATTCTTAAAAAGAGATGCTTGAGAAGAGATGACCTTTTTTTCCCACTGAGCATTGTTAAATTTACATGTAAAACTGAAATGTGCCCCAGCACTCTTGCAACTATGATAGAAATAGTTGGAGGACAAGGCAGATGTGCTAATGACAGCAGAGAGGCAAATGAAGACAAACATTGGTTCTTGATGAGTCACCTCTGACTTAACCAGCCCTGGAGCTCTCCTATACTAGGTCTTCCTATTATTTGACATTAAAAAATTACTTAATTTTAAATAAACTCAAATGGACATATTTTTGTTAGTAGAGTTAAGCATATTAATACAGAATTTAATATGTGCAGGAATAAGGTAGAATGGATATAAGGAATGGAGAACAGAATACCTATACTTCTGGGTGGTGACTAGGGTATGGTGACCTTAACAGACACACGAACACTAGAATGCAAAGTTTAATTAGGAACATCATACATTTACAACTGGATATTTTGAGATTTAGGTGCTTTGAATAATATAAGAAATTTCAAGTGTGCAGTTGATATATATATGTTTTTGTCAGTTTTTAAAAAAATATATCTTTATTGACTTCAGAGAGAGGAAGGGAGAGGGATGGGGGAGAGAGAGAGATAGAAACATCAATGATGAGAGTGAGCCATTGATTGGCTGCCTCCTGCAAGCCCTGTACTGGAGATTGAGCCTGCAACCCAAGCATGTGTCCTGATCTGGAATCAAGCCACAGTCTCCTGGATCATAAGCCAATGCTCAACTGCTGAGCCATGCAGGCCAGGTGATATATGCATTTATAGTTGGTAGAAGAGGTCTGGTGTGGAGATGTCCATTTGTAAATTATCTGGGCACAGGTGACTATTGTGGGTTTGGGTGGGCTTGCCTGGAGAAAATTCACAGGTGTAATTGCCTAAAACCAACTCTTCATAACTTCAACACTTAACATCAGTGTTCATGTAAAGAAAGATAAGCCTGTGCATGTGACTATGAGGAGGAATCAAATAAGCAAAATTAAACCAGGAGCAGACTGTGCCACAGAAATACAGAGAAGTGTTTTAAAAAGAGGGAGAAGCTGACAATACCAAATGCTGTGAAATAAAAAAAAAGTGTGAATCAAACATTTCATCCATTGTGGAAAACACTATTAAGTTTCCTCAAAAAATTAAACATGAAACTGCCTTTTGACCCAGCAATTTCACTTCTGGGAGTATACCCTAAGATTCCTGAAACACCAATCAGAGAGAACATATGCACCCCTATGTTCACTGAAGCATTACTTACAATAGCCAAGATCTGGAGACAGCTCAAGGGCGCACCAGTAGATGGGTGGGAAAAAAGCTGTGGTATATTTACATCATGGAATACTACTAAGCCATAAAAAGAAGGAAAATTATTTTTGGGGACAGCATGGATGGGCCTGGAGAGCATTATGGTAAGTTAAAAAGGCCAGTCACAGAAAGACAAGTAAAATATCTCACTTATATGTGAAATCTAATGAACCAAATAAACAAGCAAAATAGAAACAGACTCATAGAGAACACTGACAGCTGTCAGAGAGGAGAGGGGGTTTCAGGGGCTGGGTGAAGTGAAGGGGTTAAGAAAAATAAAAAACCTCATAGTCACAGACTACCAGAGGAAAAGGGGGTTGGGAGAGGTAGAAGAGAGTAAAGGGAAGATAAATAGTGAGGGGAAGAGACTTGACTTTGGGTGGTGAGCACACAATACAAAATCCAGATGATGTATTATAGAATTGTAAACCTGAAACCTGAATAATTTTATTAACCAGTGTCACCCCAGTAAATTCAATAAAAAATTTAAAAATTAAACATTTTTTAATTAAAAATATTAAAAATGAGAATTAGATTTTTAAAAATTGTTATACATATTTCTGTAGCATAAACATTATCACATGTATTGTCTCTTTTGAGTTCCCTGGTAATTGTTAGAAATGGATTGAACTGTTACTGCTAACTTAGCTTTGCATAGTGACAGTGATGCTTAGATATGCTAAGTGATTTGACCCATGAAGCAATGCCAAGATGAATTTAAGCTCACAGCTGACTAACTCTGGATCCAGGTCTTTTTTTATACTGGCCCAAATTCTACTACAATTTACACTCTTGTGAGCAATGGTGAATTGATTCTGAGTTTCCTGGTTGGACGAGAGAGAGACAGACAGACAGACAAAGTAGATATGTGATAAGCACATATTAGTCCAGGCGTGCCAGGGCCCACATTAAAGGAAGAAAAGGTGTCCTTGACAGTTCAACCTTACAGAAGCCACATATTCAGCCAGGTAGAGAGCCAGCAGTCTGACAACATAAATCTTCCACAGACTAAGAATTCAGAACAGGAGCATATGGGATGAGATGTGTCCACTATTCGTAGTGAGAGGAAGAGCTTCTATTGTCCAGTGACCAGCATTATCGCCTTTGGAAACATGGGAAACATATGCTCAAAACTATGTAAAATAGGCATTGATAAATGTATCAGTTTGGTAAGGCTTAAACAACAGAAATGTATGTCTCCCATGGTTCCGGAGGCTGAAGTCCAAGATCCAGGTATCAGCAGAGTCCATTCCTTCTGAAGACTGTGAGACAGACCTGGTCTGTGCCCCTCTCCTAGCTTCTGGTAGTTTGCTGGCAAATCTATGGCAATCCTTGATGTGTGGAAGAGTCACTCTGATTCCTGTCTCCATGTTCATATGCTATCTCTGTGTGTGTGTCTGTGTCCAAACTTCCCATTTTTATGAGGATATCAGTTGTATTGGATTAGTGTCCATCCTAATGACCTCCTGTTAACTAATTAAATCTGCAACAACTGTCTATCCAAATAAAGTCACATTCAGACGTACTGGGGCTTAGGACTGCAGCATATGAATTTTGGGAGACACAATGAAATCCACAACGACAAGTGTGGTATAATTTGAAGTCCGGTAGCCTAATACCTCCAGCCTGGTCCTTTCCTCAGGATGGCTTCGACCACAAAACACCACAAGAGCCAAAGCACGGTTTTTTGATCCACTCATCTACTTATGGGACTTGGGTTGTTTCCAGATCTTGGCTGTTGTAAATAACACTGCGATGAACATAGGAGTGAGAGTATTCTTTCAACTTAGTGTTTTGGGTTTCTTCCGATATATTCCAAGAAGTCAAATAGCTGGGTCAAAAGGCGGTTCCATTTTTAATGTTTTGTATTTCTTTGGTGTAGGTTGTTACTTCTATTTCATTTTGATTTTATTTATTTGGCTCCTCTCTCTTTTTTTCTTGATGAGTCTATTTAAAGATTTGTCAATCTTCTTTATCTTTTCAGAGAACCAAATCTTAGTTTCATTGATCTTTTGGTTTTTTTTCTACTTCTTTAGGGTTAGATTGTTTATTTGAGATTTCTTTTGCTTCTTGAGGTACGACTGTAATGCTATGAACTTTCCTCTCAGGACTGCTTTCGCTGTGTTTCATAAATTTTGGATTGTTGTGTGCTCATTTTCACTTGTCTCCAGGTAAATTTTGATTACGTTTTTTATCTCATTGTTAACCCAATCATTGTTTAATAACAGTTATTTAGCCTTTATGTGTTTGAATGTTTTTCATGTTTATTGTAATTGATTTTTAATTTTATACCATTGTGGACAAAGAAGATGCTTGATATGCTTTTAATCTTCTGGAATTTATTAAGACTTATTTTGTGTTCTAACATGTGGTCTATCCTAGCAAATGTTTCTAGTGCACTTGAAAATAATGTATATTCTGCTGCTTTGGGATAACATGTTCTGTAAATATCAATTAAATCCATCAAATCCAGTGTGTGATTTAAGGTCCTGTTTCATTGTTGTTTTTCTGTTGGAAGATCTATTAATTGATGTCAGTGTGGTTTTAAAATTCTCTCTTCAACTGTATTGCTGTTGCACTATTACTTAATGTCCACCAAGAGTGTATGTATATATTTAGGTGCTCCTGTGTTGGCTGCATAAATGTTTGTGGGGTTATATCTTATTGTTTAGTGATCCCTTTCTCATTGTGTAATGTCCCTCTTTGACTTTTACTATACACTTGTTTTAAAGTCTATTTGTCAGATATGAGTACTGCTACCTCAGCTATTTTTTTGTTTCCATTGGCCTGAAATATTTTTCCCATCCCTTAATTTTAGTCTGTGTGTATCTTTGGTCTGAGTTGGGTGCTTTGTAGACAACATATGTATGGGTCATGTTTTCTTATCCATTCAGCTACCCTGTGTCTTTTGATTGGAGCATTTAATCTGTTCACATTTAAGGTTATTGATAGGTACTTAGTTATTGCCATTTTATTCTTTATACTTTTATTCTTCTCTCTCTTTACTTCTTTCTTTTTTTATTCTTCTTAAAGCAGGCCCTTTAACATTTCTTGCAGTACGGGTTTGGTGGTGATGAACATTTTTAGCATTTTTTTTGGGGGGGGGGGACTTTTTATTTTCCCCTCAATTTTAAATGATGGCCTTGCTGGATAGTTGTCTTGGTAGTAGGCCTTTGCTTTTCATCACTTTGAATATTTCATGCTGATCTTATCTGACCTGAGTGTTTGTGTTGAGAAAACAGCTGACAGCCCTGTGGGTGCTCCCTGGTAAGTAACTCTCTTTTTCTTGCTGCTTTTAAGATTCTCTCTTTGTGTTTAGCCTTTGCCTTTTTAATTATGATGTGCCTGGCTGTGGGCCTCTGAGTTCATCTTGACTGGGACCCTCTGTGCTTCCTGAACTTGACTTTTTCCATGACCAGGTTAGGGAAGTTTTCAGCCATTATTTCATTAAACGGGTTCTCTGGCCCTTGCTCACTCTCTCTTTTCTTTTACCCTTATGATGTAGACGCTGTTATACTTGATGTTGCTTCAGAGTTTTCTTAGGATTTCCCCATTTTTCTTAATTCTTTTTTCTTTTGATGTCCTCCCAGAGGCCCCTTAGATTTTCCCATTTTGTAAAATTCTCTTTCCTTTTTGATACTCTCCTTGGGCTCTTATTGTTTTCTTGCCCTCTAAATTGATTTGAGACTCTGCTTCATTCAGTCTGCTGCTAATATCTTCATTTCAGATACTGAATTCTTTATTTCTGACTGGCCCTTTGTTATGGTTTTATTTCCTTTTTAACGCTTACTATTCTTTAAGTTCTCACTGAGATCATCCATTCTTCCCCCAAGGTCCTTGAGCATCTTTACAACCATTGTTTTGAACTCTGCTTCTGGTATTTTGGTTGCTTCCACTTCGTTTAATTCTTTTTCTGGGGATTTCTCTTGTTTTTTTCATTTGGGGAACATTTCTTTGCTTCTCCATTTTGTCTCTGTCTATCAGGTAGATCTGCTATGACTCCCAAACTTCTCATGACTGCTTTATGACGTAGGCGTCTTGTTGGGCTCAGAGACACAATCTTCCAGATCACCTGAGCTTCATGCTCCAGGAATGTTTCTTGTGGATTGTGTGCACCCTCCTGTTGTAGTTGAGTTTTGAATGTTGTTGACCCTTTTGTGGCTGGAGTTAACCTTTTAGTCTGGCTGATGATAAGGATGAGCCTTGGTCACTGTGTAAGAGTCACTGTGCAGGGGCTGCCCCTTGAGGCAGAGTTGTTCCTGGCAGGGTCTGGTACAAGCTGGAATCCCCCTCTGGGTATGTCGCTAATGTGGTTAGTTGGGTCAAGCTCTTGTGTGGTCTGAAGCCCATCACTGGTTTTGTTGCTTCTGGGTCCACCTGGGCATTGTTCAGGTACAGGTCAATGGCAAATGTGTGTAACCAGCCTTGGGCTACCTGTCTGCTTCTACCACACTATTCACTGTTTGTTTCTGCCTCTACCGGGTCTGGGTGTATGTAGGAGGTGCCAATCTGTATAGAAGGATTGGTTTCCTCCAGTTTAGAGCAGGAGTTAAGTCTATAAAAGTTCTGAGGCTTCTTTAGGTCTGCCTCCACCTGTTCCACCTCTGGAGGTTGCATGGTCTTCCCCCAGAGCCTTCTGAAGAAAGACTGTATAGTAGGCCCAGGCTGGCTGTGACCCACACACCCTTCCATAGGTAGCAAGCTGGGTAGGTTGGAACAACAGGGGTGAGGAGGACTGGACTAGTGAGCCCCCTACTTGGAGTCCACATGGTCAGACATTCAGTGGGAAGAATGTGGCTTCTACTCCAGAGCCACATCACTCAGGCTTTGCTGGTCATTAACTCTAGCTCCTCCAAGAGGGGTACACTGCAGGTTCAGTTGGAGTGCAGCCAGCCATCCCCTCTGCAGGAGCAACCTCGGCAGGGTGGAGCCACTGGGACTCCGGAGGACAGATCAAAACAATATCTCACTGGTGGCGGTGCTGGCCAATCCTGCTTGAGGGGTCAAACACTTCATCCAGGTCCCAGACAATAGCCTCTGAGGGAGACACACTCTGAATGTCCTAGCATGCAGCTTAGTAGGGCCATTGGAAAGGCAAGTCAAATGTGTTTCCCATTGAGGGAATAGCAGGGGCTGAGTGTGCCAAGGAGATAAGCGTAACCACCGCTCCCCCACCCCCATAATGTAAACACACAACCCAGCTCCCGATCATCAAATTCCCAGACAAAAGCCTCCCTGGAAGACACAATCTGGAATGCCCAACTCTACATGGCATTGTGATGTCCCAAGGGACTGAACTGAGCACAGCAGGGCCACAGTGAGTGGAAGGGCAGGTCAAGTGATTCGACAGATGGGGCAGGGGCTCTAGCAGTGCACTCAAGGTGCGTAACAATGGTCCCCTTTCCAAAACAGCACAGTTATTCACTATCTCAGTCTCTTCCATGAGCTTCTTCAGAAACAAGCTCCCTGAAGGTTCCTCTGGGTACAGCCAGCAGACTCCTCTGCAGGACCTGAGCAGGGCATAGTGGTGTCATCAGTAGTAGGAGGATTGGGCAGCACATCCCCCAGGCTGGTGCTGTAACAATAAGAGTGCTGGACCCTGGGAAGCTGTCATCTGTGTCTCTAGCATCTGGGTCTTCTCTCCTAGTTGGACTAAATCCCCATTAATTTTCACCATCAGATGCTATGTGGGCTCCTCTTCCATTCTCTGTTGCTTTGGGTTGGGGATCCCTGCTTGGTGTTCAGACCCCACGGTCTTAGGGGAAGGAAGTTTTGCAGCCAAGATATCCCTTTGGCTTCTTAGCTGCCACACTTAGGTGCAGGGGCCAGTCCTTTCCACATCTCCACCCTTCTTACCAGTCCCTACGTGGCTTCTCCTGTAAATCCTTAGCTATAACATTTCAGGTCAGTTTGCCTTCAGTTAATTATTCAGTCTGATTGCTCTATAATTTAGCTGTAAATCCAGTTTGGGTCTGGGAGCAGTGAGTGTAGCCTCCACCTACTCTGCTGCCATCTTGGAATCCCTCAGCTCTGTCTTTTTATCTTCTTTTTATTTCTCTTTTAATCTCCTAGGTGAAACATTCATTTTATTATTGCAAATGTTCCAAGTGCTTAAAATTAAGTGAATTATATTTGATTGAAGGAAATGTTATTTTTCAAAATCCAATTAACCTACTCATTTAAATAGGTCTTGCATATGATGAGACATATTTCTTTTCCTAATTATAAAGAATTGAAATTTTATATCAACTCTATTACAACTTTTAAATGACATCCTGAGAAATTTCATTTTTATCTATATAGTGGCCATTCTGAAGTATTGTGATTTATATTCCTGAATAATATTTCATATATATGGAGGTCTATGTTAAAGTGACTGTCACTTTACAAAATAAGTAGTTATTGGACACAGCTTCTTGGGCTGTATTACTTGCCTATGTACCAGATAATAGCTTACATATGCCTTTTTTTTTTTTTTTTTTGTATTTTTATGGTGTGTTCAGGGAGATACATAGATTGGAAAGATCAAACTTTACCCTTATAAATATAACTCTAAAGTGCAAAGGTACTTATTTACTTTTGAAAATGTCTTTTTTTCTTATATTTCAGGATTTTGGACTTGAAAAGATCTAAATATTTTTCATTTTAAAGGGCTAACTGGAGCTTTGAAACAAATCAAAGAACCAACATAAAGACACTGATGATACCTGTACAAGCTACCTATAAGAAGAGTGAAAAACAAAAGTAAAAGTGGCCGTGGGAGGTGTGGCTCAGTGGACTGGGCTCCGTCCATGTGCTGTGGGCTCACCAGTTCCGTTTCTGGTCAGGGCACACACCTGAGTGTGGGCTCAATCCTCAGTAGGGGGTGTGCAGGAGGTGTCCAATCGATATTTCTCTATCACATTGATGTTTCTCTCTCTCTCCCTTCCTGTCTCCCTAAAAAAAAAAAAATCAATAAAATATCTTAAAAAATTAAAATTAAAAGTGAAGAGTGATAATAGGAGATAACATGCTTGTGGACCTTTCCCCAATGCCTCAAACTCAAGGAGCATATCTGAAGGAAGAAATAGATAAAAGCAACATATTGTTTTGAGGTTTGTTTAATAAGCTTTTAAATTTACACTTACTTAGTTTAATTGTAAACATTGCATTTGTTCATGCATAACACAGATTTTTATTCCTTAGCCATAGTTAAAGGGCAAGGTAGATCCTCTCCTGTACAGAGTCAACAATTTTCAAGGTAGATCCTCTCCCGTACAGACTCAGCACTTTTAGTTCTGGTTCTACGACAGATCAATAGAGTGGACCTGTGTTCAACCCTCATGTCTTTATCGGAGAGGGACCATGCCGCATTGCATGTAACATTGCTGAGTCAGCTACACTTCGTTCAAATGGGAATGATGATGCCTACTTTTTGAATGTATTGCATATTTACAGTTAATTATGTAAAGGAGTGGCATAACCCCTGGCCCCCTGGAGTCAGGTTCCTTCGGCAGGGGCTGCCTAGACAGGAAGTACACTAGAAGGTGGTACCAGCCCTGGCACTTTTGTCCTCCAGGGAATGCCAGGGGAAAGAATCTGGTCTTTCTCACACCCAGATGAGTAGCAGCACAAGTAGTGGCATTATGTGTGCTACGGGAATGTCCTCTTCTGTCCCAAATTTCTCGCCCTGCTTGGTGAAGTCTGCATTAAAGAAAAAGACTAAAACCTTCATTTTACAGAGATAATGATTGGATTAGTCCTCCCCTGAGAAAATAATAATATACCGAGACACAGGAGAGAGAAAGTTGGAAACTGGGGCATGGAAGAAAGAAAGGTCAACTGGCAGAGAAACTGTCAGCGGCTTCACATTGTCCATTCTATCAGTTTACTGGTCTTGATAAATAGTAGGATGAACATGTTTCTACACCTAAAAATTATGTGACATGCTTCTTCAATAAGCAATGAATAGAAGTGAAAAAAAGTTTTTTTTTTTAAAATATATCTTTATTGATTTCAGAGAGAGGAAAGGAAAGGGAGAGAGAGAGATGGAAGCATCAATGATGAGAATCATTGATCAGCTGCCTCCTGCATGCCCCCTGCTGGAGATCAAGCCCTCAGCCCAGGCATGTGCCCTGACTGGGCATCGATCAGGGACCTCCTGGATCATAGGTCAACGCTCAACTGCTGAGCCATGCTGTCCAGGCAAAATAGTCTTTTTATAAAGAACATTAAAGCACTCCTGAAAATCTGTATGTTCTAAACAACAGATTCTCAAGAACTAGGATTTTTTAACAAACTAGAATGAATAAAAGAGATCAGAAGTCACTAGGGTTCAGTGATGAACACACACACACACACACAGTGGAACCATGATCTAAAATGTATTCAGGCTTTGGATGTGTTTATCAAAAATTTTGATATCCATGTTTATAAAGACTCATAAAGGACATACATTAAGCCAGACTAGAAGTTTTTGACTAATTTAAAATTAGTTTTTGTTTTTGTTGTAGGTTTTGTTTTAAAGGACATGGAACTTTGGGCTCTGAAGCTACTTTTATACATGATTCTAAAATGTTGGAAAAATGTGTAAGCAGATATTTACTTCCTCTGAAAAGATTCACGTTTTCCCATTGGGAATATTGGTCCCCTCAGGAGGAATCATTGGCCCCTGAATGCAGTCACCATCCTTCTGCTTCTTTAATTACATCCTACTGTCCCAGGGCTCACCACTCAATTGGCCTGACTGACAGCTGGACAGAGGGTGCACAGCTGGAGCCACCTCATCGCACTGCTTTACTGCAAAGAGCCCTGGATGACCTGGAACACACTTGGAAATATGTTTATCTTTTTTCTTGACACTTATTCAGAAATGGATTTGCCCTGCAGCTAATAAGCTTAATCTTCAGGGTCCCTCATTTGATTAGTTTCTTTCAAGGCCTTGAACCTAATTTTGACTTTTTGTTTTTTGTATGGTTTTTGTTAAAAGGAATTCCCCGATTTTGTTCTATTCTCACCCAAGGATAAGTTTTTAGATTTATTTTTTAGAGGGTGGAAGGGAGAGGGAGGGAGGGAGAGAGACATCGCTGTGAGAGGGACACATCAATTGGCTTCTCCTGCATGCACCCTGACCAGGGCTGGGGATGGAACCTGCAACCCAGGTACATGCTCTTGACTGAGAATCAAACCCGTGACCCTTCAGTGTGCAGGTCGATGCTCTTACCATGAGCACACCGGCCAGAGCAGGACTCCCAAATTTGAATATGTTTCAGGTCTTACAAAAGCTATACTCACCTCTGCACTATTCTTAGTCTAATCATAAACCATATGGCCTCATACTTCGAGAACCTCACAAAGTATAGTGTTAGGAGTTGTATGAATACACAGTGAAGACAAGGGCTTTTAGAAATGTACTGACTTTGTTGATCTGGAGCAAGTCATTGACATCTTTGAAAATCTATTTCCTTGACAGGACAATAAAAATAATAATTCCTGGCCTACTTCTACGGACTAAATATAACCTCTCACCTACATGAGAGTGACTAAATCTTAACAGTTCCCTTCCAAGCTCAGTCTGGAACTAGGACCATTGTAAAACTGAGTTGACTCACTGCTCCTCAACCTTCTTCTGCCAAAGGTCCCAGCCAAGTAAAAGGGAAAACAGAGTGAGAAGGGAGAGAGCAAGAGAGAAACAAAGAAAACAAAAGAAGATGGATTACATTTTTTCTCTAAATCTTTGGTATGAAGCACCTAATCCAGGTTCTGCTTCTCTGCTAATATCAAAGCACCAGTACATTTAAGGTTCTTTGAAATGAGGCTATAGTACTGAAATCTAAGCATGTTCCATTGGCTATGTCCAGTTGTGCCAACACATGTGACCATTGTCATCAGTCCAGAGGGAGGCAGATGATTTACTGTATCATCACATGAGGGGATATCAGACACCGTGAGGCTGAGACACCCACGTGAGTGGCTCACGTTCACTCCAAGCATATCTGTTTTGCCTTCCTACCAGCCTCAGAGCCCATCTTTCTACTAGCAGCATACGAAAGGCCTCCCCAAAAACATTGGACCTTCCTTTTCTACAGAATTGGTTTCAGAGCACTAAGGAAATGAAGAGCAACAATATAATAGATATTGCTGTGATAGATTCTGTAGGGGAAGCTTTGTTTTCCATCACACTGCCAAATTCCTCCAAAAAGCATGAAATGCTCTCACCGGAGAAAGGCAAGTTAAAGATGGCCACGTGGTAACTGAGGGAGGGCTGCCAGCTGTGTAGATAGTGATCATCGTTTTCCGTCACTGGCAGGCTTCCTCCCTGAGAGCCATCTCATACCTTCCTCAGCCTGGCAGCCTAGCGGGTGCCGCCGGGCTGCCTGCCCCCCGGCCCAGGCTCAGGGAGCTCGCAGGATGAACAATGGAACTTGTAATGCAACAGCGCGTGACATACATCACCACTGTGCAGCCGGAATGGGCACGCCGTGAATAATACAGTGATTTCCTCCAGAGGATTTTGCTGGACAGGTACATCAGCAAGTGAGCTGCCCAGGCGTGCGGACGCACTGGGCCTCTGGCAGGGGAACGCAGCGGTGTCTGGGCGCGTGTCAGTCCCTGTCTCTGTGACTTCCGCTTAGGGCAGTGGCAGTGTGGCAGGTGTGACAAGGGGAGGGGTCAAATCTATTCTGTTTTCTGTATTTCATGCTCTGTAGCATCTGGCCACAAGAATAAAGGAGAGATTTGCTAAAGGAGCTTAATGCTGAATATCAAGCAGCTGCCAAGGAATCAGAACTTCTGAAAACTTCTGACCCCTGTGGAATCTGGATCATTACTTCTGGTCACATTCTGAGTGTGAACCACTCCACAGTGTGAACCACTCCACAGGTAGCTGTCAGGAAGCTGATCTGTGGAAGGCTAGGCTCTACTCCAGCTTCAAATATCAAAAAGAGGGTCTTTTCTCATTAAAAAAAAAAAAATCTACATCTCTAAACTATTTATAACATAAATTTCACTTGAAGAGTAAGAAAAATGCATACTTGTCATATCAAAAAGATCCCGAGGACTTTTCCTTTTGCATCCACAGAAGCGCCTTGGACTAGGAGGCACGATGCACCGGGGGGGGCAGCTCTGCAGCTCTGTTGTAGGGGTAGGAGACTAGGTGCAGACGAGGAAAGAGAGGCTCCACCACGTCCTCTTGTCAGCAAGGCGGCGCTTGTGTCAGTGGTGGGAAAAGGGTATAAAAAAAGAATCATCACTATACCGGCATAATAGTAATAACAGCTGCTGCTTACGTTTGGTTCTTGCTGTTTACCAGGTCTTTAAACAGTCCCAATGGAGATACACACATGAACCAGAGCATAGATCAGAAGGACTCCTCACCCTTGTCGCCTTTGAGCCCTGAGCCTTCCTTTAACTTTCAGCCCTGTCCTGCCAAAGAGCCCGTCCCTCTTCCTCCTCAGGCCCTAAAAGGTGGCCTTTCAAACCGCAACGTGATTTAAAGGGATATGATGGGGACTGCAGAAGCTGGGTCTCATTTTAGCAGCATGTGCTTTCTGTCAACGTGGGCATTTCCTTTTATTAACGGTCTGCTTTCTCATCACAGTACTTCAATCAAGAGATGTTTTATGAGCCCCGCTCTGTGCAAGGGGCTGGCTCATCTAGGGCTTACTACAATTTGAAGCTTAACCTGAGGCAAGGGCAAAATGAGAGAGAAATAGACTGTGCCAGAGCCCCATTTCACGCTTCGTGCCCATTTCTACCAGCCACTTAACAACTCACTTCCTGCCTGCGTGGTTACTGAGCAACGCGGAGCTAGGTGGGCCGAGGACCTCCTGGCTAGAAGTGGTTCACATGTACTGACTTACTCCTATTACTTTACTTTTCATTTAACAGAAGAGTATAAGTTAAATGTACATAAAAGAACATGGCAATAATTTTTAAAACTTTGTGCAAAAATTGCTGAGCATACACATATATAAAATATGATTCTGACCCTGGAATTTACAGATGAGTAAAGCAGACCCCCTCTCCTCATGGAGCTCAGAGCTTGGAGTAAAAGGTTTGCCAATGTGCAGAAGGAAATAAAGATGCGTGAATGTTGGGAAAGTTTGAAATAACTGAAATTAAAGGTAATTTTTCACTTTAATCAAAGGATACATGCACTTGTTTATATTTGCAAACAAACAAGTTTACATTTAGAAAAATACCCTAACAGGAGTGGCCGTAAGCAAGAAAATAAATGATTATCTAAACTTGAATCTCTGGCTTAAAATACTGGATTCAAGATAAAATAAGAAAGCAAAAGTCCCACATGTGCTGTTTGTCAGGCCAGGTGATGTGGTCATCTAGAAACATTGTAAATTGTTGAAGAGAACGTCACAACATTTAGCACTATTGCTCTGTAACATTAACAATCTAAAACTTTAGCTGGGGTTGAATCTCCAAAGGAACCAAATGTGTGTAAGACAGTAAGTGGGCATGTTGAATGCCCTCATAGGAAGGTTCCTAGGAGCCCGAAGGCTCTAAAATGGGGTTCTGTGATATCTCTGTTTATGCATACATGCACACTCAAGGTGCTCCCATCCCTCATGGCCTGCCAGTTACAGCAGGCAACAAAAATCATGAACTGAACATCTATTATGTGCAAAGTACTGGGATACAAAGATTATATACGTGTACTTTCCCAGCAGCGCAGGGTCTATCACGTGTTGCCATTCAGGCAAAGGCTATGGTAAGTGCTGGCCCATAATCTGTGTGAGACCTTTGGATCAGATTTGTTTTAGAATCCAGAATTTTTGAATATTAAGGAAAGGTAAAACGGTGCTGATATGACATAAAACACATCATACCATTTCTCTAAGGCTGCACTTAATAAGCAAACATTCTTCAGAGAATTTATTTATAGATTCTTCATAGAATCCATAAACATTCAAGCTAAATATGTGAGCTTCACAACTGATCAGATCATGTTCGCTACCAACTGAATTTATAGCAGCTCAAGTTGCACCACCAGATTGGTTAAAAGATTTAGAAGATTTTAGAATTGAGGATGAAAGAATGAGGACCTGAAGTAGAAAGAAGAGTGGGAGGGACTAATCAACCCTGCTTGGGAATACTAAAGGTTTTACCTTCTGGAAACTCCCCTTGGATTTGCAGCCTCATCTGTTTATCCGCACTGGAAATTCAAGGCTCTGAATTTCTTGGCTTCCATTTTTCTTGTACATTTCTCAGCATATAGAATACCTGGGAACACATTGGGTGTTACATAATTTCTTTTGTTTTTAATTTTTTTCAATAACAGTTTACTTTCAATATTATTTTGTATTCCTTTCAGGTGTAGC
Organism: Miniopterus schreibersii; assembly: GCF_964146895.1. NCBI lineage: Eukaryota > Metazoa > Chordata > Mammalia > Chiroptera > Miniopteridae > Miniopterus > Miniopterus schreibersii. The sequence goes on from NC_138108.1 coordinate 81,839,132, forward strand.
GTAGCAGTTAGACCACTTTATACTTTACAAAGTGTTCTCTCTGATATCTCCACTACCCACCTGGCACCCTACATAGAAATTGCAATATTATTGACCATATTCCTTATGCAGTACTTAAAATCCTGTGACTTTTTATAACTGCCAATTTATAGTTAGTCCTTTCACTCTTTCACCCAGTCCCCCCAACCTCCCTTTCCTCTGGCAACCACCAGCCCCCTCTTTTTGTCTATGAGTCTGTTTCAATTTTGTTTGTTCATTTATTTTGCTCTTTAGATTCCACATACAAGTAAAATCATATGGCATTTGTCTTTCTCTGACTGACATTTCAATGAGCACAGCACCCTCTAGGTCCATCCAGGCTGTCACAAATAGTAAGATTTCATTCTTTTTTATGGCCAAGTAACATTTCATTGCATATATGTATCACGGCTTTTGCATCCACTGGTGCATTGAAGGACATATTAGCTGCTTTCATATCTTGACTATAGTACAAATTCTGCAGTGATCATAGGTGTGTATATATGTGTGTATATATATGCTTTCAAATTAGTGTTTAGGGGTATTTTTTTGTTTTGTTTTTTTGATAAATACCCAGAAGTAGAATTGCTGGGTCAAAAAGCAGCTCCATTGTTAACGTTTTGAGGAGCCTCCATGCTGTTTCCCACAGTGGCCGCCCCCGTCTGCATCCCCCCAGCAGTGCACTCGGGTCCCTTTTCCTCTGGCACTTGTTGTTTGTTGATGGAGCCATTCCAACAGGTGGTAGGTGATATCTCTTTGTGGTTTTGAGTTGCTTCTCTCTGTTGATTAGTGACACCGAGCATCTTTTCATATGTCTATTGGCCATCTGTATATAATATTTGAAGAAGTGTCTCTTCTCCATTTTTTAGTTGGGTTGTTTGTTTTTTGGTGTTGAGCAGTATGAGTTTATTTTTTAGACACTAACCCCTTATCATGTATATCACTGGTGAATACGTTGTCCCATTCACTAGCTTCTCTTTTCATTTTGTTGATGGTTTCCTTTGCTGTGAAAAAAAAATTTTTTTGGTATAGGACCATTTGTTTATTTTTTCTTTTATTTTCCTTGTCCGAGACGATGTATCAGAAAAAAATATTGTTATGAGAAATTATGTCCAAGATTTTACTGCCTATGTTTCTATGTTTTCTTGTAGGATATTTGTGATTTTGAGTCTAACATTTAAGTCTTTAATCCATTCTGAGTTTATTGTCAAGTGTGGTGTAAGAATTTGTTCTAGCCCTGGTGAGGTGGCTCAGCTGGTTGGAGCATCACCCTGTGCACCAGGGATTGTGGGTTCAGTCCCTGGTCAGGGCACATAGGGGAGGCAACCAATCAAAGTTTCTCTCTCACATGGATGTTTCTCTCTCTCTCTCTCCCTCTCTCCCTCTCTCCCTCATTCTCTTTCTAAGATCAATGAACATATCCTCCAGTGAGGACAAAAAAAAAAGAGGAGGTGGTCTAGTTTTATTTTTTTGCACTTATCTGCCCAGTTTTCCCAATACCATTTATTGAACGGACTGTCTTTGACCCATTGTATGTTTTTGGCTCCTTTGTCAAATATTAATTTACTATAAAGGTGTGGGTTTATTTCTGGGCTATCTATTCAGTTGCATTGATTTATGTGTTTGTTTTTATGCCAATATCATGCTGTTTTTATTACTTGATCTGTGTAGTATAGTTTGATATCAGATACGTAGTGTGATACATTCCACTTTGTTTTTCCTTTTCAAGATACCTGTCACTATTGAGGTCTTTTTGTGTTTCTGTAAAATTTATGAATTATATTTTCTAGTTCTGTGAAATACATCATTACTGTTTTGATAGAAATTGTGTTGAATCTACAGATTGAATTTTAATAATGCTAATTATTTCTATCCATGAGCATGGTATACATTTTTAATTATTAGTATCTTATTTTATTCTTTGTCAACATCTTATAATTTTCTGAGTACTAGGCTTTTACCTCCTTAGTTAAAATTTTTTCTATATATTTTATTTTTATTTTTTATTATTATTTTAAAATATGTCTTTATTGATTTCAGAGAGAGGAAGGGAGAGGGAGAGAGAGAGAAACATCAATGATGAGGTAGTCATTGATCAGCTATCTCCTGCATGCCTCCCACTGGGGATTGAGCCCACAACCCGGGCATGTGCCCTGATGGGGAGTCGAATGGCGATCTCCTGGATCCTAGGTCGGTGCTTAACCACTGAGCCACGACTGCCCAGATCCTATGTATTTTATTTTTAAATGTAGTTGTCAATGAAATTGTTTTCTTAGTTTCTGTTCTGATAGTTCATTATTGATGTATAAAAATGCAATCAATTTCTGAATATTTCCTTTGTATTCTGCTACTTTAATGAATTTATTTATCAGTTCTAGTAGTTTTTTGGTGGAATCTTTTGTGTTCTCTATGTACAGCATCATGTTATTTGCAAATTATGACAGTTTTATCTCTTCCTTTCCAATTTGGATGCCTTTTATAGCTTTTCTTTTTCTGATTGCTATGCCTCAGAATTCCACCACTATGTTGAATAAGAGTGGTGAAAGTGAACATCTCTGTCTTGTTCTTCACCTTATGGGAAATTATTTTATTTTTTTCCTCATAGAGTATGATATTGGCTGTGGATTTGCCATATATGGTCCTTATTATGTTGAGGTATGTTCCCTCTATTCCCACTTTGCTGAAAGTTTCTATCAGAAATCTGTGCTAGATTTTGTCAAATACTTTTTCTGCAACTATTTATATAATAATATGATATTTACTTTTTACTTGATTTAAGTGGTGTATCACATTAATTGATTTGCAGATATTATACTAAACTTGCATCCCAGGGATAAATCCCACTTGATCACCATGTATGGTTTTTTAAATGTATTGTTGGATTTGGTTTGGTACTATTTTGTTGAGAATTTTTATATCTATGTTCATCAGTGATATTGGCTTATGATTTTCTTTCTTTTTAGTTTCATCTTATTTTATAATTAGAATAATGCTGGCCTCTTAAAATGAGCTTTGGAGTCTTCCCTCCTCTTGAATTTTTTTTACAATAATTTGAGACAGATAGATGTTAGTGCTTTTTTGATTATTTGGTGAAATTCAACTGTGAAGCCATCCTAACCAGGACTATTTTAGCTGGGATTTTTTTTTTTTTTTTTTTTTTAATTATTACTGCTTCTGTTTCATTAGTCGTAATTTGTTCTTAAAATTTTCTGTTTCTTCTTGATTCAGGTTTGGAACACTTTACATTTCTATAAATTTATTTATTTTCTAGATTGTCCATTTTCTTGGCATATAATTGTTCATAATATTGTCTTATAATTTTTTGTACTTCTGTGGAGTCAGTTATTACTTCTCTTTCATTTTCTGGTTTTATTTATTTGTGTTTTCTCTCTTTTTTTATTGATGAGTCTGGTTAAATGTTTGTCAACGTTGTTTATCTTTTCAAAGAAACCATTCTTGGTTTCAGTGATCTTTTGTATAGTTTTCTTAGACTCTATAATTTATTTGTGCTCTTTTTTCCCCCCTTCCACACTCTTTGTTGTTGTTCTTTTTCTAGTTACTTTGATGTAAGATTACATTGTTTATTTGAGATTTTTCTTGCTTCTTGAGGTACACCTGCTTGCACTGTGTCCCATAAATTTTGAGTTGTGCTTTTATTTTTATTTTTCTCAAGCTATCTTTTGATTTCTTCCTTGATCTCAGTGCTAATACATTCATTACTTAGTAATATATTATTTAGCCTCCATGTGTTTGTGTTTTTCAGGTTTTTTTATTTTAATTCACTTCTAGTTTCATAATGTTGTGGTCCAACACAATGCTTGATATTTCAATCTTTTTGAATTTATTAAGGTTTATTTTGTGTCCTGACATATTTTCTATCAAAAAAAATATTTGATGTGCACTTGAAAAGAATATATATTCTGCTGCTTTAGGGTAAAATGGTCTGAAATTTTTAATTAAATCTATCAGCCTAATGTGTCCTTTAAGGCAGCTGTTTTCTTGTTGATTTTTTTTTCTAGGAGATCTGTTCATTGATATCAATGTGGTGCTAAATTACCTAGTATAACTGTATTGCTGTGGATCTCTCCCTCTATGCCCACCCAGATTTGCTTCATATATCTAGGTGCTCCCATGCCGAGTGCATAAATGTTTATAAGGTTTATGTCCTCTTGGTGGATTGCTCCTTTATCATTGTGTAATGTACTTTTTATCTCTATTATTATATCCATTGTTTTGAAGTCCATTGTGCTTACATAAATATTGCTACCCTAGCTTTTAATAATTTCCATTTGCATAAAATATCTTTTTCCATCCCTTTACTTTCCCTCTCTGCATGTCTTTTGTTCTAAAGTGGCTCTCTTTTATTTTATTTTTTAAAATATATTTTTACTGTTGACAGTATTACAGGTGTCCCCTATTTCCCCCACTTTAACCCTCTCTGCCCAGCCCCTAACCCCCAGGCATTCACCAAACTACTGTCTGTGTCCATGGGCTATGCATATAAGTATATAAGTTCTTTGGTTTATCTCTTTTTCTCCCCCCTCCCATACATACACATTGAGTTGTGTCAGTCTGTTCCGTGCCTTTGTGCTTCAGGTCTTATTTTGAGGGTCAGTTCCTTTTGTTTGGCTACCTTTTGTTGAGTTTTATGAGTACTTTCTATATTTTGGAGATTAACCCCTTATCAGATGTATCATTGGAAATTATATTCTCCCATAGAGTGGGTTCCATTTTCATTTTGATGCTGGTTTCTTTTGCTGTGCAGAGCTTTTAATTTTGATGTAGTCCCATTTGTTTATTTTTTCCTTTGTTTCTCTTGCCCTAGGGGATGTGTCAGCAAAAATTCTGATACATGAGATGTCTGAGATTTTACTGACTATGTTTTCTTCTAGGATTTGTATGGTTTCATGGCTTACACCCAAAGCAATCTATAGATTCAATGCAGTCCTTATTAAAATACCAATGCCATACTTCACAGAGCTAGAACAAATACTCCAAAATTTTATATGGAACCAAAAAAGACACCAAATATCTGCAGCAATCTTGTGAAAGAAGGACAAATATATCCTACCAGATATCAAACTACACTGCAAAGCCATTGCAGTCAAAACAGCCTGGTACTGGCACAAGAACAGGCATATAAACCAATGGAACAGAGCAGAGACCCCAGGAATTGACCCACACCATTATGCTCAATTAATATTTGACAAAGGAGGCAAGAACATACAATGGAGTAAAGATAGTCTCTTCAACAGCGTTGGGAAAACTAGACAAACACATGCAAAAAGAGGAAACTAGACCACCAACTTACACCATACACAAGAATAAACTCAGAATGGATAAAATGGCTCTTTTAGACAGCATATATTCGGGTCTTGTTTTCTTGTCCATTCAGGTACGCTATGTCTTTTGATTAAAATATTTAATACATTTACATTTAAAATCATTACTGATAGACACATATTTATTGCCATTTTATTTTTTACAACTTGATTTTTCATTCTTATTCTTAAGGAAGACTATCATTTGTTGCAATACTGGTTTGTTGTAACAAACTCTTTTAGCTTTTCTTGTCTGGAATGTCTTTATTTCACCTTCAATTTAAAATGTTAAACTTTCTGGGTAGATTAATCTTTGTTGTATGTTCTTGCTTTTCACCACTTTGAATATTTTATGCCAATTTTTTGGCTTGAAATGTTTTTGTTGAGAAGTCAACTAACTGTCTTATGGGAACTCTCTTCTAGGTATCTGTTTTTCTTTCGTTGCTTTTAAGATTCTCTCTTTGATCTCAATATTTTCCATTTTGATTATAATGTATTTTGGTGTTGGCCTTTTTGGGTTCATGTTTGAGACTCTCTGCATTTCCTAGGTATGTGTGTCTTTTTCCTTCACCAGATTAGGAAAGTTTTGAGCCATTATTTCTTCAAATAGGTTCTCCATCCCTTGCTGTGTCTCTACTCCTACTACCACTATGATGTGAATGTTGTGATGCTTTATGTTGTCCCAGAAATTCCTTAGACTATCCTAATACTTCAAACTCTTTATTCTCTTTGCTGCTCTGATTGGGTGTTTTCTGTTCTCCTGTCTTCCAAATTGCTGATTCAGTCTTCTGCTTCATCTTTCTAGTGTATTCTTTCTAGTGTATTCTTTATTTCAGATATTGTATTCTTCTTTTCTGACTGGTTCTATTATATGGTTTCTATGGGTTTTTTTTAATCCTTGTTATCTCTGTTAAAGTTTTCACTAAATTCTTTGACTACCCTTATAACCATTTTTTTGAACTCTGTATCTAATAGCTTGCTTTACTACACTTAATTTAGATTTTTTTTCTGGAGATTTCTCCTCTTCTATTTGGAGCATGTTTTTTTGTCCCTTCATTTTGGCTGCCACTCTGTATTTGTTTATTTTTAATAGGTTGACCTCCTTTTCCTCCTAGCCTTTGTACAGTGGCCTTATGAAGTAGGTGTCTTGTAGGGCTCAGTGGCACAATCTCCCTGATCACCTTAGCTAAGTGTTCCAGGAATGTCCCTTGGGTATGTTATGTGAGACCTTTTGTTGTAATTCAGTCTTGATTGCTTTGTCCCATCCATAGGTGGGTTCGCTTCTCTAACTGGTTGTGTGTATCTACCCCAACTGCTGTGTATGAGCTGCTGTGTTGGGTCTGACTTCTAAAAGTGGAATTTGCCCCAACAGGGTCTATTCTCTGACAAAAATCTCCCTTCTGGTATGCCACTTGTGTAGCTAATTCATTTATGCTCTGATGTGGTCTGTATCTTACCACTGAATTGGTTTTAGGGCCACTTGGGAAATATTTCAGTGCAGGTCAATTTAAAGCACTGCCTATGACTTGCTCTTAGCTACCTTTTGGAGGATATAAAGCAATCTATAGTTTGTGGCTGACTTCTTGGCTTGAATGTGGATGGGAGGGACCAATGCACACCAAGGCTGGTATCCTCCTACCCTGAACCTAGGGTTAGGTCAGCAAAGGTCTCAGGATCCCCAAGATATGCTTCCACATGCTGGCTGACTGTTAGGCTCAGTCAGTTGTGTGAGGCAGGTCCTCAGGGAGTCACCAGGTAAGGGCAAGTGTTTTTCACCATATTAAATCAGACCCAAACTCAGCCCCATTGCTGGGTCTGAGGCAACTCAGCAACAATCTCAGGGTGTACCAACACCAATCGCTACCCACTGGTTCCCACAGACCTTTGTGGTGAAGCAGGGTCTCAAGGAGTCATCAGAATGAGCCAGGAGAGTTCATCAGGCCCAAACAGTCCAAGGTCTGGCCACATGAAGCAAGAGCTCTACACAACAACAGTGGTGCCAATTGGTGTGTGAAGGAAAAATGGCCCCTGCCCCAAAACTGCAGAACTCGGTGTTTCCCAGACTCTGCTTAGACCTTTTAGAGAGCCCGCTGCACTGGGGCCAGGATGGTCACAGCCCACTAACAATATAGAAACTGCAAGCTCCAAAGGGTGAAGTTACTGGGAGTCAGGAAGGTGGAGCTAGTGCAGTTCTTTAGACTGAGTTAGTATGGAGGGGAGTGCTGGACTCAGGAGATATGGTGTCTGTGGGCCGTGTGAAAGGCGAGATCAGCACAGGGACCTGGTAGCTGTTTCTGTAGCTCTCTCCCCATAGCCACACAATCCAGTCTGCCCTTGCACGATTCCAGTTTTCTCTGATCTGCTCTCCAGCTACCAAAGCCCAGGGTGAGTGTCTGTAAAGGAGATTTTGTGTGATGCCCCATTTAGAGAGCACCTGGATTTCTAGCCAACTCAAACTCTCGTGGGCAAATAAAATCTCTGCTGATTTTCACAGCCAGATATTATATGGACACCTCTTTACAGTTCTGGTACTCTGGGCTGCAGTCCCGGGCATAGGGCTGATACCCCATGTTCCTCAGGGGGGACCTTGGACACTGAAATATATCTTTCCAGATTCTCAGCTGGCACATGTAGGTGTAGGGCCAGCTCGTTTTGCATCTCTGCCCTTCTTACAAGCATGGATGTGGCTTCTTCTCTAAATCCTTGATTATAAGGCTTCTGTGCAGCTAATCTTTAGTTGTTGTTTTTCAGGTAGGTTGTTCTATAATTCAGCTGTAATTCCAGTTTGGACCTGAAATAAAGTGAGTGTAACTTCCACCTGCTTTGCTCCCATCTTTTTCCCCCTCAACAACATAATCAATAACCTCTTGATTGACAAATCTAACCACACACATGACATAGTCCTAGAAATAAATGCTTATGAGAAACATATTAAGTCAAAAAGTCAGAAATAATTTCCCATTTTGTAGTATATTTAAGACAACTTAAAAATTTAGAGAAATATACTGAAAATAAGTACATAAAAGTTAAAGTACATCACATGTAACTGTGATCATTGAACTATGAAAATGCTGCTATTTTTAATATGTTTCCCCCCAATTTCTTTAATAAGCATGCACTGTAAAATAAAGTTGAAAAAATTCTGGAGTCCTACTAAACTTTGTAATGATTTTACTTTTATATGTTTCCACCATGATTTTCTTAAGATTTATTTAGTACGAGTAATTGGTTTTTAGGAATTTCATATATTTAACAAACTGATTAATATTTTCTAAAGCTTTATGCAAAATTCTTATGCTTTACTTCTGACAAAGTGGAGCATATTCCCCATGTGTTTTATGAAAGAGAACGATTAATTCTATTTCTGGTAAGGATCAAACATATGGCAACCTCCCATCTTTTAACCCCATATATTTCATATAGTGAAAGGAGACAGAATACCTATCGCTTCCTTACTGCGGATGTTATTATATTAGCCTTGAATTTAATGTAATAAAATGTATATGTTAACATGATTGTATTATTTATGAAACATTTTTTTAAATCCTAGTCTCATCATACAAAGGCTTTTATATGATTTTTTTTTTCATTCTTATTGTGGTAAAATACACAAAACATAAAATTTAACATCCTAACCATTTTTAAATGTACAGTTCAGTATTATTAAGTAGATTAATTTATTGTTGTGAAACCATCACTATATTCCATCACCATAACTATTTTCACCTTGCAAAATTGGAACATCATACCTACTAAACAATAATTCTCCATATTTTCATTAATTTAAAAAAAAATTCATTGTGGTAAAATACACATTAAATTTACCATATCAATCATTTTTAAGTGTGCAATTCAGTGGTATTAAATGCATGTGTATTTAGTGAGCAACCATTACCATCATCCATTTCCAGAACTCTTTCCATCTGGCAAAACTGAAACTGTGTATTACTAAATAATCACTTCCCATTCTTCCCGCTTCTTAGCCCCTGAAAGCCACCATCCAACTTTTTGTTTCTATGAATTGACTACACAAAGCATCACGTATAAGTGGAATTATACAGTATTTTGTCTTTTGTGATTGGGCTTATTTTACTTACCTTAACATCCTTAAAGTTTATCCCATTGCACCGTGTGTCAGAATTCACTTCCTTTTTAAGGCTAAATAATATGTATGTTGTGTATATACACATTTTATATATTCACTTACCCATTCTTGGGCCCTTGGGTTGCTTTTTGCTTTGGACTACAGTGAATAACACTACTACGAAAATGGGTATAGCAATATCTCTTTGACCCTGATACTTTTGGTTCTATATCCATAATTAAAATTTCTATATAGCATATGCTAATTATACTTTTAATTTTTGAAAAACCACCACACAGTTTTCTACAGTGGCTGCACTATTTTACATTCCCACAGAAAGTGTACAAGGGTTCCAATTTCTCCACATCCTCACTAGTGCTTGCTATTTATATGTGTGTGTGTATATATATAATATCAAATACATATACTATCAACTATATTATATCCACATATACACATGTGAAGTGTAAATCCTTCCACTTTGTCATATATTTGATATTATATGTGTATATATGTACATATATTGTACACAAATTGTACACAAATTGGTGAGATGGTGTCTCATTATGGTTTTCAGTTGTCATTCAATAAAGGTTAGTGATGTTGGGCATCTTTTCTCTTACTGGTCACTTGTATGTTTGAGGGGGTAAATGTCTATTCAAGTTCTTTGCCATTTTTGAACCAGGTTGTTTGGTTTTTGATTGTTGAGTTTTAGGCATTCTCTATATATTCTGAATATTAATTTTTATCAGATGTACATTTTTCAAATATTTTATTTGATTCTGTGTGTTGCCATCTTATTCTGTTAATAGTTTTTTTGATGCGTTTTTTTTTTTTAAATTCAATTTGTCCATAAATTTTTGTTGTTTTTGCCTGTGCCTTTAGTGTCATATTAAAGAAAATAATTGTTGCTAAAGCCAATGTCATAAACGTTTCTGCTGTGTTTAGTCCTAGTACGTTTATTATAGTTTTTTATTTAGGTATTAGATCCATTGTGTGTTAATTTTTGAATATTGTGTTACGTAAAAATCCAACTTTATTTTTTACATTGTAAATATACAATTTACTAGGCATTGTTGCCCATTAAACAGTCTGCTGTCTTTAAAAAAAAATAATTTGACTATATATGTGAAGATTCATTTCTGGGCTCTTTATTCTATTCCATTGCTCTTTATAGTTCTGTCTTTATGCTAGTACTACATTTTTTTTATTACCAAAGCTTCGTGATAGGTTTTAAAATTAGGAAGTGTAAATCCTTCAACTTTGTCATTTATTTTATTTTCATTACCTTTTTGATTATTCAAGATACCTTAAGACTCCACATGAATTTGGGGATGGATTATTCTATTTCTGCAAAAAACATTTTTGTGATGTTAAAAAATATTGCGTTGAATCTGTAGATAGCTTTGGGTATTACTTAATATCTTAATGATATAAAATATTTTAATCCATAAACATAGAGTGTATTTTTATTTCTCTTTTTAATCTTTTCAGAAATGTTTTTCATTTTTCACTGTACAGTTTTCCACATACTTGGTTAATTACTAGGTATTTTATTTTTTGTGATTATAATTACTATTGTAAATGAAATTTTTTTCTTAATTTTCTTTTCAGATTGCTTGTAGTGTATAGAAATCAAACCAACTTTTAACAGACTGACGAATCTCAGAGGGAAGGTGAGGGTGGGTGGGTGGGGAGAGATTACCCAAAGAATGTATATATGCATAGATGCATAACCCATGGACACAGACAATAGTGTGGTGAAGGCCTGGGGTGGGGAGTGGGTGCGGAGTGGAAGGGGTCAATAAGGAAAAAAGGAGACATTTGTAGTACTTTCAACAATAAAGATTAAAAAATAAAAAATAAATAAAATGATATCTAGTTTATTGTGTGCATAACTCAATTCATTTGCAAAAAAAGTAATAGTAATTACATGTATACCAAGCTCAAGGTAAATGTTTTAATGACCATTTTACAAATTAGGAGACTAAAGATAAGAATGATTAAGCACTTCCCGAAGGTTACAAACTTAATCAGATCTAGAATTCTAATGCAAATATTTTTACTTCCAAGACTCTAATATTATGTTCTTATCTGAGAAAACAATAAACCCTAACTCCATTTAATTTATGAGTTTATTAGCAGGATTGAGTAAAGTGTTTCTCTAAGATATTTTCTATTATTAATTAAAGTTGACCTACAATATTATATTAATTTCAGGTATGCAACATAATGAATAGACATTTATAATACTAAGTGATCTCCTAATAAATCTAGTACTCATCTGACACCATATATGGTTATTACAATAATATTTACTGTATTTCCAATGCTATACTCTACATCCCCATGAGTACTTTGTAACTAGCAATTTGTACTCCTTAATCTCTTCCCCCTTTTCACACATGCCCTGGACACCCAAAACATTTAGCAAGTATCAAAATGTTATTTGTACCTAAGAGTTTGTTAATGCTTTGTTTTTCATTTATTTTGTTTTCTAGATTCCACACATAATTGAAACCATATAATATTTGTCTTTTCTCTGCCTGACTTATTTCAATTACCATAATACCCTTTACTTAGGTCCATCCATGATTTTGCAGATGACAAGGGTCTATTATTTCTTATTACTGAGTAATATTCCATTATGTATATGTATGTATATTATATATATATAATGGGATAGATATGATGGATATATATGTATATATTCACTTCTTCATTGTCCACTCATCTATTAGTGGACATTAAGGTTACTTTTGTACCTTGGCCATTGTAAATAATGCTGCAATGAACCCATAGATGCTTGTGTCTTTTCAAATTGGTATTTTGGATTTCTTCAGATAAATACTCAGAAGTGAAATTGGTAAGTTCTTTTTAATCTCTTGTTATAGCCTTTGTTTTAAAGTCTGTCTGTCTGGTATAAGTATTGCTACTCCGGGTTTCTTTAATTTTTATTTTTATAAAATATATTTTTCCATCCTTAGACCTTCAGTCTGTTGTGCGTCTTTCAATCTGAAGTAAGTCTCTTGGTGGCAGCATAAGTAAGGGTCTTGTTTTCTTGTTCTTTTAGCCACCCCACATCTTTCAAATGGAGCACTTAATGCATTTACATTTAAAATAATTGTTGATAGATAAGTAGCTATTGTCATTTTTTATTTATATATATATTTTTTTTTTCTTCATCTTAGAGAAGTTCCCTTAATATTTTTTATAATACTGATTTGGTGGTGATAAAGTACTTTAGCTTTTACTTGTCTGGGAATCTCTTTATCTCTCCCTTTATTCTAAGTGATAGTTTGCTGGGTCCTGTAATCTTGGTTGCAGGTCCTTGCTTTGCATCGCTTTGAGTATTTCATGCCACTCCCTTCTGACCTGAAATGTTTCTGTTGAAAAATCAGCTAACAGTCTTATGGGTGCTCCCTTGTAGGTAACTAATCGCTTTTCTCTTGCTGCTTATAAGATAATCTCTATGTCTTACCTTTGCCATTTTAATTATGACATGTTTTAGTGTGGGCCTCTCTGGGTTCATCTTGTTTGAGACTCTGCACTTCCTGGACTTGTATGTATATTTCCTCCACTGGGTTAGAAATAGCTCTGTCATTTCTAAAAATATGTTTTCAATTCCTTGTTCTCTCTCTGCTCATTCTGGTACCCCTATGAAGTAAATATTGGTACACTTGACCTTGTCCCAAGGATTCCTTAAACTGTCTTCTTTTTTTTTCAAAAATTTTGTTTTCTTTTTGCTGCTGATTGGGTGTTTTGTGCTACTTTATTTTCCAAATGGCTGTTTTAATCCTCTGCCCTATCTACTCTACTGTTTATTTCCTCTGTTTTTTGCTTCTTTGTCTCTTTTGCTTTTTTCATTTCAATTGTATTCATTTCTGATATTTTATGTTTTCTATCTTTATTTTAATGCTTTCTATCTCTTCATTTCTTATCGCACTGAGATCATTAAGCATCCTTACAACCAGTGTTTAGAATTCTGCATCTGGTAGATTGCTTCTCTCCATTTTGCCTATTTTTTTCTGGATTTTTGTCCTGGTCTCTCATTTGGGACAGATTTCTTTGTTTCTTCATTTTAACTTCTTCCTTGTGTTTGTTTTTAGATATAAAGTAAAGCTGCTACAACTTCACATTCTTGATTGAGTGGCTTAATGTAGTAGGTGTACTGTAGGGCCCAGTGGCACAATCTCATCATTTGAGCCAGATGATCCAGGTGTGTGCCTTGTTTTGGTTGTTTGTGTTCTCATGTTGTAGTTGAACCTTAATTGCTGTTTACTAATAAATGGTAGAGATCAATTCTCAGGCTGAATAATTGTGTGTACTGGCCATAACTAGAGTGGAGGAGACCCTGTGCAGTGGCTGACCTTGTGAAGCACAATTTGTTTTAGTGGACCTCAGATGTGTGCCAAGTCTCCCTTGTGTGTGTCAAAAATGGAAGTGGTGGGGGAACCAGGAAGATGGTGGCACAGTGACAAGAAGCAGAGTGCCCTTAATCCCAGCCATGGACTTGATTTACCACTAAAATACTGTGTAATCAGCTTGGAAAAATAAATGTACCTGAGTGGACATATTTTGAGTAGGGAGCACTGAAGAAATATCACAATGTCTGGTAATAGAAGGGGGCAGAGAAAGGGGAAATTCCCCCTGAAGCTTGTGGTGGGCTCTGAGGCCCTAATGCTAGAAGCTGCAGAGCTCCCTCCCCTTGGGAGTGTGGACTAGCATCAAAAGGTTGTGATCTCAAACCTGGAGTGGAAGAGAATGGAAGGGTGCCTGTGCAGAGAGGGCAGAGGGAGCCAGGGGAACAGTGTGCCTGCCTGCAAGGAGGACACCCTGCCTTCTCAAAGAAACAATGCATCTAATGGTGGCAGACAGAAGAACTCTTTCACCCTTGGTGCTGACCTTGGGAAAGGCTGTCCCCACAGTGTGTGGCTCCCAAATCGAAAGGGGCCAGAAGGGTGCACTGAGCGTCCACATACAAGGGCCTTCTGCCTTCCTGTAAGGCATTGTGTCTAACCCCAGAAAGCATTTGTTCTGTGTGGGATGGGGTAGGGAAAGAAAGCTCTCCCACTGCCAGAGAGGGCCCAGAGCTACAAGAGCTGCCAGTGCAGTGAATCGGGGTTTTTAAGTGGCTCTGGGGGGAGCCAGGATAGAGCACAAGGTACTGCCCCAGCATTGCTGAGATCAACTGTGCAGGGGAGCTGTGTGGAGCTGACTTTGTGACCCTTCCTGCTTGGTTCCGAGGAACGGGGGGCAATGGGATCTCACAGGGGAGTTCTCTGCTGTGTGTTGCTTTGTGCATTTTTGAGTTTTTGATTGTTGAAAGGTCATCCAACTTCCTGACTTGCCCTGGGGAGACAGACCAGTAGAAGTTAGAATCTGAGTTTCCTCCTGCAGACTAGGAACACGACCCCCAAAAGGAAAGCCCCAGATATACCCCCACAGGGCACAGTCCTGAGAGAAGGGAGAACACTTCACAGGACAATACAAGAATAAGAATCTCAGAAACTGTTGTTTGGGAACTTGAAGAAAACATAAAATCCTTGCTGGGGCTGAGCAAGTAAAGTGCTCACAGGAATTGTTTTTCTTTTTAATCAAACCTACTGAGCCCAGGCTGCTGAAACTGCCCATAAAGAAAAGGCAACAGACTGAATTCAGTCTGAAGCTGCAACAGAACATTGTATGGGGAACTGGATCAAAAGACAGGATAGAGACAGAGGAGCTGGATTTGAAGCAGAGACTAACTTCCCTTCTGGCCTGAAGAGTCTCTGTTGAGAGATCTGCTGTAAGCCTTATGGGGGTTCCCTTATAGGTCACTGCTTGTCTCTCTCTTGCAGCCCTTAGTATTTTCTCTTTGTCCTTGACATTTGCCATTTTAATTATGATGTGTCTTGGAGTGGGTCTCTTTGAGTTCCTCTTGTTTGGAACCCTCTGTGCTTCCTGGACTTGTGTGGCTTTCTCCTTCACCAGCCTAGGGAAGTTGTCTATAATTATTTCTTCCACCAAGTTCTCTATCCCTTGCTCTCTTTCCTCCCCCTCTGGCACTCCTATAATGAGAATGTTGTTTCACTCCATGTTGTCCTAAAGTTCCCTTAGACTGTCACGCTTTTTAAGTGTTTTTTCTTTTTGCTGCTCTGACTGTGTGATTTTTTCTACCTTGTCTTCTAAGTCACTTATTCTATCCTCTGCTTCATTGAACCTGCTTTTAATTCCTTCCAGTGCATTCTTGATATCAGATACAGCATTCTTTATCTCTGTCTGAGTTTTATTTATAGTATGTATCTTTTTTCATGTTTTCACTAAGGTTCTCTATCTTATCATCTAGTGTCTTCTTAAGTTCCTTGAACATCTTCATCATCCATACTCTGAACTCCATTTCTGATAACTTGCTTAACTCCATCTCATCAACGTCTTTTTCTGGCTATGTTTCCCTTTCTTTAATTTGGGGGTTGTTTCTTTGTCTCCCCATTTTGGTAGGTCTTAGTGTTTGTATCTATATATTATATATATTTGCTGTCCCCAGTCTTGTGGGATGGGATTTTGTCTTGTGGGTCCAGTGGAGCCCAGAGGTGTGTTTTCCTTACACCTCTGAGCTCTTTGCTCCTGGCATGTCCCTCTTGTGGGTGCCCCTTTTGTGGTTTCTTTATGTTCTCCTGTTGTGGTTGGGTCTAGATTGTTGTTGATCAGTCCTTGGGAGGACCCTCCTCTCAGGTTGGCTAACTGTCTCAGTCCCAACCTCAATGTGTAAGCTGTTGTATGGGTGCTGTCCAGGCAGGACAATACACAACAAAAATTCCAGGAGACAAGAGGTATCTTACAAAATATCTTGACAGTCAAAATGAAAACAACCCATGTGAAAGTAGAACTGGGAGACTGAAGGGAGAACACACACACACACACACACACACACACAAAAGAATGCTTAAAACAAAAGAAAGAGAGAAAGAAAAGTAAAGCTTAGAGAGAGAGATGTATATTGTTGTTAATACTGGTGAAATTTTAGAAAATAATAATAAACTAAAATGTAAAAAATAGAGAAGCTACTGGGAGATAACAGAAGCAGAGAAAAGATTCTGAAAGAATGGCCAGCAAAAAATTAAGGGAGAGAATAGGAATAGGATAATAGTTGAAAATGAGAAAACAAAAATACAATAAAAAGAATAAGAGAAACTAACAATCGGACAGGAAGACAGAAGGGAGCATAATGAAAGAATGAAAGAAAAGTAGAAAAAGAAAAAAGAAAAAGAAGAAAAAAGTTATGCCAATGGATTGAGAGAAGAGAGAGAAATAAAGCCCAGGCAGGCAGGGAGTCTGGTAAGAGATTTGGGGAAAACTATAGAGGAAAGCAGTAAACTTGGTTATAATGATAAAGTCCCAGTCGTTAAGCAGGAATATCAAGAAAGTCTTGATAGTAGAAGCAAGGATAAAATAAAACAAAGCAAATAACCAAAACAAAACCGAAAACAAGCTAAGGAAGACAAAATTCTTTTATAAAACAGAGGAAAAAATATTTAGTTAAAAAAATTTTTTTTAAAAATTAAAAAAAAAAAAGATTATTATAAAATTTAAAAAAGAAGAAAAAACAAATTTTCCCCCCTTTCTCTTCTTCCTAAGGAAAAAAGAGAAAAAATAAACAAACCCACAAACAAAAAACAAACAAAAAAACTCCAAAAACCAAAAAAAACAAACCAAACAAAAAAAACAGCAGAAAAAAAGGTAGTCAATCAGGTGAGTTTCTTCTGGGCAACTTATGTTGTCTGAGGGTCACTTTTTTTGTGATTTCAGTTCTCCTGGGAGGTACTTGTGTATCACCCCAATGTGAGGAGCCATCTAGGTTTGGCTCTGGTGTCCTTAGGTAGATGGTTGATCTGAGGCTCTCCTTGGGCCACCTCCTCTTCTCAGCTAATTTGCAACCTTGTAGTTGCCTGGTCTTGCTCCAGAGTCTTCTGTAGAGTCTTTAGGGTGCAGGGTGGTTAGTGTAGCTCAGGGTATCACTCCCCTTAGAGGTGTCGCTGTCAGGCACCCACTCTGCTGTAGTTAGTCTCTGCTCCACCGCCAGCTCCTCAGTCCCTACCCTGTCCTCTGATTCTAGTTCCCCAGGCTCTGGCCTGCTGCAGCTTCAGATTGACTTCAGCCTGTTGCCTTTTCTGTCTGGGCCATTTCAGCAGCCTGGGCTCAGTGGGTTCGATTAAGAAAACATTCTGGTGAGCCCTTTGCCTGCCCAGCCCCCAGCACGGGTTTTCAGTGTTTCCTCCAGCTCCCAAACAACAGTACCCGAGAGTCTTATTCTTGCAAAGTCCTCCTGTGAGCTGCTCTCCCTTCCCCCTCAGGACTGTGCCCTGCGGGGGTGTCTGGGGCTTCAGTGAGCAGGACCCCTTTCCTGTTGGGGGCGGTGCTCCCAGCTGCAGGAGAGGCCGGCAGGCTCCTCCCCTCCCTGCTCAGCTCTGGTTGGCTGGTAGCACCAGGCCCGCCCCTCAGACCATCTACTGTGCCGACCCCAATGGCAGCCTCTGCTGGTCTGTCTGCACAGTGCAGGCCAGGAAGGTGGGAACCAGTTCCACAATCAAACCCTCAAATGCACAAAGCAACATACAGGCAGAGAGTCCACCCTGCAAGGTCCCACAGCCCTTGCTCCAAGGCACCCAGCAGGAGGGGACCCAAAGTCAGCTCCACTCAGCTCCCCACACCGCTGGTCTGAGCAAAGCTGGAGCGGCTTCACGTGCCACCACGGGGCCCCTCAGAGCCAGTCACAGATCCCAGCCCTCAGCACAGGGAGCTCAGGGCGGGAGGACACCCTCAGGGCTGGTGGCAGAACCCAGCCTCCCGGCACTGGGAGCTCTAGGTGGGAGGGCTCCTCCCCTCCCCCATGCCACACAGATTCAGCGCTTTCTGGGGCTCAACACAATGCCCCACAGGGAGGCAGAGGGTCCCCATGTGTGGCTGCTCAGCGCAGTCCTCTGGGCCCTCACCACTTGGGTGCCACAGGCCTTGGGACAGCCTTCCCTATGGTTGGCACAAGACATTGGTTGCAGCCGCCTGTAGAGGCTTTGTTTCCTAGGAAAGTGCTGTCCCCTCCAGGACTCACCGCTCCCCTGGGTCCCTCTGCCCTGTGTGCTGGGCGCTCCTTCCCCTCTCTGCTCCAGGTGTGGGATCCCCTCTTTTGGATGCCGTCTGCACTCCCGGGGGGAGGGAGCTTTGCAGCCTCCAGCCCTCCAGGTTCTGAGCCCAGCACAGGCTTCAGGGGCCTCCCCCTTCCTACGGCCCCCCTCTCTTACCGGACCCTGTGGTGTTTCTTCAGTGCTCCCCACTCACACTCGGTCCCCTCAGGTATGTTTCTCTTTTTTTTTCAAGCTGGTTATGTAGGATTTTAGGAGGAAATCAAGTCCATGGCTGGGAGCGGGGGCGCTGCTGCTTCTCACAGGGCCGCCAGCTTCCCTCTCCATCTGTTTTTTAATTCCACTTCAAAAATCTGTATTTAATTGTAGAGTTTAATCAATTTACATTTAAAGTAATTATTGTGAAGGAGAAATTTCTGTCCTTTTGTTATTTTTTCTATATGGATTAAAGCTTTTTCATCCCTTTTAAAATTACTGTCTTCTCCTGTGTTAGTTGATTTATTAAAGTGAAACATATTATTTCCCTTATTTTTAAATATTCTATAGCTATTTTCTTTGCAATTCCTACAGAATAATATTTAATATTCTAAAATTATAAATTCTAATTCAAATTTATACAAGCTTAATTTTAGTAACAAATAAAACTTTTGTTCATATACAGTTCTGTTACCATATACATTTAGTTATAGTTGTAACAAAATTCATCTTTATATATTGTGTATCTAAAAACATAAAATAATGATGGATTCTTATGTATTAATCTCTTCAATCATGTAGAAAACAAATTATGAAGTTAAAAACCAAAGTTATAGTATTATTATTATTATTCAAGCATTTACTTTTACTTAGATTTTTTTCTTAAGGAGCTTCATATTATTGGCTAGTATTCTTTTATTTTAACCTATAGAAATTCATGTAACAGTTATTGAAGGACAGGCCTAGTGGTTAAAATTTTTTTCAGCTGTTGTTTATCTGAAAATGTCTTTATTTCTCTTTAACTTTTGAAAAACATTTTATTAGATATAGGATTATTGGTAGGCAGTTTCCTTTTCTCTCTAGAAATGTGGCTATGTCACACATCTTTCTTCTGGACCTCAAATTTTCTGATGAGAAATCTGAAAATCTAGTTGAAGATTCGTTGTTTGTGATGTTATTTTTCCTTTGCTGCTTTCAAGATTCTCTTCTTATCTTGCTTTTGATAGCTTGATTATAATATGTCTGCCTGTGGACCCCTTAGAGTGCATCCTACTTGGTTTTATTAAGATTCTTGAAATGTTATACTCATGCTTTAATGATATTTGGGAAGTTGTTTACTATTGTTTCATAAAATAGTCTCTCTACCCATTTCTCTCTTCTTGTGAGACTCCCATAATGTGTGTTTTGATTCGCTTCTATTGTGCCCCACATGTCCCTTACAGTTGGTTTACTTTTATTCTTTCTCTCTCTTTCTCTCTCTCTTTTTTTGGACTCTTCAGACTTAATCATTTAAATTGTACTATGTATCCTACTCAAATCTACTTTTCAATTTTTCTAGTGAAAAGTTTCTTATATTCGTTGTAATTTTTGGCTGCAGAATTTCTTTTTGGTTCCTTTTTATATTTTTATCTCTTTATTACTATTTCCTTTTTATTTACACATCATTTATTTCTCCTGCTTTTTCTTTGTCTTTCTTTAATTCTTTGATATCTTCAAAACAGTTTTAAAGTTTTTATCTGGTAGATCTGCCATCTTGTCTTTCTCAGGGACAGAGTCTTCTATTTCCTTCAAATGGGCCATACATTCCTGTTTCTTTGCATGTCTTGTAATATTTTTCTTTTTTGTGTGATGTTGTTGAAAACTGGACATTTGAATCTAATAATGTGATAACTGTGGAGATAAAATTCTCCCAATTCCCCAGGAATTTCTGTGTGTTTTGTGTGTGTGTTTTAAAATTTTTAAATTGATTTTGAGAGAGAGATTGGGAGAAATACATCAAAGGGAGAATGATATATTGATCAGATGCAACCTGCACAGCCTCTACTAGGGACCAAGCCTGCAACCTGGGTATGTGACCTGACTGGGAATCAAACAGGCAACCATTCAGTCCTTGGGACAACACTCAACCAATTGAACCACACTGGGCAGGGCTCTGTTTCTTTCTTTTTTTTCCTTTTTTCTTTTGTTTTTGATTTTTTTCAAGCCTTGTCTATTTTAGGGATAAGACTAAGGTATAAACTAAAAGTTTTTGAAGGTATTTTCTGAGTCTACATCTATCTCTGGACTGCATGGACTTTTTACATTCTTCTATATATGTAGTTGCTTTTAAATGATCTGTTATTTAAATGTCTAATTTCTAAAAGGAATACATTCCAAAATACTGCTCCAGAAAATACAACTCACAGGAGTACCAGCAAAATTTATCATCAATGATAGTGAACTATACACCATAGTTCCCCAGGAAAAGAATAACAATGAAATACAAATGCTAAACAATAGAAAGAGGAATCATTTTCAATACATAGCAAAGGTATTTTCTATGTACTGCATTTTCAATATGTTTCTTTTAGAAGTAAAATTTAGTCTATTTAAGACCTTTGTTTTGTCATTGTTTTATATTATAATGTACAATATGATAGGATATATATATATTCTTTTCTTTTTTAAGGCATATATATCTCTGCTTATCATTATAAAGGTTTGTATTTTTGTTGTAATAATATTTTTAACTGTAGCTATATAACATTCTGTGGTGGAATATAAATGATCTCTCACTATATCCATACTCATGTGTGGCCCTATCTTACATTGATCTGGTCATGTGATATATTCAGCATCTGGGGGATCAGCATACATAATGCAATCAGAGTCCTAAAATGCACTTGTGTATTGCTGTGTGCCCTTCTTTGTTATGTAAAACTGTCATGTTAGGAAGCCTGGGGTATCATAATGGAGGATGTGAGCTTATGTAAAAGATATTCGTAGACACATAAGTGTCTCCAATTAAGATCAAGAGATACATTTCCCAGTCTATGTCCCCTCAAATGGCTGACTCACATATCTGTGTTAACAGAAAAAGAAAATATATATATATTTTTTCAACATACAAAGTTTTGGGGTGGATTGCTATGTAGCAATGGATAAATGGCACAATTTATAAGCCTACATTATTTATACAGTATTTATTAATTCCTAGCTAGAGATAAAACAAAATTAGTAAAATACTTTTCTTCCTCTATTCTTAATTATTTTATATTTATCTTTATTGTTGAAAATATTACAGATGTCCCCTCCCTGAGACCTTCTCCACCCCATTCCTGCCCCCCGCCCCCGGCCTTCACCTCACTATTGTCTGTGTCCATGAGTTACACATATATGCATATATATTCTTAGGTTAATCTCCTCTTGCCTCTCCTCCCCGCTTCATATCTATCACTATGGTTATGTATCTGAATATTCATTTAAGTCTTCTTTTATGCTTCTGCTAAGCAAATAAGTTACAGAAGAACTCCTACTGCTTGACCTTACAGACTTTTTTGCAGTCAATGCATTGGTAGATACAATATATAATTAAGACAAAATATTTCTGTCTCCTCCACTTCCATCCATATATACCTGAACTTGATCATCAATTATTTTATTTCATTGTTCTTCAATCTGTTTTGTGGTTTGATATTTTAGCTCTTCTATAGTTTTTAAAAAAACAGAATTTGATTTGTCATTTATACAGCTTCTGAATTTGTTAATAATTATATTTTGAAAGTTTTAAAATTTCAATTGAGTTTGAAAAAGACTAAGGAACTACAGAAAAAAAATGACAAAAAATTAAATTGTTATAATTTTATGTCTGAAAATTATTTTTAAAATTTTAAATATAAAGAAAAAGGTAAATAAATTTTAACTAGTATTTTTCTCTCTTTATTTTTTCTGTATTTTGATGGTATGTGGTTCCTTTCAGTTGGCAAAGTCAATTTAATTTTTATGCTTATTTTGCTACATGCTTTTATATTTTTCTCACATATACATGGTTTTCCTACCGGAGTTGTCTGAGATTTTCTCTGTCTTGGAGTAGGTCCTACCAGCACTGCTGGCATAAATTAATTCCTTCTGACGGCAATCCAAACAACCGTACACAGTTACTATTTATATGTGCTCTAGAATTTCACTCACTTGACCTTGCTTTTCCTCTTCAGGTACCAAACTAAACTGCTTTCTCTTCCTCACATTCCAAACAAAGAGTAACAACAATGAAAGTGACTGTCCAGAGTGGTAGCGTTTGAAGTGACAGCATCATTCAACTAAAAGCAATGGTTCTGTAGAAAAGGAAGAGCAGGTTTTATTCATTAGTTTGTCTTAACTGTGGTTCCGTTGGATGATAAGTATTTTACCCAACTACAAGTTCAGTCTTTAGTGAAACTGACACAAATAGGAAGCATAGGAAGTTTTATCCATTAGGGATAAAACAGGTAGTAGTTGGTCAAATCAGTGGAAGACTGCAGTTGACAACATGTGCATTTAATTACTGTGTATCCCGATTCATACTTACTAAGCAGCTTTGCATTTAGTCTGAATTTTGTCTTTCCATTTGGTTTCTATTCAAGAAGCAGTCATGTGGCCACTATGCTAAGCTGACTCCCTCTCATCATGGTGAATAAGTATCTATTAAGTAACCACCAATTTCTTCTCAGAATACACCATTTTTTTTCAATAAGAATTTTTTGTGTTGGTTTTTTTTAACTAAACACTATTTTTCTGGTCCTAATGCTTTTGCAATGAATTCAGCCCTACTCAGTCACCATTCTAAGTTCTGATACACAGTCCTGAACAAATAGACATAATTCCTGCCCTCAAAGAGTTTATACCCTTTAAGAAAGTTAATCATGGCCCGGCTGGGCATGGCTCGGCGGTTGAGCATCGACCTAAGATCCAGGAGATTGTGGATAGATTCCTGGTCAGGGCACATGCCCGGGTTGTGGGCTCTATCCTCAGTTGGCGGCCTGCAGGAGGCAGCCGATCAATGACTCTCTAATCATTGATGTTTCTGTGTCTCTCTCTCCTTCTCCCTTCCTCTCTCTGAAGTCTATAAAGATATATTTAAAAAAAAAAAAAAGAAAGTTAATCATGGAACATATGATTATATGTGTAAACAACAGTGTCATAAAAAATGTATGTGATAGATCACAACTTCTAAATGAATCTTAATTACCTGCATTTTCTACTCCACCCAATATTCCTCTACCTTTTCTTCCTTGTTTCTCTTGCTTTGAATTTTGTCTCCAAACATTGTCCCTCAATCATGTTCATTTTATTGATCACCGGTTTGGCTTTGTGTCCTTCACTCAATCAAAGTATGTTCAAGCTGTCCCTGTCTGTCTCTATTCACTACAACCACCTTCCGCTTCCCCTGATCCCTTAGACCACAGGATTGAGACCAGGGTACAGGAGTTTGCAACATCAATAATGGGCCTTTAGAATAGAAAAGTAAAGCTATGGGAACTAAAATGAGGATAATATCAATGTGTGTTAGAGTGATGTGGATGAGTTTCTAAGAAAGGGAGATCAGTGAACTTTGAGATATGACTAAGATGTAGATACAAAGGGACAAAGATTATATATATATGTGTGTATATATATATATATATATATATATATATATATATATATGCTTTTTTTTTGCTCAAAACTCTCATAAACAAATTAATGGAGTGGGAAAGTACAAAGCATTCTTTAGATAAAGTTAGTGAATAAACTCATTCAATTGAGTAAACCCTCATGTAAAAGATTATGAGTTAAATTGCAAATGTGAGATAGAATAAAGTAATTTGTTTGGTTTATAATATTCTATGTGAATATATGAGTATGAGACAAAAGGAAACCTCACAAACACTTTGACAAAATTGTTGTAATAAAAAAAATAGTCTTGCAAATCTTTGGACTATTTAGCTTTACTAATGCTATGGGCATCTTCAGCTTATGGTAAAATTTGAAAATCAAACATAACTGATTTAACTGAAATAAAAAGTCATTTAACTCATGTTTGTATCACATTTATTTTAATAATTTACTTAAAGAACTTTAAATATTAGCAACGAAGGGAATAAATTTTTTAAGTTAAACCACCAATGAGAAATGGAAATAGCAGCCCATTTTACAGCTGGAATAACATTCTTTCATAAGACTGGCATATTAAGTTTTTATTTCATTCTACATTTAATTAAACTTTGGTGGTGACATTAGTTAATAACACTACATAAGTTTCAAGGGTACAATTCTGTAATACATTATCTATATATTGCATGTGTGCTCACCACCCAGTTGTCTACTCACCCTCCATTACCCCTTTCTCTCTGCTGCTAACCTTCATATTGTTCTGTGTGTGTGAGTTTGTTTGTTTGTTTGTTTATTTGTGGCTTTCTGTGTTTTTTTGTTTGTTCATTTTTGGTTTTTTTTTTAATATATCTTTATTGATTTCAGAGAGAGGAAGGGAGAGGGAGAGAGAGAGATAGAAACATCAATGATGAGCGAGTCATTGATTGGCTGCCTCCTGCATGCCCCCTACTGGGGACCAAGCCCACAACCCAGGCATATGCCCTGACCAGGAATCAAACCCAGATCTCCTGGATCCTAGGTCGATGCTCAACCACTGAGCCACGCCTGGCCGGGCTGCTTTCTGTTTTATATGCCACATATGAGTGAAATCATATGGTTCTTGTTCTTTTTCATCTTACTTATTTCGCTTAACATGATACTCTCAAGATCCATCTATGTCATCACAAATGGCAGGGTTTCATCTTTCCTGATGGCTGAGTAGTAGTCCATTGTCCATCTGTACCCCACCTTCTTTGTCCAGTTACCCACTGAAGGACAACAGCTAGCTCGTATCCACCTCTTGGCTACTGTGAATAATGCTGCAGTGGATATAGGCGCACATCTATCGTTACAAATAAATATCCCTCCAGCAGTGTATGAGGGTTTCTTTACTTCCACATTGTTTAGCAAGTGTGTCAATTTTATTTTTTTTAAACAACCAGCTTTATTTTTCTGTACACTATTTCTCTTAATTCTGCTCTAAAATTTATTATTTTCTTCCTCCTAATGACTTTGGGCTTCATTTTTTTCTTCTTTTTCTAATTCTTTAAGGTAAAATATTAGACTGCTTATTTGGGATTTTTTTCCTTGGGCTAGTCCTGTAATGCCATAACTTTTATTACCACTTTTGCTGCATTCCAAAATTTTTTATGTCATATTTTCTTTTTCTCTCGTCTCTATGTATCTTTTCTTTCCTTCTCTTATGTTTATTTTTTAATGTTTATTTTTTTCCTTTTGTTGAATTTATCGAGGTGACTTGACTTGTGCATCTATGTGTTTTTTTATCTTATTTCTTTTTTGTCCTAGTCCGTGTCCTGTAGCATGCTGTTTAATCTTCACATATTTATGTTTTTTCCAGCTTTCTGTGTGCAGTTGAGTTCCACTTTTAAAGCATTGTGGTCATAAAATATGTTTGGTATACTTTCAATTTTCTTAAAATTCTTGAGACTGGTTTTCTGCCCCAACATATGGTCTGTCCTTAAGAATGCCCATGTACACTAGAGAAGAATGTATATTTTTGTGTTCTTGGGAGAACCGCTCTGTAAATATTGTGTTAATTTGGACTAATGTTTCAT
Source organism: Miniopterus schreibersii (assembly GCF_964146895.1). NCBI lineage: Eukaryota > Metazoa > Chordata > Mammalia > Chiroptera > Miniopteridae > Miniopterus > Miniopterus schreibersii. Next base: position 81,865,314 of record NC_138108.1, read on the forward strand.
TGAAGATCAATATTTCCTTATTGATTTTCTGTTTGGATGATCTGTATATTGCTGTCAATGAAGTAGGCAAGAGCCTACTGGAATTGTATTCTTTTTGTTTTAATAGGTTTAATCTTTATTGTTGAAAGTATTACAGATGTTTCCTTCCCCCCCCCCCAGTGATCCCTTTGCCCTGCTCCCACCCCCTCCCCCAGAGACATTGCATCATGCAACAGACTCACATATTTCAGAGGGAAGTGGGGAGGGTGGGAAGAGATTGATCAAAGAACTTATATGCATATATGCGTAGTCCATGGACAAATGGAATTGTATTCTTGTCAGTTTCTTTCCTTATTTCTGTTAGTAATTGCTTTGTATTATTTTGGTGTTTTCCATTTGCTAAATATAAATGAAAACATGCTATAATTTTCTGATGTATTGGCCTTTCATCATTCTAAAGTGTCCCTTTTTGTCATCTGTAGCCCTTTTATCTTGAAATCTATATTGTCTGCTATAAGTAGGGCTACACCTGCTGTTCTATGAATGCCGTTGGCTTGGAGTAACCTCTTCTACTTCACTTTGAGTCTGCGTTTATTTTTGGAGCTGAGATGGATCTCCTGAAAGCAACCAATAGTTAGATTTTGTTTTCTAATTCATTCCACTGCTTTGTGCCTGTCATTAGTTTGTTTAGTTCATTTATATTTTGGTTAATTATAGATATATGCAAACTTATTATAGCTATTTGACCTTTTATTTCCTGGTAGCTGTGTGTCTCCACGGTTTCTTTCCCCTTGCATCTCTATCTGCTATTTTGGTTTGGTGACATTTCATGATTTTTCCATTTCCTCTTTGTTATGTTATGTGTCTCAGCTCTAGATTTTTGTTTTGTGGTTAGTAGTAAGGCTATGCAAAAACGTTTTACATGTACAACAGTCCTTTTCCTTCTGATTGCATTGCATCACTACTCATCTATGCAAGTTACTTCATTTCCACTTTCATTTTTATGTTTTCCTCTTTTTTTGGAGACAACCCTTATGTTTATTATGGCAACAGTAACACAAGTGTATACATATATTCAAACTCACCAAACTACATACCTTAATTACAAGCAGTCTTGTGCATGCCAATTATATAACTCAATAAAAATTAAAAATAGAAGTGGAGGAAAGTGACACTTCTCTGAATATGCCTTTTAGGAATGTTTCACATGTTTTAAAAAATAGCTTGTTATGCTGTTTGCTCATTTCCAGAATGCAGTAGCTATTGTCTTCTTAAAATGCTTTTATCTCCTTTGATCCTTCTGTTATATTTAAGTGTTTAATATGCTATTCTGAACAAAAGCTTAATTTTGTGCTTCTGACTGCCTATTAGTCATCTTATTCACCGTTTGTATCCTTTTGTCTTTTTGTTTTAGTAGAAAAACATCCTTTAGCTTCTCATGTAATGCAGGGTTTGTGGAGGCAAACTGTCAGCTTCCATGTCTGGGAATTCCTTTATTTTTCATTCGTATACAAAGGATAACTTTGCTGACTATATTATTCTTGGCTGGTAATTTCTCTCTTTCAATATTTTGAATATTTGATTTTACTCTCTCCTAGCTTGTAAGGTTTCTGCTGAAAAATGTGGTGATAATCTAATGGGGTTTCTTTTCTGGGTTATTGTCTTCTTTTCCCTGGCTGTCCTGAGAATTCTTTCTTTGTAGTTAGCTTTTGACTGCTTTAGTACACTGCGCTGGGAGAAGGCTGCTTTGGACTGAGATAATTAGGAATTCTCTTAGCTTCTGCCCTTCAGGTCCAGTTCCTCCCACAGGATTGGGCCGTTCTCACCAATTATTTGTCGGAATATGGTCTCTCCGTTCTTGTCCTTCCTTCTCCCTCTGGCTTACCCCTATGCTTGTGCTGCTTTTTCTAACTTTAAGATTGTTCTCTATGAGTTCTTTTATTTTTTTTAGCTCTCAATTCTCATTCTTCTTCCACCTGAGTCATTTCTAGATTTCCATCTTTGAAATCACCAATTCTTTCCTTCATCCGATCTGCTTTATTTTCTCTGCTCTCTGCCTCATTCTTCATCTCATTTATTGACTTCTTCAGCTTTAGAATTTCTGTTTGTTTTTTAATAGTTTTAAATTTTTGAAGTATTTTGGTTCGTTGATTTTATTTATAAGCTTGCGTAACTGCTTCCTGTGTATTCTTCTTTCTTGTCAGAGCTGCAATTTTGAATTCTGTGCCATTTAAATCACACTGTCTCATGTCTTTATTTTCTGGAGATTTTCTGTTTCTTTCTGAATTCCCTTGTTACCCTGGTTATTCATTGTTCCTACTGAATTATTTCTCTGCTTGGTAACTTGTGGAAATAATTTTTTTAAAATATTTAACTCCACTGTTTAGCAGATTGATAAGCAGAGGCCCTTGGTTTATTTTTCAGTTGGTGGTACTGTCATGTGAGTGTTTTTGTTTTTATTATTTTTACTGCTGAGACTATTACAGATGATGTTCCCTATTTTTCTCCTTGCCCCCCTCCACCCAGCCCCTGCCACACCCCAGGCCTTCACTTCACTATTGTCTGTGTCCATGTGCTATACATGTATGCACATAAGATCTTTGGTAATCTCTGTCCTTGTGATACGTTAAGGTACATAAGAAGATCCTTCTAGTTTTATTTATTTATTTTTAAAATGTCCAATATGGATAAGAACAATTCGTACCATTATATGTTGTTATATGATGTAGAAGATTCGTCCTACAAGTGTTGTAAGCATTCCCCTGCATTGTGAGATGTGGAGGCATTTATCCATACATACGGCTTATCTTTGCGCCTAAATTTTTACATTATGTTTTTCCTCTCAAGAGTAACTTTCTGTTTGATAGTATTGTTCCTCTTGGAGTGATAATGAACCAAACTCTCATAGCCCATCTGTTATTAGAAAACAGGACGTAAATCATGAGAGCTGGCAGGTGCGGCTCGGGCTGAGCGCCCACCCATGACCCAGGAGGTCCCATTTCGATTCCTGGTCAGGGCACAAGCCTAGGTTGTGGGCTCGGTCCCCAGCAGTGGCATGCAGGAGGCGGCAGATTGATGACTCTCATCATTACGTTTCTAACTCTCTCTCCCTCACCCTTCCTCTATTTCTAAAATCAATAAAATTACATTAAAACTGATGAACATAATAGATTCAGTGACATGGAAGCATAGATCAGACTGAAAAATCTCAGAAGGAAGGTGGGGGGGGGAGATTAACCAAAGACTTTACACGCATACATGCGTCTCCCACGGACACAGACAATAGTGTGGTGAAAGCCTGGGCCAGGGACTGGGTGCAGGTGGAAGGGGTCAACGAGGGAAAAGGGGACATTTGTAATACTTTCAACAATAAAGTTTTTTTTAAAAAAAAAAAAAAAGGAGAGAGATTTAAGTGTATCAAAGGAATAAAGAAAGCGTTCCAATATGGATCTAGATGGTAAATGATGCCACCACTGCTTACACTCTCCCTCACACTAAAAAAAGACCAGAGAAAACCCAGGGTTTCAGAACAGATGCCAACTGGAGCAAAGTTTAGAGGGATACTTGGAAAACTAAAGGTGGTCCAGCCTTACTGTAGGCAGAAATGCGTCTGGGAGAGAGGCAAAGCTAGTGGTAAATGTGCTTGAGCAGGACCTGGCCCCAGCTGAAGTAAGGCACCTGAAAAGTTTAGAGCTACATTGTCTGTCTTGTTTCAGAGCACTGTGGATGAGAGCTCGTTGGAACCCTTTAATGGCAAATGAAAACATTGCTTGCTGTTTCTGGCCAAGTGAGCACTGAAAATAGTGAATCCTACAAAGAAGCACATGAGTGCTTTGTAATCTGAAGCCCACCTTGGTCCTATCCTTGGTGCAACAGCAGTAATGTGACTGGAGGCTGGAAGATAACGCCAAATCAGGCTGGACATAGACCAGGTAGAGTGTTTCTACACCCTTTGTCCTTGGACCAGGAAGATGAAACTAAGATCGGTTGTGATCAGACAAGTATAGTGCCTGGGAACAAGGGAGACGGTGTCCTGGATGCAAAAAATGTTATGAAAAATGAGTCTGACATTTGATAGCCTAGTGTGAGAAAACCGGGATTAGGGCAAAAGAGTCAAGGTATCAATAAAGGTCAAACATTGTGGGGGGAAAAAAAGGCAAAAGAGACTTGTCTATAGCAGCAAAGGTAAGCACAACATTTCAGTTTGAGAAGTGATTTATAAAAAAGGATTATTAGTATTTCAGAAATAAAAATAGACATCTGAAAATGTGAAGAAAGACTGTGTGTATATGAAATAATTGGTGAGAATAACTGGTGAAATTGATAGAGGAAAAATAACATTTTCAAAAGAACTCATGAGCATCAGTTTGTCACCTCTCCAGCATCACTACATCCATTTCCTAATGGCCCACGATTTCTTCTAGCGTCTCTGTGGGTCTGAAAGAGCAGAAGAACATAAATAAATAATAAAGTACATGTCATCTCTCTGGCTCAGTGATTGCTTTATGCATTGACTTATAACCTAAGGTGGTCAAATCAAAGTGACTGTCAGCATTCCTTCAGGCACTTGTGGGACAAGTTGCTTCTAAATTATTATGGATAACATGGTTAAGAGGCCAAAAACCATTTTTTCTACCATGATGGAAGTTAGTCTGAGCATAAAGCTTACACATAAAGATCAAAGCTGAGCCTTGCTCATACCATAGATAAAGACTACTATATTTTCATTGCATGTGCCATTAAATTCCTTTCCATATTTAAGATGAAATGGATTTTCTTATACTTGCAAATAAAGTGTTCAAACCTATAATAATGTGTTAAATTCTAGAATAGGTGGGTTCAGAAAGGAAATCTGTGAGCTGAAAATTAAGATTAAGAAGATCTTTCCCAAAAAAAAATATAAAGAGATAGAGAATAAAATAATATGTTATAAGCTAAGAAAAATATAAAAGCAAAAGTTTCAATCTATCTAAAAAAAAAGAGGAAATAGAAACAAAAAATAATATATTTTTGAAAACAATATATGTGTATTTAAATGATACTATATTTTGATTGAAAGTCTTTCTAGAGTGCCAGGTGTCTCCTCTACAAAGTCATACAAGGACCAAGAAATTGTACAACACAAAGATTTTTTAAAAACTTTAAAAGTTGCTGCATAATGTATTAAATAATTTCATGAGAAAACAAGAATGGGAATCAAAGATAAGTAAAGAAATCACCATATACAATTGAACCAGGGTTACATCAGGTGATGCACTCTTGTTTTATGCACCACCAAGAAATAAAAAGATTAAACTATGGCAACACGATTTCCTATCACCTTGATATTGAGATGGATACTAAATTAAAGCAAAAGTTGATACTAAAATGTACATTAAAACTGATGAAATACAATTGTAAGATTTATTTCTGAAAGTGAAAAAAATCTCGTGGCTAATATCTGTAACAATCTGAGATTAAAAACTTAGTACAGAATCAACATGATGGTTTGTAAGGGTTAAAAAGAGGTAAGTGACACAGATGCTAAAATCTATTGCTTTTCCTCCTAGGCGAGTGAATAGGTATTGATAATCTTTAAAAACTGAGGAAATGCGGACACATATAGGCCTTAAAAATTAGGTGTTACTATAAAAATAGAATTTATAACTTATAAATCAGCAGTAAAAAAATAATAATCTGCAAAGCTGTAATAAGAAAAATAATAAAATAAAACCAAAAGAAAGTGTGATAATTATAAAATAAAAAAGATGGCAAAATAAGTTGACTTTTTCTGTCACTATGATATATAAATAGGTTTACTCACTTATTAAAAGACATACATTTATAAGCTTAAAAGAGATAGAATTAGTAACATGTAGTTTAAAAATTGAAGCAAAAAGATCACAAGAAGGTTGAAAAGAAAAAGATAGAAAACAAAGAAATAACTTAAAAATGCTCATATAATCCAATCTGGTTATTGTAATATAACAAAATTGCATTACAATAAAAATGAAAATATGACCCAAAAAAAGCTGCATATTGATTAAAGGTAAAATCTATAAATTGTGGATAGAATAATCATAATTATGCATCACATAATTATATAACCTTGAAATGTGTAATATATCATAAGCCAACATATTAAGAAAAATATAAAATCAAATTTAATTGAAATTCACACACTACAAAACAAACCATCCTCAAAATTATCCTACGTTATAGAGAATTTAAGTAGCATGCTTAAGAAGTATAAGTTAATGGATATGTTTGCAATTATATGTAACATTTATTAGGAATCTATATTGCTCTCAAAAGCACATGGAATTATAAAATAAGCCATACAGAAATTTTCAGTTACCTTCAACATGCAAAATATTTTCTCTGACCACAATCCAGTAAATTTGAAAATCAATATCAAATAGACAACTAAAAACATTCTCAAATTTAAAAATTTTAAAAGCAAATTTTCATTTAACCAATGAGTTAAAGGTGAAATTATGAGGAACCTCTGAAGTAACTACTAAATACTAAAATACTAAAAGTTTTACTTAGAAGGAAAATATTAACTTTAAATCATTTTTGTTCAGGAAAAATATCAAAGATAAGTGGGTTTAAGTATTTTCCTCAAGAATTTAATAAATTGTAAACATAAATTCAAAAAAACAAAAAAGAATCTACCAAGATAGTAAAATTCACAAAATAGAGAAAGCAAAGCAATGAGAATAGTTATAAGTATATATGGTAAATACAGACTGATAAAACACAAATAAGCATTAACAAAAAAGAAAAAAGCTATTAAAATGAGAGAGAGAAAGGTGTGTGTGTGAGAGAGGGAGAGACAGTACACTAACCATAAATATAAAACAGATTAAAAAATAATAAAAGAACATTTGGAAAACAATAAGCCACACTGAAACTTTATTTAACAAGTATAAGTGTATAGAATTTTAAATTCACTAACTGCCAAATATTCACAATAATTTAAAAATTATATAGAAAAATAACAATTTAAAACATGAAATTGTCAGCAATTTCCCACCTTTCAAATTCCCAAGGTCTTGTGGCTTATGGTGGGTTGTTCCACACTTCAAAGGAGAAAGAAACACTCACAAGCAGGTTGTTTCCAAAACTAAAAAAGGGGAAATTTTCTGTTTTAAATAAAATTATCATAACACTAAAGCTTAAGTCAGATAATATAATTCAAATACATAAAAAAATGTAAAATAGGTTTTCGCATAGATGAAAACTTTTAATATATTATAGTTGATGCAACCCAAGCATATATAAAGCAAAATAAAATTTTATATTTATGTAGGTTTATCTTAGGAAAGCAAAACCAAATATATAATTACAGACCTATCATTTTATCTCAACAAATTAACAGATTTCAATATAAAAAAAAATCACAACATAGAAGGCAAGTGACATTTGATAAAGTTTATATATGTTTACAAACATAAAGTACATATCATATGGAGGAATATAAAATAATTTTCTTAATGATAAATGGTATTTACCAAAACCTTACAACAAACATAATGCCTAATAAAGAAACTATATTAAAGAAAGTAATAAGACAAAGATTCCTGAAATATAACAAAATAATTATTATGGTTGAAAAAATATAGTTAATGCATGTGCATATAACATGATCAGTTAAAAAAGCAAAACTGACCAGATACTGAAACTGGTAAAAACAAAACAAACAAAAAAACATACAAACAAAAAAGTTCAGTCAGTTTGCTAGGGGAATAAAACAATGTAAAATTCAGGCGTGTTTCTCAACATCCATACTTATTTTTTAAATAAAGAGAAAAATATGTAACAGAATACCATATAGAATACAAAGAACAAAGTAAAAAACATAGTATTTAAGAATTAACCTAACACCAAGAAAGGAGGAAGATAAGACCTGTAATGAATATTTTAAAATTTATTGACATAAAAGAAAACCTGATTATTAGAGATTATACCTTGTTTATATATAAGAAGGCTTTATGTTATAAAGATGTCAGTTACATCCTAACTTAATCTACAAATTTAATGCATATTCAATAAAAATCCCAAAGAAATATATTGTAGATTTAAAAAGTAATTTTAAAATATATGTAATAAAGTAATTTCTTTGAATTACTTTACCAAATAATGACTTATTTTTAGGTCTTGATAATTCAAACTACATTTTAAAAAAGAAGTAATCAAACTGAATCAGATATTTGTATGTATGCAAACTTTTATCATAATGAAAATTATTGAAGAAGAGGACGACTGCTTTTCTGTACTATGCAGTAAGTAGCTGAAACATAGTTTTTAGTGCAACAAAATATATAATGGCAGAAAAAATTGTTTAATCCTCACCTGAGGATATGTTTTTATTAAGTTGTTTAGAGAGAGAGTAAGGATGAGGGGGAGAGAGAGAGAAATATTCACCAGTAGCCTCCCACACTTACCTCATCCAGGGATCAAACCTTAACCTGGTTATGTTCCCTGACTGGGGATGGAACTCATGACCCTTCAGTGCACAAGACGATGCTCCAACCAACTGAGTCACACCAGCCATAGTGACAGAGAAAATTTTATTTATATCAATAATAACATTATAATAGAATGGATTAAACAATTCAATCAAAAGGCAGTTGTATTGACAGATTGGAAAAAAAATTCCACGATCTCACTCTATACTATCTGCAGGAAACAAACTTTCAATTCAAAGCTGTTCTCCTCCTCCCAAGACGATATCAATATTATTACTAAATTACAGAAAAACCATTAAGAACCATTGGAAGACTAGATGAACAGAACTCCTATAACTAAGGATATAAATAATATCCTACGTAGAGACTGGTAAGAGGAGCAGATACACGAAATGGACAGTTCCCACAACCACATGTTGTGATGGTTTAGAATCTGGGCTGCAGAGGTCCCCACTGAGGAGTGAGGGTCCCAGCCCCAGACAGGAATTCCCAGCCTGAATAATGAGTGCCAGGAAAAAGAATCCCCACAGCAGTAGAAATTCACTCCAAGTGAGGCAAAGGGCTACTGGATTCTCAAGGGTTCCTCTTATAAGGCCCTCCCATGGATTGATTCTCTGATGGACTCACTGGCTCAGAGGTCCAGTTCTGTGACAGTAGCTCAAAAAGTGCCAGAGTCCTACTGGGAGGAACTGAATTGTCTGGATCCAGGGTGAGGGCTGGTGGTCAGCTCTATTCAGGGTCAAAAGTGCTAAAGAGCAACATTATTTATTTGTTGAGCCCTCCCTCCATGATCCAGCAGGTACAGACAAGCACTAAATCTGAGTCTATATTGAACTTGCCCCATCCTGGAAATATCCTGAGAAACAATCTCAAAACTTGTGCAAAAGCGGGACCTCTTTTAGCAGCTGTTATGCACAAGTGGCCAGTGTCAGCCCATATTTTGGACTTGATTAAAATCTCAGAAAGTTCAACAAACCCCAAATAATCAGAGACTGGCCTCTGCTTGTTCCTCTTGTGAAGTGGCCCTTAGTCCTGTACAGGCAAATGTTTTTGGATCACAGCATGGTTTCTCCCAGGTGCTTCAAAGCCAGCACAGGCAGGCTCAACTAAAGATCACTTAGTAGCTTCTACCAGGTGGCCCTGGGCTGGGCACAGATAGCGGCTAACCTGGGCCACACTGAAGTCCCTCCAAAAAGGTCTAAAACCAACACACAAGTAGCCAGTTTGAAACCACCAGACCATCATCCTATTAGCTCCAAAATGACATAACCAAAGGGTGGACTCAGAAGGCACCAAAGCCCTGCTACAGCAAATCTTCCTCTGTAGGGTCAGCTTCCACAAAATAGCTCATCTACTGTAATTACAGCCACTCATCACATCTAGTTAGCCTGAAAGTTAATCCCACCCACTGAGGTGTCAACAGCAATAAAGGCACAACTACAAAAGGACAGAACACAAAACACACACAAGATACACTTCTAGATATGCTTCTAGATATGCTTCTAGATACACTTCTAGATACACTTCTAGATACACTTCTAGATACCCTTCGAAATATGCTTCTAGAGCACCCAGCAGATGACCAGGGAAACTGCAGCACTATGTCCCACAAGAAACTTACTACACAAAACCACCCTGCCAATACTGGAGACATAGAAGATCTCTTAATACCGAGAAACAAGCGCAGGGAGGCAGCCAAAATAAAGAGACAAAGACACAAGTTTCCAATGAAGAAGCATAAATCTCAGAAAAATGACTAAATGAAATAAAGGCAAGAATTTACCAAATAAAGAATTTAAAAAATTGATTAGAAAGATGCTCAATAAACATAGGGAAAAAATTAAATGAACTCAGTGAAAACTTACACACAGAGATAGAAACCATAAAAAAGAACCAGTCCGAAATGAAAAATACCCTGTGTACTCAGAGGAAAGGTCATGGAAGGACAAGGAGGCTGCCTGAAGCCAAGGAAGAGAAACTTCATCCCAAAGCAAACTTCACCAACCCTTGATTTGGGACTTCCAGCGTCCAGAATGGGTGAAAAGAGATGAGCTATCAAATAAGGTGACAGGAAAGCTGAGGAGAGCTCAAGGGCAAAGGAGAAGCGGCCTGGCTGCTTTATGACCACCAGGAATTGGATGGCGGCAGATTGAGTGGAAGCTACACTGACACCTACCCAGGAACAAACTGGAATTACAACTAAAATATAGAAAAACCATCCTGAATAATCAACAAGACTAGCTGGAGACCCTCATAAGCAAGGAGGAAAGTGGAGACCACATAGAGACTGGTAGAAAGTGTGGAGGGTGAGAGGGCTGACTGGGATCCCACAGGCAGCAGCTGAAAGTCCAGAAGGATATCTCAGCTGTGGGGGTTTCCCACTGAGAACTCTGGGGCCTAAACCGCAAGCTGGGCTCCCCAGCCCAGAGCACTGAAACTAAGAAAGGTGCCCACATAACATCTGGCTGTGAAAAGCAGCAGGGCTTCTGTCTACCAGGGATAGACAGCTGGAAATGCAGGCACTGTCTTAAAGGACCAATGCAAAGAGTTTTGTGTGAAGCTGCTTACCTTGGGCTCCAGTGAAAGGAAAGTAGAGTGAACTCAAGCTATGTGAAGAGAATCCAGGGGGCTGGCTTGGGGGATAGAACTCAGAGGGCAGGTATCTAGACCCTGGTGCTGAGTCCTTCTCCCATATGGCAGAGGATATCTTTCTTAGGCAGACATTTACTGTCCAGGCAGCTTTGGCCTGCAGGGGAAGCAATTGCCCCACCATGTCGGAATAGCTCTCATCCGACCTTGTGGAGTTTCTACAGCCTGAGGCTCATTAAGAGACTGAATAATAATCAACCTTTGGGTGCTTTGAGTCTTCCCTTGATTTGCTTCTGGACCCTGAGCTTGGAAAGGCAGACCTTCATAAGCATCTTGGTCCTGTCCAAACACACTCAGCCCCAGCAGAGGAACCCACAATCTATGGAGTGCAGGAAGCTTCAAACAGGGTACTCAAAGCCAGTCACAAACAGTGTCTGACATGTGGCTGAACCAGAACCATCCAAAGACCTGGAAATCCTAGCAGATCTGCCTGATACATACGAACAAATCTAAACAAATAGCCAAACGGGGAGGCAAAGGAGCATGCCCAAAGTGAAAGAACCAAAGAATTCTCCAGAAGAAGGGCTAAATGAAATGGAGATAAGCAATCTATCAGATATAGATTTCAGAATAATGATCAGAAGGGTACTCAACAGCATGAGAAAATATATGGAAACTATTAAGGAAATTTAGAATGACAGTAGAAGTAAAAAAAAAAAAAATGGAAGGAATAAACAGCAGATTAGCAGAAGCTGAGGACTGGATCAGCAAATTAGAAGACAGGGTAAAAAAAATCACTCAATCAGAGAACAAAAAAAAACAACAATTAAAAAACAAGACAGTTTAAGGGAGCTGTGGGACAAAATGAAATGTAACGATATTCTCATCATAGGAGTGTCAGAAGGTGCAGAGAATAATCAAGGGTTAGAGAATCTGTTTGAAAAAATAATGGCAGAAAACTTCTTTACCTGGTGAAGAAAAAGGTCACACAATTTCAGGAGGCAGAGAGAGTCCCAATCAAGAAGAACCCAAAAAGGCACACGCCCAGACACATCATAATTGAAATGCTAAAAATTCAAGACAAAGAGAGAATCTTAAAGGCAGCAAGGGAAAAGCAAGCTGTTAGCTACAAAGGATTTCCCACAAGGCTGTCAGATGACTTCTCATCAGAAAATCTACAGGCCAGAAGGGAATGGCATGAAGTATTCAAGTTAATGCAAAACAAGAATCTGACACAAGACTACTCTATCCAGCAAGGCTATCATTCAAAATAGGTGGTGAAATAAAGAGCTTCTCAGGCCAAAAAAAAAAAAAAAAAAGGGCTAAAGGAGCTTATCACTACCAAACCAGTATTGCAAGAAATGTTAAAGGGACTGCTGTAATTAGAAGTAGAAATAGAGAGAATGAGAAACATAGACATAAAGAAATAAAATGGCAATAGATAAGTACTTATCAATAATAACCTTAAATATAAATGGATTAAATGTTCCAATCAAAGGGCATAAGGTAGCTGAATGGATAAGAAAACAAGACCCAAGTATATGCTGTCTACAAGAAACCCATCTCAGAACAAAGGACTCACACAGTCTTAAAAAGTACTTCTGGAGGACTTTGAAGGAGAGATTGGCAGACATACAGTCATAGTAGGGGACTTTAACACCCCACTGACTTTACTGGATAGTTCTTCCAGACAAAAAAATCAACAAGGAAACAGAGACTCTAAGTGACACACTAGGTCAGATGGGTTTAATTGACATTTACAGAACATCTCACCCTAAAGCTGCAGAATATAAATTTTCCTCAAGTACACATGGAACATTCTAAAAGATAGACCACATGATAAGACACAAAACAAGTCTCTACAAGTTCAAGAACATTGAAATCATATCAAGAATCTTCTCAGACATTTACACCATGGAATACTATGCAGCTGTAAAAAGAAGGCCCCCTTACCCTATAAGACAGCATGGTGGGACCTGGAGAGTCTTATGCTAAGCAATATAAGCCAGTCAGAGAAAGGCAAGTATCACATGATCTTACTCATATTTGGAATCTAAAGAACAAAATAAACTGCTGATAAACAAATTAGGTCCAGAGACACAGAAGCATGGAACAGGCTGATGGGCCTCAGGGGGAAGGCTGGATTGGGGGCATGGGTGGGGAGAGATAAACCTAAGAATATATATACATATATGCATAACCCATGGACACAGACAATAGTTTGGTGAAGGCCTGTGGGGAGGGGTGCAGGGGGGAGGGATTCAGTGGGGTAAAACAGGGGACATTTATAATACTTTCAAAAGTAAAGATAAATTATAAAAAAAGAAATGAAGAATACAATAACTGATGAAGAACACATTAAATTGAATGAACAGCAGATTAAGTAATTTAGAGGATTAAATCAGTGATGTGTAAGGCAAAGTAGATGAAAACACCAAGTAAGAACAGAAAAAATATATATATATTTTTAAAAATTGAGGGTAGTTTAAGGGACCTCAGGGATAACATCAAACAAACCAACATATGCATCATATGGTACCTGAAGGAGAAGAGAGAGAATGAGGGATAGAAAACATATTTTTATAAATATTGCTGGTAATCTATGCTAACCTATCAAGGAAAATAAATGTATAAGTACAAGAAATGCACAAAGCCTGAAACAAGATAAAGTGGCTCATACCAAGATATACCATGATTAAAATGTCAAAGATTAAAGACAAAAAAGAATTATAAAAGCAGCAAGAGAAAAGTAGTTAGTTACATACAAGGAAGCTCCAATAAGATTTTCAGTTGATTTTTAAACATCAACTTTGCAGGCCAGAAAAGATTGGCGTGAAATATTCAGTGATAAAAAGAAAGGTCCTACAATAAAGTTTACCCAGAAAATCTACTATTTAAAGTCAAATAAGAGATGAAAACCTTCTCAAGCAACAAAAAGTTAAGGTGTTCATCACCATCAAATCAGTATTACAAGAATCAATAAAGGGACTTCTTTAAGAAGAAGAATGAAAGGATCAAAGAGATAAATAATATATGGCAATAGCTATATATCTATCAACAATTACTTTAAGTATGTTTTTCTAATTGATTTCAGAGAGAAGAAGGGAAAGGAAGAGGGAGATGGAAACATTAATAATGCCGAGTGATTGATCGGCTGCCTCCTGCACGCCCCCCACTGGGGATTGAGCTCACAACTCAGGCATGTACCCTGACCTCCCGGGAATTGAACTGTGACCTCCAGGTTCATGGGTCACTCAACCACTGAGCACACCATCCAGGATCAACAATTACTTTAAGTGTAAATGGATTAAGTGCTCTAATCAAAAGACACGGGATGACTGAACAGAAAAGAAAGTAAGATCCATACATATGCTACCTACAAGAGAATGACTTAGGATAAAAAAAAACCAATAACACACACAGAGTAAAAGAAAAGGGATGGAAAAGAATATTTTATGCATGGAAACAACAAAAAAAGCTGAGGGAACGTTACTTATATCGCACACCAAAAGACTTTTTAAAAAGGCTATAACAAGAGATAAAGAAGGACATTGCATCATGATAAGGAGATGAATTCAACAAGAGGATGTGACCCACGTAAACATTTATACGGCCAGCATAGGGGCACTAAATATGTAAAGCAAACCTTGGCAGGTGTAAAGGGGGAGAATGACAGTAATACAGTCATGGTAAAAGACTTTAACACCCCATTGAAATCACAGAAAATCAACAAGAAAACAGCATCATTAAACAACACATTAGACTGCATAAGTGTAATTGATTTTTTGAGAATATTTTACCTTAAATCAGCAGAATATACATTGTTTTATATTGCACTTTGATTATTTTTTTATGATAGACCATATGCTAGGCCACACAACAAGTGTCAATAAATTAAAGATGGTTGAAATTATTCCAAGCACATTTTTCAATAATAATCATATGAAACTAGAAATCAATTATAAAATGAAAACTGAAAAACATAAATTCAAGAAGGCTAAACAGTATGCTAATAAACAATAAATGAGTTAACAATAAGATCAAGAAAGGAATCAAGATTCCTTCAGATAAATGATAAGAACAAAATAACCCAAAATTTATGGAAAATAACCAAAGCACTTCTAAGAAAGAAATTCATAGCAATAAAGACCTATTGCAAGGACCGAGAGAAATCTCAAAGGTTCCAGTCAAGATGGAAAAGTAAGTGGATACTGTACTCACCTACTCCCATAACGGCACCAAAATTACAACTAAATTATAAAACAATCAACTTGGGTAACCATCTGAAGACTAGCTGAACAGAAGTACTAAAACTAAGGATATTTAAAAAAAGCCACATTGAGACTGGTAAAAAGGGTGGGGACATGAAACAGACTGGCCCCATATCTGAGTGTGACAGCTGTGAATCTGGATCACTGCATCAGCTGCAGAGGTTCTCCCTCAGGAGGGAGGAGCCTCAGCTATACTCCATGCTCCTAGCCAAGGGCACCAATGCCAGGAAGAGGAGCCCACATAGAACCTGGCTGTGAGAAGCAGAGGGAATTTTGTCCATCCAAGTGAGATGGAAGGCTGCTCGAAACCCAGACATCCCCTTAAAGAGCCCATGCACAAACTCTCTTGCAGGCATTCACCCTAGACTCTGGTAGAAGGACAGTGGCTCAAGGGCTGTCAGAGACATACAAGAAGAAAATGAGCACAGCCTGGGTGGCTCAGTGGTTGAGCATCAACCTAGGATCCAGGAGATAGCAATTCAAACTGGTCGGGGCACATGCACAGATTGTGGGCTGGATCCGCAGTCGGGGGCATGCAGGAAGCAGCCAATCAATGACCTTCTCATCATTGATGTTTCTGTCTCTCTCCCTTTCCCTTCCTCTCTCTGAAATCATTAAAAACATATTAAAAAGAGAATGAGTTGGTTTGCTTCAGAGGTTGGGATGGAGGGGCAGTCTCCATTGTCCCCATGCTGAGTTCTCCGCCCACACAAACAAATCTGAATCTCCATTAGCCTGATGAACTTTACTAACTCTACCCTAATGACTCTCTGAGACCTTACTTCACAGATAGCTCCACAGGCCCCAGGCAAGAGGGGACAGGTCTCAGTGTACCCTAAGACTTTTGCTGAGTGGCCTCAGGCTCAGAATTGGTGCAAAATCTAAGTCTGCATTAACCTGGAGGACACTGCTTACCTCATGATGGTGACACATTGAGACCCTACCTCCTTCAACTCCCATTCTGACAGAGATATTTCAGTGGCTGAATTTTAGGGGCAAATGGCAGATGACAGCATGCCTTTGCCTTTTGCTGATGTGCTCCAGGCCCAATACAGGAGGAAGCTAGCACTGGTGTAGATTGTGTCCCCTCCCACCTGATTCCAGGCCCAGCACATGGAGCTACAAACCACAGGTCACATTGTAGCTCCAAACATGTAACCCCAGGATGGTCATATGCAGTGTCTGGCATTGGCTTGCAATAACACCCCTCCAAAGAAGCCGCAGAAACAACTAACCCTGTGGCCAGCTTCAGACCACTTGCAGCACCACCCGTTTAGCTCCACAAGTGGAACACCACCCAGGTAGTCTCAGCTGGCAGAAAGCCCTGCTGGAGGAAAGCCTTCTGCAAGGGTGAGCCCTGCACAATAGCTGTAATGTTATGGTCATTGCCAATTCTTATAGCCAGTCTACATTAAGGCCAATCCCACTTGATCACATGCCAACAGCAATGAGGACTAAACTACAAAGAAGGCAAACACAAACCACAACAAAACATAATCCGGGACCTCCCAGCTCAGGTGCCCAGGAAGACTTCACCACTAGATCCCAAAGAATACCTACTACCTCAGGCTACACTGCCAAAACTGGGAGATGTAAAATATCTACCTAATACATAGAAACAGAAGATAGACTCAACCAAAACTGGGAGACAAGGACACATGTCCCAGATGAAAGAACAGGAAAAATCTCAAGAAAAAGTGCTAAGAAAATTAGAGGCAAAAAATATACCAAAAACAGAGCTCAAAACACTTGTTGTAAGAATGCTCAAGAAACTCAGATCTTCAACAAAGAGATAGTAAGCTTAAAAAAGATATGAAAATCATAAAAAGAACCAGTCAGAAATGAAGGCTCTAATAACCAAAATGAAGAATACACTGGAAGGAATCAACAGTGGGTTAAATGAAGCAGAAGATCAAATAAATGGGTTGGAAGACAAGGTAGCAGGAAACACCCAAAATAATGAGATGAACTTGCTAGTAAACATTCTTCTCATCGTTCTAGTTATTTTCTTAAATTTTACATTTTCACCTTTTCAAGAATGAGGTTTTTGTTTATTTGACTGATTAATATTTGTGAGAACTGGACTTACTTTCTTCATATTAATTTTAAAAACCCACACACATTCTACTCAGGCTCAGAAAAAAATATACATTTGTTCATTAAGGCTCACCTGCATTAGATAATTTCTTATGTTCACACAGTAGCATAGAAAGCCAGCATTTGATTCATGCTGCAAAAGCTGTACAAAATGAAAAGACCTGCATTCCCCTAGGGAAACCTTGAGGCAAAAGCAAGTCTTAGGGTATAAAAAAAAACTAAGCAGAAGCATAGGGACTTTGGAGACAGTGCAGATGACTAAGCACCACAAGCATGAAGACAATTTTTGTATAAACATATGCAAAACGTTTAAAAAGGAGCCTTAAACATATATTTTCCTGCAGAAATAATTGTCATTTCAATAGCTTGACTCCTGAAACAAGCTCTGTTTAGATTTTAATGAACAGACTCTTAATTCTCTCCTCTTTTTACCAGTGATATCAGAGCCTTGTCTGGGGGCTCTTCTTTCCTCCTTTTCATCACACAGACCTTTGATCAGAGGTCTGCCCAACTATTCCTATAGAAAACAATCAGTGTGTTTGGGTGCTTCTTGGAAAAGCTGTCACCTCTCCTTCCACCCTAGCAGCAAAAAGAAAAGAAAAGAAAAAAAAAATTTACAAAAATGAGGGACGTTTGGTACGGTATGAAGCATAACATTCACATCATAGTGGTACCAGAAGGAGAAGAGAGAGAACAAGGGATTGAAAACATATTTGAAGAAAAATGATTGAAAACTTCCCTAACCTGGTGAATAAAATGGACATACAAATCCAGAAACTGTAGAGAGTCCTTAACGATATAAACCCAAAGAGGCCCACACTAAGACACATCATTATTAAAATGGCAAAGTTTAAAATGAGAGAATCTTAAAAGCAGCAGGACAAAAGCACTTAGTTACCTACGAAAAGCTCCCATATGTCTGTCAGCTGATTTCTCAATTGAAAACTTTCATGCCAGAAATTATTGGTATGCAATATGCAAAGTGATTAAAAGCAAGGACCAACAACCAAGACTACTCTGCCCAGCAAGACTAACCTTTAGAATTAAAGGAGAGAGAAAGAGTTTCCTGACAAGAAAAAGCTAAAAAAGTTCATCACCATCAAACAAATGCTGCAAGAAATTTTAAAGGGACTTCTTAAAAAGAAGGAATTTAAAAAAGGAACAAAAATATGAATAATAAAGTGGCAATGATTTGGTTCCCAATAATAATCACTTTAAATGTATATAAATTAAATTCTCTAATCTAAAGACATAGAGTTGAATGAATAGAAAACAATATTTGTACGTATACTGTCTACAAGGCACTCACTTCAGACCAAAAGACATATGCAGGCTGATAGTGAAGAGATGGAAAAAGATATATTATGCAAATGAAAGCAGAAAAATGATGGGTAACAGTACTTATACTGGACAAACAGACTTTAAAACAAAGGCTATAATAAAAGACAAAGAATGACATTACTTAATGATAAAGATATAAATCCAACAAGAGGATATAACCTTGTAGTCATTTATGCACCTAACATGCCCAAGGCATGCCTTATATGTAACTTTCCCCTAATATACTGGAGTGGCCAGCCTCTCATCAGTCTCAGATCCTTCTCCTGGGTCTCTGTGTACTAACACTAGGATATTTCTGAACACTGATTTGATTCTAGATTTGCTTTCATCCAGAGGGAACTGGATTTTAAGAAAGTCTTTAGTTCAGGACTTAAGGGCTGTCTTATACCCCTGTACTCTGACTCCTGCCCTGAAATGGGTCTTTCTCTGAATAAACTCTTAATTATCTTTGAATCAAGCTGCAGTTTTATTAATAATCCACTAGTTTAGGCAATGACTTAATATCCTAACATTTGAGTCCTTGAAAACATACTACTACTTGAAATACAATGTCTGTAAAACTAGATCATGTCAGAATATAAAACAGAGTCATGCAATTGACTTTAACCCCTATGAAAAACGAACTTCTTAATGTGTCGTTTCAGGTAAACAAGTCTACTGTTGCATTCTAAGAACTCAGATCTTTTTTAAAAAAAGAATTGTATTTCTAATTTATGCACAAGTTTTGGGGAACTGATGCCCTCTCTACGTTACAACTGAGAGGAAACAGAGAAAGACGAGTGACTGAATGGGGACAGGAGAGTGGACTCAAGTGCAGTTTTGTTCACAGCTGCCAGGTGACAACTGTGAAACCTGTTAACCCCGTATATATTTTAAGTTGACATTTGAAAGGTTTTGTCATAACTCTAATGATTTCCAAAGGTGTGTTAACTCGCCAGCTGAGGGATGTGGCCTTTTCTGAGTGAAGGAGGCTTGAACTGTCCTTTTGTTGAGTGTCCAGGAGGTTTTACACCAGGGTCACAGCACATCAGTAAACTCAGGACAGCTGAGAAAGGTGCTTTTCCTTTTTCCCTGGAAAGTGGCAAAAGCCATTAAGAAAGGGGACTGGAAAAAGAACTGGCAGGTGGCTTCTCCGCCAAGAATTATTTTAGAGAAGATTATAGATGGACTCTAGAAATTTAAGACTCTAGAAATTGATTTTTCTGTGGCTATTCCTGCTCCGTAGAAACTGTTTCTATGCCCATAGAAAATGCATGCCCAGTTTAAAGGCCACTGATTTTAAATTTCTAAAGAAGACAGGAAGAAACAATAAAAAGGCAAGATGAGAGGTAAGTTCCAAGCACCAGAGGAACCACGATGTTTCTCAGTCTTCCACTTGCTGTTAGGAGCACCTGGTGGTGTGCAGGTTGCTCTGTGCAGCATTTACGGGGTGCAGGAGTGGGGGTGTGAAGCTTCCCTAAGAAGCAGCAAAGGTGTCTCCCCAAGCAGCCAGGGAATGAGGCTGGCACCAGAGAGGAAAGGCCCTGTGGAGGCAGAAGTGGGAGAATGCTCCTGGGTGATTCCCTGACAGGGCACTTTCAGGGGGCCCCAGAGAACCTGGGCTCTAGGCCTAACCAGAGGGTCTCACCTCATGTCTGCGATGCTATGTTCGGCCAGAGGTCCTCGGTCTCCTCATGTGCTCTAAGTAATGCTTGAAGCACGTTTTGCAACATTTTGCTGAAGGCCTTACTTGTAGTTCAGATAAGCTCCTTTGTAAAAGCAAATATGAAACATTTAAAAAGTCACTGGATGGCAATGTTGCAACTACGAACTCTAGTTGCAGTGACAAACAAACAATACCAGAAAACATTAAAAATAAAATAAAAAATAAAAACTGAGTTAAGGCATTTAATTGTCACTTACAAAATAGTCAAATATCATTATCTGCTAAGAGTGAAATACCAGATGTTTTGATTTATCATTTTAAAAAGCAAACATTGAGGCAAAGAAAGTTTTTCATTCCAGCTTAACTGGCTGGACATTTAGTCTAAGACCTTAGTCCTGAAAATAGAATTATTTAATAAACTTTTTTATTTGGAATAACTTTAGGTTTACTGAAAAGCTACAAAGAGAATACAGAGGGTTCCCATATATAGTTCACTCAGTTTCCACTAGTGGTAATATCTTATAATGTCATATTACATTTGCCAAAACTAAGAAACCAACATTAGTATATTAGTATTATTAAAATTATAGACTTAACTCAGTTTCACCAGTTTTTCCACTATGGCCCTTTACGCAATCCAGACTCAAATCCAGACACCACGTTGCATTTAGCCAATATAGAATTTTAAATTGCAACCTTACCATTTATAGGGATAAGATTAATTATAGTTATAAACATAAATTCTGAGAAGATGGATGTGGTAGCACAGTGAATCATAATCACCCATTGAACTTTTTTTTATGAAAAGTGTGCTGTACTCTACAAAATCTATTCCTTATTAAAATATTGTTGGAAAATTACATTTGATTACTAAATTTCCTTGTTGACTTTTGTTAAAATCCCAGAACATTTTACCTTCCTTGCTGAATGCTCTTCAGTAGACAGTGGTGCCTAACATTTATCTTTAATTTCCCTTTTCTCACACCCTATGAACATAACCTTACTTACAAGATGTTGACGTGGCTTCCACTTTTTGTAATATTTTCTTAATCTATCATCTTCAGAAATCAGACAGCTGTTTATAGTTTTTTAAGAACGCATTCACAGAGGAAATGTGTCCAACTTGTCTTTACCTAGAGCTAATTATGCTTAATAGAATCATCTCACCTTGGAAGGTAAATGTATTCTCCAGACTGGTGCAAGTCACTCAAACTCCTCACAGCTTATCACAGACATGGGGAGAAGAGAGACCCCATGAAAACAGCAACCCCACCGAGTTATGATGAGCAGTGAGGAAAGTATGTTGAAATATATTTCACTGATTTTAACAACTTTTATTCCTTTTACTTCTTTCTCTTTCATTTTTTAAATACAAGAAATAAGATATAGTAAATTAAATTCTTGTCTTTTACTGTTCTCCTGTCTCTTCTTTCTCCCACTGTATGACCCCAGAAACAATTACTTTTAGTTTGTTTAATATTCTTATGATCTGTACTTTTGATATTTTTATGTAATATATGATTAAGGCAAATTAGGGGACACACACACACATGCACAAATCACATGCACTCACACCCACACACGCCCACGCACACACATGCTCATATACTCACACACTCACACCCATGCACAAACTCACACACACACTCTCACACACACTCACACACATACACATTTACTCACACACTCATACACACACACACATACACTCTCATACACACGCACTCACAAACACACACACACTCACACACACACACACACATTTACTCACATCGCACATTCATACACACACACTCACAGCACACGCATTTTTCCGTTGGCTCAGATGTCAGGGTTATCCCAGATGAAAGAGAGCGTATTTGTAGGCTCTAGCCCAGGTTTGTGTCTTTGCTCAATGGCCTTGTTTGAAGCTCACTCACATGGTGACCGAGCCATTATTTCCCTGGAGATGACACGTATAATACGGCAAAACTTCCAAGGAGTTAGTGCCAAGTAAATAGTGGCTTCAATTACCCACGTGTTCTTAAGTTGCCTGTAAAAACATCCCATGCACTAGGCAGGATGGCAGCTTTATTTTTGTCTGCTTTCCAGAGAAAAGCTTGGTTTGCTCTTGGTTCTGGTTCTGTGTCCCTCCCTTGGAGCTAGTGGAGGCTGATGAGTGGAAAGGGATTTTTTAAACCCAGAAAAAAAGAATAAATCAACTTGTCAGGAGAAAAGAGGAAAATCTATTAAAGGTTTCGATCCTCTTGTTTGTCATGGAGAAATAGCAGATGCGTTAGTGCACACAGCACTTAAAATTCAGAGATCATCCCACAAAATGATGAACAATATTGCTATAATTTACCATTTGTCTTTCTTCACTTAATTAAAAGAATATAGTTACAATAAATTCTGACAGTTTGCCAATTAAACAATTCATGCACCCATGTGTGAAGCATGCGTCTTCACATTGCGCAGAGTAAGAGGGGGCGCTGGGAAGGTGAGAGCCTCAGTGCGCAGAGCAGTGGCCACCAGCCTGACCAGCCAGGCTGAATGGGAAAGGGCTCCCACCTTTCCCGGAGCATCTGGGCCGCTTGGAGGCTATTTCCACTTATAGGAAGCAATAATCATTTAGTTTTCTTCTTAAAGACTTTCAGACTTCCCCTCAATCTCATTTGTAAGGTTATTCCAAACTCTTTCTTAACATTGCTTTTTTTTTTTATTCTTTTATTTCTTTCTTTCTTTCTTTAATTGAATTTATTGGGGCGACACTGGTTAATAAAATTACATAGGTGTCAGGTGTACAATCCTATGACACATCACCTGTGTGCTGTGCTGTGTCCGCCACCCCGTCAGGTCTCCTTCCACCACCATGGACCCCTGTACCCCTTCTACCTCCCTCCACTCCCCTTTCCTTCGGGTGGTCACCACACTGTGGTCTGTGTCTATGAGGGTGGTTTTTTTGCTTAATCCCTTCACTTTTTTCACCCAGCCCCACACACCTCCTCCCCTGTGACAGCTGTCAGTGTGTTCTTTGTATGAGACTGTTTCTGCTTTTGTTGTTGTTATTTTGCTCATCAGATTCCACGTGTAAGTGAAATCACATAGTCCTCCTCCTTCTCTGACTGGATTATTTCACTCAGCATAGTGCTCGCCAGGGCCGTTCATGCTTACTCTTATTGTGCCAGTGAGTAAACAGTCTAATATAAGTAAGAAGAGTAGATTAATCTAATACTACACAAAGGAAAATAAATTGTAAATGTGTATGAAACCACTAGGCACACCGTTTTGGAAATAAAAAATGAGATAGAGAGAGGAAAGTTTCCAGGATATGACAACAGACAGAAAATTTAGGGTGTGCAAAGAAATGGGAGGAGAGTTGGGCAGGGCCAGCTGAAGTCCAGCCCCAGTGAGAACAAAGGAAGCTCAGTGGTGATTCGGGTCTGAGCGACTCCAGTGCCCAAGAGGATGAGCGGAGCCCTTGTAGCAGGTGGAGCTCACGTTTTCACAGTGACTTATCAAACTTGCAATATAGGTCCATCACTGGAAGTAAACCTTTCCTTTTATTTAGAAGAAAACACCCTTTGGTTACACCAGGGGAAATAGAGAGTTGTTTCTATGCCTACCTCTAATGATAAAACGGTGAGTTATTCCTGATGCTGGTGTTTTAGATCTGTTTAGTAAGATAAATGCTGCCGTGCACTAACTCTGGGCCATGATGAAGAGTGTGGTAAATGCACAGGTTGTGGGAACAGCAGGAAGAGATCCCCTCCTAGTTCCCCCACATCCTCCCTGCTGCACCTAAAGTGTCTGTTTGCATTTTCTCATCTTAACATAAGCTTATTCATAGAGCTACTCTGAGGATTCATGAGTTAAGACATGTAAATTCTTAGCACAGTCTCTGCTGATGGACATGCTCAGGGTGTGTTAAGTGTTTGCTGCTGAGTTGGAAGGAATATTTCATTCTTCTCTTTGTGTTCACGCAGCAGAATACCAAAACAGGTGCCAGGACTCTTGGAGATGTATCTGATTTGCAGAAACCATCACAGTGTGTGGAGTGAACAGAAATGTGACCTTGCTGTGTGTTGCAGTGTGAGATATGCCAGCTACAAGTATGAAAAAGTCTAATTAATTTTAAAATATATAAAACCGAAAAGCAGAGTCTTCAGTTATAAACAAAGTTGTGTTATAGCCAAAACACTGACAAAGTCCAAATACAAAAATCTCACCTTTGCATGTTGAGAGGTAGAATCATCATCTACAGCAGAAGTATTTATTTCTCTGACACTGGAGAAACTGGATATGGTCATTTAAGCAGCATATAAAGTTGTTAAATTCCCATGGGCACTAGCTACACATCTCCTCACAGAGCTGTTTGAATTTCCCTTGGGAACAGGTGCAGTGCAGATGCATTTTGAAGCTTTGTCTCCATGGCCAAAAGTGCACATTGGTTTCGTTTTAACTTGGTGAAAGTTATCATCAACAGACCAGAATCCCTGTGCAGTTCGTATTGAAACAATCAATTAGTAAACATAAATCAATATGTGAGAAAAAAACCAAATTTACTATTTAGAAAGTATTTGCCTCTTTTTGGCCAATATT
Organism: Miniopterus schreibersii; assembly: GCF_964146895.1. NCBI lineage: Eukaryota > Metazoa > Chordata > Mammalia > Chiroptera > Miniopteridae > Miniopterus > Miniopterus schreibersii. Next base: position 81,890,270 of record NC_138108.1, read on the forward strand.
CTAACAGACAGATTTTCCATTCCTAAACAGGAGAAGGTGATACAGGACTTGGATGGATGGGTTACACTGATCTACCACTTTTCACTGGGTCTGACTTAATGGGGTAGGGGGAAGGCTATCTTGAGAGAACTGTAGTAGTGTCCCATGAAGAGGAGGTTGTGGGGATACTTTTAGAGTTTTGGGCTCTGGAATCAAGAGGCATAAGGCAGATCTTTCCAAACAGAGAACTGATTGTTATCAGATCTGGTTGACCAGATAATAGCTTAGGGCTGGTAGTGCACTGAGGTGAGGCATTGAAGTGAGTCTGAGAAATAAACCATGTTGAATAAGTGAACTAATAAGCTAACCATTTGCGCAGACTATTTGCCTTACAGAAATTTCCTAAAGCATTAGCAAAGTTATTTATTGGTTTACAAGCTCATCTATCTGAGAAAGAATTTTCTTGAACAAATATTTAAATTATATCCACTCAGGAGGCTTCCATTTTTCCTGACAGCAAAGCCCTGTGGACATAGGTCGTCTTCCTTCTCCCTAATACCAAGTTGAGTACTCTCCCTGCACCAGACTCTGCCTCCTTCAATCTGCCCAAGGTTATAACTCTGCATTGACCATAATAAGCAAATCCATTTCCTTTCCTCCCATCTCCTTTTCCCATGTCCTGTCTCATTTGCAAGTGCATAACAGTGCAGGTAAAATTGAGTAACAATTCAATATTTCTCAAGCTGATTAAGGTCACAGAAGACCTAAACACCTGTGGTTCTTTTCATGATAGCATGAGGAATGTCAGCATTCAAATACTTGTATTTGAAATAATTATATAAGGAATTGGGGACTACAATTTACAAGCAATAAGCAGTAGTAAATAAAAAGAGATTTAAATAAAATTCATGGAAGAAAATACTTTTAAAATAAGAAAATTATTCTCATTAACCTTTTTACCCTGGAAATTGAGGGGAAAAGTGATCTCTAGCTGACTGTAGCATTGGAACATGGGGCAAGTGCAAAGGCAGATGATGAGAATTGCAGGGCTGGAAAGAAACACAGCTGGCAAGCTCAGTCTGTCTGTCTGCCCAGTGGCACCTGTAGGGAATCACATTAGCATTCTAACAGGAAGTATTTGACACAACTTGGAGGAAATACAGGAAGTCTTTCCTCCTGTATTTAAGTCTTTGAGACCACATGGTAAAGAACTTACTTGTTATTGGAGAAATTCTGAGACCCCCTTTGTCCTTGTGGGAGGGTAGATATCCTCTTTACCCTTCATTAGGCTGATCCCTCCTGTAGTTTGTGTTTATCTTACACTTCTGATTCTGGCAGGATGAGCCTGGTTATGCCTCACTAAAAAACAGCCCCAAATCTCTGGCTTAACACACTAAACATGCATTTCTCCCTCACAAGAATGCCCAGTACACATTGACCTGTGACTCTGTTCACCCTGTTCACTAAGGGCAGAGACTGAAGACAGTTCTACTTCAACATATGTTTATATGGTTATGGTAGGAGAAAATCATAGAGAATTATACACAGGCTCTTAGTCTTTCATCTGGAAGCAAAACAGTCCACTTGCATTCAAATTTTATTGGCCAAAGTTAGTCACATGGGCCCACACAATGTCGCAGGTGAAGAAAGCTCAATTCTACCATGTCGCTGAAAGAAGAAAATAAGAACACATTCTTGACCAATAGCCCTGAGCTTAAAGCAACTTCCAAAGATGAATTTAGGTTCTGGAAATAGACATTCATTCATTCAAATCTCAGTTCCAGCACTGGGAGGCAGCCTGAAAAGTACTGAGACAGAAAAGGAGCCCCATAGGAGCTGCATGCATTATCCCTCTCAAGGTTTGTACCAATGGGCTGGGTTAATTTAAAGGGACCAAAGCACAGAAGATATTAGCATACCAATGTGCCCTCCTTAAATCAGTGTTTAATCTCTCCCTCTGTGAAATGTCCGGTGAGTAGTTCAGGCTGCATTGTCTCTGTTTTTCTCACTGGCAATCCAATTTCCTGCCATGTTACCAGTGCCTAGCCCGTGGTCACTCTGATGACTGTGTACTAAATGAATGAACAGATGCTTGTTAAATCAATACTGCAGAATTCAGGGCACTTTAATTCTCCACTCAGCTAATATAGTTTTGTTTTTCCAATTAGACTATAATTTAATCAAAGGCATAAAATAGTGCTTAGGCCAAGGATGGGCATACAGTGAAAGAACCATAAGTCTTGGATAGTTCATTGATTGAAGAAAAAACAACTGATGGATATGAGCTGAGCTAGTCTAGGTTCCTCGAAGAATAGATGCTTTTGCCATTAAGAGTTCATTGTTTACTCCTCTCATTCAGCCTTGACACACAGAATGAGCTGTAAAACTGCTGAATAAAAATGACACTTGGCTGGGTCCATTGGAGGACAGTCATTAATATTGCTAACAGGTCCATGTGTTAGACTTGGCCCAACAAGGGCAGCAGATGCATCCTCCCAGGTGACCTGGAGGCCCTTCTGGTTGAGACTCCAGGTTGGGCACACTATATCTGCTTCCATTCAGACAGCCTGGCTGCTTTGCTCAAGACAGAGCATCCATGGCAAGAACTAACAGTTACTACAACTCCACTTCATGAAAAATGAAGGCAGCTGGGAGGTGAGTTGGCCTCCAGATATGGCCAACAGATGGTGCACTCTTGATGACAGGGGACAGACCATTAAAAGTACTCTATAACTGTTGCTTCAGTCTCAGCTAAGGTAACTAAATTTAACAAGAATTTATCCATAGTGTGTGCCTATCTTGTGTCTAGCCCTGTGGCCAGGAAAGTGGAAGATCAGAGATCCAGGAAAGAAGAAAGTACCCTTTTATGATGCTAGAGTTGGACATCATGTAATCAAAGCAGGGGATAAAGTGCCCTGTAGGGTCAAGAGTTAAGCATTTTTTAAGCTTTCTGGCAAGGGATCCACAGACATTATTGTTTTTAACACTTGCAACCATCTTATGAGTAGATAGTAAAAGCTCCATTTTCTAAATAATGAAACCAGAGCAGAGGGGTTGTGTGGCTTCCCCAAGGTCACACAGTGGACAAAGTCAAGATTTAAACCTCTGATTTTGAAGAACACGTTGTTAGATTTTACATTAGAAGGGTTATTGAGTTCAGAAAAAGTAGGCTCAGAGTGTGACTAATAATAAGAAACATTTACTTAGTGATCACAAGGCACCTACCACCTTTTTAAGCCCTTTCCCAATTATAACTCATCTCACCTTTCATAGCAACTCCATAATGTAACTTTACTTTAAAAATAAGGAAATGAGTGCATGGAGAGTCTCAGTCAGTAGCCCAAAAACACACAACTAAGTGGAAGAGTAGGGATTTGAACCCCAAAGAAGCTGGTCCTTCATGTTGCCCACTACACTATATTAAATAGTGCTGATTATGTTCATTTTTCTCCCCACCCAAAACCTGTGGCCAGGATTTTGTTTGTGTGGACTATTGAATTAGTTTGTCTTGAATCAAAGCAGAAATTTCCAAACTCCTGACAACCTGTCCTGGCCTTTGTTTTCATAACCTAGAAAGCTGTATTTACAGCTGATGTTCTTGCAGGTGAGGATACATGTTTGAATATCACTGTGCTAAGAAACACCAGGGAACACAGTGAAGGTGGAGAGGGTGAACACACCAAACTCTTCCCTCTGGCATGCCAGGACTTCAGAGCTTACATGTGATCAAAGTTTACAGATGATGGATAGATAATAATATTGATAAATAGATCACAAATATATAATAAATGGATAGATGAGTGGATGGATGATGATAGAGATAGATAAATATAGACAGATAGATATAGATGATAGATAGATAATAGATAGATGATACATAGATAGATGATACATAGATGATAAATAGATGATATAGATAGATGATAGATGATAGATAGATTAGATAGATGATAGATAGATAGATGATAGATAGATGATAGATAGATAGATGATAGATAGATAGATGATAGATAGATAGATAGATAGATAGATAGATAGATAGATGATAGATAGATAGATAGATGATAGATAGATAGATAGATAGATGATAGATAGATAGATAGATAGATAGTAGATAGATAGATGATAGATAGATAGATGATGATAGATAGATGATAGATAGATGATAGATGATAGATAGATAGATAGATGATAGATAGATAGATAGATGATAGATAGATAGATGATAGATAGATAGATAGATGATAGATAGATGATAGATAGATAGATAGATAGATAGATAGATAGATAGATAGATAGATAGATAGATAGATAGATGATAGATAGATAGATGATAGATATAGATAGATAGATAGATAGATAGATAGATAGATAGATAGATAGATAGATAGATGATAGATAGATAGATAGATAGATATATAGATAGATGATAGATAGATGATAGATAGATAGATGATAGATAGATAGATAGATGATAGATAGATAGATAGATAGATGATAGATAGATATAGATAGATAGATGATAGATAGATGATGATAGATGATAGATATAGATAGATATAGATAGATAGATGATAGATAGATGATAGATGATAGATATAGATAGATGATAGATAGATGATAGATCGATAGATAGATAGATAGATGATAGATAGATGATAGATAGATAGATAGATGATAGATAGATAGATAGATAGATAGATAGATAGATATAGATAGATAGATGATAGATAGATGATGATAGATGATAGATATAGATAGATATAGATAGATGATAGATAGATAGATAGATAGATAGATGATAGATAGATAGATAGATAGATGATAGATAGATAGATAGATGATAGATAGATGATGATAGATAGATAGATAGATAGATAGATAGATAGATAGATAGATAGATAGATAGATAGATGATAGATAGATGATAGATAGATAGATAGATGATAGATAGATGATAGATATAGATAGATAGATGATAGATAGATAGATAGATAGATAGATAGATAGATAGATGATAGATAGATAGATATAGATAGATTTTTCTTTTAACTTCTGACCAAACTAGAAAGCCAGTGCCAGGGTAGGAAAATTTCATAGGTGAAAGGGTCAATTGCTCAGCTCCTCATTTATCACCCAGGACAGATGGTAAGAGTTCTGCTGGCAAGACTACATGGTAGAAAGCCTGTGCACAAGGAAAATAGTCTCTCTGTATCATTAATAATCTCCTTGCACAAGTTTGACACAAGTGTAACAGTGCTGTCAACTTCAAGGAATAATGTCTGTTTGGACAATTAATATACTATCGCTGCCACTGTGGACATTAGACCAGAAAGACTGAACCAAATGTCCTGATATGTGGCAGCCCAGAGGAATTATGAAACAATTTTTAAGAGGAAAAGTTTTCCAAAAGAAAAATATACTCCATTTCTTATCTACTTTGACAAATAGGAGCTTTGAATAAGATTTTATTTTATTTGGAAAAATAATTTAATAAAAGATTATTGGGCCCAAATAAATTAAATCCCTTGCAGTGTGTCAGTGTGTCTACATAAACATAAAATTCATTAGTTTAAACATCTTGTACTGTATTTGCTTGAATATCTGAAAAATATTTCTCTTCTCTTCCCCCCCCACCTCACGCACACACACACACAAAATGAAAGAAAAGAACAAAGGGGAGAAAATAGCAAAGCTATAAAGAATTTTGGTGGCCAATGTAAAAGTGAATACTGACTCGCTTTCTAAGTAATGGAATCAAATACTTGGTTTAGCAGGATTCTGCTCTGTATCTAATTACTCCAGGAGGATTTTCATAGAACTGATAGTCACTTTTGCAGAGAGTACGTACGAGGTATGCCCACTCGGTTGAAGGGGAAGGAAATGAAAATGTGTGTTTCCAGTTTTAATGAAAGGAGCAGGATGGCTGTCCTTTCATAGCTGCTTTAATGCAATTGGTTCCACTTAGGGGAGATGACGTGTTGAAATCTGATGAGTAAAGATGTGCAGATTGCTTCCCCAGTAATTGGATTTAAGCAACAATAACACTGGGCATTGTCAGATTCTTTACAGCTTTTTTTGAAAATGTCTCCTCCTTTCTTTCTTGGAAAAAAGCACATATTATAGAACACCATGACCTTACCCAACAGTAAAGAAGAAAATTAAAAATTAGTTCACCTAAGTGCATCTGTATTTGAACCAAGCATGTGTTAAGTCTATGCAACTTCTAACTGCATAATTTCTTCTCCTCACATCCTCCTGTTATAAAAACACAGAATTTTAGGGCTGAATGGTGTACTTTAGGAGTAGTTTTGGTGTAATGTAAGAGATGAGACAAGGGCCTAGAGAAATAAGGTAACTTAACTATGGGTGTATAATAAATTGATGGCAGAAGTGGGGTCAAGCTGAGAATGCCTCATTCTGCTTCTCCCACAGTCAAAGAACAAAAGGCCTGAGAAGCAGGGGCAGGGGAGTAACTGAGGTCAAGTGAAGAGAGGGTCTTGTGGTCTAAATGTTTCCATTCCCCTAAGTTTCATAAATTGAAATCTTAACCCCTAAATGTAATAGTATTTGGACATGAGGCCTCCAGCAGGTGATTATGTCATGAAGGTGAAGCTTCGTGAATGTGACTAGTGCTTTTATACCAGAGTCCCGCAGAGCTCCCTAGCCCCTCTGCCCGTTAGGGTGAAGAGAAGTCTGTGACCTGGGAAAGTGCCCTCCCCTGACCGTGCTCTTAGACTTCCACTTCTCTGAAATGTGAGTGATTCATGTTTTTCATAAGCCACCCAGTCTGTGGTAGGTTGCTATAGCAGCCCAAGTAGACTAATTAAGACAGAGCATCAGGGAGCAGGGACCAGCCATCCTGGGGAAAGACTTCGAGGAGCTAAAGAAGCGTGATGGCTGATGAAAGGTGATTGGCTGGTATAAGCAGACCCTTGGTAACTTTTTAGTCCATACTCACAAAGGGAAGAAAACCAACTCAACCTATCTCAACTTAAAGGACAAATTTACATCCTTATGTAACCAAGAAGGCTGAATTTAGAGGCAATTTCAAGTATTCTTGCACTCAGGTGCCCAGATGACCATGAATGCTTTCTCTTGCGCTCTCTTTCTAGTTCTCTGTATTGGTCTAACTTCCTCCTACATATAAGGTCTTCCCTGTGATGAGGAAGGGGACCACCTATAACCCCATATCTATATTCTCTAAGATTAGCAACCTTCGCTGAAAAAGAACACCTGCCTTCCCATGTCCTAACTTTAATCACAGTGCAGAACATCAATTTGCCCTGCTTAGGTTATATACCAACACTAAGTCAAGAAATGGGTAAATATGACTGCGAGATTTCGGTCACATTTCAATCTTATACCTGGGTGATACAGAGAGGTTTGATGTTTCATTGACCAAATGGGAGTGGAGACTAAGATAAGAGTATCTTGACCTGGCCAGTTTGGCTCATTGGTTAGAGCACAGGCCCATGGACTGAAGGGTCACGGGTTTGATTCCAGCCAAGGGCACATACCTCAGTTACAGGCTCACCCTGGCCAGGGTGCATGCAGGAGGTAAGCAATGGATGTATCTCTCTCACATTGATGTTTATCTCTCCATCTCCCTTCCATTGTCTCTGAAAAAGCAATGGAAAAAATATCCTCAGGTGAGGATTTTAAAAAAACAAAAAGAGAGAGTATCTTAAAGGGAAGAGAATATGTAACATAAGAAACAGGGAAGAAACTTGCTAAAAAATGAAAACAATGGCTTGAGTTTTCCTGCAAGTATCATGTACAATTAAAAGCACACACAATGCTTTCCAAGGGGTTATAGCCCTAAGTCACTTCCAGATGGCACATATTCATCTCATGTCATGAATCCATTGTTCTTGAAACTTAAGGGATATTCATTCTGCTCCTATACCTCTTGAAATTGTATTTCAATATTTTGTGGTCTAAAAATAGAATAAATTATCAATTTTATCATCCAAAGCATACCAATTAAAAATGAAGAGAAAATAAAATAACCCCCAATATCCTCATTTAGAAAGCAGAGAAAAGGAATAACATAGTTTCTTTATCCATAATGCATACCACATATTTCCAGACAGAAAGAGTAATATCTCTCTATACTAGTGGGGAAATGAGATTCTTGCTTGGTCAGTCTGTCTTCCCAACTTCTGTTCTCTGTTGCCTTTCCCTCCATGGGCATGCCTGACCCAGGCATGGAAACAACTTACATTCTAGAAGTTTTATCCCTTCAGGAGTCCACTTCTTGTAGGTATCATTTTAAGGATTTGGGGTTTGCCATAGAAATTAAAAAACAAGCAAACACATTATTATTTGAAAATATTATGTTTCTCTGACAGTACAACTACTTTAAAATTCCTGTCAACTCTTATGCTAGCACATGCTTATGAACTCTGATTAGCAAGAAGCAATGGGGCTGTTTTGAAAACATGATCCAATTGCCACCTAGAAGACTGTTTCTCATAGCAGTAGACCTTGTTGCTGGGCTATCGTGGATGTCCCAGGACATTTCCAAGAAGCCCTGTCAGGGACCAAAAGTTTCATTTATCTTCCAAGAGTTTTAATAGCCAATGATTTTCCATTGAGTCCCTCTCTGGAATTTCCTTTCCACTGCAGGTGCTGCTTTGCTCCAGTTTTGCCCTTTCCCTGGGTTTAGCTCATGCACATCCTATGACTGGTCGATGCAGAGGTATAAATGTCTGTCCTTGTTCAATCTCAGATAATTCTGAAGGGCAAACTCAGCTTCATAACTTCAGATAGGGTTGACTGATGACTCTTGTCACTGCATCATTCTGTTGCATGTTCGGTGCTCAATCCCACTTCCTTTATTCCCCAAGACATGTTGATTCTGAAAACTCCTCCACCTCAATCAACCTCCTGCCTTCATATCCCCTAATCAGAATCTGCTTCTCAGGGAACCCAACATATGAGAGGTGTCACCAGGAATGGCCCAGGGGAGAACATTCTACATTTTGGAGATTTTGGAGCTGAACTAGGTCAACTTTGTGCTGGCAGACAATGAAGATCCTAGAAATGGTGATTGGTGGAGTATGGATAGTCCTTGGCATGTTGGAGTGGCATAAATTGTTGAAAGATTCCCCAGTGAGCCCTTGCTGGGTGGCTCAGTTGTCTGGAGTATTGTCCCATACACCAAAAGGTTACAGGTTTAATTCTGGTCAGGGTACATAGCTAGGTTGTGGGTTTCATCCCCAGTCAGGGTGCATATGCGAGGAAACCAATCGATGTTCCTCTCTCACATTAATGTTTCTCTCTCTCTCCCTTTCCTCTCTCTAAAAAAATATTCTCAAGTGAAGATTAAAAGAAAAAAGATTTCAAGACTCCCCAGTGATGAACTGGGATGGTATACCAGGAAAAGGGAAAGCACAGATATGTGCAGTGTATCAGATTATTATGAATAATTGAGAATTAATAATTATAAGGATTATGAAACTGGGTGGATATTACTGTGGGCAGTAAATGCTTTAAATATATAAGCAAAATGAAAGGTTGAGATGAATAATTTCCAACCAAAGGTTAAGACCAGAGCATCTCTCTACAGAGCATCCATCATCTAAAAAGATTCTCATCTACAATGGGAGAGAAGGAAAAGCTGAGGGTAAGGCTCAATGAGAAGTTAAATATTCAAACTTACCAGGTCTGTTATGACAAGATCAGGGCTTTTATTGGAAGGGAATGGACTCTGGGACAACCAAAAGCTGTCAGATTTTAGGAGGGCCCTCAGTCAGTTAGGTTTCCACCAGAAAAAAACAGACCTGTAGGATAAATATAGGCATCACAGTGTGTGTGTATACACATGCACATATGTTCCTGCACATGTGTGTGTGTGTCTGTGAGTGTGTTTTGTTGCAAGGAATTGGTTTATGCAACTGTGCAGGCTGATTAAGAAAGTCTAAAGTCTGTACATATGGGAGGCGGTCAGGAGGGGCCAGCTGGAAACTTACAGGTATGAAGTAAAACTACAGGAGAATCTCAACTCTGCTCTCAAAGCTTTTCAGCTGACTTCAGTCAGGCCTCCAGATTATCTACTATAATCTCCTCAAAATCAACTTTGTAAAGTCAACTTCTTACAGATGCTGATCACATCTACAAAATACTGTCATAGCAATGCCTAGGTTCACATTTGATTGAAAAACTGGTTACTACGGCCTGGCATAGCTGACACATAAAACTGATCCTCAAGGCCTAGAGCAGGAAAGGACTCTGCACCAGCTGCAGGCTGTGTTCGTCACAGTTTTATATCCCAGCTCTGTGGAGGAAGCAAGGCACTGTTTACATATAAGACCTTCTTAAGGTTGCACAAGGTTACGATTAAAGAGTTATCTATGATGAGAAAAAATGCCATGTGTTGTTTATGTTGTGGCCCAATAGAATTACAACATAGATTGGGTCCTAAGAACAAAGCCATTACCCACTTCTTAGAAACAGCTCATGGTGTGCTACTGACCCTTGTTAGAGCTGGAATCCATAACCATGGGACAAAGGACTATGTGAACAGAACCCATCACAAGGTGGGAACTGTGAGACTCACCAAGAAATAATGTCAAGAAGACCCAACAGACTCAATCTTAAGATGAGGGCACAAGCAAGCTTCATAATTCCCCATGTCACACATCACCATTCCACTAGCACCCCTTCCTCTCCCCTCATATTTATGACCAGATTGGGTGGGATTGGAGCAATTTTCGATACGAGCTATGGAGAAGATAAATAACTGAGCTTGATTCACTAATGGGACAGTTTAATATATGGATAGAAGTTAAGAAACAAAAAACAAAAAACAAAAAACAAAACCGTGTCTAAACTATGGCCGCACTCAGAGTGGGCCTAAAAGGTAAAAGTGAAGGGAAATCCTCAAAAATCTCTAACAATTATCTATTGCTGCATAACAAAGTTACCACAATCTTACTTGCTGTAAACAATGTATATTTATTATCTCACAGTTTCTGCGGAAGAATCAGGGCACAGCTTACTGAAGGCCTGTGTTTATGGTCTCACAGGTGTTGGCTATGACTACAGTCTCATCTGAGGCTCAGCTGGTAAAGGGCCCATTTATAAACTTACATGGAATTACACAGCATTCTGTTCCTTGTCGGCTCCTGGACTGAGGGCCTGGTTCCCTGGTGGCTACTGGCCACAAGCAGCCTTTAGTTACCTGCCAAATGGCCTTTTCTGTAGTCAGCCCACACCATTGAAAGCTTGTTTCTTCAAAGTTAGCAAAAGGGAGAGTCCTATTAAAGTGATCATTACAGTCTTATATAACATAACCACATGCATTTAATTATATACATCTCATCGCTTTTTTCTGTTGGTTAGAAGCAAGTCATAGGGTCACATCTTCTACAGGGTTGAATAATATCCCCCTGAAATCCATGTCTTTTCCAGAATCTAAGAATGTGACCTCATTTGGAAATAGGGTCATTATGAATGCGAACAGTTAAGTTAAAGTCATACTGGAGTACTTATTTCAATAATACTAGTGTTTCTACAAGAGAAGAAGAAACAGAGACACAGACTCATATGGAGAGTGTTACTAGACAATGGAGAGAGAATAGAGTGGTGTCTGCAAGCCCAGGAACCTGAAGGATTGCCAGAAACAACAGAAACTTAAGGAAAGATGTGAACTAAACTGTCCCCTTGCATCTTCAGAGAGAACATGCCCCACTGGCACCTTGATTTTGGAGCTTCAGGCTTCAGAGCTGTGAGATAATACATTTCTACTATTTTAAGCCACACAGTTTATGGGCATATCACTTAAGCAGAAGGAATTACACAAGGGCATGGATTCCAGGATCGAGGACTAGAAGGAACTATTACAGTCTATCCTTTGACTCCCAATGATGCACGTTCCTCTCAGGTGCAAAATACATTCACTTCCTGCTGATGTCCCTAAGAGTCTTATTCTATTACAGCACCTGCTCAGATCCTACATTTTCATCATCTATATGAGATACCAATGTGGATGAGGCTTCTTCAATGTGGTTATACTCAATCTGTCTGCAAAACTAAAAAGACAGGCTTTGTGTTTCCCTCCACATACACAAACCCGATGTGCATGGGAAATGGAAGGTAAAAGGAATGTGGTGAAGTGGAAGGTACAGGTTCATAGCAATTCTGAAATCCAGCAGGGAAATGTTGAATGTTCTTATATTAGGCTTCAAGGCTTGGGACTACTTCTCTTTGACCCTTGGTTCTACCTTCTGGGCCCTTGTTCCCCCTGGGTCATCCTTCCTTTTTTAACAAAAAGGCAACACACATGTGATGCTAAGCCGCTTTTATTTTTTAATTAATATGCTTCTTGCCAGGAGAATTTTGAAAGATTGATAGCTTCCTTTTATTTTGAAATCTGTCTGTTTATTTTAGCCTTCACTGAAAGTTTTTCTTTATTTCTGAAATAATTTTCTCAAATACTGGGTGGGTCTTCTATAAATTTTCTTAGACTTCAGTCCATTAGACAAAAGCTACACACAGATATCATTTTCAGATAAGCACTTTTATTCCTTGAGCATCTACTGAGATGCCTAAGGGAAATCACTCTTAAAATTTACTAGGCACTCTTAAATTTACTCTAAAGTTATTAGAGGGCTTATTATTTGCCTTAGAGTTACCTATGTATAAGGCAAACCCTTAATCTCTTGAAAAGGTTATTTCTGTGAATAAATACTTCACTGACACTTAAATATTTCTGTAGTTTTAACAAAAGGTTGTATAGAAACATCTATCACTTCTTTATTTAAAGCAGGGCTTATTTCTTAAGTCATGTGTTCAGAATCCATTTTTAATTTTAGCATGATTTACCATCTAGAGAGGCTGAGAAGAGGTCCAACATTAGAAAATATTAGATTACTCATGGGCTTTGGTAAATGGTTTCATTGATTATTCAGGAATTAAAGGAAAGAGATTGGGAAAATCAAGGTCAAGAAAGTCTGGGGTAAAGTCATGTGGATGGACACATGAAGTAGGTACAAAATTGAAGATGTTTGTGCTATTTATCAGCACCCACTAAAGAGTATCAACTATGAAGGAGGCACTAAGCCACCAAGTCGCCTGAATGACATGCCAGATGACATCAGCCAGCCATTGTCATCTATGATTCCACTGCAAATTCAAAGAGAACATGAATGCCATAGCCTTAGTGGAGAAATGGATGCTGTGCATGAGTCCAACAGCATGAGTCTCCATTCAACAAATGAGTTAGCAACATTTAGCAAGAGTGAGAGAAAAAGAAAAAGAGAGTTACAGTTTTTCTGGGCTTTAGACTTGTTCCCAACACTTTGGATTTGGACACTAGGTCATTTAGCTTTTTGCATAGCTCTATAAAAAACTCCATCATGTTTTGCAGAATGATTTTCTTTCCATTTAATTAAGTCTACAGTTTAGTGATAGAATCAGCTTTTTAGGGATTCTGATCTCTACTAAGGTGACCATCTAAAGATGCATAATGAATGTAGCAGGATATTCTACTGGCCAGTTTATTCTGTTGACCTACTTGGAGAATTTGTTCAGCACCTTCTCCAGACAGGTAAAAATCTACCCAAGATAAATACTCATTGTTAGTTCTGGCCATATGTCCAAAATACCACAACAAAGACCAACATTGAGCATTGAGACCCTAAATCATCTCTCCAGGAAACCAATCCACCACTTGGTGGCAAGTTGATTATTTTGAACACCTTCCACTTTGAAAGGGACAACAATTTATCTTGTCACATGTTCTCAGTATGGGTCTGCCTTACCTGACCACAGGACCTCAGCTGATCCTCCTATATAAAGGCTTATGCATTGTTTTATCCATTACATAGGACCTCATAAAACACTGCATCAGAAAAAAGAAGACACATTTACCACATAAGGAGTATGGCAGTAGGCACATGACCATAGGATCCACTTGCCCTTCCCCAGACTACCTTACCCAGAAGCTGCCAGAAAGTGAAAGGCCTGTTAAAGGTGTACCTAATGTGCTGATTAAGAAAGAATATCATATGAGAAGGAGCACCATCCACACCAGGTGCAATAATAATTATATGCTGTGAAGTTTCCATTGGATAAAACAAACAAGTCTTCAAACCAACAAGTGGAAGTAAGAGGAGCTATGTGTCCAAGGGCCCACTTGGAAAAGCCGTGCCCCATTCTCATGACTCTGGGATCTTTGGTTTAGAAGTTCTAATTTCTAGGTGGAGAGTGATTGTCCCAGAGGACACAGCTAGAGTCCTATTAAACCCCAAGTGACAGCTGCTTTTTAATCACTTCTGACTCTTCTTGCCTGAAGACAAGCATACAAATAGGGAAGTCAACATCCTGGTAGGATACATGACCCTGATCATTAAAAGGCTGGTATGTAATGAAGGCAGATAATCTAATCTTTATGTTTCTGTACCCCCTTGCTTAATTTTGATAGTAAATAGAAGAGCATAGCAGCAGAGATCCAAGAAAGGGATGGTAACCAGAGGCTCAGGAATGTAAATTTGCTCATATCAAATGGTAAAGCACATAGGCCAATGTAAGTGATAACTCAGGGCAAGGAGAAACTTTAGTGAGCAGTGCAAAAGAGAGGTGAATATTATTTGCATCCCTGAGACTAGCTGTGGTGGCAGTAGTTCATTCTAATAACCTTCCTCTTTCAATGGGGTGTCTGGGTAATGCAAAATGATATAAAATGCAGTTTTAAACCATGTGATTTATATACTGAATTTTAGTGGCAGCTCCTTTAAGATTCATGGAGACTCTTTCCTGAAGGAAGCTAGTAATTTGTTCATTTTAGAGAATTTAAAAAGCGTAGCTATAGCTCTGCAACAGTGGCTACAAAGACCATCTGATTTAGCCCCGTATAATTTCACAACCACAAATTCATAAGTTCAGTGTGGTTGCTAATGTTTGACTTATTTTGGAAAAACTGTACTTCAGTTGGAAACCTCCTCCTGTACTTTTCTCGGTCAGTGATTACTATCGATTATTGTTGCCTGAATCTAACTCTGCCACCTCATTCTAAGTATGGAGGCATACTACCCTAAGCCTGACCAATAATACTATAACTTTTCCTTGGACAATATGGTTCACTGAGTGGTGTATGATCCAAGAAGGGCCAATAAGTGATCTCACAAAGAACTGATATATAAACACGGGAAAAAATACCTTCTATTTCCTGTCATTGGTCAACTTAGAGTATATGCCAGTGATCATTACTATTACTATATGTATACCCTATGAGCATACTCTATATAACTTATTATCTATTCTCTCTCTATCTCCTCCTCCCTCCCTCCCCACCCTGTCTCTGTATTATCCTTAGAACCAAAGTTTAACACCACCCCTTGACTTTCTGTTTATTTAGACAAGTAAATAATCTTTTAGTTTAAGTTAGATTAATTGATTGCTTGCAAGGGGTGGAGGTAGAAAGGGAGTGTATTACTATTTTGAGATAAAATTGACAAACGAGAGCCCAGATAAATGACAGCTAGGGGATACCAGGGTCTTCCCATATCTACTTTCCAGGGAAAATTCTTCAGAAAACAATTTGCAGGCCAGAAGAAAGTGACATGATATATTCAAAGTGCTAAAAAAACTAGCAACCTAGAAGATTCTACCTGGAAAAGCTGTCATTCAGAATTAAAGGAGATACAAAAAGTTTTCCAGACAGGCAAAAGATGAAAGAGTTCTAGGAGAAGTGAAGTCAAGATGGTTAAGTAGTAAATCCTGAACTCAACCCCTTCCACAAACACATCAAAATTACAACTAAAGTAAATAGAACAACCATGGCTGAGAACCACCTGAGAAATAGCATAACAATTCATATAACTAGGAATATAAAGAAGCAGCCACATCGAGATGGGTAGGAGAGGCAGAGATGCACTCTGGGCAAGTTCCGTGACTGTGATGTGGCAGTTCCTAAGCAGAAGAAAAATCTGACATGCAGAGGTTGCCCCTGAGTAGCAAGGATCTGATCTCGACTCCAGACTCCCTAGCTTGGGTCTCCTGTGCCAGAAAGAGGAGTCCCCATAAGATCTGGCTTTGAATACCAATGGAAGCTATATTTGGAGAGCTCACATGCAAACTCTCTCACTCCAAGCTCCAATGCAGAAGCAGTGTTTAAAGAAGCACCAGTGTTATATGTGGAGGAATTAAACTGACTAATTTTAGGGCAAGGGCTGGAGTGTCAGGGATTAGTGTCAACTCTCTCAGGGGATAGAAGTGTTGGTAAGCACCATTATTCCTTTATTGAGCTTTCCTTTCCGTTAGCTGGTTCAGTGTAGTCAGGTGTAAAACTTGTCACTCTCCATTATCCTGGCTAATAGTGTCTTTCTGAGCCCCGCAACCCACCCAACTAGCTCACTCACCTGTAGATTATTCCAGGAACTCAAGACCCTCCATGTAAACAGTGGCTGGCCTCAGCTTCTACTGCAGTATTTTCCAAAGTCTTTCAAGCCCTGCATGAGTAACAGTTGGACTCAACATGAACCATAGTCTCTCCCAAGCACCTTCAAGCATTGCACAAGGGCAGCCAAACTTAGCTTGCATTGTAGCTCTTATCAAGTGTCCCCAGGCCTGGCACAAGCAGCTACCAGCTTAGACTCACATAGCTCCAGTTAAGCAGCCACAAGCCTGGCACAAGTAGCAGGTGGCTTGGGCTTAAATTGTAGCTCCCACCAAGAGTTCACAAGCCTTGCACAAGTGGCAACCAACTTGGATTTCATGTGAGCCCTTCTCCAGACCCTCAAAGAGTGACACATCTTTCAACTTGTCCTGGGCAGTGTCAGGACCCCACCCAATCAACTCCACAATTGGTATACCTTACAGGTGACATCAGCTGTTACCAAAGTCCCACTAAAGCGAATCCCACTTTGAAAGATCAGTCTCTGAACAACAGCGTGGTCACTGTAATCACAATCAGTCCTCAGAGCCAGTGAGTCTAACATTAACCCCACCAACAAATATTCCAGCAGCACTTGCCAGACAACTACAATAGAGGAGCACACACAGTCTACACTGTGGACAACCTGGGGCAGAGTTAGAAGAGAGGTTGTGCTACTGGGCCTGATGAGACACATTCTACAAAATGCCACTTTGTGAAGACAGTAGATATAGTGGATCTTCCTAATATGTAGAAAAAAACACAAGCAGCAACCAAAATGAGGAGAAAAATATACTACATATGAAACAACAGGACAAACTCCAGAAAATAATGAAATGAAGCAGATACAAACAATTTCCCAGATAAAGAGTTAAAAATAATGGTCATAAAGATGCTGAAAGACCTCAAGAGATAAATAGATAAATTTAGTAAAAACTTCAACAAAGAGAAAGAAAGTATAAAGGAGAATCCAACAAAACTGAAATATACAATAACTAAAATTTTTAAAAATACACTAGAAGGAATCAACAGCAAATTAGATCATAAGTAATAATAAATCAGCAACCTGGAAGAAAAAGTACTGAAAAGCCCACAATCCGAACAGCATAAAACAATAATCATCATCTTCATCATAATTTTTCAAAAATGATCCTTAAATGAGAATATCTAAGGGACTTCTGACACAAGATGAAGTGTACCAACATTTGCACTATATCAGTCCCAGAAGAAGAGGAGAGAGATGATAGAAAACCTATTTGAAGAAATGACTGAAAACACCCCAAACCTAATGAAGAGAACAGACATACAATTTAGTAAGTATAGAGAGACCCAAACAAGATAAACCCAAAGAAGCCCACACCAAGACACATCATAATTAAAATGCCAAAAGCTAAATAGAGAAGCTTAAAAGTAACAAGAGAAAAGAGCTAGCTATTTACAAGGAAGCTTGTGGTAAGACTATCAGTTGTTTTTCCAACAAAATACTTGCAGGACTGAAGAAAATGGCACAATATATTCAAAGGGTGAAGAGGGGAAAATACTGACAACCAAGGATACTCTACTTAGAAATGTTATCATCCAGAATTAAAGGAGAGATAAAGATTTTCTCAGATAAGCAACAGCTAGAAGAGTTTTATTACCACTACACCAGCATTATAAGAAATGTTAAAGGGAATTATTTAAACAGAAAAGGTCAAAACTAAAAATAAGAAAATATAGAAAATTTTTAAAATATCACTGATAAAAGCTAGTAAAAGTGATAAATCAACCAATTATAAAACTAGTATGAAAGTTAAAGGAAAAGAAGAGCATGTGTAATTAAAGTAATGAGTTAAGGACTACTCACACAAGATGTAAAATTTAATAACAAAAAAAAGTGTGGTGGTGAATAAAAAATGCAGTGCTTTTAGAATGCATACAAATTTAAGCAACCATCAACTTAAAATTAATATAAATGTAGCTTGGTATATATAAACCTCATGGTAGCCACAAATCTAAATTTATACTAGTTACAAAGAAAGAAAGAACAAAAGAAAGAAAAAGAGAAGAAAGGAGAAAGAAAGAAAGAAGAAAGAAAGAAAGAAAGAAAGAAAGAAAGAAAGAAAGAAAGAAAGAAAGAAAGAAAGAAAGAAAAGAAAAAGAAAGAAAGAAAGAAAGAAAGAAAGAAAGAAAGAAAGAAAGAAAGAAAGAAAGAAAGAAAGAAAGAAGAAAAAGAAAAGAAAGAAAAGAAGAAAAGAAAAGAAAAGAAAAGAAAAGAAAAGAAAAGAAAAGAAAAGAAAAGAAAAGAAAAGAAAAGAAAAGAAAAAAGAAAAGAAAAGAAAAGAAAAAAGAAAAGAAAAGAAAAGAAAAGAGAAAAGAAAAGAAAAGAAAAGAAAAGAAAAGAAAAGAAAAGAAAAGAAAAGAAAAGAAAAGAAAAGAAAAGAAAAGAAAAGAAAAGAAAAGAAAAGAAAAGGAAAAAGATCCTAGACTGGTACAGCAAGTCATCGATGTACACGAGGAGCAAAAGAAGAAAAGAACATGGAAAAACCACAACTGTAACAAGACAGTCAGTAAAATGCCAATAACTACATACCTATGAATAATTACTTTAAATGTAAATGCACTAAATACTTCAATAAAAAGACATAGGGTGGCTAAATAAGTTTTTTTGAAAAGATTTGTGCATATGCTTCCAAAATGAGACTATCATCAGATCAAAAGACACACACAGACTAAAAGTGAAGGGATGGAAATAGATATTCCCTGCAAATGGAAACAAAAAAAATGCTTGGTTAACAATATATCAGACAAAATAAACTTTAACATGAAGACAGTAACAAGAGACAGAGAAGGGTTCTACATAATGATAAAGGAATTAATCTAACAAGAGGATATAACCCTTGCAAATATCTATATATGAAATGTAGGAAGATCTAAACAGCTAAAGCAAATAGTCACAGACATAAAGACAGAGATAAAGTAATAGTAGGGAACTTTAACACTGATTGATATCAATTTGATATCGATCATCTAGACAGAAAATCAATATGGAAACAGTGGCCATAAGTATCACATATATTAAATGGAATTAATAGGTATATACAAAACATTGCACTCAAACCAAAGATTACAGATGCTTTGCAAGTGCCCATAGAACATTTTCCAGTAGAGACCATATGTTAGGCCATAAAACAAGTCTCCATAACTTAAGAAGATTGGAATCCTATCAAACATCTACTCCAGGCACAATAATATGAAACTAGAAATCAATTACAGGACCATTAGGAGAAAAAACACGTGAGGCTGAACAATAAGCTACTAAACAGTCAATGATTTAACAAAGAAACCAAGGATGAAATCAAAAGATATCTTGAGACAAATAAAAATGGAAACACAGCAGCCCCAAATCTACTGGAGACAGCAAAAGCAGTTATAACAGGGAAATTTCTAGCAATTAAGCCTACTTCAAGAAACAAAAAAAATCTCAAATAAACAACCTAAACTTACATATAAAAGAACTAGAAAAAGAACAAACAAAGTGAAGGAAGAAAATAATAAAGGTCAAAGAAAAATAAATGAAATGGAGACTTAAAAAAGAAATAGAAAAGATCAATGAAAATAAGATATGGTTCTTTGAAAAGAATAAACAAAACTGATAAACATTTAACCAGACTCATCCAGAAAATAAAGAGGGAGCCCACACAAATAAAACCAGAAGTGAAAGAGAAGTGACAAAGGACACCACAGGATTATGAAGGTTTAGATGGGAATAATAATAATTACATAGCAACAATTTGGACAACCTGAAAGATATAAATACATTCCTAGAAATATACAGTCTTCCAAGAAGGAATCAGTTAAAAGCAGAAAAATCTGAACAGACTCATTATTGGTAACAAAATCAAGTCAGTAATTTTTAAAAAGCTCCCAAAACAAAAGTCCTGGACTTGACAGCTTCACTGGATAATTCTACCAAACATTCATAGAAAAAGTAATATCTGTACTTCTCAAAGTATTCCAAAAAATTAAAGAAAAGAAGATAAAAGCATCCAAATTGGGAAGAGTGCAGTAAAACTTACTATTTGCAGATGACATCATCCTATATATAGAAAACCATAAAGACTCCACCAACAAACTGTTAGAACTAATAAATGAATTCAGCAAAGTAGCAGGATACAAAATTAATATCCATAAGTCTATTGCATTTTTATGCATTAGCAATGAAATATTAGAAAGAGAAATTTAAAAAGCAATTCCATTTACAATTGCATTAAAAACAATAAAACACCTAGAAATAAGTTTATTCAAGTAGGTAAAGAATCTGTAAACTGAAACCTATGAGATATTGATAAAAGAAATGGAAGAATATGCAAATAAATGGAAAATATTTCATGTTCAGGGATTGAAAAAATTAACATTGTTAAAAATAATTGTTAAAATGTCCATACTACCCAAATTATTCTACAGATTCAATTTAATCTCTATCAAAATACCAATGGTATTTTTCACAAAAATTTAACAAACTATCCTAAAATTTGTATAGAACTATAAAAGACCCCTAATCTCACAACAATCTTGAGAAAAAAGAGTAAAACCGGAGTCATCTCATTTCCTTATTTCAAACTATATTGCAAAGTTGTAGTAATCAAAACACTATGGTATTGGCATAAAAACCCACACATAGATCAATAGAACAGAATAGAGAGCCCAGAAATAAATCCATGCATATATGGTTAATTATCTTTGGACAAAGGAGCTAAGACTATCTGTTGGGAGGACAGTTTATTTAATAAATATTGTTGAGAAACCAGGACAGACACTTGTAAAAAATGAAACAGGACTTCTGTTTTATACTGAACACAAATATAAACTTGAAATGGATTAAAGACTTGAATGTAAGACCTAAATCATAAAGCTCTTAAGAGAAAACATAGGAGTAGTCGTCTTCTTGAAATAACTTTTGGCAGTGATTTTTTTTATATTTGTCAAAAAATCAGAAATTACAAGAGTTACTACATCTAACTAAAACTCTGCATAGCAAAGGAAACTGTTAACAAAATAAAAAGGGAACTTAGCAAACTGAAGAAAATATTTTTAAATGATGTAAATGATAAGATGATAATATTCAAAATATATAAATAACTCAATAGCCAAAATAATACAATTGAAAAATAAGTAACAGAACTGAATAGACATTTTTTCAAATGAGATATAAGAATAACCAATGTGTACATGAAAAGGTGTTCAATATCACTAATAATTAGGGAAATTCAAATCAAAATCACAATGAGATGTCATCTCAAACCTGTTAGAATAGCTGTCATCAAAGAGACAAGAGAGTACAAGTGTTGATGAGCATGTAGAGGACAGGGAATCCTTTGTACTGTTGGTGAGAGAAAGTAAATTGAGGCAGCCACTATGGAAAACAGAATGGGGTTTCCTCAAAATATTAAAAATGGAATTATAATGTGATCTAGCTATCCCACTTCTGGGTGCATATCCAAAGAATATAAAAACAGGATATCAAAAATATCTGCACTCCCGTGTTAATTGCAGCATTAATGCCATAGCCAAAATATTCAAAATCTATGTTCTTTTAACAACCTAAGCAATATTCAACTTATGAGTGGATAAAAATATGTGATATATACAATGGAATATTATTCAGCTATGAGAAAGAAAGAAATCTGTCATTTGTGACAACAGGGATAGACCTTGAGGATCGGGAACTCTGTTTGGCAGTGTCCACTTAACTCCCAGACAACCACCAGCATTACCTCTAAACCTTGTGAGCCATTGTGGAATGCACAAGAACGCTGCCAGATGCAATGTAAATATAGGAAAGCTTTTGAATTCTAACTTTCCTTTTGGTAACGAGTCATTTTTCTATATAGATTTATTATCTGTGTTTTCATGCCAGAGAGTCAATATCCGAAAAATAATATTTTTTCTATTTTTTACATATTTTATTTTTCTTATTGTATTGTCTGAAATAGCTAAATAGTGTTAAGTAAATGCATGTATAGCAGATTTTCTTGTGTTCTCCCCACATTAATAGTAATGTAAAGGAGCTTTATTAACAATAACAGTAATCTTTGGTTGTTATCATGTGCCAAGTACATAATAATGGTATATCATGGTGTTTAAGAAGCAAAAATTCAGAAGCCAGATGTCTGGACTTTAATCCTATCCCTACTCTTACTGGTCGACCTTGGCCAAGTCATTTGACCAGTCTTCAGTTTTCTCACCTATGAAATGGGAATAAAACGGTCTGCTTAGCTCAATCAGTTGTTCTTGGGATTGAATGAGTGAGTGAAGTTAGTACAACAGAGTGCAGCCCCTGGCCCTTCGTAAGTGTTATGTCAGTGTCTGTCATTGTTAAATCTTATCAAGTGAATGCTATGTTCAGACTCTATCTATGAGCTTTAACATATTGCTTCATATAATGTTTACAACCTCTCTAAAAAGTGCACTATTTTCCCAACTTTTCAGAAGGGAAATCTGCAGCTCCAAAGGATTAAGTAACTTGCCTAGTTGCTCTACTATACATAGCAGAGCAAGAGTTTGAAGTCAGTGCTATCTGGCTTTCTAGTTCATATTCTCCTCAATGTTATGTGTGGCATGCTTCCTGGTCCATGCCAAGTACTTTGCAAAGGTAAAGAGATATATCATACACATGGGTCTTAAAACTCCAGGAGCTGGTCAGGGCTGCCAGCAGAGGACTAAGTCTGTTGAATCACAGAATAGGACAGAGCAGCTGCAAGACATTTGGCTCAATCCAAAGTGCTAAATTTTGAACATTAAGAATAGTGGCTTCCCTGGATTTCCCCGAAGAGCAGTGAGCTGTCAGGTGCTGAGATTACATCAGACAAAAGACCTCAGTTATCTCCCTGCAGGGCTCTGATGTTTTATGTTACTTAGTTTTTATTCTGAAGTCTTCATGAAAGCTGCCATGAAGGTAGCCAAAGAAATGTCTAGCATGGAAGGTCGGCTCCACTGAATAAAATTCCCTGATTAAGAAATGAACATGTTTTGAGACCTCTAAAATAAGTTTTCCACTTTAGTGATGTTTTATTTCAAATAGGCTTTCTCTTTGACTGTAATCTACTTTATGACATTCAATTTTCCATTTTCAGATGTGTCATTGATGGCCCCATAAGTAAGAACAATGATATCTTCTGAAACTGAAAGCCAAGTAAAGTTGAAGTCATCGTCTGAGTTACTTTCCCACCTAGATCTCATTGACATTGATACTGTCGTTCATTTTCTGTGCATGTCTAAAAATGGGGATATTTGTAATATTTTGAACAATAAAACACACACACTCTTAATCACTAGGTTCGAATGATTTTTTTTCATTTCTTCTTCCTCCTTTTTATTAACTACAGCTATCCCTTCTAGTTCACACACAGATTATGACTGTTTTCTAATGAAATGGATTAATTTCACTTTAATCACTCCTACTCAGTTTTCAAAAATCAGTGAGTCAAAAATAATCTCCAATAGGTCTTGTGGATACCTTTCTCTTACCACATAATGCGACCGGGAGGGCCATCACGCAGGTCATAATATGAGAAAAAACAGCCACACTCAGATTGGGAGAATTTCTGCAGGATACCTGGCCAGTCCTCCTTAAAATTGTCAAGGTCACAGACAATGAGAAACTGTAAGTAAACAATGAGACTCCAAGTAAACAATGAAAAACTACCACAGACCAGAGGGAACTCAGGAAGTATGACAATTAAATTCATTGTAGTACCTTGGGTTTGATCCTTAATAGAAAAAGAAGATTAATAGAAAAACTAGTGAAATCTAAGTAAAGTCTTGATTTTAATTATTAGTGATGTACCAATGTTGATTTCTTAGTTTTGACAAATGTGTCATGTAACAAAAGATGAAAATGGAAAAATCTAGGTGAACTATATATAAACTTTTTATGCTATATTTATAACATTTTTGTACATCTAAAATTATTCCCAAATTAAAAGCTTATTTAAAAATGTTCTTTGCACAAAACTTTTCAACAAAACTCCATTCTTTATTATATCCATGTATATGATCCTACTGTTTGTGACCACCTCCTTCCCTCTTTAATCATCTCTGGCAGCCAGAAGAGTATCCCTAACCCAGAGATGGCCAGGCCCTAATCTCTGGAACCTGTGAATATGTTACTTAGATGTGAAAAGGGACTTTTGTGTGATCAATGTTAGGGACCTTGAAATAAAAGTTTATTTTGAGTTATTTGGATGGGCCCTATCGACCATATGAACCCTTACAAACAGAACCCTATCCCTGTCTGAAAGCAGGAAAGACTGTTGCAGGGGGGGAACCAGAGCATTTCCTAGCACGGGAAGGATTTAATGCACTAGCTCTAGAATGCAGGGTCTCATATTCAAGGGCAGAAGAGGCCCCTAGAAGCTTGGGGCAGCCTCCAGCTGACAGCCAGTAAGGGAAAAATGAGCTCAGCCATAGGGCTGCTGCAAATGGATTCTGCCAATAGCCTAAGTGAACCTGCAAGGCAATTTCTTCCCAAGCCTCTCAATAAAAACCCAGGCCAACGAACACCTTGATTTTAGCTTTGTGAAACCCTGGCAGAGAAACAAGCCAAGCCAACCTGAACTTCTGACCTACAGAATTGTGAGATAATAAATGAGAGTTGTTTTAAGCTATTAAATTTGTGGTAATTTGTTACAACAGCAAAAGAAAGCTAAAGCATTCTTCTACTCATGTACAAATACTTTCTGCTTCCTTGAAATATGCCAGACATATCACACACGTTCCACAAAAATTAATGGTATTTTTATTTTGCCCTTTCAAATTCCACTTATCTTGCCTAAACTGCCTTTTTATTGGATCAGATGATAAAATTTATGAAGTCAACACTTCTTATTTGATCTAAGGTACCCTTGGCCATGTCATTTTTATTGTCTCTGCTTTGCACATGGCACATGGACTAGGTTGCCTTGCATTGATTTTCACTATATGAATAGATAATTTAAGGCTATGATCTTGCCTATCCATTACATTACATATATGTAATGATGCGTGTATATATTTTCAATCTCTTACTCTGATATTTGAAACTCTCCATGTTCTTGCCTGCCCATCCACTTTCCACGAGTCTCAACTATCATTCTCTGATATTCAGTCCACGCTTGGTAAATATTGTGTATGTAAAAGACTGATTGTTAAACAGCATAGATGTTAAGTAGCATGATGATGATAATGTTGATGATGATGGTGGTGATGATGGTGGTGATGATGGTGATGGCAGGTGTAAGGGGGGAAGAGGAGGAGCAGGAGGAAGAACATAATAGTGTCAGATTATGAGATTAAGGAATAAAGGAAAATACTTCAGAGAATGGTAGACATTTCTTTGAAATAATGTTTTCAGCTTGGTCAGTTAGCCCCCCATGGGATATTTGGAAATATTTGGAAACATTTTAATTGTCATGGGGGAGTAAGAAGAATTGTAGCTGATAAGTAGTGGGTAGAAGACAGGGATGCTACTAAACACCCTACAATGCACATGACAGCTCCACATGAAAGAAGTATCCAGCCCAAAATGTCAATCATGTCAAAACTAAGAAGCTATTCAAAAGCCATACTGCCTAGCTATCATAAGGCATAAAACTTACAGTTTCTGCTCTACTTTGGAATGATCCACAAGCTCAGGCCTTGGGAATGCTGTAGTCACACCTGAACAATAGCACTTATTTATGTGGGTGATTCTGCCATAGGTTTATCCATCAGGGTCGAAATTAAAATATTTTCTTGAGTAATAAATTAGTATATCTTTTGTTAAACCAGCTAAACCTAAAGATGAGTTTATGTCTACAGATGCTAAGGAATATGCGTTTCAGCACAGACATTACCTAGGCAACAGCCAACACTGACTTTTATTTTATTATCCTAGGTGCTGTCTCTATCCCAGAAGTCCAACCCTTATTCACACAAATGTTGACATTCACACCTAATAATATTTATATTGTGAAGCTATGGAAATGGCTGAAAAGTTACTTTGCATGTCTTTGGGCAGTTGAGCCTAAGAGAAAACATCCAAACCCAGTGAATGGTCGGTTTGTCAGACACAAATTCACCAAATGGAAGGTAAAATTTGCCTAATACTGTGTTTTTCTCAACTTTTTTTCTCTGAACAATCCCAGAATTCAATGTACCACTTTTCAAACTGCTTGGAAGCTGAGACATCTATATAAGAGACATTTAGTTAGGGACAAAAATGTGGCTTTCGAGATCAGAAGCTGGTAACCTACTTTCACACCTGAAGTTCAATTTAATCCGAAAGGAAAGCAAATCCATCAATGTCCATTCGACTTGCTCACAAACCTGCAGGACATCCACTTTTCTCCTAGTTGAATCTCTGTTTTAGAAATTATTTAGCTCTTTCTGTCCTGAAACGCTCACTTTAAGGTGCACTATGGAATTGAATTTTGCATTCTTTATGTTGACCTGAGTATGATTCCATTTTCCAAATGCTCCTAAGATTTTTAAATGCAGGTAAAATTCCTTTAAAATGCAAGTGTGAATTTTTTCTTCACAAGGACATTCAGGAATATCATGGAAGCAGGCCAGTCTTCTCAAGTGGGCTATGAGGAGTTTATCTGCTTCTGATTCAGTGGCCCTCTCTTCCACTATAGGCTGAGGGCCCCTCTGCCATGGTGGAGTCCCTCATCAATGCCCAGGAATGTTTAAAGGATAGCCTGACAGAATCACATTTCAGGGAGAGGTCATTTTAGTGATGCTTCACACAAATACTAACTATTTCAATTAAAAATATAAGGCTACATATGAACACAGATTGGAAACTTCCATTTGATGAAAATATCAAGGCAAATCCTCAGATAACACACAATTTTTGACTTTCCCTTACTCTAGCAAAAGAAAGAACACTTCTACTTGTCAAACACTTCTACTTCCAGGGTACCACCCACTGATGCACAATTTTAATTCAATTTTACAGATAAAGTTTTTTGATTACTGCTTCAATTTCATTCTTTTTTATCAGTCTATTTAGTGTTCAGATTCTTCTTGATTCAGTTTTGGAAGATTGTATGTTTCTAGGAATTTATCCATTTTGCCCAAGTTGTTGAATTTGTTGACATACAGTTAGTTGTTCATAATAGTTTCTTAAAATCCTTTGCATTTCTTTGGAATCAGATGTTACTTCACCTCTTTCATTTCTGCTTTTGTTTATTTGGGTCCTCTCTCTTTGCTTCTTGTTAAGTCTGGTTAAAGGTTCATCAATCTTGTTTATCTTTTCAAAGAATCAGCTCTTGGTTTTATTGATCTTTTCCACTGTTTTTATAGCCTCTGTCATTTATTTCCACTCTTATCTTTATTATTTCCTTCCTTCTTCTTACACTGGGTTTTTATTGTTGTTCTTTTTCTGGCTCTTTTTGGTGTAGGGTTAGATTGTTTACATGAGATTTTTCTTGCTTCTTGAGATAGGCTTGTAATGCTATGAACTTCCCTCTCAGGACTGCTTTCACAGTATCCCATAGATTTTGGACTGCCGTGTGTTCATTTTCATGTTTCCAGGTAATTTTTAATGTATTCCTTGTTTTCATTGTTAACCCATTCATTGTTTAATAGCATATTGAGCCTTCATGTATTTTTTACATTTTATTATATTTTATTTCTACTTTTATGCCATTGTGATTTGAGAACTTAATTTCTCAGATCACAGTGGTATAAAAGTAGAAATAAAATACAATAAAATATGATTTCAATCTTTTTAAATTTGTTAATACTTAATTTGTGTCTTTACATGTGGTCTGTCCTGGAAAATGTTTCATGTACACTTGATAATTATTTATATTCCATCGCTTTGGGAAGAAATGTTATGTAATATCAATTAAATACATCTGATCTAGTGTGTTATTTAAGATTGCCTTTTACTTTTTTAGTCTGGAAGATCTATTCAGTGATGTCAGTGGGGTGTTAAAGTCTCCCACTATGAATGCGTAGGTTTCAATCTCTCCCTTAAAGTCCACCAAGAGCTTCTTTATATATTTATGTCCTCCTATGTTGGGTGCATATATGTTTACAAGGGTTATATCCTCTTGTTGGATTGTTCTTTTTAGTATTATGTAGTGCCTTTCTTTGTCTCTTATGGTCTTTGTTTTGAAGTCTATTTTGCCAGATATAAGTGTTGCTGTTCTTTCTATTTGTTTCCATTTTCAGCTTATATATGTCTTATGTTCTGAGGTGCATCTCTTGTAGATAACACACATATGGGCCTTGTTTCCTTATCCATTCAGCTACCCTATGTTTTTTGATTGGAGCACTTAATTTGTTTACATTTAAGGTTATTATCGATAAGTACTTACCTATTGCCATTTTTTTTCTTTATACCTATCCTCCTCTCTATTTCTTCTTCTTCTTAAAGCAGGCCCTTTAACATTTTTGCACTCTTGTTTTGGTAGTAATGAACTCCTTCAGCGTTTTTTTGTCTGGAAGCTTTTTATTTTACTTTCAATTTTGAATGATAGCCTTGCTGGATAAAGTGATCTTGGTTTCAGATCCTTGCTTTTCATTGCCTTGAATACTTCATGCCAATCTCTTCTGGCCTGAAATGTTTCTATTGAGAAATCAGCTGACAGCCTTATGAGAGCTCCTTTGTAGGGAAGGGATTGCTTTTCTCTTGTAGCCTTTAAGATTCTCTCTTTGTCTTTAACCTTTGCCATTTTAATTGTGATGTATCTTGGTGTGGTTCTTTCTAGGGTCATCATGATTGGTACTCTGGGCTTCCTGAACCTGCGTGACTTTTTCCTTCACCAAGTTAGGAAAGTTTTCTGTCATTATTTCTTCAACCATGTTTTGTATCCCTTTCTCTCTTTTGTCTCCTTCTGGTTCCCCTATGATGCAGATGTTGTTACATTTCATGATGTCCCAAAGTTTCCATAACCTATCCTAATGTTTTTTAATTTTTAATTGTTTTTTTCCTATTCTGATTGGGTGTTTTTTTTCTACCATTCTTACAAATTACTGTTCAATCCTCTGCTTCATCCAATCTACTTTTATTCCTTCCAGTGTATTCTTGATGTCATTCTTCATTTCTGACTATTTTTATGGTTTTTATGTCCTTTTTCATGTTGTGGTTCTCCCTAAAGTTTTTTGAGCATCCTTATAACCATTATTTTAACTCTATGTCTGATAAGTTGCTTGACTCCATTTCATTTAATTCTTTTTTCTGGAGATTCCTCTTGTTCTTTCATTTGGGGACTCTTTCTTTTTCTCCCCTTTTTTGCTGTTTCTTTGTGTTTGTTTTTATATATTAGATAATTCTGATATTACTCTCATTCTTTCTGGGTTGGCCTTATGTTATAGGTGTCCTGTGGGACCCAATGTCAGTCTCTTTGAACTTCTGAGCTGGGTGCTCTAGGAATGTCCCAACAAGGTTGGGGCAGAGGCACACAGTTAGCCAACCTGAGAGTAGAGTCCTCCCAAGGACTGGTCAACAACAATCTAGACCAACCACAAAAAAGAACCTAAAGAACACACACCTAGAGCTCAGAAGTATAAGAAAAACACACCTCTGGGCTCCACTGGTCTCACAATACAAAATCCCTCCCCACAAGACTGGGAGATAGCAAATATATTTACTATATAGATACAAAAACTAAGACCTACCAAAATGGGAAGACAAAGAAACATCCCCAAATTAAAGAAGAAAAATTGCTAGAAAAAGGCTTTGATGAGATAGAGTTAAGTAAGCTATCAGAAACAAAGTTCAGAGTATTGATTATGAAGATGTTCAAGAAACTTAATGAGAAAAACAAGGCAATAGAGAATAAGATGGAGGACTTTAGTGAAAACTTGAAAAAAGAAATATATAACATAAAAATCAGACAGAAATAAAGAATGCTGTATCTGATATCAAGAATACACTGGAAAGAATTAAAAGCAGGCTCAATGAAGCAGAGGATAGAATAAGTGACTTAGAAGGCAAGGTAGAAAAAAACACTCAATCAGAGCAGCAAAAAACAAACAAACAAACAAAAAAACACACCACTTAAAAAGCATAAGTACAGTCTAAGGGAGATTTGGGACAACATAAAGTGAAATAACATTTGCATTATAGGAGTGCCAGAAAGGGAGGTAAGAGAGCAAAGGATAAATATTTGGTGGAGGAAATAATAACAGAAAACTTCCCTATGCTGTTCAAGTAGCACAGAGGGTTCTAAACAGGAGGGACCCAAAAAGACCCACTCCAAGGCACATCATAATTAAAATGGCAAATGTCAAGGACAAAGAGAGTATTAAGGGCTACAAGAGAGAGACAAGCAGTGACCTACAAGGGAACCCCCGTAAGGCTAACAGCTGATATCTCAACAGAAACTCTTCAAGCAGGAAGGGAGTAACATGAAGTTCTCAAAGTAATGAAAAGCAAGCACATGCAACCAAGATTGCTTTATCTAGCAAGGCTATTATTTAAAATTGAAGGTGAAATAAAGAACTTCCCAGACCAAAAAAAATTTTAAAAGGCTAATGGAGTTTAGGACCATGAAACCAACATTGAAATACTAAAAGGACTGTTCTAAGAAAAAGAAAGAACAGTGAGGAAAAGGTACATCAGCATAAAGAAAAAAAAAAATGGCATTAAATAAGTTTATATCAATAGTAACCTTAATGTAAATGGAATAAATGGTCTAATCAAGAGACATAGAGTAGTTGAATGGATAAGAAAACAAGACCCAAATATATGCTGTCTACAAGAGATCCATCTGAGAGCAAAAGACTCACACAGGCTAAAAGTGAAGGGATGGACTAAAATATTTCATGCAAATGGAAAGGAAAAGAAAACTGGAGTAGCAATTTTTATTTCTGACAAAATAGACTTCAAAATAAAGACCATAACAAGAGACAAAGATGTTCACTACATACTAAAGGAATCAATCCAACAGGAGAAAATAACCCTTATAAACATTTCTGCACCCAATATAGGAACACCTAAATATATGAAAAATTTCTTGGTAGACTTTAAGGGGGAGATTGACAGCAACACATTAGTGGGGGACTTTAACACCTCACTTGTCAGCATTAGACAGATCATCAAGACAAAAAATCAACAGGGAAACACAGACATTAAATGACTCACTAGACACACTGGATTTAATGGATATTTACAGAACATTTCACCCCAAAGCAGCAGAATACACATTCTTCTCAAGTGTACATGGAACAGTCTCAAAAACAGGCCACATTTTAGGGCACAAAGCAAGTCTCTACAAATACAAGAAGACTGAAATCATATCAAGTATCTTCTCAGATCACAATGCCATGAAACTAGAAATCAACCACTATAAAAAAACTCAAAAATATTCAGGCACATGGAGGCTAAATAGCATGCTATTAAACAATGAATGGGTTACTAATGAGATCAAGGAAGAAATCAAACACTTCATGGAAAAAAACAAAAATGACCAGAAAACAACCCCAAATCTATGGAACATAGTGAAAGCAGTCCTGAGAAGAAAATTCATAGCATTACAGGCCTATCTCAAGAAACAAGAAAAAGATCTAATGAACCATCTAACACAACAACTAAAATTACTAGAACGAGAACAGCAAGAGAAGGCCCGAGGAAGTAGAAGGAAGAAAATAATAAAAATCAGAGCAGAAATTAATGACATAGAGATTGAAAAAACAATACAAAAAAATCAATGAAACCAAGAGCTCGTCCTTTGAAAAAGTAAAAAAGATTGCTGCACCTTTAGCCATACTTACTATGAAACAAAGAGAGAGGACCCAAATAAATAAAATCAGAAACAAAACAGGCGATATAACAACCAACTCAACAGAAATACAGAAGATTGTAAGAAAATACTATGAGCAACTATATGATAATAAAATGGACAACATGGGTGAAATGAACAAATTTCTAGAAAATACTACCTTCCAAAGCTGAATCAAGAAGGGGCAGAAAACCTGAATAGGGCAATAACAACTAATGAAATTGAAACAGTAATCAAAAGACTCCCAGCTAACAAAAGTCCTGCACCAGATAAATTTACATGCGAGTTTTACCAAACATTCAAAGAAGAATTAACACCTATTCAATTTAAACTACTACAGAAAATTCAAGAGGAGGAAATACTCCCAAACTCTTTTATGAGGTCAACATCATCGTAATCCCAAAATCAGATAAAGACACTACAAAGAAAGAAAATTACCGGCCAATATCCCCAATGAACATAGATGCTAAAATCCTCACTAGAATACTAGCAAACCAGATCCAGCAATACATTAAAAAGATCATACACCACGACCAAGTGGGATTTATTCCAGGGATGCAAGGTTGGTACAACATCCACAAATCAATAAATGTGATACATCACATAAACAAAATGAAGGACAAAAATCACATGATCATATCAATAGACGCAGAAAAAGCATTCGACAAAATCCAGCACCCATTTCTGATAAAAACTCTCAGCAAAGTGGGAATAGAGGGATCATACCTCAACATAATAAAGGTCGTATATGACAGACCTACAGCTAACATCATACTCAATGGGCAAAAACTAAAACCATTTCCATTAAAAACCAGAACAAAACAAGGATGTCCACTTTCACCACCCTTATTCAATATAGTACTGGAAGTCCTCTCCACAGCCATCAGACAGGAAGAAAACATAAAAGGGATCCAAATTGGAAAGGAGGAAGTAAAACTGTCATTATTTGCAGATGACATGATATTGTACATAGGAAACCCTAAAGACTCCACCATAGTACTATTAGATTTGATAAACAAATTTGGCAAGGTAGCTGGATACAAAATAAATATCCAGAAATCAGTGGCATTCTTATACACCAACAATGAACCTTCAGAAAGAGAAACTAAAAAAACAATAGCATTTACCATCGCAACTAAAAAAATAAGATACCTAGGAATAAACTTATCCAAGGATGTAAAAGACCTGTACTCGAAAGACTACAGGACACTGAAAAAAGAAATAGAGGAAGATTTAAACAAGTGGAAGAAGATACCATGCTCATGGATTGGAAGAATTAATATCATTAAAATGTCCATATTACCCAAAGCAATTTATAAATTCAATGCAATTCCTATTAAAATACCAACTGCATATTTCACATATCTAGAACAAACATTTCAAAAATTTGTATGGAACCAAAAAAGGCCTGGAATAGCAGCAGCCATCTTGAGAAAAAAGAACAGAGTGGGAGGAATCACATTATTAGACTTTAACTGTATTACAAAGCCACTGTAATCAAAACAGCCTGGTATTTATACAACAACAGGCATATAGATCAATGGAACAGAACAGAGACCCCAGAAATAGACCCACGCCATTATGGTCGGTTAATATTCGACAAAGGAGGCAAGAGCATCCAATGGGGTAAAGACAGTCTCTTCAATAAGTGGTGCTGGGAAAATTGGACAGCTACATGCAAAAGAATGAAACTAGACCACCAACTTTCACCATACACAAAAATAAACTCAAAATGGATAAAAGACTTAAATGTAAGTCACCAAACCATAAAAATCCTGGAAGAAAACACAGGCAGTAAAGTCACAGACATCCCACATAGTGGAATTTTCACTGATACATCTCCTAGGGCAAGGGAAACAAAAGAAAAAATAAACATATGGGACTACATCAAACTAAAAAGCTTCTGCACAGCAAAAGAAAACAGCCTCAAAATACAAAGGAACCCCACGGTCTGGGAAAACATATTTGCCAAGGATGCATCTGATAAGGGGCTAATTTTTAAAGTGTACAAACAACTCCTATTACGCAGCAAGAGAAAGACAAACAACCCAATTAAAAATGGGTAAAGGACCTGAATAAACACTTCTCCAAAGAAAACATACAGTTGCCAAGAGACATATGAGAAAATGCTCAACATCACTAATCATCAGAGATGCAAATTAAAACCACAATGAGGCGTCACCTCACACCTGTCAGAATGGCTCCATCAACAAATCAACAAACAACGTGTGCTGGCGAGGGTGTGGAGAAAGGGGAACCCTGTGCACTGCTGGTGGGAATGCAGACTGGGGCAGCCACTATGGAAAACAGTATGGAGGTTCCTCAAAAAATTAAAAATGGAGCTGCCTTTTGATCCCACTCTTAGGAATATATCCTAAGAATCCTTAAACACTATTCAGAAAGAATATATGTACCCCGATGTTCATAGCAGCACAGTTTACAATAGCTAACATCTAGAAAGAGCCCAAGTGCCCAGCAGTAGATGAGTGGATAAAAAAGCTGTGGTACATTTACACCATGGAATACTACGCAGCTGTAAAGAGGAAGGATCTCGTACCTTTTGGGACAGTATGGAGGGACCTGGAGAATATTATGCTAAGGGAAACAAGCCAGGCAGAGAAAGACAAACATCACATGATCTCGCTTATATGTGGAATCTAAAGAACTTAATAAACTGATGAACAGAATAGATTCAATGACATGGAAGCAGGGATCAGACTGAGTAGTGTCAGAGGGATGGAGGAGGGCAGGTGGGTGGACGGGGAGAGAGTAACTAAAGAATTTATATGAATATATGCACAACCGAAAAACATGGACGATGGTGGAGAGAGGGACTGGGGAGGGGGATGGGACGGGGTGTAATGGGTCATTGAGGAGAAAAAGGGACATCTGTAATATTTTAAACAATATAAAAAAGAAGTATAAATAGAAGCATTGCAAGAGCTGTTAAAGGTACTGCTGTAATAATAAGAAGAAATAGAGAGAAAAGTATAGACATAAAGTATAAAAGAGATAATAAATAGGGATCTATCAATAGTAACCTTAAAGACTTAATTGAGAGATCAACAATAATACAGTCATAGCTGGGGATTTTAACTCTCCACTGACTTCACTGGATAGATCTTCCAGAAAAAAAGTCAGCACAGAAACAGTGACTAAATGGCACACTTTATAGCATGGATTTAATTGATTTTTACAGAACATTTCACCCCAATGCTGCAGAATATACATTCCTCTCAAGTGCACACAGGACTTTCTCAAAGATAGACCACACGTTAGGACACAAAACAAGTCTCTACAAGTTCAAGAAGATTGAAATCATATCAAACATCTCAGATCACACTGGCATGAAATTAGAAATAAACTACAGTAAAAACACTCAAAAACATTCAAACACGTGGAGGTTAAATAGCATGTGATTAAACAATGAATGGGTTACCAATAAGATCAAGAAAGACATCAAAAACTTCCTGGAAACAAATGAAAATGAATACACAACAGCCCAAAATCTATTTAGAAAGCTCCCTTGTGAATCCATCTGGACCAGGGCTTTTGTTTGCTGGAAGTTTTTTTATTGCTGCTTTGACTTCATCAGTTGCTATTGACTTATTCAGGTTTTCTGATTCTTCCTGATTCAGTTTTACATGATTTCAGTCATATGTGGAATCTAATAAACAGAGCAGGCTGAAGAACAAAATAGACCCAGAGACAGAGAGGCATGGAACAGACTGAGGGATCTCAGTGGGAAAATGGGGGTGGGGGAGTGGGTGGGGAGAGATTGATCAAAGAACTTCTATGCATATATGTATAACCCAGGGACATAGACAATAGTGTGGTGAAGGCCTGTGGGGGTGGATGTGGGGTGGAGGAGATCAATGGGGGAAAAAAAGGGGAGATATCTGTAATACTTTCAACAATAAAGATAAATTTAAAATATATATATATATATACATCTCTGACTTACCTTCTTTGCTGCTATGATTGCATGTATTTTAATTATATATGTTTTTTAAGCTCATATTAAATCTTAATTTTTGATTTATGCATTAATAAATTTAGATTAACTCATATATTTATGCTTTCCATTTCTCTAATTTTTTTATATTTCTTATTTCTATCTGGTATCATTTTTCTTTTGCCTGAAGAATTCCTTTTAGTGTTCCAGTCAATTTAATGATGCAGAATTATCTCAGATATTGCTTGTTTAAAAGTTTTTTGAGCCCTAGCCAGCTTGGCTCAGTGGCTAGAACTTCAGCCTGCTGATTGAAGGGTCCTGGGTTCGGTTTTGGCCAAGGGCATGTACCTCGGTTGCGGGCTCAATCCCAGGCTCCGGTCTGGAGGCAACCAATTGATGTGTCTCTCTCACACTGATGTCTCTCTCTCTCTCTCTTCTTTCCAATCTCTCTGAAAAGCAAATGAAAATATATAAATATATATATAATCAAGTGAGGAAAAAAAAGTGTTTTCAATTTTCTTTTATTAAGGTAGACTATTTTTTATGTGCACTGAATTCTAATTTGTTAATTATTGTCTTTAATTATTTTTATATAATTATTACATTCTTTTTCCATTTTAGTTTTTTGTTTGTTTGTATTTATGAGAAGCATTTCTCATTTTTCCTGATGATTTTTATGGGTAATGTGTA
Source organism: Miniopterus schreibersii (assembly GCF_964146895.1). Classification (NCBI taxonomy): domain Eukaryota; kingdom Metazoa; phylum Chordata; class Mammalia; order Chiroptera; family Miniopteridae; genus Miniopterus; species Miniopterus schreibersii. The sequence continues at coordinate 81,927,012 of NC_138108.1, forward strand.
ATTTTTCTGTGGAAACTTTAATAACTTTCTTCTTGTTCTTAAAGATTAATATTAATATTTTCTTATTTGAGGTTTATATAAATTCTTTAATTTGAGGATTGGTATTTTTTTTAGTTTTGAAAAATTCTGTTATGAAACTCTTCAATTGTTTTATTTCCACTCCTCTTTTCCCCTTCTGAGATGCCAATTTCACAATATTTCTTGTGTATCTTAGGCTCATTTATGTTTTTTTTTTTTCTACTTCTATATCTCTATGCTTTTTAATTTTTAATATTCATTTATTTTAGAAAGAGAAAGGAAAGGGAGGGGGCGAGATATGCTGTCCCACTTATTCATGCATTCGTTCCTTGCTTCCTGCATAAGCCCTGAGCAGAGGTCAGACTCACAACTTTGGTGCATCGGGAGGACTCTGTAACCAACCTAGATGCCCAGCCAAGGCATGTTTTTTGTGCTTTTTATTTTATTTTTCATTTTTTATTTATCTTTTTATTTCTCTTCAGCTCTACCTAACCTTCTGTTAACAGTCTGTTTAATTCTTAATGTTTGTTGGTATATTTCTTCTTTGAAAATTTTTATTTTGGATTGAAAAAATAAATTCCTATTCTGTACAGAAATTTTTGGTTTTATATTATATTTTCCTGAATGAGTTACCCTGTCTTCAGCACCTCCGGATATTGTTAGTCTACCTATCTGGTTTTTATGTTGTGCCCGATCATTCCTTTCAGTGTGCTTGTCTGACGAACAAGGACCAATTTCTAACAGTTACACAGCAACTTTCTTCTGTATAAAACATAGTATTCCTTTAGGATAATCACATATTGTTTAGTAATTACTTTTTTAAATTTACCTTTATTGTTGAAAGTAAAACTATCCTCCTTTCCCCCCACTGACCCCTCCAACCTGCACCTGCCCCACCCAGGCCTTCCGCACACTGTTGTCTGTGTCCCTGGGTTATGCACATGTGCATAGAAGTTCTCTAGTTAATCTCTCCCCACCTCCCCCCATCCCCACCTTCCCTCTGAGATCCCTCAGTCTGTTCTATGCTTCTGTATCTCTGGATCTATTTTGTTCATCAGTTTATTTTGCTCATTTTACTCCACCTATGAGTGAGATCATGTGATATTTGTCTTTCTCTGACTGACATGTTTCACTTAGCATAGTACTCTCTAGTTATATCCACACTGTCCCAAAGGGTATGAGATCCTCCTTTTTAAAAGCTGCATAGTATTCCATGGTGTAAATGTCCCACAGCTTTTTTATCCACTCATCTACTGAGGGGCACTTGGGCTGTTTCCAGGCCTTAACTATTGCAAATTACACTGCTATGAACATAGGGGTGGTAATTGAATCCAGCAATGTATAAAACGATCATATATTATGACCAAGTGGGATTTATTTTGGGGATGCAAGGCTGGTACAATATCCACAAATCAATAAATGTGATACATCACTTAAATTGAAAGACAAAAATTACATGATCATCTCAATAGATGCATAAAAAGCATTCAACAAAATCCAAAACACATTTTTGATAAAAAAACAAACAAAAAAAAACAGCAAAGTGGGAATAGAGGGATCATGCCTCAACATAATAAAGGCCATATATGTCAAACCTACAGCCAACATCATACTCAATGGGCAAAAACTTAAAGCATTTGCTCTAAGAACAGGAACGACACAAGGGTGTCAACTTTCAGCACTCTTTTTCAACACAGTCCTTGAAGTCCTAGCCACATCAGACAAGAAGAAAACATAAAAGGCATCCAAATTGGAAAGGAAGAAGTAAAACTGTCATTATTTGCAGATGGCATGATATTGTACATAGAAAAATCCTAGACTTCACCAAAAAACTACTAGATTTTAATAAATGAATTTCCCAAGGTAGGAATATACAACATTAACACCCACAAATCCATGGCTATTTTATACATGAATAATGTTTAGTAGTTATTGATAGACTACCTGAAAATTTCTGTGAAAATTATTATTGTGATTGACATTTTTTGATTACTTTATATTTGCTCAAAGATGATATATTTACATCTCTGGGAGGCTACTAGTTAAGGTATAATTAACTGGTAGAGATAATTTAAGACTGGTTTCAGTATTTGTGTAAGTGGGTTTATTTTATTTTTGTTGTTTACTTTAACTTTTGGTAATTTCTCTTCCAAAATTACTGTCTAAAGCCTGAATGTCTACCTAAGACTTTCTACCTTCAAGGTCTTGAATTCCAATAGGTGTGGCATTAATTAAATTATTATTATAATTTTAAAATAGGAGAATATTTCTTTTTTTATTATTACTATTATTTTATTGAATTTATTGAGGTGACATTGGTTAACAAAATTATAGAGATTTCAGGTATACAGTTCTATAATACATCATCTATAAACTGTATCGTGTGCCACAATTTTTGACATTCCCGACTGATAATATATTGAAGGTTCTGCTCATATTCTCACTTTATTAGCCTTTGATGGTTGGGTCATGGCATTTTAGGTAAAGAGAACAGTATGAGTAAAATCAGGGTGGTAATAAAATCATGGGATATTGTGCATCACAGAAATATAGTGAAAGAGCAGAACATGAAGAAATGAATTAAGGTTGAATTAGTTTCAAAGGGACTTGAACACCACTTTAACCAAAAAAATAAATAAAAATGCAAGTTCCACTGCCTGCTTCAACAAAAGCCAAATCCATGAGACTAGTGCTGGTGCAAAAGGAAAAAGGTTTTATTCAGGTGCCATGGCCTGGAAGAATGCTGGACTCCCATCACAAAGACCATCTCCCCTCCATGCTAAAACCCACAGTTCTTATAGGGATAAAAGGAGGAGGGCTTCTTTTGTGTCTATCTTGCTAGCTATTGGCATGCTCTGGCCCTATCCATTCATCTTTCTAACTTTCAGCACGTTGAGTGTATAACCTCTCCCTGCACCATCTTGGCCAATGGTGGAGACTCCCTGGTGCTCCCTGACTGACTACAGTGTTAGAATCAGTGGGAAGAGGGGGGCTGCAAGACTGGCTATCAGATAGCCTGGAGATGCTGCAACCCTTCGACTGCCTCCCCACACTGGACAGGGCACTGCCCATCTGGTTGGAGTCCCCAGGGCAAACATGGGTCCCAGTGTACGTGCATCCACTGTGAATCCCACATGGCCTTCCCCTCTGACAGACTGTTTTGGTAACACTACAATAAGCACTTGGTGTTTTACATTATATGATGCAAGCCAAGGCAATTAGTGAAATGGATCCCTCTGGCCACTGTTTACAACTCTTCCTATGGGCTGGTCCTCTAATACTTTGGGCCAACTTCTTTTAACCTTTCTTTAAAAACACTCAGTTCATTCAGCATTGAGGGGGAGGACATAGTGCTTTTAAAGAAAGCTCCTTTGGGATTTTGTCAAGATGGGAGGCAAGCCCCCATGTGCGAAGGAAACTTTTCCACACACTCTCCCAGAGAGTATGTGATAAAACTTGAGGGAAGAGAAACAGAAGAATCAAAACTTGCTTTCTAATGGTGAGATGTGGAATCCACGAGCTCTTTCATAATTCCACTCCTGCCTGTGATGTTAGATTTTAAAACACATCAACTTATAAAAGGCAATTATTATTCAGTAATATTAAAAATGAGAGAACTACACACCATGTTCTGAACAGCAGGATTTTTTTTATAACTCCACAACTTAATTATTTTGCACCCAATATTTCTCTAGGTTTGGAGATTTTCATTTTATTTTGCAGACAATTACAAGTTTGCAATTATATTTATTGGGTAAAAATCCCCCAAAAGTCATTCCAGACTACTGCCAATTCTTTTAATTTAGACAGCTATAAATAAATTTTAATTGTTTCTGAAAACATCCATTTAGGTAAAAGAGGTATTTTTAAATTACTCAAATACATATATTAACTGATATGAGGGTTTTTTTCTTTGATAATAAATTACTTTGTTTACTATCAATTTATAATCATACTGGCTGTTCATACTTTCCACTTAAATTTTCTTTTACAAACTATTTCCTAGTGATCTATAAGCATTTGGGACTCAAACGTGGCCAGCTATTTTCCCTGGAGCAAAGTTAGTAGAATCATATACTTATGCTTCAATTCTGTATCTTCTAGTGATAAGGATTCCAAAAATCTAGCAGGATTTCTTCACCCCTAGACCTTCACAAGATTGAGACAAAGAGTTTTCATAAATGCTAGTTATTTCTATGCCACTTTTTTATCATAACAATCAAAAACAAATTATTTCTAAGAATGATTAATCCAAGAGCTATAAGCAGAGTGAAATACCCAGGGAGCCTGGGAACAAAGTCCATTGACAAGTCTATTGTGATCATTATGATATAGGACTGGCTCAGATTGGAAGATATGGATTAGAGTAAATGGGGTGAACCAAAGATATTCTGAGGAAGAAGAGATATAATTCAACACATTTTCTCTCCCCCAAAATGCTGTAGTGTACTTAGGTGTGATTGCATGGGTTCCTATATTAGACATAGAATGAGTTCTGATTGCTCATTTCTGTGTCCTCAGTTACACACATGCTTAGCACAAGTAAGATGCTCAACAAATATTGACAATTATAAATCATTAAAGGGATAAGTAAGTGCTCACGACATCATAATTTTTAATTGGGTATTTTTAGTTTTAGATTTAAATACAAATATTTACACAGAATATTAAAACTCTGTCCTTTAGAAGACCTATCAAAAAGAATTTGCAATTATTTCAGAAATTAACAGTCGAAGGAAAAGCTCCGCATTGACCATCACAGAAACATCTCAGGATTTCCCCAGATCCCAAGACACTTTCTCAGGATCCAAAAGTGTTCAATTCAATGAGCCTTCTCCTCTTTCTTTTGATAATGTCAAATCCTATCTTTATTAAATCACTGTTCCCTGAAGAATCAATCTATGCAGTAGTTGTTTGACTCTTACTATTCTTTCAGCAACTTTTAGAACAAATTTATGAAGTCAGTAGTCAGTATTTTTTTTCCTGTTAAACTTCTTTTTTTTTATTTTATTTAAAATATTACAGATGTCCCTTTTTCTCCCCAATGACCCATTCCATCCCATCCTATCCCCCTCCCCAGTCCCTTTTCCCACCACTGTTCGTGTTCTTGGGTTGTGCATATAAGTATTTCTTGACAAACGTTGTTCTTCAATGATGATGCAATGAGGAAAATGTGTTCTGGGGAAACAGAATTTTGGGAATCCGAAGTTAAACAATCAAAAACTAATTTTATTTCCCTATGCATCTCCAAGGACCATTGAACATTCTAACATGAAATGGAAACTCTAGCTTTGTCCCCCACCCATTCACTTTGATGAGAACATTCTATTGGACAACACTCCATAAAATACCCTTGGGGAAACTCTGCTCTAATGATCTTGTGCATAATTACCTCTCCAAGCTTAATAAATGTTTGCTGAGTAAACACTTTATCTTGCCCAATAATTAGTGAGCTGTGCAAGGACAAGCTAGAGTCATTAGCTTACTTAATAGGGGTTAATTACTGACTAAACAACTTATTTACTGACTTTCCATCTGACCATATGACAAAAAGCCAGGCAGCCGTACTTGGAAGGGGCCGGCATTGAGCTGTGTGAGAAGCTGAAATTTCTAAGACACCCAGAGCAACTGTTTTTCTGCCTCAGTGAAACAGTCACAGCTTAAGTCCACCTCGTTTCTTATGTAAGCATTCAACAGTGGTGCCAAAAATCTTTTATTTTAATAGTGTGAATTATTCTCTGAAGAAGAAAACTTTTCTTAAAAGAACATTGTAAGAGGAAGAACTATTTGTATTCTGACTCCCCCAGCTTTCCACCTGACTGCTGAAGAACTGCCCCCGCCACACAAATACACATACTCATACACACCTGAGTGAGTTTCTACTTCACCTGCTAAGGAACACTGGCCACCTCCGAGTGGATAATTCATTGCAACATGGGAAATTCAAAGGTGACACTGAAGGAGGGACTGTCAGTTTAGCCACACTTAAGACCGCAGAATCCTTGTCTGCACCTTAGTCTCTGGCCCCTTCTATGTCCATTCAAGAGAATTCCAAAGCTGGGAACCCTGTAGTGCCATCTAACAACTAACAGTGTGAAAAGTGAGGGAGACGAGGAAGCCTCATAAAGAGGCATTAAATTTCTACCCATTTTCTGCTTCCCACAGAGATCCCACCATTTGTTCTTGCTGACCTCAATTTTTCCCTGTCTTACATGGAAAGTACTACTTCTTGATGGTAGAATATTTTGGAAAAAAAGAAAGAGCAATCTCTAGATGAGAAAAGAAGGTAAAACTGAGAGGCTAGAGATGCTGAGGACAAGCTTCTCTACTTATTTTGCCAAGACCCTAGAAGGCTAATAATGTTTATCCCTGTTGAAATGCTGAATGTTCTTGTTGCTTCTCCTTCTAGTTGTCCCCCTTATAATTTGCTTCAGGTAAAAAAGCAATGAAATATATACACTCCTTTCAGGTTGGGTTCTCTCATTGAGATGACAAAATGAACCTTTGTCAGGTTTCTTGATTCAGGATCTCTCAGGTAGCACGTAATTTGGAAAAAGAGGAAAGCAATGGGATATTTTTAATGGAATGATTTTTGAGATGTTTATACTTTTTTCAATACAATATAAAATTTAATGTTACCCAATAATAAATTCAGAAACAAAATTTTCTGATAGAGCCAGAAAATTTTAGGGTTGATACTAATCTTCCAGTATCCCATCATTCTAAGACAGAATAACTTGAATGTTCAAGGGATGAAAAGTGTGGGCAAACTCTAACTTCCTTTGTTGGATAAACTAAGAGAAAATGCTCCAAGAACATCCAAGAGTATTTCTCCACACAGCTCTCTCATCAACACACAGGGATGGATGGCTTAGCTCCACCCAGAGCACTCTAGACTGTGATAGCACACTCATCCTTCTTTTCTCACAGCAGCAGTAACTGCCAGCTGTGGTAACTGAGTGTTGAGCTGGATGCTCTACACATGCACTCTCGTTTAGTCTCCGTTATCACAACCACTCTAGAAAATAAATTTTTTTATCCCTAATTCATAGGTTAAAAGACTAAGACTTTGCAGATCTCCATGAATCTCAAGAAAGAAGGGCAGAACTATGGCAATATACTTTCTCTTTCCCAACACTACGTTATAAAGCATCTATATCTGCTCTTGCACTTACTTGCCGTCAACTATTTCTCTTCCTAGTCTTCAAATGACCTTTTGTATAATTAAAAAAACAAACATAGAATCTTAGGATTATAAGTAGATAATTATAAAGTACTTAGGTGGGCATCTGCCTTAACAAGAATCATTCAAGCAGCCATTCTTCATTTTTACACGAATTTTTTTTTATATATTTTTTGTTGGAAGTATTACAAATATCCACTTTTCCCCCAGTTGATCCACTCCACCCTGCACCACCCCCTCCAGGCCTTCAATACACTATTGTCTGTGTCCATGGGTTATGTATATATGCATATTAGTTGTTAGGTTATTCTCTCTCCACCCACCCACCCCTGCCTTCTCTCTGAGATTCCTCAGTCTGCTCCATGTTTCTATGTCTCCAGATCTATTTTTTCATTGGTTTATTTCGGTCATTAGATTCCACATATGAGTAAGATCATGTGATACTTTTCTTTCTCTTACTGGCTTATTTCACTTAACATAATACTCTCCAGATCCCACCATGCTGTCTCATAGGATAAGGGATCCTTCTTTTTTATAGCTGCATAGTATTCCATGGTGTAAATGCCTGAGAAGATGTTTGATATGATTTCAATCTTCTTGAACTTGTAGAGAGAGACTTGTTTTGTGTCCTAACATGTGGTCTATTTTTTAGAATGTCCCATATGCGCTTGAGGAAAATGCATGTTCTGCAGCTTTAGGGTGACATGTTCTATAATTTCAATTAAATCCATCTGACCTAGCGTGTCATTTAGAGTCACTGTTTCCTTGTTGATTTTTTTCCTGGAAAATCTATCCAATGAAGCCAGTGGGGTGTTAAAGTCTCCTACTATGGCTATATGCTGTCGATCTCTCCTTTAAAGTTCTCCAGAAGTTTTTTTGTTGTTTTGTTTCAGCTTGTGTGAGTTTTTTGTTCTGAGGTGGGTCTCCTGTAGACAGCATAGATTTGGGTCTTTTTTCTTATCCATTCAGCTACCCTGTTTTGATTGGAGCATTTAATCCATTTATATTTAAAGTTATTATTGATGGATACTTATCTCTTGCTATTTTATTTCTTTATGCCAATGTTCCTCTCTCTCCCTATTTCTACTTCTTATTACAGCAGTCCCTTTAACATTTCTTGTAATACTGTTTTGGTGGCAATACACTCCTTTAGCATTGTTTTGTCTGGGAAGCTCTTTATTTCACCATCTATTTTGAATGATAGCCTTGCTGGATAGAGTAGTCTTGGTTTCAGATCCTTGTTTTGCATTACCTTGAATACTTCATGCCATTCTCTTCTGGTCTATAGAGTTTCTAAAGAGAAGAAAGCTTATAGTCTTATGGGAGCTCCTTTGTAGGTAACAAATTGCTTTTCTCTTGCTGCCTTTAAGATTCTCTTTGTCTTGAGATTTTAGCATTTTAATTATGATGTATCTTGCCCTGGGCTTCGTTGAATTCTTCTCGATTGGGACTATCTGTGCCTCCTGAACTTGTGTGACCTTTTTCCTTCACCAGGTTAGGGAAGTTTTCTGCCATTATTTCTTCAAACAGATTCCCTAAACCTTGCTTTCTTTCTACATCTTCTCTTACTCCTATGATGCAAATGCTGTTATGTTTCATGTTGTCCCACAGCTCCCTTAAATTGTCCTGTTTTTTAATTGTTTTTTTTTCTTTTTGGTTCTCTGATCGAGTGATTTTGTTCTACCATCATTTGCTGATACGATCTTCAACTTCCCCTTATTTGCAGTTTATTCCTTTCAATGTATTTTTTGTTTCTACTACATCATTTTTAATTTCCTTCATAGTTTCCATATATTTTCTCATGCTGTTGAGTATCCTAATGATTAGTATTCTGAACTCTATAGCTGATAGATTGCTTATCTCCGTTTAGTTCTTCTTCTGGATAATTCTTTAATTCTTTCATGTGGGATTTGTTTGTTTGTCTCCCCATTTTGGCTGCCTATTTGGATTTGTTGCTGGGACTCCTAGTCTTTTGGTAGGTCTCTGGTGCAAGCCAATGTAAGGTGCTGTTTGTGACTGGTTTCAAAGCTTTCTGTACTTCAAAGCTTGTGATTCCCTCTGCTGGGGCTGAGTGTTTTTGGAAAGAACCAAGATGCACATCAAGGTCTGCTTTTCCAAGCCCTGGATCCAGAAGCAAATCAGGCAGATTCAAAGCACCCAGAAGTTATTCTTAGTCTCTTAGTGAGCCTCAGACTACAGAAACTCCCTTTGAGAGTATTTCAATGGATAGGGCAATTGCTCCCCCCCCCCCCCAGGAAAAAGCTGCTTGGACAGTAAATGTTTGTTTGAGAAAGGTGTCCTCTGCCCCTCTGCAGTATGGGGGAATGACTCAGCACAGGAATCCAAATAGCTGCCCTCTGAGTTCTATCCCCTAAGCTAGCACTCTTGAATTTTCCTCACACAGCTCTAGTCCACTCTGTTCTCACCCTACTGGCACCCAAGATGTGTACCTGTACATGAAACTTTTTTCATTGGCCATTTAAGAAGGTGCCTGCATTTCCAGTCATCTATTCCTGGCAGACAGAAGCCCTACTGCTTTTCACAGTCAGATTTTATGTGGGCACCTTTCTTAGTTTTGGTGCTCTGGGCTTGGGAGCCCAGCTTGGGGTTTGGGCCCCAGAGTTCTCAATAGAAAACCCCCAGAGTGGAGATATCATTCCATTCAGCTGCTGCCTGTGGGTGTCCAGACAGCCCTCTTGTGCCTCCACACTTCCTACCAGTCTTTATGTGGTCTCTGCTTTATGTCCTTAGTTATGAGGGTGCTCTCCAGCAAGTCTTCAGTTGATTATTCAGGATGTTTTTTCTACACTTTAGTTGGAATTGCAGTTTGGTACTGGAAAAGTGTCAATGTAGTGTTCACTCAGTCCACCACCATCTTGGAAAATCTCCTACATGAAGATTTGAGATCCAGAAATAGTAAGCTCCTTGTCCAGAATTACAACCAATTCTAAATTCTTCAGATTCTTATATAGAGTTCTTCATTCTATAGTGGTTGGCTACAATTCCTTCTCACTAACATTTATTTTCAATATTATCTTCTTGATGTTGACATCATCCAGCTGTAACAAAGGAAGCTAATGCCTTGGTTACCATGTGTTTTCTGTCTAGGCTTTGGGAACATCGCATAACTCAGTATTCATGCGGGCCTGAGTTAAATCAGTATTTCATTCCATTACCTTCAAAAGAAATCTTAGTTTTTCCTAGAATAATTTAATTTCTCCCACTTCTCGAATTAAATGATAACTTAAAGTTTTACCTGATAAACATCTCCTATTCTGCTGTAGGAGCTCTTCCCTCAAGACATGGAGCATGAATCTCTTACTACTAATGAAGACCATTAGCTTTGATAAAATGCCCTCTCTCTGACATCTACTACAGAGCAATACTCTAAGCTCCATAGTGCAACTCATTTCCTTGGCTCTGGGTCAATACAAACAGCATATCTGTAATATTTTTTGACCAAACAATTAAGTGTGCTGAAAAAAGAGAGAAGAACATTAGAGACTCATGGAATTTGATCATATTATGTTTAGGGTAACAATAAGAAAATCCAAATATACATGGAAAGTTTTAAATGCTATATCTTATTAGAAATTCAAATAAAAATAACATCAAAATTTATAACATTAGTTAACATTTATTAAGCATTAGGCATTATTCTAAGTACTTTGTAAGCTTTCCCTAATTTAATCTTAAAAAGGTGAGCAACTTGCCCAATATCACATGGCTAGTAAGCACTAGAGCTGTATTTAATCTTGGAGATTACAGAGCCTGTGATATGAACTTGTATTGTATTGCCTTGTGGAACACAACTCAAGACTTCACACTGTGCCACACACTCTATCACATTTTCTCAGCTAGGGGAGACTGGCAGGGATCTGCTGTGCATGGAAAAATCAACCAAGACCATTTGAAATGTATATAGAGTCATGGGTCACTTAATGACAGGGATATATTCTGAGAAATGTGTCATTAAGCAATTTCATCATTGTGCAAACATCATAGAGTGTACTTACGCAAACCTGTTGATATGTTTAGCTCTTATATACACCTAATAGATGTGGTATAGCCTATTGCTCACCTATGTTTTATGGTATATTTCTTCTAGGCTACAAACCTGTATAGCATTTTGCTGTACTGAATACCACAGGCACCTGCTACACAGTGGTATTTGTGCATGTAAACATGTCTAAATATAGAAAATGTATAGTGAAAATATATTATAAAGATGGTAAATGTACTTGTAATGGACATTTACCATGAATGGAGCTGGAAGTTTCTCTGCATGAGTCAGTGAGTATGTAGTAAGAGAATGTGAAGACCTAAGACATTACTGTACACTACTGTGGAATCTATAAATACTGTATATCTGGGCTACACTAAATTTATGAAACAACATGAGGTTAAGTCAAGCATAAGAGAAAATGATACCAACAAGAGGCAGTGAACATGAGATGTATCAGCTGCTGCCAGTGTAACATAGCATGCTGTGTTTCAGCAAACTTTTCAAAAATAGAAATTGTATTCTTTAAAATAACTATAAAAATACAGTACAGTGAATACACAAATTAGTAACACAATTGGTTTTCATTATCAAGTATTATGTGTGTTATGCTTATATACTACTGGTAACCCAGTGGGTTTATTTGCACCAGCATCACCACAAACATGCAAGTAATGTGTTGTGCCTCAGCACTAGAATAGCTACTACCTCACTAGGCAATAGGAAATCCTCAGCTCTATTACAGTCTTATGAGGCCACCATTGTATAGGTGCTCCATCATAGACACAAATGTCATTATGCATCACATGATTATAATGAGTTCATGGTTTGTCTCAGACTATAGAAACACACACACACAAACACACACAAATACACTGAGACCTCAGGAAATTATAAGCAGGATAAATAATCTCTTTTTGTTTCAGATAATCAGTAAACCAGACAAAAAATATTTGCTGAGTATCTACTATGTACAGTAATCAGTTGATAGTGCTACCAATGGAAAATGTTTTTTGTCTTTCAACTTGAATTGATAAGTGTATCATATAAAAACAAGACAACATTGGGTCTGAGCTGCCTGTCACCACTTGAACCAATTAAGCAGAGACAGGGTTGAATCGTATATGAGCATTTATTCCAATATTGCTGGCAAATTGGGAGACTAGTAAAGATCATCCACAGAAATTTGCTTTGCAGCCCTCCATAAGCCAAGTGCTTATATTGGGTAGAAGGACAAAGATTACATGGGAAAGTAGGAATTACAGGCATGGGGAAGTAGGCAAAGTGGGCTGGGGAGTTGCAAAGGGCAGGTGCCTCCGGGATTCCATTGTTTCAGGAGCAAGGTTATTAATCTTTCTATGATGATGGGCAGTTCTCGGAAAAGGAGAATGGACCACATTCCAAGGGTAACTCCCCTGTCCCGGGGAGTACAACCTCCAGCTAGATTAAAAGTGCTTCCTCTAATTAAAACAGAACAATCACAGTTAACAGAACATGATTAATATTTCTTATAACTATAGTTAACAATCACAGTCAGCAGAGCATGATCAACATTTCTGCCCCTAACAATATCACTAATGGGATATCAGATAAAAACATAAATATGTAAAATGTTACAGCTGCTACAGTGATGTGCAAGTAGTGGGTGACTGATGTTGTCCGTGGCAGCCACTAATCACTTACCTGCACCTGAAGCATCTGAGAAACTGAAGACAAGCAAGAGAGTCAATTGGGACTTAAATTAAGTATAAGCTGTCTTAAAGGGTTGACTGATGCCTTATAATTCCCAATTTATAGAGTTCTCTGGTAAAGTAGGATTGGAAAGTGGGGATCTGACACCACCTGAAGTTTTCAGCTCCCTTGTCCCCAAGCCCAATCTTTGGGAACTGCTTCAAAAAATGTCTGCCCACAAAATGAATTAGCGTATGCACTGAGCCACGTGCTCTCGGTCACTGACCATACACCAGGGACCAGCAGGATGGAGAGCAAAGGAAGAAGCTGAGCCCCTGTCTGCTTGGGAACAGGCCCTGCCTGTCTCCTGACCCTTGCATGCCTTTGTGCCAGTGAGCTCAACTTCCTCTCCAACCTGGGATGATGCAGGCCACAAAAGAAAGGATAGGGCATGGTCCCTGTGTTACAGGCAATTTCTTAAGCAGAATGTGAACCATCAAATCAGTTTCTCACAAACTTTTCTCATTAGAAAAGGAAATTCCTATCCTCCTCAAGTGGACAGAGAGGTTAGAGAAACCCTCTAATCTGGGGAAGGTGGCCCACAAGGCTGTAACTGACATGCAGGTCTTGGGGTTGCACTGGACAAAATAACCCAGCAGACTTTGTCAGCTCTCACAAGGTGGACACCCAAGTTGAGTTCAGCAGGGAAAAAGTCTGTGGAGCAGAATCTTAGAAGATCCGGGAGGATAAGAAGATGCTGTTTGATGCAGACAAGATTATTCTAAAAAGATCACAAGGAGGCTCACGAATCAAGGGTATCTGGACTACAGCCAATGTTCAAAATGGTTCTTAGCCAGTAGGGTAGTGGGGAGGGAAGTGGCAGGGTGATGAGTAGCAAGAAGCTGACTGGAACCCGGAGCATCGGCAAGGAGCCTGGACCCCATCCTGTGAATGAGCCGCACACCCTCTGAGCCCAGAAGCCCGAGGTTTCCTGGGAAGTCCCACCCAGCACGGTGCTGAGAGAGGCCAGGAACTGGCAGATAGTGATCAGAACCTGGCCTGCATTCAGTCAGGGAAGCTTGTTTTTTGTTGTTGTTGTTTTTTAGTTAAAAATAAATAAATTTGCATAGAAAGATAGGGTTCTGAGTTCTGAAGGCAAAGCAAACAAACAAACAAACAAACACAACAAGAACAAAACAGAAGCCACTACTTCCTGGGCCAAGGATCCAGAGCCCTGTGTCAGCTGCTGGTCTTATAGGCGTGCATGGTGTCCCGAAACGGAGAGTCTGCTCCTCACGGGCACTTACGCTGTTTGCTATGAGCAACCAGGTGCTGTTCACCATGTAGAATGCTTGTTAAAACAATCCCCTTCCAAAATCACATTTCCCTTCCTAGGGTTCCTTGGTGACAATTCTTTGTCTCAATAACCCCTGTCAGTCCTTCCTCCTTTTTTCTCTCATATAGACTCTGTTTTCCTTTTGCTTTCATCACTTAAAATTCCCTTGTCCAGTCATTTCCCTCTTAGAGAAATATGCAACCATTAGATGTCTATGCACCACTACCTGCCATGCCTCTCCCCATCCCCTGGTCTCTAAATAAATGTTTGTGCTGCTCTGACAAGATGAATATCAAGGAGCAGCAGGGAAACTGGAGCCAGACATATTCTGCCCTCTGAGAATCCAGAGAAAGAACAAGCAGCTGGGACGCAGTGAGAAAACACATAACATAAAACCATAATGCTATTGCAAGTGAGATAAAGGTCAACAGATTTCAAAATGTCAAATGACAAAAAAATAATTTCACTTGCAGTTTTCAGTTACTACAGTTTAGTTGCTGCCAAGTGTTAAACGTTTCCCACTTCATGAGCATTTGAGTCTCATATTACCAGTTTATCATCAATTTATTCAACTTTATATTAATATCCACATAAATGGCAATCATCACTTTAAGTGATGTGAAAAAAATGGTAGGTAAATTATATCTTGGGCGTAATGATTGTGCATAGACTCAAATGCATAGATGTTTAAAGTTCTGTGGAGGGAGGTTGTGGAAGGTGCAGGTGGTCAGTGGATACTGAATTCCTCAATGTCTCTGCTCACCCGTTCTTTCTAGAAAATGAAAGTGTTCAAATCAAATTTCACAAATGATGGAGATACTCTGGATATTTAACTAATATTTATTGAGTTTATTTCTATATATAGCAGTCATTGGGATTATGCATACTTGTGTTGTTGTATATATAGTGTGTTAGAAAAACACGCTACAAATGCTAAATAACGAAATACATTATGGGTGCTCAGTAAAATGTATATTAATGGCTGTAACCACTAATAAGAACAAATGGCAGTGTTCATGTGCCAGGCACTTGGAACACATTATTTTCATTGTGCGGTGGTTACAATCTCTATCCTTATTTTCAAGATGAGGTTCAAGTAAATTAGAGGCCACTTTTGGGGCCGCATAGCAGTTTAGGGGAGAAGCTAACAGTCTGACCCTACACTGTCAACCTCTAGACCTTGAACCCTTCCCACTACATATTGATGCCTCTGAATATCAAAAAATGTTCAGTTATCAAATTTTCAATATGAACTAGATTCACAGAGCAATCTATGTAAATAAGTGAGCAAAGTAAGACCATAATATATATTCAATTTTTTTCTAATTTTATCTTCAGTGTCCAAGCAATGCATCACTTTCAAGTTATTCAAGGACTGAAGTCTATACACTTCACTTGATAATTTATTGAGAACTTCATTTTCGTTTGTTCTCATTTTACCCTCTCTACTTAGTTCCTTACACAGCACTACTAGCTTTGAGGAGGTGAGGATTCTTAAAGCATTTTCTGCTTTGAATGTAATAGTTCTTTTCTCTTTGATGTCTATGCAATTCCCTGTGTTAAGCTTGCAGGACATTGTAGGGTGGAGAAGGCACAGTCCTGTCCTAAACATGTTGGAAAACCAGACTTGGCACTGGGAGGGAAAATGACATGCAAACTGCCTGCTTCATTGTGTGAGCTGTGTGGTAGAAGTGCCGGCAATGTCAATGCAGAAGGGGACAGGAGACTGAGAGACCGGTATCTATGAAAGAGAGGGGAAACCCGAGAAAGTGCCACTAGGTGGCCCTAAAACAAAGGTAGGGAGCATGCCATGTTGATTATAAGTTGAAAGAACACTACACACAGTGTGAAAGTATGATGTGTTTGGAACAAGTAAGTAGTTTGCTTTCACTAAACTGAAAGGACTCTGAAGGGGCATGGGAAACTGGTGTCAGGGAGAATGGATTCTATGCTACAGGGTTTAAACTCGTATTCTGTAAGAAATCAAATTCGTGGAGTGTTTTGATGTTATTACCAGGTAGGGGCCAGCCTGGAGCAGGTCTGCCTCAGGCCGGCCTGCAGTGTGTGGGTTCTTACTTCGTGCAGGAAAGGTTTCACAAGGTGGGTCCAGGTGATTTTGAGAGTTCATTTATTAAAGCTGGAGACTGAAACAAAGGAAGGACTTAGGGTAGGAGAAGCAACAGGGGAGAGCCTAGGGGTGCTCTGCTTGGCTCCCTAGAAATGTTATAGGAAAGCAGTGAGCCTGGGTGGGGCTGCTTTGGCTCACTGGGAATTCAGAGAGAAAGGAGGCCTTGGGGACAGGGTCAGGGGATGAGCCCAGGTGGAGCTGCCCATTTCTCCCCTGGTTTCAAGTCTCTTGTGGACCCTTAGAGTTTAGGAAGAAATAAAATATTCATGACCTGGGAAGGGCATGGGTGTGCTCTAGAGTAAGCCCACACTGATATCCTTTATTTGGGGGTACCTCTCTTCTGTGGGTGAGAATCTTAGGGGAGGGTTTCATCAGTTTTCCAGGTGCACTTTTCAATATGATGATTCATCAAAGTGAGCTTACAGGGGAGTTTGGGATTTTCCTTTGGTCTGCTTTACTGTTTTAATTTTATCTTGGGTCTGTCTGTCTCTAATGGAGTTTTTGTTATTTGTTCCCAAGATTCATCTGTCATTGTTTAGCTGCCACAAATGGCATTAATTGGGTATCTGTTCTCTGTTTCCCTAACCAGGGTTATTGAAGTATGCATTCTCTGGTTTGAGTGCGGAGAAGGGTCTGAAACATTTTCTCTCAAGTGTCCTTGGTTAGGGGAGACAAGGTCCTGGGACTCACCAGCTGGCTGTAAAAACCTCAAATTGTTTGGCCTTGTTTAATTTTCTTGTCTCAGTCTCCCATTCCACTTGCCCAGGAATTTTTGTAGTTTCTTACTGTCCTGTCTCAATATTTTGTTTTAGGAAAATAACTACCTAAATTATATAAGCGAATTAAGAGAGCAGGAAAATAAAGACAAGCTTTTTGCCACAGCACGTGGTTAGAGGTTTGGATGAGGGCCAGGTGTTTCGAGGTTCTCCTGCTCCCTCCCTCTATAGACAGAGTGAACAGGAACCTCCCCCCCATGGTGGTGGGAAAAGGGTTTCACCTACGTGATGCTCTCCTCCAGGACCAGAAACCGTCTCTTCATTATCACTTTTCCTGTTTTTCTCTTGAGTAGGATTTAGTGTTTTGTTTTGTTTTTTGAGAAATATACAGTATTCATTCAACTATTTTCAAATATTCTTGAAAACAGAACATATTATTTTTAATAATTTTTCAATTATAGCTGACACAATATTATACAAGATTCAGGTGCATGAAATAGTGATTAGATATTGATATGCCTTGCAAAGTGATCGCCCTAATAAGTCTACCTCATCTGACACTATGCATAATTATTAAAATATTATGGAGTATATTCCCTATGCTGTACTTTATATCCTTGTGACCATTTTATAACTGGAAATTGTACTTCTTAATCCACCCATTTCCCCAACCCCCACTCCTTCTGGTAACCATCAAGTTGTTTTCTGTATCTATGAGTTTATTTCTGTTATGTTTGCTCATTTATTTTTTTTTCCACATATAAACAAAATCATATGGTATTGGCCCAACTCTGTCTGACTTATTTCACTTAGCCTAATCTCTAGATTCATCCATATTGCCAGAAACGCAGAGATTTAATCTGCCTTATGGCTGAATAATATTCCATTTTATATATGTACCACTTCTCTATTTATTCAAATATTGATGAACACTTAGGTTGCTTCCATATCTTGGCTATTATAAATAATGCTGCAATGAACATGGGGTACAAATATCTTTTCAAATTAGTGTTTGGATTTCTTCAGATAAACACCAAGAAGTGGAATTGCTGGGTCATATGGTAGTTTTATTTTTAATGTTTTAAGGAGCCGACATAATGTTTTCTATAGTGTCTGCACCGATTTACAATCCTACCAACATTGCATGGGGGTTGCCTTTTCTCCACATCCTCGCAAGAAGTGTTGTTTGTTCACTTACCGATGAAAACCATTCTGACAGATGTGATGTGGTGTCTCATCTTTTCCTGACAGTTAGTAACATTGAACACCTTTTCATGTGTTTATTGTTCCTCTTTGGAGAAATCTTTAGGTCATCTGCCCGTGTTTTAATCAGATTGCTTCTTTTGTTGTTAACTTTCATGAGTTTCTTGTATATTTTGGATATTAGCCCCTTATTGAATATATCATTGTGAATATCCTCTTTCATTCAGTAGGATATTTTTGTTTTGTTGATGATTTTCTTTGCTGTGCAGAAACTCAGTTGACGTGCTCCCATTTGTTTATTTTTTTCTTTACCTAAGGAAACATATCCAAGAAAATACTGCTAAGAATGATGTCAAAAAGCTTACTGCCTATGTTATTTTTTATTTATTTACTTACTTATTTTTGTTAATCCTTACCCAAGGGTATTTTTTCCATTGATTGTTTTGAAACGACGTGCGAGAGACGCATGGATTGGCTGCCTCCTGCACATGCCCTTGACAGGGGCCAGGGAGCCAGTCTTCAACTGAGGTACGTGCCCTTGACCGGAATCGAGCCCACGACCCTTCAGTCCCTGGGCCGACGCTCTAACCACTGACCTAAACCAGCTAGGACTGCTTATGCTTTTTTAGTAGTTTTATTGTTTCAAGTTTTACATTTAAGTCTTTAATCCATTTGAGTTTATCTGTATATATAGTGTAAAAAAGTGGTCTAGTTTTTTTTGTTCGTGTTTGGTTTTACGGTGTTTTTTGCAAGTATCTGTTCAGTTTTCCCAACACCATTTATTGAAGAGACTATTTTTACCCTATTGTATATTCCTGCCTTTTTTGTAAGAGATTAATTGATCATAGAGAAAAGCAATTTTCAACCGGTGTGCAGCAACGGCTGTGCCACAAGAATTTTTTAAACAAGTAATACCTGCCTATTTAGTCAGGGTCACTGACCTCTTTTCCCTCATATTGTAAAAAAAAATGACAACAACCAACACAACAATAGTTGTTGGGTGTGAATGAATCAAAATTATACCTATTTTTTGTCAGATTGGCAAAAAATATATTTTTTGTCAGATTGGCAAAAAATATATTTTTTGGAGTGTTACAGAATTTTAGTAATTTGTCTATGTGTGCTATGAGATGAAAAGGTTGAAAATCACTGATAGAACATGGGTACTTTCTAGGCTGTATTCTCTTTTATTGATCTGTGTGTTTGGTTTTATGCCAGTGCCATGCTGTTTGAATTACTATAGCCTTGTACTGTAGTTTGATATCAGGTGGCATAATACCTCCATCTTTGTTCTTCTTTCTCAATATTGTTTTGGCTATTTGGGGTATTCTGTGGTTTTCTTTACATTTTAGTATAATTTGTTTTAGTAATGCAAAAATGTGGCTAGATTTGATAAGGATGGTATTGAATCTGTAAATTGCTTTGGGTACTGTGGACATTTTAAAGATGTTAATTGTTCCTATTCATGAGTCCTGTATATTCATTTATTTGTAACTTCTTAAATTTTTTCCTCAATGTGTTATATTAATTCCTAGGTATTTACTTTTATTTTTTTGATGCAAATGTAAATGGGATTGTTTTCTTAGTTTTCCTTTCTGATAGTTTATTATTGGTGCATTAAAATGCAACTGGTTTCTGGATTTTTTTGTTTTTGTATCCTGCTACTTTACTGAATTCATTTATTAATTCCAATAGTTTTTTGGTGTCATCTTTAGGGTTTTCTATATATAGCATCACTACATCTGCAAATAATGACAGTGTTACTTCTTTCTTTCCAATTTCAATACCATTTATTTCTTCTTCTTGTCTGGTTGCTACGGCTAGGACTTCGAATAAAATGTTGAATTAAAGTGGTGAAAATGGACATCCTTATCTTGTTGCTAATCTCAAAGAGAAAGCTTTCAGCTTTTCACTATTAAATATAATGTTACATGTAGGTTTGTCATGTATGGTCTTTATTATTTTGAGGTATGTTCCCTCTATCCCCACTTTGCTGAGAGTTTTTATCATAAATGATTGTTGGATTCTGTGAAATGCTTTTTCTGCATGTATTTATATGATCATATAATTTTTTCTTTCATTTTGTTTATGTGTGTATAACATTAATTGACTTGTGGATATTAAACCAAACTTGTATCCTTTTTGTCCCATGTTACAACCTTTTTTAAAAGTCTATTTTGTCTGATATAAGCATTGCTACCCAGCCTTTTCCCCCTATTTGTGTATAATATCTTATTTCATCACTTTGCTTTCCTTTTGTGTGTCTTTTGATCTGAAGAAGGTCCCTTGTAGTCTGTGTATCTACACCTTTATTCATTCAGCCACCCTACGTCTTTTCATTGGAGCATTTAGTCCATTTACATTAAAAAGCATTATTGTTATGTACATAGTTATTGTCATGTTGTTCATTGTTTTCTAATTGTTTTTATAGCTCTTTGTTCCATTCCTATTTTATTTCTCTAATCTCTTGTATCTTGATGATTTTCTATAGTGTTGTTTGGATTTTTTTCTCTTTGTTTCTTGAACATCTCTATAATTTTGGCTTGTGGTTACCACATGCTTCATGTATACCAAGGTGTGTTTATATCACTCAATTTTAAGTTGATGGTCACTTAAGTTTGAATTCATTTTAAAGTGCTACAATTTTTACTCACTCCCTGTGTATCTCACTTTACTTACCCGTTCCCTCCTCTCTCCTCTCAGCACAGAACTCAGCTTCACTTGAAAAGGCAGCTTGGGCAGAAGCTTGTGGCTGATAAATATTTCACCTTAGTCATCATTGTTAAGCACGTGAAAAATCAAACCTTCCCAGCACTCATAAATCACTCTGCCTAAAACAGGAAATGTGTTATTCAAATGTAACACCAATTGTCATGAATTCCAAATAACCAAGCAAAAGTCAAATGCAAATTTTGAAGGGAGATATAATTCCATGTTACTTTTTGTGAACCTACACATTTTTAAGATGTTGGTGGAACATACCTAACATTGTGGAAAACCAAACAAAAGATGATTAGTCACTGGACAAGAGTCAAATAAAAAATACATTTCATTCATTCTGTACAGTGTCTGGCACATAGAAAATGTTTGGTAGTTTTTCTAATGAATCCATTAATAAATCCCAAGACTTCCACAACTGTTACTGCAGATCCTCAATATAGTCAGCCCTCAACTTCCACATCATAAAAAATATATAAAATCAGTGGAGGCCCATGGAATTATCTGCCTTTAGCATTGTGCTGCCCCGAAGCTCCCACATATACTGGCTAAATATATTTCAACTTTGATGATTCATCAATTTACTTTCATATTAGTTAATTGTTTTTTTATTTTATTTTTATTTACTGTTGACATTATTACAGATTTCCCCCATTTTCTACCCCTTTACTCACCTCCACCAAGCCTCTGGCTGCCGTCCCTCTGGCCATCACAATACTTTTGTCTGTGTCCATAGGCTATGTATATATATTCTTTGGCTTATCTCTTCATCTTCTTTCATTCTGCCCACACCCCAAACCCCTCCCCCCTGACCTCTGTCAATCTGTTTCACGCATCCATGCCTCTGGGTCTATTTTGTTCTTCAGTTTATTTTGTTCATTAGATTCCACATATACGTGAGATCATTTGGTACTTGTCTTTCTCTGACTAGCTTATTTCACTTAGCATAATAATTTCCTGGTCCATCCGTGTTGACACAAAGGGTAAGAGTTAATTGTTTAATACATTGCTGGAAAAGAAGATGGCATTTCCTCCCTGATGAGTCACTAATTCAGTGTGAATAAAAATGGGAGTGACTGTGTTCATGACTGTGTTTGAGATAATGAAATTTCAGTAAGTAGATTAGTGAGACTGCCTAGGATCTCGATCGACAGCCATGCAATATTTAGGTCAAGAACAGTGTACACTCTAAATAGAGAGCTTGTAGAAGCTTAAATGAGGTGTCAGTATAAGTAAGGAATTTTGTGTTCCACTATCATTATGTTATCAAAATGAAAGATGGTTTAGTGAGAAATGACCATAAAAATAAATCGCTACAATTATGTACTTATGAATGAAGATATAGTTGATTTTTTTGTTTATTGACAGTAGGAAAATATTGGATTTCTCTTTTGCAACCCTTAAAGTCTTTCCAATGCAAATGACCTTCCTTTAATACTGTCTTTGCCACAGTTTTTCAGGAAATCTCCTGTGTTTCGCTGACCAGGTCATTTTTTACTTCTGCTTTTATTTCAGCTTCCAATTTATTAAATCTTCCAGAATGGCATTGCATGACTATATTTTTTGAGTTTTCTTTTTTCTCATCTAATCTCTTTCTAGAAATGGCAATTAGTATTTATATGCCAGAAGCCAGCTGATTGGTAATGTATACACGCATATGCATTCGCACACAGCTCTTTTCTAAACAGTGCTTATACTGTCATCTGGTGATAAATAAATAGATAAACAGGCTCAAAATTGTGAAGATAATTTAATGCCATCTGTGGGAGGGAGGAAGATTCCATTTTGGTCCTGTATCTAACCCATGTCCAGAAACTCTGCTTTTCCGTCTTTCCTATTAACATTCAGGATGTGTTTCCTCATAATTTTGTGAATCATTAAAGTAGTAAAGTTTTCCTAATTCTCCCCACAAAATTGTGAACTGTTACTTGGTTAATATTTGAAACTTCTACATAAAAAACATACATATGTGTTTATATGTATGTATGCATATTCATAAATTGCCTATATGCATGTGCAAGTGTATACACATATGTATGTGTGTGCACAGAGAGTGAGAGAAAGAGAAAATATCTTAGTCTGCTCTCTACACAGCAGTCAGAATGATCTTGTAAATAAGAAATCTGGATCCTCACTCTGCCCAGGAGTGGATTTCTACTGCATCTTACATGGCCCTCAGCCTTCCCACCCTCCCCTCTTCCTGAACAGTGTCACCTGGCCATCATGAGTTCCTCTCTGGACCTCAAGCATAAGAAAACTTTATCTGCTTCAGGTCACTGACTTATGTTCTCCCTCAGGTCACTGCTTAGCTAGCTTATCTTGAAACTTGAGGTTTGAACTCAGTTCCTCCCTCTTCAGAACCCCTCTCTGAAACTATGACTCTCTTTTCCACCTCATGTAAAGCAGTCTCCATTTCTATCATGTTACTTTTAGTATTTCTTTCACAACAATGTAATTACCTCACCTATTGTTCTTATTGCTTATTCTCTGATTTCCCACAATACAAAGGCAGAGATACTGTTAGCGCTACCTGTAATATATCAATCACCGCCTATCTTGGCACATGGTAGATGCCCAATAAATATTTAATGAGTGAATAAATAAATAAGTTCTTAACTCACATTATCATGAGATAACTTGTTTTTTTCTCATGAAAAATGAATCATGGAAATACTCCTAAAGATCTCCCTGATTTTCAGTTGCTGAACTATAGTCAGATTATGTAAGTTCATCGTTAAATTAAGTATATTGTTATTGAGGAACATTTAGATCTTTAAAATTTCTTAGTATCAGATATTGCTCTGAAATGTACACCATTGCACATGTATTTTAATATACTTACACAACTTTTTCCATATGATAAATCTCTAAGTGTGAAACTGTGTTATCAAAGGATTTTAAGTATTTGTGGCTATATTCAAATTGCTCTCAACAATCGCATCAAGAACTGTGATGAGGCTGAGATTTTACCCTACTGACAAGTCAACCGGCCAGTTTTACATATACTGACAAAAGACACGAGACTCTCAGGTCAGACACAAAGGACTCTGCTGCTCACATCAGCAGACAGCAGATGACATGAGTTTCACGTTCATACTTTATCCTTGCACCCCCCACCAGCCCATGAGAGCAGTGCAGATTAGCCTGAGTGAATGCTACACTTGCGGGGAACCCTGAGCTTAGGACACTCCACATTTCTTAAAGGGCCCAGAGCAAACCTGCACAACCTTTGAGTCAGAAGAGATATTCTTCTTAGTATCTTAGGCAGTGAAAAACCTGTCCTCCTCTTCATGGGCAGTCACTGTATTTTCCAAGGTAGTTTTCTCTACAAACATAGTTGAAAAAAATTGTCTGAAACAGAAATTACCATTGCCTCTGTTCACAAAAATTATGAAATGTAAGAGGCCCATAGAGAATTATCTCTCACAATGCTGCATCAATTTATATTTCTACTCACAAAATATCTAACATTGGAAATATAGGTGATAAAAAACCAGGTGTGATAGGAGTAGACTCGCATTTCTGACTGTCTATACAGGCAAATCTAAAGGAAATTTGGGATGTTGAGTGATGACGGATTGGTCAAGGTATGTCGTCAGTCTGGATACTTCGATAGCAAGTGGAGTTTGAAAAACTGTATGTAAGAGTTTTATGAAATAGAAGTGGCATACCTCATATCTTTCCATAGTCCACTGGTCAGAATTCAGTCACTTCTAACTGCAAGGGGGACTGGGAAATGTAGTCTAATCAATTTTCCAGGAGGGACAGGAAACAGAATTTTCTGAGCATGTGGTTGTGCCTCAGAGAGCCTCATTCCCGTATGACTTCCCCACATACTCCTGTTCCACTAGGTTTTGCATATCAAGGCAAATCTCTCTTCTCACTTTCCCCACCAGAAGTTTTCCTCTTCAAGGGCCTATTAATACGGGGTGAGGACGTGTGTGCCACCAACAGAGGAACAATAAGACAGAAAAAAGAGCTTTCCCAGGTAGTAAGGGATACACAGTGACCTCACTCAAAACTGTAAATTTTTCTACTCAACTAACCTCGAGTTTCCTGAACTTGGAAATATTGATTGAAAATTAATTTTGACCAAGAGAAATAGAATATATTGCAAGCCAGGGTTGTCAACCAGACATTTTTTCTTAAGCCCTTCCTGCTAAATACTCTAAAAGAAATAGAAACGTGGTCCCATCTCTCATTTTTTACTTTCTTTTATTAATAGGTGTTCACCTACAGGTAATTTTTAATTGTCTGGTCCCCGTGGTGACTTCTTTATAAGTAGAGTTTTCCCTTCCTGCTTATTAAGCTACTAGGAATCTTTTCTTCCAACATCAGGCTTTAAACCCTTTGTCATTTTCTGTGAGAGATCCCAGCAATTTCTTAATTATGTTTAATATTTGTATTATTTTGAAAGTGCTTTTGTAAACATACTATCTTAGTCAGATCAAGTTGCTATAACAAAACACCATAGACTGTGTGGTTTAAACAACAAGCATTTATTTCTCATAGTTCTGTAGGCTGGAAGTCCAAGATCAGGGTGCCAAGTGTGGTCAGGCTCTGGTTAGGACCCTCTTCCAGGCTTGCAGATGGCACCTTCTTGCTGTATCTTGCTGAGAGAGAATGCTGATGACTCTTCTTCTTCTTATAAAGACACTAATTCTATCATGGGGAGCTCCACATTCTACCATGGGAAGCTTCAGATATCCTTCCAAATGGATTTGCTTTCCACTGGTGCTCTGTCCTGCAAGCCATCAACCCCATTCACAAGTCAAGTATGATCCTGTAAAAACAAAAGGAGTAGAGACCCACCCCAAACATCGCACAGAGACCTTCCCACCACAGGTGTTAGAGTTAGGTAGAACTGGAATTCAGATAACCACTCTGCTGTCACAAACCCAGACCTAATATTTCTAAAACAGTTTTTCCTCATGTTTTGGATTTATGGAATCGAATAGCAGAGTTGGCATCAATCAAATAACCATGATTATAGTTGTGGAATTGGAGCTGTGATAAATGCTAACAAATCTTTTGAACGTCGAGCCCTAGTTCAGATTGGTGAGGTCATGGAGATTTTGGAGCTGTACTGGGAAGGTGAAAAAGGCTCTGAGCCAGGATAAAGCACTCCCCTTCCTGGCTCAAGAAAGCAAGAAACACTCCAAATGAGCAGAGAAAGTGCAGCAAGTAGGAGGAGACACGTGAAAGACGAGGTTGGAGGGGCAGGTGTGGTTAAAATCAGGTACGATAACCATAAAATTATCATTCAGACCATGACACACTTCAGCATAAATGGAAATGATTTTAATAATTATGCCTGGACAACAGGCATAAATCAGGACTGTTGCTAGCAAACAAGAGAATTGGAGAGAGGAAAGCCTACTAGAAAATTATTGCAGAAACTGGGTAAGATAAAATATGTTTAAAGAGATGGAATTTTACAACTGAATGTCATACGGTTTTACTGTGTGGGTGCAGGGATAGGTAAAAGTAAGCTTATTTTTTTTCTTTGGCAGGAAAGCTGCCTTGCCTCTAGCAGGGAACAGATGAATCATCTCTGTGGTCCAGCCTAGTGAATGCATGAGATTTTTCATTAAAGTAAAATAAACATTAAGCATTAGCTTTGCTGTGCCAATGAAGCTTCAGATCAATATTTCTGTATATGTTGATTTTGCTCTATAAAATAATTGTCCAAGAAACATAATTAATAGCCCCCCTGTAGGTTTTAGGTGTTCATAATACTCAGTTTTCAAGAAATCACACCTTCCTTTAACATTGGAGTCAGCAGTCATTTACACTCATAATTGATACAAATTTCAGAGGGAAAGAGAGCTTCAAGGTTAATGCATCCCGTTTTGTTCATTTGTTTCTGCCTATATCTTAGCTATAAGTTGAAAATTGAAAAGGAAAAGAAAACAGAATAAGGCAGGAAAAGAGGAAGTGAGAGAGGAAGAAAAGAAGGAAGGATTTGTTCATATAAATTGATTTGTTTACCCTTGTGTTTCTGTAAAAAATGTAAGCTAGGAACCAAGTGAAGGCAACTCACAGCAAGCCGTCTGTGCTTGGCCCTGGCAGGAAATCAAAAGGCTCCCATGGGAGTGAGCTGCATACAGTACGATTGGTATATTTTCTAACATCAAAACCCAAATTGTGAAAAAAAAGTTTTAAATAAGCTTGAGAAAAGTAAATAAGCCTGTTAATAAGACTGGGCACTTTTGTAAATAGAAGTAACAACTAGGAATGCACTTACTTCAGAACAACTTTTTTGATGAAATATTGAGCTTTTGTTAATAGTGTCACATCTCTCTCTGTACCTCTCTCTCTGCCTCTGTCTCTCTCCCCCTCCCCCACCCAACTGTGCAACCTTCCATTTCTCTTTCACAATCATCCACAGACAAGGTTAGGCCTCAACCTGAAGTGAGAAAATAAATATCTGCTTTGACTCCTTCCATCTACCCTTTCTGGCCAACCCTCTCAGAGCTCTTTGGTTACCCTTGGTGGGTCCTTGTCATTTCTGAGGCCCTTGAGTCATTTCCTTAATATCCTAATATTCACCAAGAGACTGATAGATAAAATATGTCCTACTAATGTATGAGTACCATGTCATGCATTTTCTACGCCATCCACTGTTCATCACAGGAATGTGCATATATGCATTTATTTAAAAATATGTAGAAAAAAGTAAAGCAAAGAAATATCAAATTTCAAATATGGAATATCAGACACTGTGAAGTTGAGAGGAAAATTATATATACATATGTATATTAATATACATATAATATCTCAGAGAGATGGGGGAACAGAGAGAGAGATAGACATGGAGAGAGAACACAGATGCAAACAGTAGAGCTCTTCTTTATTTTCCAAACCATTTAGGAAAATGGTTTCCATTTTTCCACTGTTTCATCATTCCACTGTAGAATTTGATGCAGAAAATGCTAACTTGTTGAGTATCTACTGCTCTGGGACCAACATGGACCAGCCACCAGGTAAATAGTAGTGGGTAAAACAGACTTGCTCTTCATCCCAAAGTGAAAACAATTTCTCAGAGGCAAGACCTATTATATATAAAAACAAACAGGTGCTTTTTATTTTTATCAATGAAAAGAGAAGATTTCTGAAGAATAAAATAATGGCACTGCAGGGAACTTACATTAGAGAGAGCAGTAGGACATGGCTTCTCTGAGGAGATATTAAGGTGAAACCTGTGGGTGAGAAGGAATCCCCATGCCAATTTGAAGAAAGTCATTCTACTGTTCATAGGTTGGCATAGTTCCTTCCAATTTTTAATTCATGTGTGCGTGCTGCAGTTTAGAGCATCTTTTCATATTCCATTTTCTCTCTCAGCATATCAAGAACAATTTATCATATATTTTTTCATAAATATTTTTAGTGGTTGGTATTTTCTCATACAGCTCTTCCTAATTTACCAGACCATTTAGGGCATCTGTTTTCATTGTCCCACTGTTATGAATAACCTAGTTTGTAAATATTTGTATTTCAGATTATCTTATAGTACAGATTTTTAGAGTTGGAATTAATGGATTAAGAATATGAACATACAGCCCTGGCCAGTGTGGGTCAGTAGGTTGGAGTGTTGTCCTGGACACCAGTTCAATTCCTGGTAAGAGCATATATCCAGGTTTTGAGTTTGATCCCAGTTAGGACAAGTATGGGAGGCAACCAATCGTTGTTTCTCCCTCACATCAATGTTTCTCTTTCTCTCTCTCCCCTTCCACCCTCTCTAAAAAGCAAGGAAAAAATATCCTCTAGTGAGGATTAAAAAGGAGAAAATGAGTATGAACATACAGTATCTGATATGTACTGTTATTACTGTGAGTGATTACTTTGTGATATTCCTACTAAATTATAATTTTTACATTTTTAAATTTCAAAAGCTAACATGAAAGTTTGAGTTTTGATTGGCATTGGTTTGATGTCTTTGAGTACTGAATAATCCTTGATTCCAACTGAAATATCTTGGTAGCAGGTATTTGCCAGCCCTAAGAAGCTTGTTCCATTGGCTCCAAGCATCAAACAAAGGCTCTCCTCCACGGTGACATTCATCCCTAAATCACTCCTATTACATCTTGGAAACTTCAGAAAGCTTGATTCTCCACTTGCCTTTCAGAGATTGTTCTAGAACTCTTAACATGTTTCAGAGGGAGTAAGGACAGAAAGTAACAAAGGTGGTTCTGAGCGTGAATTTATGCACACACCTCCAGCTCTCACAGTTCATGAGTGTGAACTCATGGACTCACCTCTAGCCCTTACAGTTCATGAGTGTGAACTCATGCAGGCACTTCTAGCCTTCACAGTTCATGAGTGTGAACTCATGCAGTTACCTCCAGACCTCACAGTTCATGAGTGTGAACTCATGGACTCACCTCTAGCCCTTACAGTTCCTGAGTGTGGACTCATGCTCACACCTCCAGCTCTCACAGTTCATGAGTGTGGACTCATGTGCACACCTCCAGCCCTCACAGTTCATGAAATCTCACTTTCTCTTCCCTTGGGGAAAACACTTTCTAGGTTTAACCCTTGCCTGAGAAGTGCATTAGAATCATTACAACCAGAAGTTCATGGAATATTTTCCCATGGCAATCTTCTAGAACAGTAAGTATCAGTTCCCTCACCTCCAGACCTTCAAAATCAGACTGTTCTAGAATCTGGAATTCTGAAATCTGCACTTCAAAATACTCCAGATGAAGCTAATGCATATACCTGCTTAAAAACCATTGATTTAAGTTTGTCCAGTTTACTCTTAAGTAAACTGGGTCAGTTGTGTTTCCAGTCTAAGCATCAAGCCTTTTGTTCTTTCTTGCAGCTCTTAAAACTCTATGTAAACAGACCCCTAGCAAATCCAATCTGCCATTATTCTACACAACCCTAAACTGGCAAAGGTAGCAGCTTAGGATCTCAGGAATATCCCTTTCCATTCACAAGTGAAGGAATATGGGGGGTTAGTTATCACCCAGAAAAAGTTAGACAGTAGAATCCAAAAATATTTTTATTTCAATTTTCCAAGTATTTAATACAAAGTAAAACTAAGATATGGTTTTATTGTCCTAAATTGACTTGGAGCGATGAACACAACTCAATATACAGATGATGTATTATAGAATTGTACACCTGAGACCTATATCTTTTTATAACCAATGTCACCCTAATAAATTCAATAAAAAATAAATATATGAGTAAAGGAAATGTGTGTTTTTAAAGTTAATCAGTGGTGTTATAAGAACACAATCATACCAAAACAACCTAAAAGCTCATGTTGGAAGCTACTGAAATAATTTTCATGTGCTCTCATCAATAGCTTTTCATTTATTATTTATTTATTTATTTATTTATTTATTTATTTATTTATTTTAATCCTCTCCCGGGGATATTGTTTTCATTACTTTTCAGAGAGAGCAAAAGGGGGAGGGGAGAAACTGCGATGTGAGAGAGACACATAGATTGGATGCCTCCCCCACTGGGGTCAGGGATTGAGCCTGCAACCGAGGTACATGCCCTTGGCTGGAATCAAACCTAGGACCCTCCGGTCCACTGGCTGACTCTTGCATAAGGTTCTCTAAAACATTTAGGTGTTACCTTTGATCAATGCTGAGTGTCAGCAGGGAATTTCATATTAATACCATGAGTGTCAATGTTGACTTATTAACATACCACAAAAGCATTTTTAAACCTTGCTGGAAAACACATCACATGTCGAGGGCATTAATTGAGACACAAGTAAGAAGAAAACCAACATTTGAGCCCTAAACAAAAAGGAAGGCAGTATTAGCAATTAATACATAAGATGTCAAAAGTAAAAACTACTTTGTTTTCAGCTTTTCAGGTAATACCTATTACAAAATCAACCCCATCTCTTTGCTTTATTTTGAGCAGTGTTGCTTGTTCAAAAGGAGAACCTCTCTGTGGTGGCCAGCACCCGGGTCTTCAGCTATATGTGACCTCTTGTGGTGAGATACTCAGGGAAAAGTCCAGAGGCCTTACTCAGCACTTCTGTGACCTCCCCGTTTGGCCCCACCTCCCACTGGTCTCCTTATTCTCCACCTTCCCTGCACAAACACTTGGTATCTCCCATTTGAAACAATCTGAATTTTACTTAGGAACTTGTATGTTGTCATTTCCTTCTTTGCCTCTTGTATGGAGGATTTGAAGCAACACAGGATATATACTAAATCTGAGGGGTCTTCCTAACTACTATAAGCTATAAGTTACCCTCCCCTCCACTGAAACTGTCATTTATTATACATGCCCTGATTTACTCACTATGTCACATTGTTAGAGAAATTGTCAAAAAGATAACCCTTAAATCTTCCACCTTGATTATAAAGTCTTTGTTTTTGTATTGCATCTTTAGAGTACTTCTTCATCTTTTCCAGAATCTAAGTAAATAAGTTCTGGGTAAATAGTGTCAATATATAAAATGATAATAAGAAAATATATTAACAATAACAAAATAGATGCATTTATAAATTTTTTGTTCATCTACTAAGTGCCATACACTTTTCTAAGTATGTTGCATATGTCATTTCATTTGGTAACCACAAAATGCTATTTGTTTTATTTTTTAACATATGTTTATTGATTT
The DNA here is from genome assembly GCF_964146895.1 of Miniopterus schreibersii. Taxonomy (NCBI): domain Eukaryota; kingdom Metazoa; phylum Chordata; class Mammalia; order Chiroptera; family Miniopteridae; genus Miniopterus; species Miniopterus schreibersii. The sequence continues at coordinate 81,958,588 of NC_138108.1, forward strand.
CAGCAAGAGGAAGGGAGAGGGAGAGAGAGAGAGAAGCATCAATGATGAGAGAGTCATTGATCAGCTGCCTCCTGCAAGCCCCCGAGTGGGGATCGAGCCCTCAACCCAGGCATGTGCCTTGACCGGGAATTGAACCTCAGTCTCCTGGATCCTTCATCGATGCTCAACCACTGAGCCACGCCTGGCTGGGCTACAAAATGCTCTTTAAATACTCTCTCCACTTTCTCCAGGTGAGAAGCATCCGTATAAACAACAGACAGCTACTACGCAGCAGATACTCTCAGCTTCTGAGGCACTGTGCTATGGAAACTTTTTTGAACCAAAGCAGACTGAGAAAAAACAGATGTGCACATCCCCATTTCCATTACCCAAGGACCCATCCATTCTTCTCTGTCTCCATGTTTGTAAATTTGTACACGCAGGACCAATCGAAACTTACTATGGGCCAGGGTCTGAGATTAAACAGGTGAAGACGACAACAAAGATGAGATTAACTCCCTCACAGAGCCCACCCTTCGCTCATTGTGTGTCTCCCTAGGCATATAATATAATAAAATAGAGTACAGAAACATAAATATCTGATATTTGCTCCTCGTTTCACAAATTGTATGTAAGAAGTACATGAAAAAGTAAGCACTATACATGAATAAAGTGCTGTATGAACACAAGCTGTTGCTGAAATCCCAACACGCATCTTCTGGTGACACCTTGAGAGTCAACTGGATCCAGGCAAGCAAAGAAGGCTGACTTATGCAAAGGCCTTTCCTGGCATTCTCTCCTTTCAACATCTTCCCCAGTGGAGACATTCGCTTGGTCCTGCAGGGAACCATAAGGCATGCTTGCTTTTGCATGGCCTCTGACCCTGCTACCTCCCACCCCATCTTGCTTAGAAAAACCTTAGTATTAATATTCAGCTCACTTCTTGCATGGACCTTCACTGCTTTCAGCTTCCAGGGACCTTCCCACTTTGGGTGTCCCTATTCTGTTCTCTGCCACAACTCAGTCAATCTGTATGGTGATCATTTGCTCATCTGTTTTCCTCACTTGACTGTGAATTCCTCAAGGGAAAGGCCTATGACTTATTCAGCACTACAGCCCCATCACAATAGCCTGGTGATATCAGTTATTCAGGAAATGGTTCTTGAATAAATGGATAAATGTTTTAAGCAAGTCTTTTTTATCTGATGTTTTGGCATCAGATCCTTACTGACCCTGAGGAGGTTAAGCCTACCAAAGCTAGCCAGTTCCTAAAGATAATGAACAACTAACCATGAGTTTGCCTTTCAGGGGCAAACCTAACCATACAGAGCCCATACCTAAAATGCCTTCTTACTTGAGTTCTCACATTTTGGGCCACTCTCCACCTGCCAGCCCTAATCACCCCAAGGTGTACCAGACAACTACAGATTGCGCCTATACCCCAGAGGATGCTGCAACTATTGAAACTAGCCCATCCTTAGCCTGCTTACCATACCTCACTTGTTCCTTCTGGCAGGATCCACAATAAAGGCTCTTGCCCACATTGCCCTCTTGATTTCTGTGCCTCCTGGTCAGCCCTGCATGGGATGGTGTGTCCCCTCCTCCTGGGAAATATAAGTAACAAACTATCATTTTAATAGCAGCCATCTTCTCATCTGTTGGCCTCACTATACCCGAATAATAATAAAACTCACATTGTAATGAAACCTACATAATAAAACCATAAACAAGTAAATGAATGATTGCTGAGGACTTACTGAGCATAGCAAACATACCTGAGCTCAGGTAGTTGCCTCTTCTTGGTTAAAATCAATTCTGTAACATATTTTGAAACAAACACTGTATTTGACACGGGGTTTCAGAAGTGAATTCAACTCAATCGTTGTCTTCAAGTGGCTTACAGTCCAGGGGAGGAGCTTTCACACACCTGCCTAAAGATGCCAATGTTGGTTCCTAAAATGACCCCGATATGCAGAGAGCAAGGAAAGACCAGAGAATGAGGCAGAGAACTCCAGATTGGTAAGTGGCAGGTTTAATAGGTAAGGAAACTAACATATAAGGCTTGTCTTGTATGACCGTAAGAAGGACAGAACTCCTCATCCACCTTCCAGAATCTTAAAGTTTTTATAGAGGCCTTAACTGGGTTCAGTCATTTATTCATTCCAAATGGTCTCAATAACACCGTACTTTCTTCAAGGCTATGTCCTTAGAACAGTTTACACTGTGGGAACAGTTGGCAGAGCTAGCATACATTCCAAGAACGGGAGGGAGGTAAGGTGCCTCCAATTACCAGAGTCCAGCTCCAAGGTCAATTGCAGGTGGCATCCTCTTTTTACCTCTTCAAATAGCCAACCACTCTGAATTTATAATGCTCCACTAAATCAAAACGTCCACTGAACTTTCAAAATGGAAAAATGTGACAGTAGCCAAGTCCTTCTGTGGGGTTTGGGCTGCAGGGAAGAAGAGAGAAATAGAAAGAAGGCAGAAAACATAAGAGTATGTATATTTTTACAAATAAATATTTTCAAATTTTTCAGGTAGATACACAGAAAATGGATTTCTGGGTCATATTGTAATTTGTTGAGGAACCTCCATGCTGTTCCCATAGTGGCTGTACCAGTTTACATTCCCACCAGCAGTGTGTGAGGGTTTCTTTTTCTCCACAATCTCTACAATACTTTTTATTATTTGTCTTGTTGATAAGAGACATTCTAACAGATGTGAGGTGGTATCTCATTGTGGTTTTGATTTGCATTTTCTTAGTAGCTAGTCAAGGTGAGCATTCTTGCATATAGCTCTTGGCCATTTATTTCTCTCCTTGGGAGAAGTGTATGTTCAGGTCCTCTGTTCATTGCAGAATTATTCATGGTGGATGAAACATAAAACAATGAAAGTGTCCTTTAATAGATGATTGCATAAAGAAGATGTGGTACATATATACAATAGGTAGTACTCAGCCATAAGAAAAGATGAAATACTGCCATTTGCAACAACATTGATAGATCTTGAGAGTATCATGCTAAGCATAAGTCAGACAGAAAGAGTAAAGAACCATATAATTTCACTCATATGTGAGAAATAAAACAGAAAACAACAAACAAATAAGATAAATAAAAACTCATAGACACAGACAAGAATATGGTGGTTACCAGAGAGAAAGGAGGTGGGAGGAAGGAGAAAAGGGTGAAGGGGGTCAAACATATGGTGACAGAAGGTGGCTTGACTTTGGGTAGTGAACACACAATGAAATATAAAGATGATGTAATATAAAATTGTACACCTGAAACCCATATAATTTTATTAACCAATGTCACCTCAATAAATTTAATAAAATTAAGAAAAAGAAAGAAGGCAGATTCTTCAGTTGAGAGTTAATGTTTGTGCTCATTCTATAACCCTTCCTATCTTTGTTATACTTCTTGTTTGTATGCTGGGGGGAAAATAAGTCTTCATCAAATATTAAATTCAGTGAAGTTTTCTTTCCTTCTGTAGAATTGCTTTTCATTAGTTCCTTCATTTATTCATTTATTTGGTTAATTTCAACCAAATACACAAGGTTTAATATTAAGCTATAGGGCATGATTACTGGAGAGGCAAATGTGAAAGTAAAATTTGATAAAAGAGACACCTTCAAGGACTGGGGAAGGAGAAAGGAACTGTAATCAAGTAAAAGCTAGGATTACTCTCTGCACAACAGCCAGTAAGTCAAGTGACAAGGAGTTGGGGTAAGGAAAATAACTTTATTTGGAAAGCCAGCAACCTGAGAAGATGACAAACTAACATCCCAAAGAGCCATCTTGAGAAAGTAAAGAATTCAAGCTTCTTTTATGTCAAGGGAAAGAGTGGTGTAAGCAGGGGGATTTGAGGTCAGGGGTTTGATGACCTCAGACACCTGCATGTCAGCAAGGGTTGGAGGGGGATGGTAAAACTTACTTGCTTTTGGTCAACAGCTCTCGTTGCCATGGTCATAGTCACAATGTTCCTATAAATTTTTTAAGAAATTATTATTGTGTATATACATTCCTTGTCTCCTTGGAGAGCTTATTTCAGTAATTCGTAGAGTACAGGTTGGATTTCTTTAATGACCATCATATCTACATGCAGGACTCAGTAAAACTTTCTCACCCACATGTTATGAGAACTGGTCAGGCTCGAGCAAAATGGAGTCACAAAGACTGATTATTTTATTTTATTACAGAAAGAACAAGGAAATGCAGATGAAGACAAGAAAGGCTTCCAAGAGAAGATGATGCATAAGATGGTCTGTGAAGGACAGTAAACATTTCCTGAGTTAGGTTTGCAAGGGGCTTTCTAGAGTGGACTGGCCATGTCCAGATGCTGCAGGCATGCTGGCCACCAGTGGGATTCAGTGTAACTGGTACCCAGGCTTTTTCATCATTTTTAATGGTAAGACAGGGGGCTTTCTCTGACATTGTTTGAGTAAGTACTATTAAAAGTGTTGTAGGGCAAACATTTATATTTATGCTGTATTTAAGTTTTCATTAATAATAAATTCAGGTGAAGTAGCTCTGTTATTAATATTGATCAATGTCCAATTGAAAGCACAGATGTCAGGAAATTTATATAAATGGATTCAGTTACATTTAATAGTGCTGTTGATGAGAGAAAACCTAATGAAAACCAACAGATGGTCTATTTAATATCGCTCCCAGCTTTGAAACATGTGCCAAATGTGATACACACAAGGACTTGACAGGGATGTTACTGGAAGCCTTTAATTACAACGATTTGCACTCCTGGGCCTGCTGAAATTGTTAAAATAACACTGCAGCTCTAACACTGGCCAGATCAGAATTTAAATAATACCCATTTTGTGCTATTGTTTGTGATATTGTGTTTCTAAATGACCTCTATAGACAAGTTTTCTGACAGGTGTTTGGCTTTTTTTGTTTTGTTTTTGTCAAGGAACTGGAGCCAAAAGCCAGGATTAGCTCAGATGGCCCTTCTTCCTCACATCAACACATCTAGTCTGGAATGTCGAACAGCATCTTCAAGGTCAAGAAATGGAGCCTTTTATTATTAAGGTTGGCTCAATTACAGAGACAGCTCAACTGAGGCAAACTGCCAAAGCAATAACTAAGCAATTAAAAACAGTAGTGACAATTGTCACAACTGCCCAGTTCTGAACTTAGGCTCTTGGCAAATATTACAACGACGTATTACAACTGGAAAAGTGGAGTTGAGGACACAAAAGCCTAGAAGAGTTCGGTTTCAGGCTCAATGTAACACAGCTTGTAAGTGTTAACACAACATATTAAGCAGAGACAGAGCAAGACAGACCAGGCAATGAAGGCAGGACAGCATGTTACAAAGACGAGGAGGGGGAGGGGGGAGAAAGAGGAGGGGGAGGAAGTTGTTCAAGCTCGACCAGAGATACACAAATGAGAAAATTCTTATTTAAATTGCTTTAGAAAGAAGATGGTAGGACATGCTCAGGTGCCTGATCCCTTCTCTGCCCTATCCATCGGGGTGCCTCTGTCTATGGGTGGCTGGAGTCTGGGGAAGAAGGAAGGGTGCCCTGGTATCCCTGTGTGGAGAGATGGCCCCCAAAAGAGCATAGAACACACATACAGGGGTTGGACAAAGGAGGTTTACAGTTGTTCATATAGAAAATAATGCAATAATTAATAAATAATAATACAAGAATAGACTGTATTTTGCATATTCACAACTTTAAACCTACTTTTGCCCCATCCTGTATATATGGGTGACTTAAAATAATGGTTCATCTCTCAGGTGAAGATGCCTCAGCTGCCCAGAAGGTCTGATGGTCACCCACTGGCTCATGAGGAGTCCCTCGGAGTAGGAACACCTGCAGGTAACACCTGTATAGGAGAGAGTTGCACCTCTGGGCTCAGAGCACAGGGATCAGAGAAGCCTCTCTCCATGCGCCTCACAAGAAGTAACGCAGGTTGCACATCTGAGAGTCTCTAGAGGATGCTAAAAAATAGTGCTCCATTCCCTGGCCTGCCCTGATGATGATAGGCTCCTGCCCTGAGAGGCTCCTCCCTGATGATAGGCTCCTCCCTGATGATAGGCTCCTCCCTGATAGGCTCCTCCCTGATGATAGGCTCCTCCCTGATGATAGGCTCCTCCCTGATAGGATCCTCCCTGATGATAGGCTCTTGCCCTGATGATAGGCTCCTGCCCTGAGAGGCTCCTCCCTGATGATAGGATCCTCCCTGATGATAGGCTCTTGCCCTGATGATAGGCTCCTCCCTGATGATAGGCTCCTCCCTGATAGGCTCCTCCCTGATGATAGGCTCCTCCCTGATGATAGGCTCCTCCCTGATAGGATCCTCCCTGATGATAGGCTCTTGCCCTGATGATAGGCTCCTGCCCTGAGAGGCTCCTCCCTGATGATAGGATCCTCCCTGATGATAGGCTCTTGCCCTGATGATAGGCTCCTCCCTGATGATAGGCTTTTCCCTGAGAGGCTCCTCCCTGATGATAGGCTCCTCCCTGAGAGGCTCCTCCCTGATGATAGGCTCCTCCCTGATGATAGGCTCCTCCCTGATAGGCTCCTCCCTGATAAGCACCTGCCCTGAATGGAGGAGCAAATCAGTCATTGGAAGGACAGAGAATAGCATATTTTCTTTTAAGTCTACACAATATCAAACAGAAAAATCACATTATTTTCTGCACTGAAAACAGTAGTATATGCCAGAAAGAAAGTATAAAGGCTGCGTTCTTCATAATAAACCAAGAAATCCTAAACAAAAATACAGTGAAAAGAAATGTAACACTTGGAAATTAAAAAGTATTCTAAATAACCCACGCTTAATAAAAAACTTAAGGTAAAATTATAGGTTTGCTCGTTTATTTATTCATGCTGGAAAAAAAGTGCGCCAGACCTGGACAAGGCAGGAATAAACATTCATGAAGAAGAGATTGCTTTATATTTCAACTTACAAATAAAATAGTATTCAGAGGACAATTTGTGGTCTTTAAACTAATTATTAGGAGAAGGATTTCTTAGAATAAAAAGAAGAAAAAAACTGGAAAAAATAATCAGATAAACTAATATAATCTACTAAAAAGAATTAATAGATATAAACTTAAAGTTAATAAAATAACAAAATCGTTTTTAAAAGATTTTTTAAAATCAAGCCCCTTTTAAAAGAGAAAAATATATAACAATTTTGATCAAAACCAAAAACATTTAAATTATGCAGTTCCAAGAAAGAGAAAGTCCATAAGCTTAAAAAGAAAGTCGTGGAAAAGTATATACTCACTTTATAAACAGAAAATTGTTTTTTTATGAAAATATAAATTTGTAAGAATAATTCATTTAATAAAACATTAATAGATTATAAAGATCTACCACTTAAAAAGGTACAAAATGCAGAAGGTTTTATAGCTGAGTTCTATGTATCTAAACATTGTCATCAACCTCACCAACAATATTTTCAATTATTTTAATTATCCCAGGTTGTAGACTAAGAAATCAAAACTTGACAAAGATAGCACAGAAAACTGTACCAAATTTTTCTTATAAAGATAGATTTTAAAATTCCTAATAAATTATGATTATATTAAATATAGTATCATAATTTAAAAAGTCACATTTGAACTACAAAAAGTTTATTTCATGACCTTGGACTCAATATTAAGCAAATTTATCAACAAAACAATATATAAACACTTTAAAGAGAAAATAAAAAACAGAATACCTGGTTATATCTTCATGTCCTGAAATCATATTTAATAAAATTTAGAGGCCATTCATAATGGAACTTTTTAGTAAAATAGGAATAGAAGGCAATTCTCCAGACACAGTAAAACCTAGCTGACAATAAGAGCCAACTAACAAGCAATAATGGTGAAATATGAAAGTCATCATGATCAGAAAGAGGAGCAGGAGCTATTCCAACAGTCACTAATCATATACATACATATATGTGTGTATTAATCATAAAAATGGTAATTTTACCCAAACCAATATGTCTACTTATTAAAATGGCAATCAGGATCCCAATTTTTTAAAACCTGAAATTTTTGAAGAGACTTTTCTAGAAAATTTTGAAAGCTGTTAGTGCCAGATAATTTGCCTTTCAAGGTTTTAAATCTATGCAACTATATCATAATAGTGGTATTGACACAAGAATAGCTGGATCCATGAAAAAAACAAATAGCACTGTTACAAAACAAAATATATAATTAGAAATTAATATATGGTAAGTGTGCTATTGTAATTAAAAAGAAAAGTGTCATTTTAAAAAATGTGACATTTAAATAATTGCTTATTCATCAGCTAAAACAAATATAATTTTTTAAAATAGCCAGATAGTAAATATTTTCAACATTGTAGTCCATACATCTCTTTCATAAGTACTCTGTCATCGTAGGAAGAAAGGAGCCATAGACAGTATATAAAGATGTGGACCTGGTTTGTTTCAATAAAATGCTATTTAGAAAAATGGGCAGGGAGCCAGCATGGCTTGTTGGCCAGAGTTTCCCAACTCCTGAACTAGAAGCAGTTACAGGCAAATTTTTTCTTTCACAAGAATAAATTAAAGATGGCTTAAAGTCAAATGACAAAAATCAAAACAAAAAATGTTAATCCTAACACTATTAAAAGGAGAAAAGCTTTATCATCTTAGAGTGAAAAGATTTGGAATGACTTGAATATTTGTTGCACATTTATATTTTAAAAAGAGTATAAAAAGCCATAAAAATTCAAAGAAACAACTACAGTTTAAGAGAAAACATTTGCAACAGCATATGGCAGGAAAAAGATAAATATATCCAATACATGAAAAGTTATTGAGACATAGTAAAGTTAAAATGCCCAAACTGATACATCTGTAAAAGATATGAGTAGGCAATTTTCAAATGAAAAACCCCTCAAAATACCTATTAACTTTAGGAAGTGTGCTCTTCCTACGTGAGTTCAGCGACTCTGTTCAAAACCTGGCAATGGACCCATCTCACTCAGAGTGGGAAAGGCTCCAGTGCAGCCAGGCCCCTTGGAATTTTCCCTACTGATCTTCATCTTACTCATCCCACCTCAGCCACGGTGCCTGCTTTGCTGTTCCTTAGAAACACAGACACGGACCTAATAGAGCTTCGGGTGTATCTTCGACCTTGAATGCTTCTCTTCGAGTTTCCTTCACTTCCTTTGCACGGGCCGAGTGTCCTCTTGAGAGGTCTACCTCTGACTGCTTTATGCACAGTGGCACACCTCCCACAACACACACAGTCCTATTTCCCCTTACCTCACTCTGCTTTTTTCATAGTATTATCTTTTAACTTACTATATGATTTGTGTATTTTCTGAATCATCTGTCTCCTCTTCAAGAATATAAGCTGTATAACAGCAGTGGTGTTTGTCTGTCTGATCACTGATGTATTCAAATCTCTCAGAACAGAGTCTGCACCGGGTAATGGTGTGCTAACTGGCATATGTTTAATGAGCGGCTGGGGAGTGGGAGCATTTGTTGATTACTAGGATTAAAGCCTCCCAGCTTGGCAGACTTCAGGCAACCAAATTAACATAACAACATGGAGTTGGGAAAAGTTATGCCCAATCAACTGTCAGGAGGCAATATAACCTTGTTTCAGCATCCCATTGGGCACATAGTAAATATTTGATGAATGAACAAATGTTAAGCCTCACTAGTAATTGTGGAAATGCAAATTAAAACAAGATACAATTTTCACAAATCAAATTGGCAAAATGTGAGAGACTAAAACCTCAGAACCATGACTCAGTAATCTCACTTTCAGGAACTAATTCTATAGAAATAAAAATATCAGCACCCAAAGGAGGAATGCATCCAAATTTGTTTATTGTTTATAATGACAAAAAAATGAAAATAATCTAAATACCCTAATGAATAAAAAATTGTGAATTAACTATAATATCTCCACATCATTAAATGTTTTACAGACGTTAAAATAATGACTTACATCTTTCACCTGGAAAGCTGTATATGGCATATTTTAAAGTGAGAAATGTAAGTTGCAGAGCAATGAGTATAATATCTAAGTTTACTGGGCAATATTTAGAAAATCATTTCCAGTGTTATTTTTTAAAATAAAAAATAACTTGAGAGGAAAGAAAAGGGAGAGAGAAGTATCGATATGAGAAACATGGATCGGCTGCCTCGGTACACTCCCCACAAGGAATGGAGCCTGCTAATCAGGGCATGTGCCCTGATCCGGAATCGAACCAGTGACCTTTCTGTGCATGGGAAGATGCTCAACCAACTGAGCCACACTGGCCAAGGCTTAAATGTTATTTTATTTGCAACATCACAAAAACTATTTAAAACACTTAATTCATAATTAAATTTAAAACAAGTTTATATGAATCTTCATATTCTTTCTTCTATGCTCAAAAAAAAAAGAGAAAGCCTTATATACTAGTCTTCTATCATACTCTCAATAGAAGTTTTATATCTATTGAAAATTTTATCTGTAAAGTCTCTTTTTTAGCAAAAAGATCTTGTTGAATTCCCTTCAAATTATACTTTTAACATCCTATTTCTTACAGTGTTACTCTCAGCTCCCTTTCCACTACATTACCTACACAGCTCAAACCTTGTAGGCTTCAGTTTACAATACCAAAAATCTGCCAGCAAAATGGACCTTGGCTTGAGACAAATGTAGTGCTAATTACCCATTATAGCCCAAAAATATAATTCAAAATAACATTTCCAAATGGAACTGGGAAGATAATATGCAGTAATTAATAATAATACAGGTGCCATTTTTGAGACTGCAAATCTATGGGTAAACAAATTAATGCAAAGGCCAAAACTTAATGAGTTTGGTGAGTGTGAGAACCAGAAAATCAATGTGGCTATAACTTGATAGGTGAGGATTGAAAAATTTAAGAAAAAGGGAAAACTCAAGTATATGAGGCCATGTTAGGGAGAACGGATTCTATCCCAAGGTCAATGGAAAACCATACACAGGATCTGTAAATTTTATGGAGTAAAATTTAAGAAGTAAAATGCTATGAGTTATACTTTTAAGAGATCATTTTGACTGCTGTGTAGAGAATGAGTTTCAGAGGACCAAAATAGTGGCAAGGAGCCCCATTAGGAAAGAATCAGCTGCAGTGGTCTCAAGGAGATGATGTTGGTTTGGATAAGGGTGAAGGTGGCCATTGATAGTAGATAGGTGCCAGATATACCATTGAGCACTTAGAGTACGTAGTGATGGATTTAATTAAGTGGTAAGAAAAAGAGAAATCAAGGATGGCTCCTGCATTCTGCCATGTCATTCCCATTGCCTTTGTGTAGTCTGATATTCTGAGGGCTAGCAGAGAAAGAGAAACTAGGAACAGAGACTGAAATGTTGTCTTACTTCAACAAGCAATAAACGGAGAAAGTCCAAAGTGGTATAAAGAGATGCAGAAGAATTTAGGGACACAAAAGACAAGAGGATAGTGCATTTCAAGGAGGGGGTTGATGGCATTAAATACTGCTGAGATATCATGGAAGACAAGCACACATAATGGCCATTGGATTTGGCCAGGAAGAAGTTAGGAGTGCACTTGACCCAGCAGCTAGAGCTGAACAGTGAGTATGGAATCCATGTGAACAAAGAAGAGAGGATACAGATAAAGAAAGAGAACAGTGGTCTAGCAATTCCTTTGTGAAAATTTGTTGAAAACAAAAACAGAAATGAGACAGCAGATAAAGGGGCATATTGAATCACTGAAGGGTTTTTTCAAAATTAGGCTATCTTGGTGGAATGGGTCATTGGGGAGAAAAAAAGGACATATTTTAAACAAAAATAAACACACACGCACACAAAAAATAGGCCATCCTGGTATTTATTTTTGCATTAATGGTAATGACATATAGAGAAGATGTGGAAGATGCGGGAGAGAGAGGAAATCAGTGGGAGCCAAGTACTTGAGCGTGGAAGAACTGAGACTGGCTACCAGTGGAGGGGGTGGCCCTCTTGGTCCAGGTCCCCACAGGAGAGAGAGCACAGAGGTGTGAATGCAGATGCTAAGAGACTGAGATTGAGCAGAGGAGAGACTGGGACTACTAAATGGAACTTTTATTTTCCCATTGAACTGTTAGGTAAGGTCTCAAGTTGAGAGTAGAGGTAAAACAGCAAAGGAAAGTGGTGAGGAATCATTTTAGGAAGAAGAAAATCAAATTCCTGTAACAGGACAGTGTGTTTATCTGAGATGAAGCATTTGGACAGTTGTGATCCTTCATGGAAGTCTGATTCGCCAGCACTCTTGTTTGTTTGTCTGCAGGTACATTTGGTCCCCCGGGGACTGGGTGAAGGAGGTATTATCTTCACTTTACAGGTGAGGGGTACAAGGTTCACAGATGCTGACCAACTTCTCAGCCCACCCAGTTCCTATGTGATGAAGCCAAGATTAAATGCAGGTATATTAACTCCAAACTCTTTCAATAAAAACAATAGTAATAACTGTCTTCCACCAAAGTACTTAGAAAAGTATAGGGATGGAGAAGGAAAGGGTTTTAAGGAAAATCCGTAGGTCATAACAAATAAGCTTCAGCAGGAATGAGAGAAGCTAGAAAAGCAACCCACTGATACTTTTGGAAGGCAACTTTTCCATTATGTATTGATGACTCTGAAATCTTTGTAGAAAGTTTAATTTTTATAGGCTTTCTTATCTTAATTGCTTAGTAGAAACTAGATAAAATGATAATCTACAAAATGGCCTGAAAAAAGACACATGATGCAATAAGCTTGGCAATGTTTACTCAAAACAAAGTCTTATGTATCAAACAATTAATAAAACCAGCAATGATCATGGTCTTGGGTAACAAAATACTTGAGTCTAGCAGCAAAACAATGTCAAACAAAACAAATGTCCTATTAGAAATGTTTTTAAAAGCTCATCACCTTATAAATCAACCTGAGCACACCAAATATAACAATTAATATGCAAATGGTCTAGATATGGTACTTGGAAAAAGAATGCAAGAAAATAACAGATTTTTTTTTACTTCAACAATGCAAAGGAAAGCAGAGAGTGGACTGTGTTGGTCAACTGATGCAAAACAAATATAATTGTTTTCTGGATAAGACTGCAGAGTAAGTAGATGGAGCAAAGGCAAAGAATGTATATTTGTGTGTGATTGCATGTTTATGTACACATATATTACATACAACTGTATATACTCATATATGCATATATATTTGATATACATGATCTATAATTAAGAAGACTCACAAAAGATTTATTAAGGTCAACTTTGTAGGCACAGATTAATTTAAACAGGTCTAAATGACCACTAATATGGGACAGTGTAATTCATATCAGACTAATGTATGATGTGAGTTTTCTACTAATAACCTAGTAACTTGGGGATAAACACTCTACTTTTAACTTATAATATGAAATAGTGCTTTTCTTAGGAGTAGAAATGTAATACACAAGGAATTCAAGTAAGTTTTTAAAAATGCAAACAATAAACAGTTGAGACAAACCAAGGAAAATAATAGATGTATAAATGAATAAACTTCTAAATGTCCTAAGTCAACCATCTTGATGGTTCCAGGATGCTTGCTACATAAATAATCTTAGACATAATGTGTCTACACCATTTAAACATATACAAATAATAGTAATAATAATAATAGAAATAGACAGCTACCTCTTATCACATCCTTACTCTGTGACAGGTGCTATCAAGCTTTTTATAATACCCTAAGTGATGTAATAGAAACAACTGTATTGTCCCTACTTAACATGTGAGAAACAGAGACCCAGAGAATTTGAGCTGAAATTGTTTCTGGAGCCAGAGCTATCAAAAAGATGAGAGCACAAGGCCTTGTGCTCCCCCAAGGCGTTGATTATCTGCACCATCCCTCTCTGATACCCCTGAGTCTATAATGACAAAGGGCAGATGGCAAGAAAACAGATGAGGTCATCCCTGGTCATCCCCTACATTGCCCCAGAGTCCTAGGCTTGGGCTACTGCCTTGTCTCTGCCAGTCCCATCATCTCTGACACAAGCCACCCTGCTCTTCACCCTCCTTTATCAGGGTTCACAGTTGGCTAGGAGAGGAGTGAATGCCTCCCAAACAAAGTCCCAGCCAACTATAAACCTCCATCTCCCCTGACCTGCACTCCAGGCACATAGCTCACTTACGGAGGATCTTACCCCCCCATGTGCTCCTACCCGGCTTCCTAGCGTCCTGTAGGCTCCATTTTACTCTAGGTCATATCTGTGTGTGCATGTGTGTGTGTGTGCATGTTATATGTGTACTTGTGTCCTCACATGTTATGTGCATATATGTGCATGTGTGTTTGTATGCATATGTGTGTGTGTGCCCTGGGGGCATGAAAAACAGTGTTGCTTAGTTGGAAAGACCGTTTATAATTAGAAGGGCCCAGGTAACAATCTTAACTCTATTATTCACTACTGACTTCTTACACTGTTTCTGGATCCTTTACTCCAGTAGTTCTCAACCAGGGGAAATTTTTGCTGAAAGGGGCATTTGGCAATGTCAAGATACCACTTTGTCACAATGGGTAGGGGTACTACTTATATTCAGTAGGTAGTAGGTAACATTTCACATTACATGAAAAACAACAGCGAAGTATCCTCCAAGAAGTCAACAGTCCCAAGGCTGGAAACCCTGCTTTGCTCTCTTTGACCTTGAAAAATAAAGGCATTTTGCAAGGGTCTTTACCTTTATTCCACTCCTGGGTAGCTACCCCTTCTAGCCACAGACATTTAGCTGTGTCCTACCAGGTTAAGTTTCATGAAGCACAGCTGTAGTCAGATCATTTTCATTTCAAAAAGTTGGTGTGAAATCTAAACACTTCAGCCGGATATTCAAGATCTCCCTGGTTTTAGTGTCCTGGGCACGCTCCACCAGACTGATGCTTTAGATGGGAAAATCCAAGAATGCTCTCATTTTTCACATGGTAGGTAGGCAGTGGTAAATTATTGTTGGACAAAGGAATAAAGAAATAAATTGTTGTAAAATAAATTTTAAAGTCAAACATGCTTGCGAAGTCTGCTCATGTCATGGAAACCAGACCCACCCTTGGAGAACATCCATTGCACAATTGCACATTTTCTAAACTGTTAAGTTTTTTAAATTTACAGATGAGCCTGGCATATATAATTCTTACAGGTTCCAGTAAGAAACCTCTACTGTGAGAGAGACAAATGTCAATCTGCTCAGCTTCACTTGAGTGATGACACTAATTCAGGGACAGATGGAGTAAGGTCTATCTTCATAGCTGCAGTGGGAGTATGGTCAAGACCTGAGAGGAGAGCACTCCCCACTCCCTCCCCAGCCTGTAAGTCCCTATCCCAAGCTTTCAGTGCCTCTGAAAATCCAAATAAAATTCCTAATGGTAATAAAATTCATCATAACAGGACATTTCAACCAAGCAAGCTCAAATCTCCGGGAAAATGCTGAGTGGGTTAGATCTTGTTGGACGCTTGGCCCCTTCCTAGCGTACTCCATGTGCCTTAGGCAGGCAGGAACACCTTCCTCCTGTCCTCTACTGTCCAAACTTCAGCAGGGTCCTCTCTTCATCATTCAGGCTCCAAAATAACCCTACCCATGTCATCACACTGCTGAAGTTTACAACTGCACTCAGCCACACTCTCTGCTAAGCTGGGAGAAGAGCAGAGGATGGGGCACATTTCCTCTAGTATCTGAAAGATGATAGTTTCAAAATCCCGTCCCTAATATGTTCTTTCAAGAAAATGCAACAGCCCTTCCAGGCGTGGCTCAGTGGTTGAGCATTGACCTAGGATCCAGGCGATCAGGGTTGGATTCCCGGTCAGGGCACATGCCCAGTTGTGGGCTTGATCAATGACTCTCTCATCATTGATGTTTCTATCTCTCTCGCTCCCTCTCCTTTCCTCTCTCTGAAATCAATAAAGATTTTTTTTTTTTTAAAAAGAAAATGTGACAAAAGTTTGCTTTCATTTTAACTGCAGTAAGGAAATTTAGGTGGCCCTAAAAAAGATATTTTGGAAAGGGGGTTGCCGCTCATCATTCCATCAAACCTGGTGCTAGAATCTGCCTCACTAATTTCATGAACTTTAAAATAATGCCCTTAATCAATGTAATGGACCCCCACACCCATGCTTTCTTCCCATTCTCGACAAAGCAAGCATCTTAAAATTCATATCTCTCTGTGTTATCTCACTATTTAAAACCCCTCATCAACTCATTATTACCTATGTGACAGACCCTCAAGTTCTTCAACAGACAGCAGAAGATTCTTCCCAATGTTGGCCCTGCTTCAGTGCTCCCTTAATCTGTTCTGATGTCTAGTTTCTACATACCAACTGAATTTTCACCTCTAGGACTCTGCAGAAGTTGTGGATTCTGGCTGCCCTGCGTCCCACCCAGCCCTTTCGAACCAGCAGCTCTCTCTTGTCTTCAAGTTTCAGCCCAAACATCCTCCTCCTGTGCCAGAACCTACAGTCACCTCTCATGTCCTTCTCCTGGGCTCTTCCCTTCCTCATCCAAGCTCCTGTCCTAAGTAAGCTGCAAGTACTTTGCATCTGTGGATCTTATAATGTCTCTCCTTGTCTGCCTAGCACAAGGGTTTGTTGCATGAAAAAATATTTGTTGATTAAATGAATGTATCAACCAACACATTAATCAGTAAACAACGTTTTTTTAAATGAGTGAACTAGCTCAAACTAGGATTAGATCCAATTTTTAAAATCAGAAATTTAAGGAGAGAAAAAAAGCAGATAGACTGTCGTACAGCATAAAAAAATAAAACCAAAGTAAGATAAAGCTATATGTGATTTAAGTTCCTTGTTTGTATATAAATGAAACACGGTTGTATGTGGTATTTGGCCTAGTAGTTAATGCCCAACTTTTTGTGAAATACCTGGGCTCCAATTCCAATTCTGAATTTGTATAATTGCTTAAGACAATGAAGTATCTACTTTACATATTTTAAAGAATCTTAGACCTGCTGCTGCGGGTGAATTTGTGGTGCAGGATATGTGGGAGGTGAGAGGAGGAACAGGTTTGAGGAAGCAGAGACAGAAAAGCCAATTCCAGAGAAAAACACTGCTATAGAATGAGCATGCCATGAGTCTAGGCAGCTGGAACTGTTGGATGTTTGTAAAATCATTAAATTCTAATTAATATTGGATTAAGCCTGCCACAGTGAGACATACCCTAAAGTGTTTCTTCTCAGATCAGAAATGCCTATTCCCCTCCTGCTGATCTCACAGATGCTTGTCAGCTACATCTTGTTTGTGTTTGAGATGTGAAATTGCATAGCTTCCAAGTCATAGACCACAAGTGTTAAAAACTCATTACCTGAGTGCTGTCTCAGAAATAAATAAAGTGGCTCGTTTCCATGGGTCTGGTGTTCAGGGGTGGGCTCATGACCCTCCACCCTCTTTGGGAAAATAAATGCTTTAATGAGGAGTTGTGCTGAAGCTGGACACAGGCTGCCTGTTTTCCTATTTATGAATATCCCAGGAAACATCTTTAAGCCAGTAATTGTTTGGCAAGTTAAAGTTTACCAAACATTTTAAAATAAATTATATTACTTGGAAGTTATACACTTTAGTAATCTTAGATGAAAACCCTGAGGTTCAGGAAACTAGATGCAGAACCCTGGTCCAAGCTTGGGTACAAGTCCAAGATGTGGGTTCTTTTTGTTTCAACACAAGCCAACCTCAGGGAGAGCCAGGAAGAGGAGACACACCTCTTCCACTGTCCTGGTCCCCATTTGCCAAAAGCAACCAGGAGTTTAATTACGTGTCCTTGACTTTCTGTATCATTCATTCCCTGTCCACACAGAAGTCACCTTTTATTACTGCTGCCATGCCTTCCCAGCTTATCCCGGCCCTTTCCTCTTGTACCCACCAGCCGCTCTCTGCGGCCCCCTTCCTCACCCTACCCCACTTCCAGCCACCCTGTAAGTCCAGTTTTCTCCAGCCGCTTCCAGGCCTTTTCACTGGACCTGTGGGGCCCCGGGCCTGCTGGGAAGGAGCAGCTTGTTATTCTCAGGCTTTGCCGTACACCATGCACCCTGTTCCCAGTCCCTACCCTTCTAGAAGGGTTTGGGAGCCTCCTGCTACCATGGCACACAGGAATTATTCCTAACCACACCTCCTTTGTTTTTCAGTCTTCCTCCAGCTTTAGGCCCTACAGTCCTTGAGACTCCAGACTGTTTGCTGTGCTCTGTTGAACACACCATACTTGGGAAAATGTCTCGCACAAAGTAAACATGCAATAATATTTGTTGAATGAACAGATAAATGAATGAACCTGACTAGTAAATTCTATTATTGATGGAGTATCCTCACTGCTGATTTTGCATACTTATTTCCAGTATTACAGGAAAATATCACCAATCATGTATGAGTAGTTCATAAAATTGAACTATCTGGTATTTTGGGGTTTTATTTTAATTTCCTGTCACCTGCCTCACTGGCATTTCAAGGCTTTTCCATTTCAGACCCATCCACACTTCTACTGTACTCAGTCTCAGGAAAGGACTGAATTATCTGCTTTACCAGTGCTGAGGGCACCCCTTTGAGCTTTCTTCTCTCCATCTTAATCTCTCCTGGAATCTTGAACCTTGTGCACTCTCAGGAAGTACAAACTGTCTTGGTAAAGTGGTTTTCTTTCTACACTTCATCATCATCCTGTACCCTTCACCTAGGCCACTGCTGGGTCAGCATCCCTCCTCTTGACCATGCATGGGCCTTTAATTTCCCTATCTAGTCCTACATGCCCGTGTTTTAGCCACAGAGGCACTTCTGTTTCACCCTGTGTCTAATCATTCTGCTCCCTAGCATCCCCACCTCTCGGACAGCTTCCCCATTGTTGCGCCTCTTCTTCACTTGTGTCCTCATGTTCCCCTTCCCGTCAGTCACAGATGTGCTTCTCTGGCCATACTTTTTCCTTAGTTTCACTTCTCCTAGCTCTATTCCCTCACAGCTTCCTCACTTTGAGAGGTCTAACATCCACTGAGAAAGGCATCCCCTTTCCCCCAAGCCTCTCATTTCCCTCCTTCTCCACCTCACTAAGATATTGCTCAGTCAGGGTTTCTCCTCTGTACTTCCCTTAAATTCCAAACTTCCCAGCTACCTCTAAGAGTACATTATAATACTCTACACCTTGAAATTTCCCCTTCTCCCTCAAGGGCATTTTCATCTCATATTGTTCCTATCCAGAACTCCACAGAACATCTTCCCAAAATGCTTTAAAAAGGAGATCTGCAAGACTCAGACACCAGGGCTTCCTACAAACCCTAGAGGGGCTTACTTTCCTCAGTCAGTCCAACCCATCTTAAACTCCATTGCCAGTTCAGTCTTCCTCAAGTGCATCCCTTGTTGGGTTATTATCTGTTTAGAAACTGTGGTCACAGAGGAGATTCCAAGACTGTGGAGGACTGAGTGGAAGCTGCACTGACCCTCTCCCAGGATGAAACTGGAGTTACAACTAAAATTTGGAAAAATCATCCTGAAAACCAACTGAAGATGAGCTGAGAGCACCCTCATGACCAAAGACCTAACACAGAGACAGTACAGAGACTGGTAGGAAGTGCAGAGGCTTGAGAGGGCTGGCTGGGCCCCATAGGTAGCAGCTGAAGGTTCAGAGGGATATCTCAGCAGTGGGGGGTTCCCACTGAGGGCTCTGGGGCCTAATCTCCAGGCTGGGCTTCCCAACCCAGAGCACCAGAACTGAGAAAGGTGCCCACAGAACATCCCGCTGTGAAAAGCAGACAGGTGGCTGTGTGCCAGTGAGAGGTAGCTGGAAATGCAGGTACTCTCTTAAAGGCTCAGCACACAAAATTTTGTGTACAACCAGTCACCTTGGGCTCTGGTGAAGGGAAGGCAGAGTGCACTAGGGTTGTGTGAGGAGAATCCAGGTTTGGGGGCTCTAGGAATAGAGCTTGGATTCCTGGGCTAAGCCAGTCACCCAGACTGCAAGGGACATCTTTCTCAGGCAGATATTTACCATTTAGGCAGCTTTTTATTATTTTTTTTAATTTATTTTTTTTTAATCCTCACCTGAGGACATTTTTTCCATTGCTTTTTCAGAGAGAGTAGAAGGGAGAGAGAGAAACATCAATGTGAAAAAGACACATAGAGCAGTTGCCTCCTGTTTGCGTCCTGACCAGGCCAAGCCAGCATCCAAGGTACATGCCCTTGGCCAGAGTCAAACCCAGGACCCATTGGTCATTGGGCCGACACTCTAACCATTGAGCCAAACCAGCTAGGGCCATACACCTTTTGCCTGAGGGGGAAACAATTGCCAGACCCTGTTGGAAAACCTCTCACCCTTGCTGTGGCCTACAGCTTGAGTCTACAGCTTGACGATTGAGAATAACAATAATCTTGCAGGCAGAGGTGGATCTCTGGATGTTTTGAGTCTTTGCCTGATCTGCTTCTGGACCCCAGGCTAGGAAAAGCAGACCTTGGAGCACATCTCGGTCCTTTCCAAACACACCCAGCCCCAGCAGAGGGAGCCACAAGATGTGTTATGGATAGCTCCAAACAGGGACTTAAGGCTAGTTACAAACAGCATCTGACACTGACCTGCACCAGAGACCATCCAGAAAGACTGGGAGTCCTAGCAGATCTACCTAATACATAGAAACAAACCCAAACAGGCAGCCAAAATAGATTAAAAAAAAACAAGCCCCAAATGAAAAAATAAAAGAATTCTCCAGAAGAAGAGCTAAATAAAATGGAGATAAGCAATTTATAAGATATAGAGCTCACAATAATGATTGTACAGCTGCTAAACAGCATGAGAAAAGATATGGAAACTATGAGGGAATTTAAGAATGACATAGCAGAAATAAAGAATACATTGGAAGGGGTAAACAGCAGACTACAGGAAGCTGAGGATCTGATCAGTGAATGAGAAGACAGGGTAAAAAAATCACTCAGTCAGAGATCCAAAAAGAAAAAAAAATTAAAAAACAGGAGTACAGTTTAAGGGAGCTGTGGGATAACATGAAACATAACAATATTCACATCATAGGAGGTAAAAAGAAGAAGAAAGTATGCAAGGGATAGAGAATCTGTCTGAAGGAATAATGGCAGAAAGTTTCCCTAACCTAGTGAAGGAAAAAGTCACACAAGTTCAGGAGGCAAGAGAGTCCCAAGCAAGAAGAACCCAAAGAGGCCCATGCCCAAACACATCATAATTAAATTGCCAAAAATTCAAGACAAAGAGAGACTCTTAAAGGCAACAAGAGAAAAGTAATTTGTTACCTACAAAAGAGCTTCCGTAAGGCTGTCAGCTGACTTCTCATCAGAAACTCTACAGGCCAGAAGAGAATGGCATGAAGTATTCAAGGTAATGAAAAACAAAGATCTGAGAAACCAAGACCACTCTATCCAGCAAGGCTATCATTCAAAATAGATGGTGAAATAAAGAGCTTCCCAGATAAAAAAAAAAAAAAAAAAAAAAAGCTAAAGGAGCTTATCACTACCAAACCAGCATTGCAAGAAATTTTAAAGGTACTGCTGTAATAAGAAGAAATAGAGAATGAGAGAGAAACATAGATATAAAGAATTAAAATGGCAATAGATAAGTATCTATCAGTAATAACCTTAAATGTAAATGGATTAAATGCTCCAATAAAAAGCCATAAGGTAGCTGAGAGGATAAGAAAACATGACCCAAATATATGCTGTCTACAAGAGACCCACCTCAGAACAAAAGACTCACACAGGATGAGAGTGAAGGGATGGAAAAAAATTTTCCATGCAAATGGAAACGCAAAAAAAAGCTGGAGTAGCAATACCCATATCTAACAAAATAAATTGTAAAATAAAGACCATAGCGAGAGACAAGAAATGTCATTACATAATACTAAAGGGATCTATCCAACAAGAGGATATAACTGTGGTAAACTTATATGCAACCAATATAGGAGCACCTAAATATATAAAAAAAAAAAACTTCTGGAGGACTTTAAGGAGGAAAGTAAAAGCAATACAGTCAAGGTGGGGACTTTAACACCCCATTGACATCACTGGATAGATTTTCCAGACAAAAAATCAACAAGCAAACAGTGATGACACTAGACCATATGGATATATGGAACTTCCATTTCACCCAGTGATCCCACTTCTAGGAATATATCCTAAGAAACCCAAAAAACCAATCAGAAAGAATATATGCACCCTTATGTTCATAGTAGTGCAATTTACAATAGCTAAGTTCTGGAAACAGCCCAAATGCCTATCAGTGGATAAAAAAAAAGATGTACATTTACACCATGGAATACTATGCAGCTGTAAAAAAGATGTCTTATCCTTTGGGACAGCATGGAGGGACCTGGAGAGTATTATGCTAAGTGAAATAAGCCAGTCAAAGACAGACAAATATCACATGGTCTCACTCATATGTAGAATCTAAAGAACAAAATAAACTGATGAACAAAATAGATCCAGAGACGTAGAAGCATGGAACAGACTGAAGAATCTCAGAGGGAAGACGGGGGTGGGTGGGTGCGTAGGAAGAGATTAACCAAAGAACTTATATGCATGTATGCATTAACCATGGACACAGACAATAGTGTGGTGAAGGTCTGGGGTTGATGGGGGGCAAGTGCAGCATAGGACCTTCAATGGGGGAAAAACATGACATTTATATTATTTTCAACACTAAAGTTAAGCTAAGAAAAAAATCTATGATCCCTGTGGCTTTTGGTCAAGATGGTGGAGTTGATAAATACTTCCATGGCTACATAAAAATTACAACTAAATTATAAAACAGTTAACCTGGATAACCATCTGAAGACTAGCTGAACAGAGGTCCTATAAGTAAAGATATAAAGGAGAAACCATGTGGAGAGTGGTAGGAGGGGCAGAGATGCAGAATGGGCTGGTCCAATATCCACCTGTGGCAGTTGAGAGTCAGAAGAAATGCCTCAACTCCCGAGGTCAACTCTGAGCAATAAAGGGCCCTAGCCCCACACTGGGCTCCTGTGTCTGAAGGACCAGTGTCAGGAAGAGGGGAGCATACAATATATGATGTGAAAGTTAGTGAGGATTCCATCCCTCTGGGTGACACTGCTATCTGCTGGAATACCTAGGTGTCTTTTCAAAGGGCCCATGAACAGACTCATTCACTCACAGGCACTCACCTGAGCTCCAGGAAAGGACAGCAGCCAGAGGGGCACTAGAGATATGGAGGGAAAAGATGACTTCTGTGGCTTTGGGGCAAGGGCTGCAGGGATGACCACCATTGTCCCTATATTGGGACCTCCTCCCATGATGCCTATTGGCACAGGGGGTCACCAAAACTGAATCTGAATTAATCTGATATCAAAATATACTACAAGGCTTTAGTAATCTAAACAGCATGCTATTAGCATAAATACAGACATGTAGATCAATGGAACAGAATACAGAGCCCAGAAATAAACCCATGCTCATATAAACAATTAATATATAACAAAGGAGGCAAGAACATTCAATGGAGTAAAGATGTACTCAAGAAATTGTGTTGAGAAAATTAGACAGATACATGCAAAAATGAAACCAGATCACCTTTTTACACCATTTACAATAATAAACTAAAAATGGATTAAAGACTTAAATGTAAGTCTCAAAACTATAAAACTCCTAGAAGAAAGCATAGGTAGTAAACTAACATTTATCTGAACAAAATTTTTTTTTCTGATATATCTCTTTGGGCAAGGGAAATGGGGGAAAAATAAACAAGGGGACTACTTGAAACTAAAAGGTTTTATATGGCAAAGTAAGCCATCGGAAAAACAAAAAGACAACATACGAAATCAGAGAACATATTCACCCATGATATATCCAATAAGGGATTCATATCCAAAATTTATGAAGAACTCATAAAACTTAATACCCAAAATACAAACAATCCACTTAAAAATGGGCAGAGGACCGTGAATAGACATTTCTCCAAACAGGACATACAGATGTCCAAGAGACATATGAAAAGATGCTCAAAGTCACTAATCATCAGAGAAATGCATATTAAAAACATAATTAAATATCACTTCACAAATGTCAGACAGGCTATCATCAATAAATCAACAAACAACAAGTGTTGGTGAGGGTGTGGAGAAATGGGAACCCTTGCACACTGTTGGTGGGAATTCAAATTGGTGCAGGCACTATGGAAAACAGTATGGAGGTTCCTCAGAAATTTAAAAAATAGAACTACACTATTACCTAGCAATTTCACTTCTGGGTATGTATCCGAAGAAATCCAAAACAGTAACTCAAAAAGTTATATGCGTCCCTGTGTTCATTGCAGCATTATTTACAATAGTCAATATATGAAATCAATGTAAATGTCCATCAGTAGACAACTGAATATTCCTCAGCCATAAAAAGAATAAAATCTTACCATTTGTGACAACATGGATGGACCTAGGGAGTATTATGCTAAGTGAAATAAGTCAGAGAAAGATAAACACCACATGATTTTACCTATATGTGGAATCTAAAAAAAAAGTAATAAAAACCAAAATAGACCCAGATAATAAACTAATGATTGCCAGACGGAAGGGTGTTGGGTGGGGAGGGGGTCTGAGTGAAAGAAGGTGAAGGGATTAACAAGTACAAATTTTCAGTTACAAAATAGTTATCGGTATTTAAAGTACAACATAGGAAATATAATCAATAATATTGTAATAACTATGTACGGTGTCAAGTGGGTCACTTCATAAGTTATAAAAATGTCTAACCACAATGCTGTACATCTGAAATAATATAATATTGAATGTTAACTGTATTTGAAAAAATAAACTGTGTTGCTGGAGAGATTGTGGAGAACAAGAAACCTTCATTCGTTGCTAGTGGGAATGTAAACTGGTCCAGATAGTATGGAAAACTAAGAATAGAGCTACCATATGACTCAGCAACCTCTCTTCTGGGTATCTACCTGAACATTTTGAAAACATTTATTCTCAAAAATATATGCACCCGTGTTCATTACAGCATTATTCACTGTGACCAAGACGTGGAGACAACCAAAGGGGCCTTTCGTTAGCAGTGAAGACGCATTCTTTTGCAGTGTCGAGAGAAAAGAATTTCAAACAGCACATGCTTGGAAAAGTTTAAATGTGATGGAAAGATTTTAGTTGGCGTTAAGGGAATTAATACACCCTTGGGGCATAGAGGGCTGTCAGTCTCTAGAAGCAACTGCCACGAGGCCCCTGCAAATCCTCCATGTATTTTCTTGGTTCACTGTAAGTACAAAACACCATTCAAACCATCCAACCCTATTTCCTGATTCTTCCCAGGTTTGAGATGGGCCCTCCTCCCAACCAATCCCTTTCCTGGACCTTCTGCGGTCCAACGCCTTCTCTCCAATCTGGTAACCATTCCATTCTTTCCGGGCTAGGCTCTGCCCCTCTGTGTGGTCACCCTGCACATGTCCAGAAGATCTGCCAAGTCATCTGGCTTCTAGTGCGCATTTGCCTCGCAGAGGAATTCCCCCTCCTCCTCCCTCTGGAAACTTGGGCAGGCGGCACCCCTAGGGAAATTTTCCTGTGCACCCTGAGGATTAAGTCTCCTCAGAGGCAGTCCCCCGGAGTGTGTGAATGAGTCTGTTTCTGCTGTCCCTTCCCAGCAGACTCAGTAGAATTCTGTCCTGATGCCTGCTTCAGCTCCCAGTTTATTAAGCTTATTAAATTCCCTTTTGCTTCCTTCCTTAGATTAATGACTAGCCCCCTACACTAACACTTTAATAGAGGACTGGATAGAGAAGATGTGGTACATATACACAATGGGAGCTGCTCAGCCATAGTAAAAGATGAAATACTGCCATTTGTGATAACAAGGATGGACCTTGAGAATGCGCTAAGTGAAATAAGTAAGGCAGAAAAAGTCAAGAACCATATGATTTCCCTCATATGTGGGATATAAAACTGAAAGAGCAAATGAACAAAAAGACAAACAAGCACACAGACCACAGTGTGGTGGTTGCCAGAGGGAAGGGGGTGGGGTTAATGAAGGGTAAGGGGGTCAAATAGAGTGAAGGGAGATTTGACTTAGGGTGGAGGGCATACAATACAATAGACAGGCCCTGTGTCATAGAAATGTACACTTGAAACCCAGATAATCTTATTAACCAATGTCACCCCAATACACTGAATTCAAAAAATAAAACACCCCCATAAATTTAATTAAAAAACATAAAATAAAAAACATTTCCTAACTTAAATCTCATAATTCCCCAAACTACCCTCCTGATCAGGAAATGATGTTTTAGTTTTATGTGATAAATCGACCTCATTTATATGTACTTATTTTTGTAAAGTATAGTCAACATGGATTTTCAACTTTATGTCAAAGGTCTCTCCTAATATACTCAATACAAATTCCTAGGGAGGCTGACGCTGAAACCTGCTGGGCGAGGGTGTCCAGTGCCTTGCAGATGTGGGATATACTTAGGCATGCAGGAGCCCTCTCACAGTGGCAATGCCCACCTGTGTTAGCTCACCTTTTTCATCTCTAAGCGGTACAAGTGTCCCTCAGTTGGAGATGCCATCTTGCTGCCACTACTTACAGCAGGCCACCCCTCCTGAGGAGAAGGGAATTTGGAGAACAAAGTTCAACACCTGGATTCAGGAAAAAAAGAAAAAAAAGCTAATTATTGTCAGCATCTCTTCTCTACCTTGCCTTTCCTTTATTAATGCTGGAGATCTGTCATTATTGTTTGCTAATCTCTGGCTTCGTTGTAAAGACAGATATCAAGGTCTAATTCCACATCAACTTGATCTACTCAAAATGTCAAGTATGGTGACATTTTAAACTACTTATTAAATTGCAAAAAGAAAAAAGTATTTTTGTGCAGTATATTGACAGTTTGAAAAAGTGCTGCTTTTAAATAAGAGAAGTACCGTATGGTTTCACTCATATGCGGAATCTAATGAGCAAAATAAACTAACAAGCAAAACAGAGACAGACTCATAGATAGAGGGCAGGCTACAGCTGTGGGAGTGGGTGGGGTGGGGGCTGGGGGGTGGAGGGATTGAGAAGAAAAAAAGAAAATTGTTATAAGTATTTCCGAGCTACACTCCAAGGAGCTTGTGTGATTGCTTGGCTAGCATATGAAAAACTGTGATGGAATAGAAAAATAAAGACAAATATAAAACCAAAGGAAGAAAAAGAAAATGGGGGTGTAGTGACGAGAATCTACCGAAGGGGTCACTTGAAGGTGATGCTGATTCTCACCACTGACCACCCTCAGCACCCTGACCACTGCCTGCAGGGCACGGCATCAGCACTGCTGAGAAGTGCAAAGGCTCAAGTTTCCTGCCACAGGAATGTCATAATCAGGTAGCACAATCAGATACCAGCAAGAGAGTCTAAAATAAGAAAGAAAGATGTAAATAATGATGGGAAATATGTCAGAAAAGCAGACTGAAAAATAAGTACAGTGCAGGAAATAAGAGTTCCAAAGACTCTTCGCTCTAATAACTAGAAGATAAAACCTGAGTTAAAAAAACACATATAGCCTTGCCCAGCTGGTGTGGCTCAGTTGGTTCAATGTCACCTCATGCACCAGGAGGTTGTCAGTTTGATTCCTGGTCAGGGTACATGCCCGGGTTGCGGGCTCTGCCGCAGTGGAGGCATGGAGGAGGCAGCCGATCAATCTTTCTCTCTCGTTGATGTTTCAATCTCTCTCTCCCTCTCCCTTCCTCTCTCTGAAACAAAATATATATATAAACATAGCCTAGCCCTAGCCAGTGTGGTTCAGTGGTTAGAGTGTTGGCCTGCAAAGGATCCTGGCTTCAATTCCCACTCAAGGGCACCTACCTGAGTTGCAGGTTCCATGCCTGGCCCTGGTCAGGGTGTGTGCAGGAGGCAACCAATCAGTGTGTCTCTCTCACATGGATGATTCACTCTCTCTCTCCCTTTTTCTCTCTCCTCCCTCTCTCCTTCCTTTTCACTCTAAAGACCAATGGAAAAAATATCCTCAAGTGAAGATTAATAAAAAGCAAAAATAAAAAATATTTAAAAAAACACATATGGCCTATGGTTGAGTGGAGGAAGGCTGGTAAGAAAGTAGTGTTCCAAGTGGGTAGAAAATTATTAACCTAACCAAAGGCCACCTTAAAGTTATTTTAAATAACTTCCTGGGCCTCAACAATTATGGATTCATTTTTACCATATTTGTTATTCACCCATCTTTAGGTGGCTTATTTACCTGGTTATCTGAGTCTTTTACTATCCTGGGTATATGAGCCTTAATCAATTTCCTAATTATCTCATCAGCTAGAGATGGCTCCAATATGCCAACACTGGGACTCTTAAGACGGCTTCAGAGCAGCCACTTGGAGCAAAAAGATATCTAAGACAAGAAGAAGACATTTGTCAAAGTTGTGGCTATTCTTGTTTGTAATATGTGAGCGATATTTTGTTCTTGAGCCAATTTCGCTCTCAGTATAGGAATTTTAATTTTTTCCCTTGTATTTGGACAACAATTCTGTTATTGCTGCTGAGTATGTGTTACTGACCCCACTGCAGACACTCAGGCCGAGGCGTTTCGAGCTTTGGACCTAGCAATGGGCCTGACTACGTATTGCTGTTACCCATCCTACATAGTTCAAACCACTTTCCTGCTAATCCTTGTCAGGTCCTATATAGATCAATTCTTTGTGTTGATTTATGTTGTTAAACCGCCACAACACTCTGTATCCAGCTAAAGGAACAAAGAGTGAATCAACGTCCTATCTAAAGCCAGTACGAAGGCAGAAGGGGCACCGGAACTGTCCGCATCTCTCAAGCCTTCGTGACCATGGGCTGGGTTCCGGAGGGCATGCTGATTTGCGTGCCTGACACAGATGGTCCATTTATTGCGGCAACAAAGCTGAGCATTAGATTATAATAATCACTCTTTGAAAATAATTATTTAACTTTAGTTCAAATTTATCAGTCACAGGGAGTAGTTGCTTCCAGATTTCCATCTAAAACTTTTGCTTTAAAGGAGTTTCTAACTATCATGGAATAGAATCTATATTTTTCTTCATTATATCACAACTTCATTATTGGATAAGGTTAACAAGACCTAGTAATTAATTACACTCTAACAAATTCAGTCCACACAACTTCCTTCTTCAGTGACCACTTCTTTATCAAGAAGAAGGGACCTGGCTGTCACAACAGGGCCAGTTATTATAACATTTGACTGATAAAGAATCAAGGCGAATTATCTAACAGGGACTTACTGGGACTCTGAAGGTTTGGCTGCATAATAAATGGCACAGGTGTCTTCTAAGTTTGAGTATTGACAGTTACAAGATGCTACTTTTTAAAAACTGCAAAAATGTTTCAAAATAAATTATAATGATTGACATATTCTTGGGTTTGCAAAGTATCTTAATTCTTAATATTTCTTTCCACCTCGTCAAGCTTATGTTCCCTCCTATTTTCAACCTCATTCAAATCATTTAAAAATGTTTTCCTACCACCAAAAAGTATTTAAAATCTCCCCAAGTGATACAAAATTATCTATACAGTATACGCATAGCTATGCAAAAATAGAAGAAACTGGTTGGGGAAAAAACTAAAGAAAATAAACCAAAGTGTTTAAGTGGGCTATGGGTAAGGTTTTATTATTTCCATTTTTTCAAATGGTCTACAAATTAAAAGATCTCACTTTGTGATAATAACAATAATAATATGATGATGATAATGATAATAAACCCAATAACATAGTAGAAAGAAAGTGAGCTCAGGAGTCAAATAATCTGATTTAAACTTTTGCCATGAGACTGTGGGAAAGTCTCACTTTTCTATAAAGCACTGTTGTTAGCTTTACAACAGAGTACTTATAGAATACCTTCCTCACAGAACTGCTGCGAGAATTAAATAAAATAGTCCTACAAAGTGCATCATATGACACGTTACTTTCCTATATAGTAAAATCTTTATCATAAATGGGAGAAGCCTCACTGAAAACTAAGATCAGATACCTTGCTGAACCAAAAATGCCACATCCTTGTCTCTGCATAAGCATGCAGTCAGAAGGCTGAGTGCAAACCTGGCAGTCTTCCACCTCGATTGCACCATCCCAGGTAACCAAAAATCACCATCACAAAGCTTGTGACTGTGAGACACAGGTGGCAGACAGGTGTGCATAGTTTTGGCTTCGAGTCATGAAGAGGGTTTCAACTCCCCCCCTCCCCCCCCGGCGTATCCAGGGTAGCCATTAAATTTTTGAATGACATGTTTAGTTTCTCAAACACATAGCAAAAATAAAATGCCTAAAGACTATTAAATGATATCTTTATAGTAGACAGATGCCATAAAAATACTTAACTGAAGAGTCCCAAATTCTCTTACTATCATACTGCTGTGACTTGGTTGGGCAACCATCTCCCCAACTCTGTAAAGGAAGGATGGGGAGCTTTATTGGCTGCTATACATGTGTAATGATGGTTCCTCTCAGGTAACCTGAGTAATTGGGCCAAAATTGTTCTTAATCTCTGGAGAGAAGTCAGTGACCATGACTGTAGAGATTTAAGGGAATATGTAAGCTCCATTATGAACCTCTGGGACACGTGACTTATGGTGAGTGAGGCAGTTTGTGTAAAAACTTGAAAAAAAATATATACATTGAACAGAAATTATTCACAAACATGTTCTGAGTCTCTACTACATGCCAAGATTGGAAGATAAAATAAACAGTAAATGCTGCCCAATGGTCAATCCCCAACAAGTCTTGGCTCTTTATATCCATAGTACACCTTGTTTTCTATCCTCACTGCCATATTTTTAGCCTAAACTTTCATTTCTCTCATTTGGATGGATAGCAATAACCTTCTGTTCATTTTCTGTTTTTGTTTTTGCAACCATTTCCCGTGTGTAATTGATTATCCCCTCTCCAAAACCCACACTCTCTGAAAACACCCAGGCTCCTCCTGACTTCCCCTCCCGCTTTTCCCTGTAGTTTCATCTCTTGTCATCCCTGGTCTTGCAATTCTAGTAAAACAGAACAATTCGAGTGAAACTCAAGGATTCAAGGGCCACATTATGCTCTGCTGGTCATGCTCCATCTGCTCAAGCTCTGGTCTCGTTGGTGTGCAGTTGGCCAACTCTTTGCTAAGATAATTCTTTCTCATTGTCTCAAAACTCACTGTATTAATCATGCCTTTTAATTTTCTGTATTTCTGGTGCTTTGACATCTAGGCCTTTGCTGGGCCTTTGCTGACCCTGGAAAGACAGGTCCTCTGAGGTTAGCCAATTCCTAGGCACAGTAAAAGCTCACCTGATAGCAAGCACACCTTACATATCCAGCCCCACTCCCAGACCACTTCTTTTATTAGACTCTTGGGGGCTCTCACCCTCCAGGCCACTATCCCACTGCCCTAGTCACCCTTGGATCAGGAAACAAGCAACTAGGGACAGCCCCTCTGCTCTAGAACCTGCTGAAATTTTGAAAACTAACTAAACCTAGTCTGCCTACTCTGCATCTCTGGTTCCTTCCATGAAAACTGCAATAAGGATCTTTGTCATGTTTTGCCCTCCCTCTGCCTCCTGACAGGCTCTGGCTTCTCTTTGTGTGGTCCTGTGAGGCATGGCATGCCTCCCCGTATTGGGAACTGTGAGTAACAAATCACCTTTTCAGTCACAATCCTTTCCTCACCTGTTGGCCTCACCCACCTAGACAAATGTACATTCAAAATTTCTCACCTACATAATCATCTCATGGGAAACTTGCCCAAACCCTTTCTCTCCCTCAGGCTGAATGATGCAGTGGATCTCATTTATGCTCCCACTGGCTTTCTCGGAGCTTTACCACGTTGCATTGAAACTGACTGACAGTACTGTAGCTGTCCCCACCAAGCTGCCTGGCCAGAACTACATCTTGTACATGTTCTTACTGCCAAAGCTTAAAATAACACCTAGCCTATGGTATGGCAAACTGTCCGGTCATGTTTATTAAATTGGCCTGAATTAGAACATGATACTGCCCCTAAAAACATCAGTTTGAATAAAGATTCAGTGCATGCCGGAGCCCGCCAGCAGAGTCAAACGGTCCTGAGGAAGGGGTGAGGATGAAGAAAAGACAGACACAAAAAAGATGGGATCGGGAGGACTGCAGCTCGTGACTGCTGCAGCCCCGAGTTTATTTTCTCAGCTCAATTTATACAGACACTGTTGATTTTGCTGAATAGCACCCCTCCCCGCATTCCTTCAAGGCCGTATGAATGCTCTTTCAGAGTAAACATTCTGCCACCTGCATGAGCTCAGACCTTGGTAACTATCTTTATCTCAGCTTCTAATGGGAATTTTTGGGGAGGATTGAGTCCTTGGCTTGGTATGTGGCTTGACTGTCCCTTAACCCTTCAGGCCAGGGCCAGCTTCCTAATAAGACTTTCTAGAATTTATGGCCGCAAGCTAAATTAGTATTGCCTTGGTGCCTCAAGGTCTGGGTCAGGGAGCAGGAGAGCACATCTGCAGCTCACCCAGGCAGCTCCTCTGTGCCTGGGGCCACAGCAGCTCACCCACATCTCCCAGGGAGCAGGGGAGCACATCTGCAGCTCACCCAGGCAGCTCCTCTGTGCCTGGGGCCACAGCAGCTCACCCACATCTCCCAGGGAGCAGGGGAGCACATCTGCAGCTCACCCAGGCAGCTCCTCCGTGCCTGGGGCCACAGCGGCTCCCCACAAGTGCAGCAACTAGATCATTCCAATGCATCATGGTAAACACAAAGATAGCGATAAACAGGGCACTGTGGGACTCAAAGGGTGCAAATAAGGCTCTTCACCTGACATGGGACATTTTAAGAGGCTTCATTTTTGTTTGCTTTTTGGCTTTAAAAGCCCGGGGTATTTCTACTTTCAACAAAATGTGTGCATCCTTCCACAGTAAATTTAAAAGCACTAACAGAATGAAAAATGAGAGCCTCAAAATCAGTTAACCTGGCATATTTTCAAAAGAGGAAAAAGTTATCGCATCAATTAAATTAGCTGCCTTGGATTCCATCTTCTTAATAAATGTTCACCTTTCCAGTCATGCCCTCTGCTGCTACCTTCGCAATGGCCACTGTTAGTCGCATGCCCCCCGGGGAAGGAAGGCCTGGCAGTCCTGAGCTAAAGTCCCAGCTTGGCCATCACTTTCACACCTAGGACAAGATTTCAACCAACTTCCCCAAACATTTGTCTCTCTCCACTGTACTCACACTATCTTCCGTTCAGCATTATGGTGAAGATCAGTTACTCATAGGATATGTCTTGCCCATAGTAAGAGCTCAGTAAATGCTAACAGTCACTAGTCTTGCACTGTCTTCCTCACTACTCTCCTCATTTCCAGCTGCAAATATAACCAAATCTTTACTCTCCATGAGCACTATTCTAACATATAATTCTGACCATGTTTTTCAATAAAATTCATTGGAGAAACATTGGTTAATAAGACTATATAGGTCTCAACTCTACAATTTTATGATACAGCATCTGTGTATTGCATTCTGGGTTTACCACTCAAAGTCAAATCTCCTTCATCACCATACATTTGACCCCCTTGACCTTTTGCTACATCTACCCATCTCTCCCTTCCCCTCTGGTAACCATCCTACTGTTGTCTGTGTCTATGTTTTGCTTATTTGTCTTGTTTGTTCATTTGTTGTTTTCCTGGCCATGTTTCAATCTTACCTTTAAATATTTTTCAAAAGTTTGTAAAAGGAAGTTTAAAATCTTTAATACGACATTGGAGACTCCCACTATCAGCCCTTTTCTGGTCTAGCCGAGCTCCTACTAGGAGCCGCTGGACGCGTGGGCTTTTCCCATGCTCCACCTTTGTGCCCTGGCTCAGGTGCTGCCTTCCCCTGGAGTTCCCTTACTGCCTCCTGCCCCTCGCCCCAGCGAGAATTGCCGACTGCTCCACCTTATGCTCTCCCTACCTGCGACATGGCACCCTTGATGCTCATGTGTATTGCTTTATGCGTCTGTTAGGCCTCTCTAGCAAGCTCTGCCTTCCAGAAATCACGGACCAGGCCTTTCTCACCTTCACATTGCCAGAGCCTGACATGGGGCCTGAAGTCCAGTAGTAGCTCAGGACATTCTTGTAGACATCGTGAATGAATCAGGTGAATAAAGGTGCAAGGACTAATGTTCCTGTCCTCTTTAATGTACTGGCTCCTTTTGGAAAGTTAGCAAAAGTGAATTATCACTTTGTACGGCCTTCGGGCCTGGGCCGACGTGAGGAGGATGGGCGATCCGGCCCTCGGAGGAGCTGGAGTGACTGCAGCCGCTTGCACTCGGCGGGCTTGGCCTTGCAGGCCTCCCTTCCCCAGCCCTTCCCTGCAGCACCCACCCCGTCTTGGTTGCACTGATCTTCCCACGCCGTGTAAGTGCAACACAAGCCAGCAAACAGAAACCTGGCCTTGCTCCTTCAGGCCCTATTCGCCTATGTGAGGGAGTGCTCGGCAGGCATTACAGGGCTAGAACCAGCCTGTTACACTTCATCTTACTCCAACTTCTCCCATCACAATTCTTACCAAAGTCTGCAGATCAATTCACTGGCAAATCAATTTCAGAAATATACCAAAGCCTGTGATTTAATAATTCACTATATTCTCCAAATACATGGTCATTATGCCTTGAAAGCATGTTATACTGCATTGTAATTTTCCACAGAATTGCAACTGATGGTAAGTTATGGCATCAGTTCTGGTCAGAGCCAATAGAAAAGTCTGGATGGAGCCATGGAGTGCTTCCAGTGAGTAACCCTATTCGGGCAGGAAACGCTTGGCTAAATTGGATTGTCATCAGTTATATTTAATGCTGAGCTGTTTCTAGTAGCATCCGTGGAATGGAATTTTTTATTCTTATTACAATATTATTATTATTTATTTTAGATGAGGCTGTAGCTGATATTGTGGTATACAAATTACTTATTCAATGCCTTTTAGGCTTCTTAGACAAAGTACCTACTGAGATGACCTTCCCAATAAAACCCTTCACTAAAAGTACTCCTTAATGTAATTTCATTAAGTTGATTTTCTAGGGTAAAAAATAAAACTTTAAAGCAATGAAAAAAATCAGAGGTCCAATTTCTGAATAAATTATTAAGTTGATTATGTGAATTGTCATCCAAATGTTTTATGCAATAGCAAGCTGACTCTGAATACTTAACAATACAAAACTGTGATAGAGGTTTAGGGAGTTTAATGGTTCTGATGGCATAAGTAGGTTTAGAGGAAAGCCAAGACAACGATTCCCCTGGTTAAAATTGCTGATGCCCTTTGGGGTTGCTAAATATTTCTAAAGATGAAGCTTTTTATCTTAGACACTTCTTAGTTGGTTTGTTTGTTTATTTGTTCCTGTAATATATTGCACAAGATAATAAAATGACTGGCCATACCCTGTACCCCACCACAATGTTTTCCCTTCAGTCTTAGTCATTGACACGCACCCTGGCTCTGACAAGGGGTCTGCCATTTCTTCAGGAATAATTTAATATACCTGGGTTTCTGAATTCAGATCACTCAGAACCAAAGTAGTTGGATCAGAACCAAGGTAGTTGGATTTGCTAAGATTGTATACCATCTTTTTCTAGTTTTATTAAAATATAACTGACATATAACATTGGTTAAGTTTCAGGAGCACATGTTGATTTGATATATGCTGCAAAATAATTACCTCCACAGTGTTAGTTTTCATCTACATCACGTCAATAATTACCTTCTTTTTGTAGTGAGAACATTTAATATCTACTTACTTAACGACTTCCAAGTACATAATAGTCTATTATTAGCCACACTATACTGTAGATCCTCAGAACTATTCATCTTATAACTGAAAGATTGTGTACCCTTTGACCAACAATTCCCCATTTCTCCCAGCCCCAGCCCCAGCCCCTGGTAACCACCACTCTACCCACTGTTCCTCTGAGTTTGGTTTTTTTAGATTCTCCATATTAGTAGAATGATATAGTATTTGTCTTTTTCTGTATGACATGTTTAACGTAACATAATACTCTCAAGGTCCATCTGTGTTGTTGCAGATGGCAATATTTCCTTCTTTCTCATGGCTGAATAATACTCCAGTGTGTGTGTGTGTGTGTGTGTGTGTGTGTGCGCGCGCGTGTGTGTGATATCTTTATCCATTCAACTAGTAACAAACACATAGGCCCTTTCCATATCTTAGCCTTGGGGGCAGCTATCTTTCTGGGATTCTGTTTTTATTTCCTTAGAATATATACTCCAAAGTGGGATCGGATCATATGGAAGTTATATTTTTTAGTATTTTAAGAAACCTCTACATTGTTTTCTTTAGTGGCAGCACCAATTTACATTTCCACCAACAGTGCAGAAAGTTTCCTTTTTTTCTCCACAACCTCACCAACACAAACAAGTTTTGACTTTTATCTATTTCCTTTTTAATTATAACCATTCTAAAAGTGTGAGATGATATCTTGTTGATTTAATTTAAATTTTCATAATGATCACCGTTGTTGAGCCAAGAACCTTTTCATATCCTGATGATTACTCATATATTTTCTTTGGAAAAATATCTATTAATTTTCTCTGCTTTTTTTCAGACTTTTTGTTATTGTTGTTGAGTTCTTGAGTTCTTTATGTATTTTGGATATTAACCCATGATCAGATATATAATTTACAAATATTTTCTGTATTCCATAGGTTGCCTTTTCATGGTGTTAATTTTTTCATGTACAGAAGCTTTTTAGTTTGATTATTAATTTGTTCTTTTTGTTTTACACTTTTAGTATCAAATTCAATTTTTTTTTCCAAGACAAGTGTCAAGATTTTTTTCTGTGTTTCTTTCTATGAGGTTAAGGGTTTCAGTTTTTATGTTTAAGTCATTAATCAATTTTGAGTTAATTTTTGTAGATGGTATAAGAGAGGAACCTAATTTCATTATTTTGTATGTGTTTATCCAGATCCCCAGAACCATTTCTTGAAGAGACTTTCCTTTTCCCACTGAGTATTCTAGGCTCCCTTGTTAAATATTAGTTGCCCATAAATGCAAGGGTTTATTTCCGAGTTCTCAATTCTGTTCCATTGGTTTATGTGTCTTCATTTATTCAAGTACCATACATAATTTTTATTACTATACCTTTGTAGCATAGTTTTAGATCAGGGAGTATGATACCTCTAGCTTTGTTCTTTATTCTCAGAATTATGTAGACTATTCATGGTCTTTTCTGATTCTATACAAATTTAAAAATTGTTCTATCTCTGTGAAAAATGCTATTGGACTTTTGAAAGGAACTGCACTGAATATGTTAATGGTTTTGTATTGTATTGATTTTTAAATAATATTAAGTCTGATGATTCATGAACATGAAATATCTTTCCATATGTGTGTTTGTTTTCAGTGTACAGATTTTGCCTCTTGGTTAAGATTATTCCTAAATATTTTATTGTTTTTGATAATTTCATTCATATGTGAAATATAAGACAAAAAGTAACAAATAAACTAACAAAAAAATATCATAGAAACAGACAACAGAATGGTGGTTACCAGAGGGAAAGGGAGAAAAGGAATGTTGAACAGGGTGAAGGGGTCAGATATATGGTCATGAAAGGAAACTAGACTTGGGGTAGTGAGCAAACCACAGAGTACACAGATGTTAAATTATAATGATGTACACCTGAAAAGTATATAATGTTATTAACCAGTGTTACTCCAATAAATTTAATAAAAACATTGGGCAAATGAAGTTAGAAAGTTATTGTATTTTTATTAAATTTATTGGGGTGACATTGGTTAATAACATTATATGCTTCAAGTGTACAATTCTATAATACATCATGTGTGCTCACCACCCATAGTCTAGTCTCCCTCCATCACCATGTACTTGACCCCATTACCCTCTTCACCCACCTACCCTCCTCCTCGGGCAGCCTTCACTGTTGTCTGTGTCTGTGAGTTTGTTTGTTGGTTTGTTGTTTTGTTTGTTTGTTTGTTGTTTCCGTTTTATATTCCACATATGAGTGATATCATATGAGTCTTGTCATTTTCCACCTGACTACTTTTGCCTAGCATAATACTTTTAAGATCCATCCATGCTGTCACAAATGGCATATCTTATCCTTTGTAATGGCCGATTAGTCTCTACCATATATATGCACGACGACTTCTTTATCCAATCACCCACTGAAGGACACTTAAGTTGTTTCGACATCTGGGCTACATGAATAATGCTGGAATGAACAAAGGGGTACATATTTTTAAGAATAAATGTTTTAAAATTTTTCAGATAGTAACCTATTAAAGGGATTGCCGGGTCATAGGGATTGCTGTATCTCTATTATTAATTTTTTTTAGTAACCTTCATACTGTCTTCCATAGTGGCTGTACCAGTTTACTTCCCCACAGCAGGGTGCTAGGGTTCATTTTTCTTCACAACCTTTCTAACACTTATTTCTTGTCTATGGTTAACAGCCATTCTAAGTGGTATTTGGTGGTATCTCATTGTGGTTTTGATTTGCATTTCCCTTATACCTAGTAAAGTTGAGCATCTTTTCATATAACTGTTGACCATTTGTATGTATTTTTGGAAAGTGATGAGGTCTCTGCCCATTTTAAATTGGATTATTTGGTTTTTTGTTGTTGAGTATTATGAGTTCTTTATATATTTTGGATACGACCTCCTCATGGGAGGTATCATTTGCAAATATCTTCTCTTATTTGTTTGCCTTTTTGTTTTATTGACCATTTCTTTTTCTGTGCAGAAGCTTTTTAGTTTGATGTAGTTTCATTCATTCATTTATTTTTACCTTTGGGGTCAAGTTCATGAAAGGCTCTATGAGACAAAGGTCCATAAGTTTAGTGCCTATGTTTTCTTCTAATTGTTTTGTTGTTTTGGGACTTATATTTAAGTGTTTAATCCATTTTTAGATAACTTTTGTAAATGGTGTCAAATAGCAGTCTAGTTTTAATCTTTTGCATGTGGCTTTCCAAATTTTCCAACACTATTGAAGAGGCTTTCTTCTCTACATTGTATGTTTTTGGCTCTTTTGTAGAAAATTAGTTGCCCATATACTTATGGGTTTATTTCTGGGCTCTCAATTCTCTTCCATTTGTCTGTGTGTCCGATTTTCTGCCAATGTCATATTGTTTTGATTACTGTAGCTTTGTCATGTAATTTGAAGTCAAGGACTGTGACACCTCTGACTTGGTTCTGTTTTATCAAAATTACTTTGGCCATTTAGGGTCTTTTATTCTTCCATACAAATTTCATAATTTTTTGTTCTATTATTTTGAAAAATGCCAGTGGGAATTTCATAGGTATTGCATTAACTTTGTATATTGCTTTAGATAATGTGGCCATTTTAACTATGTTGATGTTTTCAATCCATAAACATGGAATATTTTTCTATTTCTTTGTGTCATCTTCAATTTCTTTCAGTAATGTCTTATAGTTTTTATTGCATAGGTGCTTCCTTTCTTAAATTTAGTCCTAGGTATTTTATTCCTTTTGTTGCAATTATAAATGAAATTGTTTTCTTTTTCTGATATTTTATTGTTGGTATTTAGGAATGCAACATGGTTTTGTACATTGGTTTTAAATTCTGCATCTCCACTGTATTTCTTATTGTTCCTAATAATTTTTTTGGTGGAGTCTTTAGGGTTTTCTATATACATAACCATGTTATCTGCAAAAAGTGGCAATTTTATTTCTTTATCCCCAAACCGAATGCCTTCTATTTCTTTCCCTTACCTAATTGCTCTGGCTAGGACTTCCAGTACTATGATGAATGCCAGTGGTATCTTGTTCCTGATCTTAGATGAAAGCTTTCAGTTTTTATCACTTAGTATGTTATTAGATGAGGTTTTGTTATATGCAGCCTTTAATATTTTGAGGCACTTTCCATCTATATCAACTTTATTGATAAAAAACAGAAACAGACTCATAGATTTTTTCAATTCTTTTTTCTTGTTGCTGTTCTTATTGGTGTTTTTTGCTTCCTTATATTCCAAGTTGCTGATTTCATTCTCATCTTCATCTCCTCTACTGTTCATTACCTATAAATTATTCTTCATTTAAATTAGTGTATCTTTATTTCTGATGGTTCTTTTTTTATAATTTCTATGTCTTTTTTCTTGTTGTTGAAGTTCTCACTGAGTTCCTTGAGCATTCTTATGACCATTGTTTTGAACTCTGTATCTGCTTGCCTCCCTTTCATTTAATTATTTTTTCTCAAGATTTTTCCTGTTCTTTCATTTGGGATCTGTTTCCTTGTGTTTGTTTCTATGTATTAGGTAGAACTTCTATGTCTCCCAGACATGGTAGAGTGGCCTTGTGTAGTAGGTGTCCTGTGGGGCCCTATGGCACAGCCTCCCCAGTCAACCGAGTTGGGCACTCCGGGTGCACCTCTATGTTGGCTGTGTGTTCTGTCCTGTTGTAGTTGAGCCTTCGATTTCTGCTGGCATCACTTGGAGGGACTGATCCCCAGGCCAACAGGCTGAGAGGACCTGCTATGACTAGAGGAGGAGCTGCTGTTCTGGGGCCCATCCTATGGAGGAGGACTTGCCTTAGTGGGGCTCTCTAAGTTCACTCCTTGAGTGTGTCGCTCATAGAGGTGGTAGGGTTGTATTCCGGTGTGGTCTGAAACTGTCTACCAGGTGCACTGGCTCTGGGGCCTCCTGGGTGGTGCAAGGTCAGCTACCACATGTGTCCTGCCTGGGGCCATCTGGCATGAGTGATAGAGTGATCTGCAGATGACTGTTACTTGTGTTGGACTTGTAGGTGCCTAGGAGAGGCCAAGCTGCAAACCAAGGCCAGCTGTGCTAGTGCCAGGTCTGAGGTCACTTAGCGAGAGGTACGGTATACTCAGAAGCCAGATGCTGCTTGTTTGAGAGATTTTAGGAAAGGCTTAAGCATGAAGCAAATGAGGCCACTTGTATAGGAAAGCCACTGGAAACAGCTTGGGTAGGCAAAACGGTATAAACCAGATTGATGGAGACTCAGATATGGTGCCTGCCTGCTAGCTCTATAAGGGAAGAGTGGCCTCTACCAGCACTTATGTCTGGCAGAAAGCTACCCTCCAACCCCTGCAGCTCTCACCTTTATGCCAGACAATTCAGTTCTTCCTCGTAAGTTCCTGGTTCCTTTCAAGGTACTTCCTGAACACTAGAGTTCAGGAGAAGTTTGTCCAAGTAAGTCTGTGTGTGGACCCTTTAAAAGGAACTACCTAGGAATCCATCAGCCTCCATCTCATTCAGCCACAGTCCTCACTGGTTTTTACATCCAGAAGTTTGAGAACTTCTCTTCCTGACTCTGAAACCCTGGAGGGGCTGGGACTCCCCCTTGCTCCTCAGGGGGACCTCCTCAGCAGAGATATTTCTCCCCATTTTTAGTAGCCACACATGGGTGTGGGACCAGCTTGTTGTGTCTCCTACCAGTCTCCGTGTGGTTTTTTTTTTTCAATTTATTGCTTTCAGAGAGAGAGAGAGAGCAAGTGGGGCCGGGAGGGAGAGAGAGACACTGATTTGATGTTCCACTTATTTACGCATTTATTAGTTGATTCTGTATGTGCCTTGACTGGGGATCAAACCCACAACCTTGGTTCATCAGGATGATGTTTTAACCAACTGAGCAAGGCCCTGGCTTCTTCTTTAAATCTGTAGTTGTAGAACTTTCATTCAGTCTCATATCTCCAATATGTAACAAAATTTCTGACACTCAGTCAACACTTATGGGATAATCAGAGATGGAATGAAGGCATGACAGAATAAACACCTGATAGAGATCTATTAGACTATGAGTGACCCTTGTAGAGAATGTCTTTCCAAACCTCAGCCCATTTGTCCATCTGGTATTAACATTAAGAGTCAGAGGAAGAGTAATGGAGAAAAGAAGAAATGATCGATGATGATAATGATTTTCTAGAAAATGAGTTTAGGTATTCTATAAATATAGAAATGACTAAAAACAGGTATCTTGGTAAAAACTGAAATGTTTCCACATTCTAATCCCTGCATGAAAACTACAAAGTTAGCAATAGGGAAAGCATACGATTAAGTGACTAAAACAGTGAAATCGTGAGGCATCATTCATATTTTGATAAGAGAATAAGGAGACCCCAAAACATGAGCCACTTAGATTGTTCTCTGTGATACTTTTCAGGGGCCATCCAGCTGGTCATTTCCATACCCCTCCATTCCAATCTTCCTTCTCAAAGCCTTAGGGGCTTTTCCCACCACTTTCCTTGTACCATATCTTTTAAAGACAAGTTCAAACTATAGTCCCTGTGAGCAGCCCCTCTCAGCTAGCTGACTCATATTGATCTATAGCTCAGCAGAGGAAAAGATGGTTCTCCAACATCAGCTGCCTAAGGGATGGCATGTGGGTTAAGAAGGGTAGGATGGCAGAGTTTAATTATTCCAAAGTAGATTCACCTTCCTCCATGTTTGAGCTTCAATGAAAGATTAAGCAGTATTGTCCTGCTTTGTTACATTAATGTTTCAGCTGTATAATATTTTTATCTACAAAAATATAAAGGTTATTAAAATAAACAGAAGCTGTGATTTACAGTTCTCCTTTATTCCCCCACCCGCAGCCCCAGTTATAGTACCCAGGAAGCCCAGTGTTAGAGCTATAATAGGTATGCGATAATTTTGCTCAATAAAAATGACATTATATGAAGGCCTGTCATTTTGTATGATAAAATCTTTTTCAAATGATAGTACTGTATTTCAGCCAGCTTCATTTCTCTTATGAACCTACCATCCATAAATGTATCCACAATGAGTATATTTTGAGATTACATCAGATTGCTGGCTGAGAAGAAATACCTCCCACCCTACTTACTTCAAATCATTACAAATAAAAATCCTCAACATTAAAGAATATGAGATAGAGGATAGATGAGATCAGGTTGACAGAGAAGAGGGTAGCTGAAAGTATATGCTAAAGAAAACTGCTGAAAATGTGTAAGAGGTGGGGACTGGTCGGGACAGGCTAGGTTAGGATGCCACTAAAACAACTCCCATAGTGCACTTCCTTAATGCACCAGTCAATTCTGCCTTATTCTACAGTGTGCCCAGTGGGTTGGTGGTGGCTTGGTTATGCATGGTCACTTAAGGACCCAGGCTAAGGGATTCGCCACTATTTTTTAGAACATCATCTGTAGTATTCAACTTCCTCAGTTGCATCTTCTCTCAGAAGGGAGAGAAAAAAACTGGCAAATGGCACACGGACTTTTTACAGCCTCAGCCTGGACAGGAGATATACCACCTCCCAATAGCCCATTGACCTCAGAAGTAGCCACATAGCCCTCTTTAACAAAGGCGACTGAGAAATGTAAGAGAGTAAATAAAATAGTTGCTGAATATTACCATCTCTTCCACTTAGTATAAAAATCTTTCTGTGCAGTCTTCTATATGATAATGTGTGAGTTGAATTAAAAAACATGGTAGGCCCTAACTATAAGAGGCTACTAGAGAAAGAAGAGCCAAGGAAATGAAAATTGCTAACAAGGGACCATTCCTTAATTTTACATGTATTACCTAAAATATTTTTAGTCAGTTTTCTCTTGTTTTATCTGGTATAGCTCCTCTTTCTTAAAGACAAAGATATTGGAGTATAACTTCTTTCTTATAATCAAGAAGGATCAGTGCCTTCTGAGAATGGGAATAAATCCTTGGATAGAAAATTTTTAAGGGTCCAGTGAGTAGAATATGAACAAATATTTCTAAATCCTTCTAGATGTATTCATCCAGGTTCTGAGAACCTCCTATGTACTAAATAAGGTGCTAGAGGCTCTGTCTCTTGATGCACAAAGTCAAATAAACCTTGCCCCCACCCAAAGCAGACAGCAGATAAACACATGAAGTCAGGTGTCCAGAATCTTCCAGAGTTTAGGGATGAAAGAAAAGGGAAGAGTCAGATCTGCAGGAATATGACAGTGAGGGTTTGAAAGGACTTCATAGTGCAAGTGACATTGTAAGAAATTTAAGACAGTTGAATATAATTCCAAATATTAGGAAAGTTTTCAATACCTTTGACCACAACATTTAAAAGAAAATTTATTTTCCCATTTACTTGAGAGAAGTGACAGAAACCCCTGGGGAGAGCACTTTTTTCTACTTCCATGTCATTTGGTTTTGCCTTTTCCAGATGCTATGCTGAATGTACATGGGCAAAACCAACCTTGAGGCACAGGAAGCTGAGGGTTTAAAGGTCTAGTCATTCGCCTGCTTCTTTCCTAGCTGATGGTTGAGTCAGCGTTTAAAATAACGCCCCTTTGTTATCCCCCCTCCTTACCACCTCACAGGAATTCTGGGCTGTTCCAATGTCCCACTTCCTTTACTCTAACCCCATAGTTACACATGGAATCCCAGGCTACACTAATTAATACCTTTCACTTCCAGGTGCTGATGAGATCAATATTTCAAAATGCTGTATGTCTTATAGATCAGCTCCTGCATACATACAAATAAGCAGTATTTGAGCCATTATAATATTTCTAAGTTATATAAGCCAGTGGCCAAAAAAGGCAAGCTTTTCCTTCTGGATAAGTTTCCAAAGGTTGTCTTGTTGATTGGCCAGTGACCCAACTGTTTGCATGTCTTTATACTTTAGTGTCATTTTACTACCATGGTTGAATTATTCCAGGTTATTCATATTTTAAACCTTTTCTATAATCTGTATAATTAACAAGTATATATTTCAGGTAATTTCAGTAACCAATG
The DNA here is from genome assembly GCF_964146895.1 of Miniopterus schreibersii. Taxonomy (NCBI): domain Eukaryota; kingdom Metazoa; phylum Chordata; class Mammalia; order Chiroptera; family Miniopteridae; genus Miniopterus; species Miniopterus schreibersii. The sequence continues at coordinate 82,003,174 of NC_138108.1, forward strand.
AGCAGGTGAAGTGTCAGAAAACCCCTTAAGTCATCACAAGTGGATTCTATCCTTTGATTTAGCAAAACCAGACCATATTCAAGTATCAAAAGAATATAAAATCACCAGGCTTTACAGAGTCTCCAAAGTAATAAAAGGAACCAGTTTCAAGGGAAGAAGAATTACCCCCATTAAAGAGTTTCAAAAATTATGTATATTAATACATCCTCAGTCCATAGGAGCAGTAGTCAAATGAAACTATATTTAAAGAGTGGTTCTGGGCTCTCTGGTATGCGCACCCTGGGAGAGCTATCATCTTTTTAATAACGTTGCTGTATTTCTTCACCACATTATTGAAAATTGTTTAATGAGTAGTTTCCCTCAGAGAAAATATCAGATTCAGAAGCAGTTGCCATGAGAGTTACTCTTTAAAGCCTGGTAAGATCATGTTTATTCTTTTACATTTCTTTCTGGAGTGCTAGAAATGGTGGTGCTTTCTTCTATTCCCTTTTAGAGCTATGTTTTCTGCTTATAAAAATAATACATTTTCATGGTAGAAAATCTTAAAATTAAAAATTATAAAGAACAATAGAGATGTTCCCTGGCCGGATGGCTCAGTTGGTTGGAGCATCTTCCTGTACACCAAAAGGCTGCAGGCTGGATCCCTTGTCAGGGCACACACTTAGGTTGTGTTTCAATCCCCGGTCAGGGTATGTACAGGAGGCAACTGACCTATGATTCTCTCTCTCATTGATCTCTCTCTCTCTCTCTCTCCCTCTCCCACTCGCTTAATCTCAAAAATCAATAAACATATCCCCCATGAGGATAAAAAATACAGGTCAATGTGATTCCACTCTTCGAACACATAAGGTAACTAAATATTTGGACTTTATTACATTATAAACTTGAATTCCAACATTATTTTCATATGAGTAAGATCTAATAAATATATGTTCATTACATTGGTATGCTACTTTAATTTTGTATCCCATTTTGTTTTTCAAGTTAGCATTATCCCATGTTAATCATAGTCCTCTTGCAACCAGACAACTTCCTGGGTCTTTCTACATCCTCTAGTCTGCAGTGACAGTCTTCTCATTAACATCTAACACTTGCTTCCACTCATAACCCCTGAGTCATTAGGCAGCTACTCTCTCACTTTCAGCTTAGTTTGTGCCATGCTGGTATCACCTGTCTTTCTTCCCCATAATCCATGATTACACATGGTGGCACTAAAGTCAGAGCACCAGGGATCAACTTGCCACCTACCACTTCCAGGCTGCATGATTTGGGGTAAGTCACTTAAGCTCCCTAGGCCTTCATATACAGTATATATATTTTTAACCCTCACTCCATGATATCTTTTCCATTGCTTTTCAGAGAGAGTGGAAAAGGAAGAGAGAGAAAAAGAGAGAGACACACCGATGTGAAAGAGACACATCAATTTGTTGCCTCCCACATGTGCCCTGACCCAGCTGGGGATAGAGCCTGCAACCCAGATACGCACGTACCCTTGACCGGAATAGAACCTGAGACCCTTCAGTCAGCAGGCCGACCGTCTAACCACTGAGTAAAACCAACTAGGGTGGCCTCCATACTTTTTTCATACAAGAAATGAGAATAAATTCATGTTAAAACATACAACATATGAAGCACATAGCACAGTGCTTGGCACAGAGTAGACCATGGTCTACATACTCACAGTCTTAACAGGTCAGTGTATGTTGAAGGGAATTAGTGCAGGACATTCACTGATAGTGATAGATTTCTCCAAACACTACTGACATAAGATTCTTGAGTACATGGACTTAATTAAATGTTTCAAGGTAGGAGAGAGTTATTACAGCATCAGTCAAGAAAAATAAAATGTAATGTCAGACATCACTTTTCCTAGAATTAAATAAAAAAGGTCTCCCAAGGAGATTTCTTACTGTCTTCTCAAGTAACAGCACAGCTTTGCTTTTAATAACCTCAGAAATTTCTTCTGAATGTTTCCTTCATAAGTCCCATCTATCCCATTTTTACTGACCATTTTAGTGTCTTTTTTTGTGGATTATTTCTTTATGGTTTTTGATCCAATCATTTATTTTGGTTTAAATCTATTTCTTATTGTCTTGCAGGTGTTATTTTTTGGCCGTATTATATTTTATGTGATTTTTTTTTTAGTTAATCAAACATTTTTAGTGTTCCATTTTTATTCCTCTCGGCATTTTGGCTATTATCTCTGCTTTATTTTTACTGGTTTCATTAAAAACTACAATGTTTATATTAAATATAAGGCAATCTACATGGACTTGATATTTGACTACTTCATGTAAAAAAGCAAAAACCTTCTAATATCATAGTTTAGTTCACCCCCACTATCCATTGTGCTGTAAATATCATACATATTATACCTATAAACAATATAAATTCCACACTACATCTTTATATTTCTTGCTTTAAATAGTGGTATGGTTTTTTAAGTAAGAAAAGAAAAACACCTAATTTTTAAAATTACATTTACTTAGATATTAATTTTTCTGGTGACTTTATTACCTCGCATCAGTTCAAGTTAGTATCCTGTACACTTTTTCTTCACTCTGAAGAATGGAACTTCCTTTGGCATTTCTTACAGAATAAATCTGGTGACACATTTCCTCAGTTTTTATTTCTCTGAAAATGTCTTTATTTTATCTCTGTTTTTGATGGATGATTTTGCTGTACACAGAACTTTATATTGGCAGTGTTTGTCTTTTAACATTTAAGTAAAATCATATATATATTTATTTTTCTCTGTCTAACTTATTTCACTTAGCATAAAACACACTATGTCCATCCATGTCCGAAATGGCAAGATTGCATTCTTTTTTATGGCTAAGTAATATTTCTTCTGTCTGTGTGTGTGTGTGTGTGTGTGTGTGTGTGTGTGTATCTTACACCTTCTCTGTTCATTTATCCATTGATAAAACCTAGATTGTTTCCATATCTTGGCTATTGTAAATAATGCTCCAGTGAACACACTGGTGCATATATCTTTTTGAATTAGTATTTTTTGAATAAATACCCAGGTTTGGGATTGCTGGGTCACATAGTAGTTTTATTTTTAATTTATTGAGAAACTTTCAGACTGTTTTCTACAGTGGCTGCACCAATTTATACTCCCACCTACAGTGCACAAGAATTCCCTTTCCTCCATATTCTCTCCAACTCTTATTATTTATTGTATTTTTTATAATAGTTATTCTAACAGATATGAGGTGATATCTCATTGTGTTTTTTATTTATATTTCCCTTATGATTAGTGATGCTAAACCTTTTTTTTTTATGTGCTTATTGGCCATGCGTATATATTCTTTGGAAAAATATCTATTCAGATACACTGTCCATTTTTTTAAATTTATCTTTATTGCTGAAAGTATTACAAATGTCCCCTTTTCCCCATCCATGCTTTTGCAAAGGTAAGATTTCCTTCTTTTTTTTACAGCTGCATTGTATTCCACTGTATAAATGTACCACAGCTTTTTAATCCACTCATCCACTGATGGGTACATGGGCTGCTTTCAGATCTTGACTATTGTAAATAACACTGCTATGAACATAGGGGTGCATATATTCTTTCAAATTAGTGTTTTGGCTGTCTTTGGATATATTCCCATAAGTGGGATTGCTAGGTGATTAGGCAGTGCCATTTTTAATTTTTTGAGGTAATTCCATAATGTTTTCAACAGTGGCTGGACCAGTCTGCATTTCCACCAAAAGTGCATGAGGGTTTCCTTTTCTCCACACCCTCACCAACACTGTTTATTGATTTATTGATGATAGCCATTCTAACATGTGTGAGGTGGTACTTCATCGTGGTTTTAATTTGACTCTGATGATTAGTGAAAATGAGCATCCTTTCATATGTCTATTAAACATCTGTATGTCCTCTTTGAGGAAGCTTCTATTCAGGTCTTTTTCCCATTTTTTTAAAATACATCTTTATTGATTTCAGAGAGAGGAATGGAGAGGGAGGGAGAGAGATAGAAACATCAATGACTAGAGATCAAACCCAAAACCTGGGCATGTGCCCTGACCTGGAATTGAACCTCAATTTCCTGGATCTTAGGTCAATGCTCAACAGCTGAGCCACGCCAGGCAAGGCTGCTCATTTCTTAACTGGACTGTTTGTTTTGGGTATTGAATTTTATAGTTTCCTTATAAGTTTTGGAAAGTAAGACCTTACCAGATGTATCTGTGAACATGTTCCCCCATTCAGTGGGTTGCTTTTCATTTTGTTGATAATTTTTTTGTACAAAAACATTTTAGTTTGATGTAGTCCCACTTATTTAATTATTTAATTTTTTCTTTTGTTTCTCTTATTCAAGGCAATATATCAGATAAAATATTGCTATGAGAAATGTCTGAGATTTTACTACTTATGTTTCCTTCTAGTATTTTTATACTTTTGAGTCTAACATTTAAGTCTTTAATCCACTTTGAGTTTATTCTTGTGTATGGTATAAGAAGATGGTCTAGTTTTATTTTTTTGCATGTACCTGTCTAGTTATTACAAAACCATTTATTGAATAGATCCTCTTTATCCCATTGTATGTTTTTGCCTCCTTTGTCAAATATAATTGACTATAATTCATTGACTATAAAAACGTGGGGATATTTCTGGGCTCTATTTTGTTAGATTCATCTATATGTTTGTTTTTATGCCAGTACCATGCTCTTTTGATTATGATAGTAATTACTATTACTATTGTTACCAAGTACAGTAATTCCTCCAACTTTGTTCTTCTGTCTCAAGATTGCTGTGGCTCTTTGGGGTCTTTTGTGGTTCTATTTAAAATATTGGAATATTTGTTCTAGTTCTGTGAAATACAACATTCGTATCTTGATAGGAATTGTGTTAAATCTATGGATTGCTTTGAGTAGTATGAACATTTTAATGATGTTAATTTTTCCTATCCATGAACATGGTATAACCTCCACTTATTTGTATCATCTTCAATTTTTTTCCCAGGTATTATAATTTTCAGAGTGCAGGTCTTTTACGTCCTTGGTTAAATTTATTCCTAGGTACTTTATTTTTTACAAGCAACTGTCAATGGGTTTGTTTTCTTAGTTTCCCTTTTTTGATAGTTCATTATTGATGTATGAAATGCAACTTAATTCTGAACATTTATTTTCCTTTTTGCTACTTTACCGAATTTATTTATCAGGTCTAGTAGTTTTTGGTGGAATCTTTAGGGTTCACTATATACAATATTATGTCATCTGCAAACAATTAAAGTTTTACTTCTTTCTTTCCCATTTAAATGTCTTTTATTTCTTCTTTTTGTCTGATTGCTGTGGCTACAACTTCCAGTACTATGTTGAATAATAGTGGTGAAAGCGAACATCCCTGTCTTGTTCCCAATCTTAAGGGAGACACTTTTAGCTTTTGCCCATTGGGTATGATGTTGGCTATGGGTTTGTCATATAAGACCTTTAATTACACCAAGGTATGTTATCTCGATTCCCACTTGGATAAAAGTTTTTATAATAAATGGGTGCTGAGTCTTATCAAACACTGTTTCTGCATTTATATCATGTCCCAAAAAATGTATACACACTTAAGAGCTGATAACTCACTTAATTTTTACTTCTTTTCAGGTTTAACTGATTTGAAATAATGGGTGAATCCAGACTAAGCTTTGAACAAAGAAATTTATCATAAAATGCCACTAGACTTTTTTTTATGGGGATAAATGAAAGATAAAATTTACTGTACAAACCTGGCAACAGTCCATGTGAGGGCACACAAATACTGAATGAAATGATTCGTGATGTTTGCAATTCCATTGTTTTGTATTGTCAGTAGTGCCTGGACCAGAGCTCTCATCAGTTTGAAAACAGGCATTGATTAAAAAGAAAAAAGAAAAGCATCCATTTCTGTAGATTCTTTTAAATTTGAAAATGAACTGTATGTTAATAATATACACTGACTTTATAATCATTCAAAGTGCATATACATTTTTTGGGACACCCTGTATAAATATGATCATGTGGTTTTTATCTTTCAATTTATTTGTGTGGTGTATCACATTTATTGATTCACAAATATTGTAATCAACCTTGCATCTTTGGAATGAATTCCACTTGATCATGGTGTATGATCTATTTAATGTATTGCTGGATCCGACTTGTTAACATTTTGGTGAGGATCTTAGCATCTATGTTCATCAGGGATACTGCCCTATAACTGTCTTTCTTTGTAGTGTCTTTATCTGGTTTTGGAATTAGAATAACATTGTCCTCATGAAAAGAGGTTGGAAGTCTTCCCTCCTCTGAATTTTTTGGAATAGTTTGAGAAGAATTTAGTGTCAGTTCCCCTTTGAATGTTTGGTAAATCTTGCCTGTAAATCCATCTGGTCCAGGACTTTTCTTTGTTGGGAGATTTTTAGTACTGCTTTAATTTCACTAGTTGGAATCTGTCTATTCAGATTCTATGATTCTTCCTGATTCAGTTTTGGAAATTTATGTTTCTAGGAATTTATCCATCTCTCCCAGGTTGTCCAATTTGTTAGCATATAGTTGCTCATAATTTTTTTACCATCCTCTATATTTCTTTGGTGTTGGTTGTTACCTCTCCACTTTTAGTTTTGATTTTATTTATTTGGGTCCTCGCTCTTTTTTCTTGATTAGTCTGGTTAAAGGTTTGTCAATGTTGTTTATCTTTTCAAAGAACCAGCTCTTTGTTTTATTGATCTTTTCTTAGACTCTATTTTGTTCATTTCTGTTCGGATCTTTATTATTTCCTTCCTTTTACTCACTTTGGGCTCTGTTTTTTGTTCTTATACCAGTTCCTTTAAGTGTAAAGTTATGTTGTATAGTTGAGATTTTTCTTGCTTCCTGAGGTAGGCCTGTAATGCTATGAATTTCCTTCTTAGGACTGCTTTTGCTGTGTCCCATAGATTCAGGGTTTTGTGTTTCCATTTATATTTGTTTCAAGTTAGCTTTTGATTTCTTTCTGGACCTCATTGTTAACCTGTTCATTGTTTAGCAACATGTTATTTAAGCTCCATGTCATGTTCTTTTCAATATTTTTCTTATTTTTGACTTCTAGTTTCAAACCATTATGGTCAGAGAAGATGCTTGATATAATTTCTATCTTCTTAAATGTACTGAGACTTGTTTTGTGTCCTAATATGTGGTCTGTCCTAGAAAATGTTCCATAAGCACTTGAAAAATATGTATTTTCTGCTGCTTTTGGGTGAAATGCCCTGAAGATATCAATTAAATCCATCTGATTAGTGTGTCACTTATGGCTGCCATTTCTTTGTTTATTTTCTGTCCAGAAAACCCATTCATTGATGACAATTGAGTATTAAAAATCTCCTATTGTGACTGTATTACTTGTCAATCTCTCCCTTTTTGTCCATTGGGATTTGCTTTACATATTTAAGTGCTTCTATGTAGGGCACATAAATGTTTACAAGAGTTATATTCTCTATTTGTATTGTTCCCTTTCTCATTATGTATTGCCTTTCTTTGTCTCTTACTATAGCCTATGTTTTAAAGTCTATTTTGTCAGGTAGGGAAAGTTCTCAGTCATTATTTCTTCAAATAGATTCTCTATCCCTTGTTCTCTCTCTTCTCTCTGGTAATCCTATGATGCAGATGTTGTTTGTTTCATATTGTCCCAAAGTTCCCTTAAACTATCCTTATTCTTTTTCATTTTTTTCCTTTTTCTGCCCTGATTTTTTTTTCTACCTGTTTTCCAAATTACTTATTCAATCCTCTGCTTTTTCCAACCTACCTTTTATTCCTTCCAGTGAATTTTTGATGTCAGATATGGTATTCTTCATTTCTGACTGGTTCTTTTTTGTGTTTTCTATGTTATTTTTCAAGCTATTGTAGTTCTCACTAAGTTTCTTGAGTGTCCTTATAACCATTACTGTGAACTCTATATCTGATATATTATTTGCCTCTATATCATTTAGCTGTTTTTCTGGATAGTTATCCTGTTCTTTCATTTGTGAACTGTTTCTTTGTCTCATGTTTTGGCTTCCAGTTTGTGTTTCTTTCTATGCACTATATAAATCTGCTCTGACTCACAGCCTTTGTGGAGTGGCCTTATGTAGTGGGTATTTCTCAAGATTGCTATGACTAGTCAAGATATTTTGTGGTTTCACACAAATTTTAGAATTATGTATTCTAGTTCTATGAAAAATGTCAGAATATTGATAGGGATTCTATTAATCTGTAGATTGCTTAGGGTAGTATTGTTAATTTTAACAATATTAATTATTTCAATCCATGAGCATGGAATATCTTTCCATTTATTTGTTTCTTCAATTTCTTTCATGAATGTTTTATTGTTTTCAGTGCACAGGCCTTTTTATCTCCTTAGTTAAATTTCTTCCTTGGTATTTTATTGTTTTTCATGCAATTGTAAATGAGATTTTCTTTTAATTTCTCTTTCTCATAATTTTATTTGAGTCAGGTGTTTTTTTTAATTTATTGGGGCTACATTGGTTAATAAATCATAGATTATTAGTGTATAAACATCATGATTACTGTGTATTAGTTTTATATTATTCAACTTCACTAGATTTATTTATTAGTTCTAACCATTTTTAGTGGAATTTGTGATAAAAAAAAAAAACCCTCAACAAAGTGGGTACGGGGTAATGTACTTCAACATAATATAGGCCATACATATATGACCAACTCACAGCTAACATTATAATGCTGTTAAAATGCCAAACCCACAATAAAAATTTATAACATATCATAAGTGGTAAAAAACTAAAAGCTCTGAGCTTTTCTCCTGTCCCTCACCAAACTATGTCCAGCGGGGTTGTCTGGGCCTTCACAGGGTTGATATAAACCATCTCCTGTTGGGGGTGGTGTTCCCAGCCTGCAGGAGGGAGCAGGCTCTACCTCTCCTCCCGGACTGGCTCACTGAACTCACAGGGAGCTGGGATCAGCCTCCCCACAAAGCAGTCACAAAGCCCAGCACTTGCTCATCTGTCTTCCCAATCGGAGCCTTCCCTGGGGATACAGACCCAAAATCCCAGCTCTGCAAGGACCCAGCACCTTTGTGCCACAGGTCTCTTAGCAGGAGGGGTTACAAAATCAGCCCCCATGCAAGACACAGATCTCTCCTTACAGCTGGTCTCAGCAAAGCAACAGATGAGAATTCCAGCTCCACTCACACTCTCAACACTCTGTAGCATGGGCCAAAAACCCCATGTCTGCCACACTCCTCCAAGCCGTTCTCCTAAGCCCATAGGATGGAGCAGTCTGTGAGCTGCCATAGATGGTGGGATGAGTTCCACCCTGCACTAGAGGTGGGAGAATCCTTTCTCCTTTCCCTAGTCAATCTGTTTAGTCACTCACTGAGGCCCTGCACAATACCTTCCAGGAAAGTAGAGGGTCCCTCCAAGTCACTGATGAATGCAGGCCACAAGCCCTTTGTTTTGACCTACAAACCACAGCACAGCCTTTCTAGTGGTCAGAGTCAGGCAGAACTTCTCAGCTGGGGCTGCTAGCAATGGGCATACTCCTTCACTGGGAAGGTGTGGTCCTATTCTCCCAGGCAGACAAGAGTTCCCCTGGTTCCCTCTGCTGGATGCTATGAGGGCTCTCCCTCCAGACTCTGCTGCTCTGGGTCTGGAATCCCTGAGTGGAGAAGAGACTTCACACTCCTAAGGGAAGGGAGCTTTGCAGCCAATATCCCTCAGGCCTCTCAGCCAAGCACCAGCTCTGGGGGCTCCCCCTTTCAGCGACTCCCCTTCTTTTACCTGACTCTATTTGTTTCTTCATGCTCCTTGGATATGATATGTCCAATCAGCTGCACTTCGCTTGTTTTTTTAAGTTGTCTGCACTATTTTAGCTGTAGGTCTAATTCCTGGCTGGGAGCAAGGGCAGGCAACCTCCTGTTATGCTGCGGCCATCCTGCCTCCCTCTGTATGTCACTATCTTCACTTTTTAAAATTCATTTTTTTAATTTCTTAATTTAAAAAAATTAATTTCTTTAATTTTTTTAAATTTTAAAAAGTTTTCTTTCTTTTCTTTCTTTTTGCTGCTCTTTTTGGGTAACATACACGGCCATGTTTTCAAGGTGACTGATTTTTTTCTACTGCTTCATCTAGTCTATGAAATTCTTCGAATGTGCCCAGCCGGGCGTGGCTCAGCAGTTGAGCATCGACCTAGGTTTCAGGAAACCTCAGTTCAGTTCCTGGTCAGGGCACATGCCCGGGTTGCGGCCTCAGTCCCCAGTAGGGGGCATGCAGGAGGCAGCCACTCAATGACAACTCTCTCATCATTGATGTTTCTCTCTCTTTCTATCCCTTCCTCTCTTTGAAATCAATATGTATTTTCTTAAAAAAATTCTTCAAATGTACTTTTAACTTCATCTATTGCATTCTCAACTCCATGATTTCTGTTTGGACTTTTGTACTTTCCATTCTTTACTGAAGTTTTTGCTGTGTTCATTGATTTTTCTCCCTAGATCAGTGAGCATTTTTATGACCATTATTTTAAAATCTTCATCAGGTAAACTTACTTATCTCAATTTGATTAAGTTTCCCCCACTGTGTTTTATCTTTTTTTTTTTTTCGGTTGGAACATAGCTTTCTGCCTCCTCATTTTGCTTGACTGTCTGTGTTTGCTTTTCTGTTTTAGGCAAAAGAGCTTTTTCCCCCACCTTTGAGGGGTGACTGCGGGGACCAGGGCTGTGTTTATTCTGCTGCCTGGACAGTGCCCTGGGTGTGATAGCCTGCTAAGAAATGTCTGTTTCAGACTCATGGAGCATTTTAGCCGCTTGTGACTTATTTTAAAGATGGTTTTATTTATGTACTTGTCTGAAAAGAGAGACTAACATCATGTGCTCTGAGATTGCCTCTAACTCTAGAATAAATTTCTATGATTTTGTGTTTCCAGATTAAAAGAGGCTTGACAGGGCCCCTCCAGGCACACCACAATAAGTCTTTGTGCACATCTCTTGTGACACTTTATACTCTTTTGTAATAATTTTTAGAGATGCCACCTCCATCAGACTATGAGATTCTTTAGTGTCGTCCTTATGCTAAGAGACCCCCAGCAGTAGAAACAGAAAATGATAAATGGGTACATGTGGGACCTTTTGTTCCTAAATGAATGGTTTCCTTAGTATGTAAATTATCAGTAAGAGTGTTTTTTAATGACACATTAATATGCTAAATTAGATTGTTATTGAGTTTATACAATTTCATCATTAATTTCCTGGCTGCCTGCTAAGAACTGAGCATGGAGAAAGGCCAGAGAATGCAAAAATGAAAGTATTTACAGAGGGATAATGGGTCTCTGTTGCTTGTTTGCAGATTAAGCAAAACATAGCACAGGAAACAAGGCTCCCATTAATTGGAATCTAGTTATGTGCTTTTTAATATTAAACCAATAGTTACAAAAATTTAATCTAAAAGATATTCTCATTACTACTGAACACCAACAATTATAGGTAAGATACATCACTAGGAAACACCCTCAGGCTAAGGCTTTCTAAAATGACTATTTTCAATATCAACTTTCAGTTCATAAGATAATACTATGTCAGGTATTGTTGTATATCACATTTTTCCACATTCGGTTATGCCAGGGCATTTCCCAAGTAAAAGTTGTCACATCTCAATTTTACCATAAGATGAGCCAGATGGAGCAAAGTATATACAGTAACCACTGAGGAAGGAATTTGATGTCAGTTCTCAATTCTGGGATTTGGTAAAAGAAAAATGGATTTATACAATAAACAAGGTTTTCCCAAGATACTTTCAGATCAAGAATTGCATAAAGCAATGGCTGCTTGCTCTGGTTAATGAGCCTCTTTTCCTTAAGAAGGAGGAGCAGCACCTATTTAGGAAACCCAAGGAAACAGACAATGCATTCGGTATTGGGGCACCTGACCAAAGTTAAGTAAGGAAACAAATGTTAGAACTGGCAACTCTAGAGAAGGGAAAATCGGGCTATCCTTATATTTTCTAGAGTCAAACACACAAAAAAGTACAAAATAACAGTAACAACTACATCATTGTCGTTGACCTTGTTTCTTCTATCCTAGGCCTAGACCATTGTTTTCATCTGGGTGATTTAATATCCTCTTAGCTGGGTTCCTTGCTGGCAATCCCATTTTCCCTTAGTATATACTCCACTGTGGTGAAGGATCATGCTTTTTTATGTTTAGATTCTGTTGACTACTCCCTCAAAGCCCAAAGCCAGCCTGGCATTTACCTCTCCTTAGATCTTCAAAAATAACAACATTAGCACCAAGAGCAACAACAGCTATACTCTGTGCATACTGTTGGGACATTTCAAAGTCTGTATCTTCTACTTCATCACACTCTCAGCCCTTCAAATACAGATGTGTTTTTGTTTTCTGTCAACTATATAAACAAAATCAAACAAAAATGTATAGCAGTAACTGGAGTAATTAAGGGCCACCCAGTGCCAAAGCAATTTAAGTGAGAATCTCAGCAGAAGCACCAAGGCCAAAGCTCATCTTCACATTTAACAAACTGTGTAGTGAAGGTAATGCGACGAAATTTGGCACCACAAGGGATGGAAAAGAAACTTTTTTTTACTTCAATGATCGCTAGATGCAGTACAAGCAGAAAACACTCTTTAATATTTTTTAAAGACAAAGTAATGGGAGATTTGTTGCATTTCAGCTTAATGCTAATTTTCTGACTCAAAATGACTAAATCATTTTTCAGAGCTGGTGCTACCGCTTAGTGGAATTTCATTATTCCAGGGAATAAAATTAATGTGCAGTCAAAAAATAAAATTTACTCATGAACATAGGGCATTTTTCAAATTTAAAAGTATACTTTTAAAAAAGATAAAATGACAATAACCCAAAACATTTATTAAATGCAAAAATATGATTAATCTGATATATATTTTTAAATGTATTCTACATAAATTTTGATCAAATATCCACTATTATATTTATTATGTTTCCTTTACATTCGGGTTCTGGATTCCAATTGGAGAAAAGGCTGTATTCGTTGTTTCACTAACTCCATGAGTCAGGCCCAAACATCCAAATACCACACACCCATCTCCTATAAAGATCAGCTAAAAACATCAGTTTGAACTCAAAGTAATTTATCAGGAAATGCTTATTTCTTTGTCAGCTTGTTCAAATCAAGGTTAAGTTTTCTCTACTCCATAATCTGGAATCAGTGGCTTCAGTCTTGACCTGGGTTTTCTCCTTAACTCACTTTTCCAACTGTCTGCTTAGCATCCCCACTCGGACAACTAATAAGCATCTTAACTCATGGTTTACATTCCCCATAGACTGTAATAGTGTCTGGTAAATATTAACTGCTCAATAAATACTTTTTGATTGGATAAAAGAGCAGAAGCCCTCTCTCTGTGCCCTCATATATAATCTTGCTGCCCCCTAATCTGCTACGAACTATTTAATCCAAGTTAACATTTTTAAGCACCAGCTAATTATGTTTGAGTAAAACAAAAAAGTTTCACCAAAGACAATGGTAGTTAATCACAATGATAATTGGCAATAAGAATAATAAAAATGCTAGAAGCTTCTATATAGCAGTTGTTTAATTTGTGTGCATGACCACATAGAGGGGCTGCATGGCAGAGCACACTGGTGTGTGGGCTCCAGGGTAAGCCACTTGTGCTATTTTTCCTCCTCTGTCACTAGCTTGTAAACTTGGGCAAGTCTCTTAACTTTTCTGAGTCTCTGTTTTCTTATTTTTAATAAGGAGACAGTAATAGTACTTGGGGAGGCACAGTTAAATAAGTTAATGTATAACTCACTGTGAGACAGTGAGCACTCTGTCACAGTCAACTATTATTGTCTATAAAATCTGTTCTCTAATTGAAATGTTTATTGAGTTCTGGAGATTTTCTGCCGTATTCCACGAAGTGCTTCACCTGGTCATTCACTAGCTGCAAACTGAGCAAAGCAGTTCCTGCCCCTCAGAAGCTGACAGTGAGAGGAAGGGAGACATATCACAGGTGATTGCAGGGCAGCGTGATGAGTGCAGGACAGACAAGAGGACAAGATTGACGACTGAAGTGATCAGCAGGGCTTCCAGGAGGTGGTGTCTGGGTGACTCTTGAAGGAAGGGTACTTATTCTGCCAGGGTGGTGGTGGCAGGTGGTAAAGGCTTTCCAGGCAGAGGGAACAGAGTGAATAAAGACAAATTAGAAAAGAACTTGAATTGGACAATTTAAATAAATGTATGCAATAAATATATGCAATAAAATATTAAAATATGAATTACAACATACATGCAAAGCCTAGCAAACATGTAGCGTTAAACCCAGATACCTAATGCCTGGGGGAGAGAGAGAGACAAAGAGACAGAGACAGAGACAGAAGCAGAGGCAGAAAGAGAATGAAGATATAGGTGCCAGAAGGCAGGAGGTCCTGACACCAAAATAAAAACAGTAACAATCATTTGGTTGGTTTTCCAATGCTCCTGAAGATAAATGATGACAGTTCCTAAGGGAAGCAAATTTTATCTAGCCCTTTTCTATGAAAGAAATTCCTTACCTAGAACCTCTTAAAAGAACTGAAGGAAAGTTTTCGGTGGTGATAATAACTGTATCTCAATAGGGATTCAAATGTGAGCTTCAGAAAGCGGCTTTTCTGATTCCTTGGGGAGAATTTAGGGTATAACACCAGGGCACGACTGAGCAGAAACCATTTCATTGAGGGGGAAAAAGTGTTCCTTGCGATGTTTCTTCCCCATCTCCTCAGACTGCAGCCCGAAGCCTGCTCAGGAGAACCCCGTTGCGGGGAACAGACGTCTTCCAAGCCTTTCCTTCCCGCAGGACCTGTCCACTTCCTGCCCCATTCATTCCCTCCCGCCATGAGGTGATCCACTCTTTAGTTTTGTTAGTTAAGCTGATTAGCCAGCGTTCACTTACAGAATTTTGTATCAGTGCTTCTGAAACCTATTTACCACTGGAAAAACCATTTGATGTTAGCTTTTGTTTAGTTCATCAGATTGTGAAAAACAGAGACCTACCTTAGCTACCAGAGAGCGTGTGGTTACTGTAAGGATACATGGGCTGGACCGCGGCTGGAGTGCTGGGGGATGAGGCATTGCCGCCCTGGGTTTCTCTCTCTTCTTTTGCAAGCCTGTTTCTCCGCTGTGCTCCTTTCCCTCCATCTTTGATGATTCCCTCACCCTATATTCAGCACTTGTCCACCTCTTCAACTCGCACGCCGAGCTTGCTGGCCAGGGCCCCAGCAGAGCTTGGGGACTTTCTGCTAATCAGCAGGGTCTCAGCAGCTCTTGATTCAGAGCAACAGGAAACTCGGACGGACCCTGTTTACCTATTTGAGTCTGGCCTCGTGGGTCCTATATTTTCCATATTCTGCTTTTGCCCACCTTTGATCCAGCCATGACCTGTCAGGGTGAAAAGGAAGAAATGTGCTGCAAAGCCTGTCTTTCCATCAACAAGGTGACATTCTTTAAACAATGTTGGAGGAGAGCCATTGATCTGCATCATGAAGACTTCTCCCCAAAAGGGAGTCAGTGAGCGAGCCCAGGACCTGGAAGCTAGGGAGGGGGTGAATCCAAGCGCAGAAGGGCCTTTGGGAGCCATTTGTATCTCAATTAGGTTGAATTAGGCTGTTGTCAATTGTATCCGCACAGGGCGATTATTTAAGGGAAATAACCGAGCTTACCCTATCAGCACCCATTTATTTATGCTTTTGGTAATAAAATATTTCTTAATTAACCCTGCCATATCTTGGAACTATCGTGCTGATGTGGAGAAATGGACCATATTTGTGTGACTTTTTCAATTGACTCTTTGTTCAAACTAATCTTTTTTTTCCAAATAATTATAAATCATAGCAGAAACATTTCATAAAGTGTAATATGAGAAGAAATAAGCTTTAA
Source organism: Miniopterus schreibersii (assembly GCF_964146895.1). Taxonomy (NCBI): domain Eukaryota; kingdom Metazoa; phylum Chordata; class Mammalia; order Chiroptera; family Miniopteridae; genus Miniopterus; species Miniopterus schreibersii. The sequence goes on from NC_138108.1 coordinate 82,019,037, forward strand.
ATTGTAAAATAATAAAATATTAAACATATTTGTCTGAATTAAATCTACTATCAGTGGGTGGTTATTACTGCAAATCTTCCTGTGTTCAACTTACTTTGAAAAAAGAGAAATATTAATTGATGGCATAGGAAACAGGGCTCCAAGCCCAAGACTATAAAGAAAAATCAATTTTAGTTTGATCACAAAAAAGGTAAAAAAAAATTCACCTCATCAGTTCAGTCTGACTTCTGCAGCCGCCTCACTCTGCCTCTCAAAGTCATTCTTCTGCAGTTTTAACCAAAAGGCCCCCTATTCAGTCCACTGCTGGGTGCAGCAATGGCAGCCTTTCCTTCGGCGAGACATCGAGGCTGTCAAGTAAACCCATCATTGTGCAGAATGGCAATGAACTCGTTGTTTCACCACTGAATAAATACAATTCGCTGCAAAGGTACAGAGCGCTCCAAACAGCCACCTCGAACCTCCTGCAAGACCGAAAACCCTACTTTGAAACTACTAGTAGAAAGAGAAAAAGGAGCCTGAGGATCACTCGGTGATAACACAGCCCCATTCTTAATTTGCATTCAGGAAATTTCATTTCAGTACAGTGTCGTTGGGTAAGGAATAACATCTGAAAATTCAGAAAAGTTGATGAGAAAGGGCCTGAGCCAAACCACAGGTGGATGCAATCAGCAGGACGAGCCTTTTGTGTAAGGGTTGCCTTCGGTTCTCTCAGGCAAGCCACCCCTTGATTCTGCAGCTGATTCATTCTCCATTTTTCTCTCATCAGAGACTTACTGTGCTCTTTGGTTTCAGGTTAGTATGTCCTGTCGATCATCCCTGTCTTGATCAGGGTTAATTAAACAGTGAGCTCTCTCTATGAAAGATTTTCATTCTAAGTTTTACACTTAATTGCACAAAGAAGATGCCATTTGCATTCTAAGAAATTTCCAACATTAGTGTAGCATATGAACTTTAAAAAGATGATGGACACCTAAAAGTTACATGATATGGTAATTTTATGAATGTGTTATGGCAGCTGCTCTGTGGGGTGCTCTACACAAGTAATGTCTTAAATCCCACAGCAACCCTGAAAGTTAGATCCCCTGCATTGCTCCCTGCAGTGGAGGAGTCTGAGACTCACTTAGAAAAGCCTGAAGCAGCTCTCCAGGAGTAAAAGCCAGGAGCAGTAGATCCAGGGTGTAAACTTGGTTTTGAGGACTTCTGAGCCCATACTCTTCCCCCAGCTAATGATCACGGTAGCCTTCTAGCTGCTCTACCCCTGGCTTTGACCTGTTAATCCATTCACCACACTTACACAAGGAAATTCTGTGTTATCCCTGATCATCTGAGATTCCATTATTTAAAATCCACCAGTGATTTCCAACCACTTGTGTGCTCCTTAACACAACATACAAGGACATGCATAAACTAGTTCTCTTTTCTCTACTGCATTATTTCCTGCAAGGTATAATAAACCAGGCCCTTACTCTCTTATACATGTGCCCTCAGGTACTGAGATCATTAAATTAAAATATAGGCCTACTGCTTAGCAGTGTTTTAAGAAATGTTATTGACCACATGGCCTCCTGTAGGCCATGAGAGTAAATTGACGACCCCCCAAAAAGCCTGATTATACATTTTCATTTTAATATCTCTTCAAAAGAACTATCTTAATAATTCTAAAACGTTTCCTAATTTAGCATTGTGAACAAATCCATTGGTATGTCACTGGGTGGAAATGGTCTTGTATCAGGAGAGAACCCAGACCTCTGTGCTAAGATGTTGCTTAGCCCATCCCTCCGGGTGTCATTATCTCGTCTTTAATATCTAAAGTAAGAAACGACTACACACCAAGAAGTTCCATATCCAACCGTGAAAGTCCTAAATATTAATACTTGATATATAAGAAATTGTGTATTCTTCACCTTTTCCATAAATAGGCATGTAAAGTCTGGTATTAGATTTGTGAAAAGCTTGATTTAATTAACCTAGCAGAAAAGAAGGAAAGAAAAGCTATGATGTAGATGTCTGGCCACTTAACGCCATCCTCCTGCTTGCAGATACCCCCTGCAGAAAAGAGTGGAGGGAGCCAAGTGTTCTGCCCTTCGAATTCTATTATAATCCTAGACTTCCATATGAATATTAACTTAATTTCTTTAAAACCTCCTTCAACTTCTTTACACCTGCTAATCTTGAGCAGTGTGGACCTCGTCACAGGCTGCATAGTCTCTGCACTCTTTCTGTACCCCCGTGCCTTTCTGGTGCTATCCACTCTTAGGGATGTCCTTCTCAACTTCTCCATTCTTCAAGACTAAAAACAAACCATCTCCTTAGAAAAGCCATTTCCAGCCCTGGCCTGTTGGCTCACTTGGTTGGAACGTAGTCCTATACTCCAAAAAGTTACGGGTTCATTTCCTAGTCAGGACACATGCCTAGATCAGGGCACATATGGGAGGCAATCCACTGATGTTTCTCTCTCTCTCCCTTTCTCGCTCTCCTAAAAATCAATAAAAACGTATCCTTGGGTGAGGATTTTAAAAAAGCCCTTTCTGAACCTCAGAATGGGTCAATGATTAATTCTCTGTATTTCTAAGTAATTTATGCTTGTCTAGGTGTTAAAATAGATTATTTTGTTGAAATAACCTGTTTATGTGTCCATATCCCTCACACAACAAGTTCTGTGGGTAGAGCTGGCGAGTGGCCATTTGAGCTGGGTCATGGAGTAAGACAACCTGGGATGAAATTCTAGCCTCACTGCTTATTGGGTTATTACACGTAACCTCTGTATGCCTTGGATACCATGTCTGTAAATGAGAATAATTTTACCTGCTAAATAATCATTTTACCTACTGTTCTTAAAGAGAATGCTGTGGTACTTTAGTGAAATAATATAACTAAACCCCTAAAACAGCATCTAGATAGAAATGACATATACTAACCAGTGTTGGGTGTGAACAGGGAAAAGCACACATTCTTGACATGAACTTTTCTAGCCCAGCTTGACAATAGCTTTCTGCAACCTGACAGTCACATCATGTGCTGGTATGTTCTCAAAAATATGAGGATGTACAGAGCACTGCCGACATTTTAGTGCAAACGTGCATGTGAATACAGGAGCAAATATGGAGTGCCTATCAGCAACAGCAGCTAGTTTGACAGAAGACTTGTCAGCATGATCTCTGTCAGTCTTTACTGAATGCTGGTGCACACACGGGCAGCAAAAAAATACGATATTTTCCACTGATCTACATCAAATCGAAAAAGCAAAGTAAACTAAGTAAACTTTTTAACAAGCTAAATTTATTCAAAGAGGCATTATTTATTTCAAGATTATTTTTATTACATTTTAATGTTGAAATGTTCTTTCTTTTATGAAGTGGTGGTGACAGCTGAGTTTGTTCTCTTTGTAGCTTGCTGTCTTGTATGATTGAGTTTTAACAACTTGATAGCATAAGCTAGCGATGCTACTTTTGTCTCCTCCCTTTTTTATGTTCTGAAATTATTCTGTTTTATAAAATCCCATGTGATTTGGACAGAATAGTTTACCCCAGGACTGGTTTTACTGGGCCCAGTCTTCTCCTCTATGGTATAGGCTCTGGAACTTGACTGTCATCTCAGAGAGAGGCATATTAGCCAGGCTCCGGGGACTGGCGTGTGTTCACAGTAGCAGTGGCCAAGCTGTGCTGAGTGTGTTCGTCGCTGCGCTCAGATGTCATGTGAATAATTCATTTTGTCCTCAGTGCTACCCTATGAGGCCATTTACTTACAGTTACACAACTAACTAGTGATTCAAACTTAGTTTGTCTCCTTTCAAATCTATGCTTTAAGCACCACATTATATTACCTAACTACACATTTGCAAGGCTCTCATTTTCAATGACTCAAAAGAGTAATATAATTACCTGCAGATCAGTTCCCTTAGGCCTATGCACTCTGCACATAATCTAAATATGGGGATAATCTAAGTGGAAGATGTTAACTCTTAGGTTCTTTGTTGAGCATAAAATCTGATATTTTCCTCTAATATTTGGATAATCTGGATTAGACTGTTCAAGTGCTAAGGCAACTTGAAGCACTCTTGTCTTATGATAAGGCTGGAAGGGTTAGCAGATTTAAATACTCAGAATTCTTAGTTAAATTCTTTTGTACTGGATACTCACAGGACAAATTGTTGATATCGCCCTTCCAGCTGATTTTTTGCCATCACATGCGTTAATGCCAAGAATCAGTTTAGGTTCTTGAAAAATATCCCTTTGGCCTGAGGTGGTACCTTTAAGGCGACTTCGCTCCGCTCCCCTACTCGGTACAGGGTGGGGTGGGAGGCAGCACAGACGCCCACCCCGGCTCTGAGGGCAGCCTGCTCCACCCGCTCTGCCACCATCAGGATGCTTCTTGATTTCCCCAAAACACAGTTTCCAGGCATTTTTAAATATGCACGAGAGTACCTACTTCATAGAATTGGAAGAATAATGGAAAAAAACACACACGGAATGGAGTCTGGAACAGAGAGAACACTTGATAAACACCGTCTCTCGGTGGCACCGCTGCTGCTCTCGTTGCCCTTACAGATGTCGCAAGTCTCAGGAGAACTTGGCCGTACCGCCCACACTTCGAAGCCACCACTGCCTTCGGGGCCCCGATTTTTGCTCTTGAAGGCGTCTTTCCTGCTTCATGGGGGGCAGCACATGCTGGCAGGTGAGCTATCAGCCTGTCTCCTACCTCAGGAACCTCAGGAGTCTGACAGCTTTCCTACCTTTCATCCGCTCTCTGTCCTCTTGTGTCTTAATTGGTACAACTTTCTGAAGAACCTTACGTGTGTCTGGGGGTTCGCTCCGTGATCTCCTCCACAGGGATCTCTGGGCCATGCACCTAACAGCCTCTTCAGAGAGTGCTCTGTGATTTGAATGCGCTGACCTCTTGACCCTTCCTAGGCACTAGTAGCAAAGAGTTGTCCTGTCATACCCTTGGCTGAATCTTCAAATTTTAGGGGTTTTTGCAATCTGTATAGGCTGAGGACCTCCCAAATCACCAAAGCCTAGTTCTTTTACTTAACGGGTCTTCTCTCAACTTAGTTCTCTCCTCTGATATTTTACTAAAAGCAACAGAAAGAAACTAGGCCACAGCTTCAGCTTTTTGCTTGGAAATCTTCTCAGCTCAACATACAGCTCACTGCTTAGAAGCTCTGCTTCTCACATCACTGTGAAGATAAAATTCCACTCACTTTCTGCCACTGTATCTTCTGTTAAAGATCCCCTTTCTTCCCGTTTCCAACTGCATGTTCCTCACTTCCTTGAGACCTCACCCACAGCACTCAGCATTTACATTTCTACCAAGAGTGAGTAACCACGATTCAGACATTCTGTAAGATATATAGGTTTTCTCTGCCGTGCTCCTCTCTTCCTTCTGAGCCCTTCCCTGAAGACCTAACATCTTAATTTCTGCTAACAATCTACTCAGGGAAACCCAGCTTTTTTATCATGCTGCTCCAGACTTTCTAACCTCTGCCCACTTCCAGGTTTTCAGATATTGATCACAGCAGCACTCTACTTCCAGGTACCGAAAACCACACTAATTCTCTTTTGCTGTTATGACAAGTTACTAAAATCACAGTGGCCTAAAACAACACCGATGTGTTATCTCAGAGTCTAGAGATCAGTTTAAAGTGTTGACAGAGCAGCGACCACCCTGGGGGCTTGAAGGAGTAATCCTTCTCCAGCTTCTGTTTTGTTCTCGAAGCTGCCCGCGTGTCTCAGCTCATGACTGCAACACTTTGACCTCTGCTTTTATTGTCACAGGTCTCCCTCTGACCTTCTTGCCTTCCTTACATAAGGACCTAATGATTACCTCAGACCCACCTAGATAATCCAGGGTAATCTTCCCGCCTCAAGGTCCTGTTTAATCACCTTGCAAAGTACCATTTACCATATGAGGTGGCACACAGGGGTGGGCAGAGTAGGTTTGCAGTTGTAATACAATAACTAATAAATAATAATATAAGAGTAAACTTTGTATTTTGTGTCCTCACAACTGTAAACCTACTTTTGCCCCCCACTGTATTTACAGCTTCCAAGGTTTAACAAGGTGGACATCTCAGGTGACCATTGTTCTGCATATCACAGGTTGTAGAAGCTCGTTATATACTCTGGATACTAGAACCTAAGCAGATGTATGGTTTGCAAATATTTTCTCCCATTCTGTCTGTTTCTTTTGACTTTATAGTGCCCTTTGATGCATCATAGTTTTTAATTTTGAAGTCCAATTTACTTTGTTGTTGCTGTGCTTGGTGTCATATCTATAATAGCTCTATAGTATTAACTCTTATATTTATGTATTTGACCCATTTTGAGTTAATTTTTGTATATGGTATAAGGCAGCAGTTCAGTGTTACTGTAGTTACTCTGCATCATTTTTCTAAGAAGGCATTTTCCCCTATACATTCTTTTAGTACCCTTGTAAAAAACCAACTGACTGCAATAAAAGGGGTCTATTTCTGGACTCTCAATTCTATTCTACTTATCTATATGACCGTCTTTATGCAACTAAAACACTGTCTTGATTAGCATAGTTTTACAGCAAGTTTTAAAATCGGGAAATGTGATCCACACAACATGTTCTTTTACGAAGTCGTTTTTGCTGTTCTGGGTTCCTTATATTCCCACCTGACTTTTTGAATCAGTTTGTCAATTTTGAGAAAAAAACTTGCTAGGATCTTGACAGGGATTGCATTGAATCTGTAGGTTAATTTGGGAGTATCAATCTTAACCCCACTAAGTGTTTCAGTCCATGAACATGAGGTTTCTCCACTTACTTAGGAAGTCTTTAATTTCCTCCCACAAGATTTTCTTTTATCAGTATACAAGTCCTGCACTCCCTTTGATAAATTTATTACTGTGTATTTTATTTTTTTGATGATGCTATAAGAGCGAATGATTCATTCTCATATTATTATTAATTTCTAGTATATAGATTTTTGTTATTGGTTCAGTATCTTGCACCCTTATTGAAATCAATTATTAGATCAAATGGGTTTTTTGTTATTTTTGTTGTTTCCTTAGGATTTGCTCTGTGTAAGATTGTATAATTTGCAAATAGAGATAGTTTTACTTCTTGCTTTCCAATCTGAAGAACTTCTATTTATTTATCTTGATTAAATCCTGAGCTTGAACTTCTACTATAATATTGAACTGAAGGAGCAGGAGTGAACAGCTCTGACTTGCTGATCTTATGGGGAAACGGTACAGCCTCTCACTTAGGAAGGAGCACCACGTTAGCTGTGGGTGCCCCGCGGGTGCTCTCCACTGTGTTGTCAAGGCCTCCTCTAGTCCTAGATGTGTAATGATGTGATGAAAGGGTATTAGACCTTTTAAATGCTTTTCTACATCAATGAAGATGTAGATGTAGATGTAGATGCTTTTTGTCCTTTATTCTTTTAACATAGTGTATTTCTTTGGTGAATTTCTGCATATTAAACCAAGCTTGCATTTCTGGGAAAAATCTCTAAATAATTATTTTGTTGAGCATATTTTCATAAGGATTACAATCTGCTTGATATTCTGTGATCTATTTGTCTGTTTAGATATCTTGGTAACAGTGGCCTTAGAAAATAAGTTGGTAAGTATCCCCCCCAAGTTAATTTTGCAAGAGTTTGTGAAGCATACATGCTTATTCTTCTTTAAATATTTGGTAGAATTCACCAGACAGGCCAACTGGTCCTGGATTTTTCTTTGTGGAAAGTTTATTGGTTTCTAATTTAATCACTTTTCTTGTTCTATGTCTGTTCAGACTTCCTATAGCTCCTCTAGTAAGTCTTGATAGTTGTGTCTTTCTAGGAATTTATCCATTCATCTACTTTTTCTAATTTGTGGGCATAGAATTATTCACACTGTTTCTTTATCTTTTTTGTTTCTGTTTTATTTTGATTTTAGTAATGTGAGTCTTTTTTTTGTCAGCTTATCTAAAGTTTTGTCAGTTTTGTTTATCTTTTCAAAGAATCGGCTTCTGACTTGTTGATTTTTTTTCCTATTGTTTTGTTTATTATTTAGAATGTGTTTAATTTCCACATAATTTGTATTTCCCAAATTTTCTCTAGTTACTGATTGATAGTAACATTCCATGGTGTTTGGAGAATGTACTTTGTATGATGTCAATCCTTCTAAATTTATTGAGTATTTTTACCGCCTAAGATGTGGTCTGTCATATAAAGAATGACCCATGTGCACTGAGAGTGTGCATTCTCCTGTTGTTTGGTGGAGAGTGCTATAGATATGAGCCATATCTAGTTGGTTTATAGTGTTTTCAAGTCCTCTATTTACTTGCTGAACTTCTTTATAACTGTTCTACCCATTATGGATAGAATAGTTGAAGTGTTTAACTATTATGGATCAATTGTTTATTTCCTTCCTCAATTCTGTCAATTTTTGCTTCCAGCATTTTGAGGTTCTTTTATTAAGTGTCTATATGTTTATAATTGTTATATGTCCTTCATGGATTGACTCTGACTTTTCCTTATCAACGCACTTTAAATGTTAGAAAGCCCCCAGGCTGATGCATCAACTCTCTTTTTCATCTGCATACTGTCTGTATGTGAACATCCAGTGTCAGTGGCTTTTAATGACCTCTAGATGCTGGTGACTTCCAGATTTACATCTGGAGGCCCATCTCCCCACAGAATTCCTTTCTCTGTCTTCCTGGCATCTCACATGGAACAGGCGCAAAACAGAACTTATGATTCACTCACTACCAAATTCATTCCTCTCTCTGCTCTTTTCCATCTCAGAAAACATCACCATTGCCCAGTGATGTTGCAGCTCTGACCATACTGATCGCTCTCCTCTGTTCTCAGGTTTCAGCTCCTTCGCTTGCCAGCTCTAATTCTCAAACATCCTGAGTCCGCATGCCCCTTACCACCTCTATTGCCCCCACTCTGTCTAAACCACTGTTATCTCCAATAGCATCTCTACTACTGCAGTTACCTCCTAACTGGACTCAGTGCTTCTAAACTTGGCCCCTCTCAATCCATGTTTCATGCACAAACCATTTTAATCCTAAACCAGATCACATCACTCCCTTGTTTATAATCTTTCATTGTTTTCTATTGTTTTGCATTTACAGTAAAATCTGCCCTCTTTCCCAGGGCTTAAAGACCCACTCGTGATTTTAAATCTCACCTTCTTTTCTTAGTTAACCTCCTACTACTATCTACTTATGTACTATTTTCCTCAAATGTGCTAATTTCTGTCTCATCTTAGGTGTTTTGTGCCACTGTTCCCTTTGTCTTAGCTTGTCTGCCTCTGCTTATCATTTACCTTCAGCTTTAATGTTGTCCCTAAGAAATGCTTTTTGTGGTCGCTCGTCTAATTTAGCCACCCCACACCAGATATCACCTACCACAGATCCTGCTCTAGTTTCTTCACTGCATATCACATTTTTATTGCTTTCATGGTACTTAATTGCCATCTGAAATAATCTTCCCACTTATTAGTTGAATCACATTTTTATTTTTGTTTGTTTTTGTTTTTGGTGTCTCTCCTCCTCACAACCCAATTATTACAAATTTCATGACAGCAAGTTTTGTTCAACTTGCATCCCAAGGTCAAAACCAGAATAAAGTAGGTGTTCAACAGATATATGGATGTATATAAATGGGTGACAATATCTAAGCAACAGGAATTAATGGAGTGTTTATTACAGAGCCAATATTAAGATAAATGTACCCACACCACATTTAGTTTGTTTTGTGGCTCGAAATTCCAGAAAGTGTGGCCCATATGCTCATTCCTAGGGCTATGGTGGAGTCCCAGAGCTACAATGACTGAAAATGGGAGAGAAGTGTATTGACAAGTCAGATGCCAGATGCTCTACCAGGTAAGGAGCAGGCTACAGCAACAGACACTCATCATAAACAGAAAACAAAATTGTAGTCGTACTGTAAGTAAAGTTTATAAAGACTAAGTATGGCTGTGTAGCAACCAAAATTTATAAAAATAAAATCATGAGGTTAAACATATAAAATAAAGAACAGTGTTACTTTAAAAAAAATTAATACAATTTTAGTAGTGATTTTACAATTTGAAATAATAGAAAAAGAACTAATGGATAAAAGTTAGAACAAAACAAGTTAGAATAAAAGAATAGTAATGGAGAAAATTTAACAAAGGAAGCTGATAAAATTATAAGTATTAACATATTGGAAAATTCATAAAGATGGGAACATCTGTGACATGCTTTTAACTTCTCTGAAGATGATCCAGGTATTAAAATGTCCAGTGTGATGGTCTATTATTACATCAAGTATATACCTATTTTCAGCCCAAAGGCCCTGATAAAATAAAACAAGTGCCAAAGGAATTTAAAGTAAAAAATTACAAGAACATTGCCAAATGCAGTGGAGCAAAGTTTCTTGACATTCAATCTTAACCTCATGCATATCATTCAATAAGCACTCGCTTCACTCAACAGTCTCACAGATAAATGAACAATAAAAATAGCATAATGGGTGCAATGATGAAGGTAAAAATCTTGGAGGTCATGGTATTAGAGATCAAAAGCCCCTTGCTATTGAGGAATTGACAGTATTCAGGGAAGGCCGTCTTGAAAAGGTGTCGCCTGTGCTGAACCTTGGTGGATGAGCAGGAATGGTCAAGACAATCAGCCCCCTTAAGCTTTAGAAAGAAAAAATAATAATATTTCAATGCACTGGGTAGGAAGCCTTCCCAAAAGAGACAAAGGTTGGATTTGACTTAAAGCATGTGTAGAATGTGGAGAGGCAGAGGCATTCATTTTCTAGGACTGCCATAAGGAATTACTACAAAGGGGTGGCCCACAACAGAAATGTATGCTCTCATGTATTCCGGACACTAAATCCAAAATCAGAGTGTCAGCAGGGCCATGATCCTTTTGAAGGCTCTAGCGAAAATCCTTCCTTGCCTCTTCTACCTTCTGGTGCTTGCTATTAATCCATTTCTTAATTTGTGACATCAGAACAACTTCTGCCTTCAACCGTCTTCACATGGCTTTCTCCCTCTCTGTGTGTCTCTGTGTCTGAATCTCCTTTTAAAGACAGCAATCATTGAATTTAAGGCCCACCCTAATCCAGTATGACATTTCTTAACTAATTACATCTTACAAAATTACTCTTTTTTCTTATATTCTGAGGTTCCAAGTGACATAAATTTTAGGAGGACACTATTCAATCCAATATATCAGATGATATGGAACCATAACTCTCAATGGATGGATGACTCATAACCATTTTTATGATATTTGACACTCACAAGTGTATATTCAAAATATTTAACAAGTGGCAGAGTAATAGCATTAATATGCAAATCCATATATTTACAAATAAAAAATATATTCATTTTATTCCCTAAATAAGTTAAACTCTAAAACTAATTATCAGTGTTTACAAGTTGTATATAAATTGTCAAATCATTCTAAAAATTTCCAAAATAATCACTGGTGTGACCCCTTTGGTGACATGACTGAGGCTAGTTGTCTCTCTCTCTATATATATATTAGCGAGAGGGAGACATTGATGTGAGAGAGAAACATCGATCTGTTGCCTCCTACATATGCCCTGACCTGGGATCGAGCTCTCATCCTGGGTATGTGCCTGGACCAGAAATCAAACCCACTGCTTTCTGGTGCATATGACATATGACGATGCACCAACCAAGCCACACTGGCCAGGGCTTAGTTGTATTTTGACATAGGAAGCCAGGTAAAACTATTTCAATGACTTTTTCATTGAATTAATAGTTAAGTCACTTGAAATCATAAGCCAAGATTTCTTCTTAAAATTGATAACATCAATTCTACTGCTGAATCCTCTCAGTGTTTACTGAATCAATAGTAAATGGTCAATAGCAATAGGCCAATTTTGCAAAGTGGCTAAAATTTAAAATAAAAAGTGACTTAGATATTTTTATATATTTAATATCTCTATTACTGATTAAGTCATAAAATCATTTATTGTAATGTCATAGATAATTAGGTCAAAATTTATATTCCTGACCAGAAAGTGATGAAGTTGTTTGATAACTAAAAGCATAGAGTCTATGGTCATCTGCCTGGGCTCAAATACTGCCTCTATGATTATAAAGCCTTTCCCTACCTCAGCTTTTTCACATGTAAAGAAGTTATATGCATATATGCATAACCCATGGACACAGATGATAGCACTGTGAAGACCTGGGAAGGGGGTGGGAGCAAGGTGGAAGCGATCAATGAGGAAAAAAAAGTGACATCTGTAATACTTTCAACAATAAAGATAAATTTTTTAAAAAGAAACCAAAAAAGGGGGGGATAATGATAATAATTATAATACTCTATTGAGTTGATTATACATTTACAAAGTATATGCTTGATATAGAGACACACTCAGAGAGGAACAATTCTTGTGATTCACGTGAAATATCAAGGAAGTACAATTTTCAGGTACAAGGATGTCTCCCAGTGGTTTTGTCAGCCCTGTGTTTATAACTAAAATATAGATTCACTATATTAGTCAGCTAGGGCTAAAATGACAAAGCACCACAAATGGGGTGGCTTTAACAACAGAAATTTATTTTCTCACAGACCAAGAGCAAGATGCCAGCAGAGCTGGTTCCACCTGAGACCTTTGTTCCTGCCTTGTGGATGTCCATCTCCTCTCTGTGTCCTCACGTGGTCTTCCCTCTCTGTCGACCTATATCCAAACCTTTTTACACAATCACAGTCACCTTTGATTATGGCCCACCCTAATGATTTCACTTTAACTTAGTTATTTCTTTAAAGACCCTGTCTCCAAATAGCATATGCTGAAGTACAAGGGACCTCAACATATGAAATCTGGGGGTCACAACTCAGCCCATAACAATCACCAACTTGAGACTCTGTGCTCATAGGAGTTCAATATGGAAAATTGCCTTATGTCTTACTGGAGTGTTGTTCACAAATACCTAAACGTACTCTACAAATGTCAGTTTTACTCTCTACATAGATAATGCTTTATTGTGGGGCAAAGGAAAAAATAGCTATGGCAAATATAATCAGTTTTTATCTCAGTTGTTCAACTACAGTGCATGTGATGTATTCATTTAAGCAAGAAAGGAAGTGAATTTCAGACAGAATTCCTACTGAGCAGAAAATTAAGCTAACTCCAAGTTATGACTAGAGTGTCCTTTAATTATTGTGTTAGGTCACATGTGAATATATGGCAGACACTTGTTCAACAGAGGAATAGCCTTTTAAAAACATATCTGGTAAGAAATTTTTTAAATACATTTTTCAGGTCCAAAAATGTTGAAAAGCCAAAAACAGAATTGGAAGAACAATAAAAACTTGCACTGCTTTTAGAAATGGCTGCATTCTAGGGGGGGGGAAATCATTTACAAGTAGATTTTTCTGTAGTAGAGCTTATTTGAAAGGCATCAGGAGGACTTATCATTGAATATAAAGCACCTGTATATGTTGTTATAACGTACACACTCACCCTGCAGCTTACTATTCCAGGCTCTTAAAGCAGAACTGTCTTCACTCACTAACCACAGAGTGGAGTAAACCTAGCAAATAAAACCTCAAACTTATTGCTACCTGATCACTTTAAAAAAATATCTGTTAGGAGAAAGACACATGTAAGGAAGACTGTCTGAGAGCCTGCAGTCTTTTTGTTCTTCTCTGGGTAATCTTACAGTAATCCTTGAACTGAGACAAATTAGCAAAGCTCCTTCTCACCTGGACCATATCCTTTCATTCCCACCCTGTGAATCCCAGGAGAAGTTATGGGCTCACTGAAGCATAAAAAGGAACGAGGCAGCCTGGAAAACACGCTGCGGAGGAGATCTACAGCCTGAACCAAAAGCAGTGCTGTTACATTACTGCGAGGGCACTATTTCTTCAGCACAGTTGACCTCATAGAAAGGAGGATTATCCATTTTAGAGGGGCAGGCTCTAGGTGCCTGGATCCCTGGTGTTTCTGCAGTGCATATCACAGGTACTCAGTAAATATCTCATTCGCTCTTCAAACAACCCTGTGAGGTTAACATCTTCATCCTAGAGAAGAAAACAAGGCCCAGCTCACCTGGCTTTCACACCTAATAGAGGAAGACTGGGGAGAAAGCCCAGGTTGCAAGCAAGCAATCGGGGCTTTTGGCCACACCTGGCACTGTACGGCCAGAACTTTATAGTGCCATCTTCCTGAGAGTTTCTATGTCCCCAATGGTGCCTGGTGCTGGCCAAGACAGGCAGTGCCATTGGGGGTGCCCATAAGCAGGACTCAGACCTTTATGAGTCCTGGTCCCACCTATCCTTTTGGGGGTGCACTTGACAGGCTACTCCTCACATAGGGTCAACCAGATCTCCAACCTTCATGCCAGCAGCTTACATTGGCATGCACTCTGTGTAGGTATACTCTATGTTTTTTGATAAATATATAGAATAATGTGTATCCACCATTATAATATCATACAGACTAGTTTCACTTCCCTGACAGTGTGCTTTGTAAATATAATTTTATGTTAGAATAATTTTATATTTACAGAATAATTACAAAGACAGTCTTCACCCTGCTTCCCCTAATGTTAGCTACTTACATGACCCTGGTACATTTGTCAAACTAGGAAATAAACTCAATACTCTTAACTAAGCTATAGACTTTATGTGGCTTTCACAGATTTTTCCACTACTGTTATTTCTTGTTGTCCCAGGCTCCTGCCCAGGGCCACACGGTGCGTTTCGTTACCATCCCCTTCCATGTCCTACTAACCGTACCAGGTTCTCAGCCTTTCCTTGTTTTTTAAGAACTCAACAATTTTGAAGTATTTTGTAGAATGTCCTTCAGTTTTGTTTTGCCTGTTTTCTTTTATTTTATTGTTGACAGTATTACAGATGTCCCCCAATTCCCCCCAACTCTTTATTCCTCTCCTCCCAGCCCCACCCCACCCAAGGGCATCACCACACTTGTCTGTATCCCTGGGCTATGCATATAACTATATAAGTTCTTTGGTTAATTTCTTCCCATTTTCCTCCCCCACCTCCCTTCTGATATTTGTCACTCTGTTCCATGTTTCCCTGCCTCTACATCTATTTTATTAATCAGTTTATTATGTTCATTAGATTCCACTTATAAGTGAGATCATGTGATATTTGTCTTTCTCTAACATAATAGTCTCCAGGTCCATCCATGCTGTCTCAAAGCGTAAGAGATCCTTCTTTTTATAGCTGCATAGTATTCCATGGTGTAAATGTACCACAGCTTTTTTATCCACTCATTTACTGATGGGTTCTTGGGCTGTTTCCAGATCTTGCCTATTGTAAATTGCAATGTTATAAACATAGAAGTTCTTTCTAATTGGTGTTTCGGGATTTTAGGATATATTCCCAGGAATGGGATCACTGGATCAAATGGCAGTTTCATATTTAATTTTTTAGTAAACTCCATATTGGTTTCCATAGTGGCTACACCAGTCTGCATTCCCACCAGCAGTGTACTAGGGTTCCCTTTTCTCCACCTCCTTGTAAGCACTTGTTATTTGTTAATTTATTGATGGTAGCCATTCTGAGAGGTGTGAAGTTATATCTCATTGTGGTTTTAATTTACATCTCTATGATGATTAGTGATGTTGAGCATTTTTTCATACGTCTCTTGGCCATCTGTATATCCACTTTGGGTTAAGTGTTTATTCAGGTTCTGTGCCCATTTTTCAATTGGGTTGTCTTCCTTTTGTTGAACTGTATGAGTTCTTTATATATTTTGTAAATTAATCCCTTATCAGATGTGTCATTGGTAAATATGTTCTCCCATTCAGTATGTTCCCTTTTCATTTTAATGATGGTCTCTTTAGCTGTACAGAAAATTTTTAGTTGGATGTAGTGCCATTTGTTTATTTTTTCCTTTGTTTCTGTTGCCCTAGGAGATGTATCAGAGAAAATTCTGCTACATGAGATGTCTAAGATTTTGCTGCCTATGTTTTCCCCTAGGATTTTTTAGTTTCGTGACTTACACTTATGTCTTTTATCCATTTTGAGTTCATTGTTGTATATGGTGTAAGTTGGTTGTCTAGTTTCGTTTTTTTGCATGTACCTGTCCAGTTTTCCAACACCATTTATTGAGGAGACTATCTTTACTCCACTGTATGCTCTTGCTTCCTTTGTCAAATATTAATTGAACACAATGTTGTGGGTCAATTTCTGGGGTTTCTGTTGTGTTCCATTAGTCTATATGTCTGTTCTTGTGCCAGGCTGTTTTGATTACAGTGGCTTTGTAATATAGCTTGATATCTGGTATTGTGATCCATCCAACTTTGTTCTTCCTCAAGATTGCTGCGGCTATTAAGGCTCTTCTTTGCTTTCATATAATTTTTTGAATATTTGTTCTAGATCTGTGATGTGCTGTTGGTATTTTAATAGTAATTGCATTGAATCTATAAATTGCTTAGAGTAGAGTGAACATTTTAATGATGTTAATTCTTCCAATCTATGAACATGATATATGCTTCCACTTGCTTGTATATGCCTCTATTTCTTTTTTTAGTGTCCTGTAGTTTTCCAAGTACAGGTCTTTCACCTCCTGTTAAGTTTATTAAAAGATATCTTATTTTTTGTTGCTTTTGCAATGGTAAATGGAATTGTGGGGTTTTTTTAGTTTCTCTTATTGAGAGTTCAAATTATTTGTCTATAAAGATGACACCAATTTCTGGATGTTGATTTTGTATCCTGTTACACTGGTTATGTCATTTATTAAATCTAGTAGATTTTAGATAGATTCTTTAGGGTCTCCTATATACAATATCATGTCATCTATGAATAATGACAGTTTTACCTCCCTCTTTCCAATTTGGGTGCATTTTATGTTTTCTTCTTGTCTGATTACTGTGGCTAAGACTTCCAGTACTATGTTGAATAAGAGTGGTGAAACCGGACATCCCTGTCTTGTTCCTGTTCTTAATGGAAAAGCTTTTAGTTTTTGCCCATTGAGTATGCTGTTGGCTGTAGGCTTTTTGTATATGGCCATCATATGTTGAGATATGATCCCTCTATTCCCACTTTGCTGAGATTTTTTATCAGAAATGGGTGCTGGATTTTGTTGAATGTTTTTTCTGTATCTATGGATATGATCATGTGATTTTTGTCCTTCATTGTGTTTATGTGGTGTATCACATTTATTGATTTGCGAATGTTGTACCAGCTTTGAATCCCTGGAATAAATCCCACTTGATCGTGGTGTATGATCATTTTAACATATTGCTGTATCCAATTTGCTAGTATTTTGTTGAGGATTTTAACATCTACGTTCATCAGAAATATTGGCTTGTAATTTTCTTTCTTTGTAGTGTCTTTATCTGGTTTTGGAATTAGGATAATGCTGACCTCTTTAAAAGAGCTTCCAAGTGTTCCTTTCTCTTAGATTTTTTGAAATAGTTTGAGGAGGGTAGGTGTTAGTTCTTCTTTTAATATTTGGTAAAGCTCACCTGTGAAGCCGTCTAGTCCAGCACTTTGACTTGCTGGGGTTTTTTTAATTACTTCTTCAATTTCATCATTTGTTATAGGCCTAATCAGGTTTTCTGATTCTTCCTGATTCAGTTTTGTAAGATTGTATGTTTCTAGGAATTTGTCCATTTCGTCCAGGTTGCCCAGCTTGGTGGCATATAGTTGTTCATAGTATTTTCTTACAATCCTTTGAATTTCTGTTGGGTCAGTTGTTACTTCACGTCTTTCCTTTCTGATTTTGTTTATTTGGGTCCTCTCTCTTTGTTTCTTGATCAGTCTGGCTAAAGGTTCATCAATCTTGTTTATCATTTCAAAGAACCAGCTCTTGGTTTTATTGATCTTTTGTGTTATTATTTTTAGTCTCTGTGTCATTTACTTCTGCTCTGATCTTTACTATTTCCTTCCTTCTACTTACTATGGGCGTTTCTTGTTGTTCTCTTTCTAATTATTTTAGTTTTAGGGTTAGATAGTTTATTTGAGCTTTATCTTGTTTCTTGAGGTAGTCCTGTAATACTATGAACTTACCCCTCAGGACTGCTTTCATTGTGTCCCATAGATATTGGGTTGTTGTGTGTTCATTTTCATTGATTCCAGGAAGATTGATTTCTCTCTTGATCTCATTGGTAATCCATTCATTGTCTAATAACATGCTATTTAACCTCCGTGTGTTTGAATTTTTTTTGTTTTTGATTGTATTTGATTTCT
The DNA here is from genome assembly GCF_964146895.1 of Miniopterus schreibersii. Classification (NCBI taxonomy): domain Eukaryota; kingdom Metazoa; phylum Chordata; class Mammalia; order Chiroptera; family Miniopteridae; genus Miniopterus; species Miniopterus schreibersii. The sequence continues at coordinate 82,037,190 of NC_138108.1, forward strand.
ATATTCATGCCATTCTGAGTAGATGCTTGATATGAATTTTGATCTTCTTGAATTAATTACGGCTTATTTGTGTCCTAACATATGATCTAAATTTGAGAATGATCCATGTGCACTTGAGGAGAATGTATATTGTGCCACTTTTGGATGAAATGTTCTGTAAATATCAGTTAGATCCAGTTGATCTAGTGTGTCTTTTAAGGCCACTGTTTTCTTATTAATTTTTTGCCTAGAAGATCTATTCAGTGATTTCAGTGGAGTGTTAAAGTCCCCTATTATGATTGTATTCCTGTCTATCTCTCCCTTAAATTCCATCAAGAGTTTGTTTATATATTTAGGTGCTCCTGTATTGGGTGCATATATGTTTACAAGGGTTATATTTTCTTGTTGCAGTGATCCTTTCAGTATTATGTAGTGACCTTCTTTGTCTCTTTTATGGCCTTTGTCTTGAAGTCTATTACATCAGATATGAATATGCCTACCCTAGCTTTATTTTGTTTCCATTTGCATGAAATACTTTTTTCTGTCCCTTAACTCTCATTCTGTGTGAATATTTTGCTCTCAGGTGAGTCTCTTGTAGACAGCATACATAGTGGTCATGTTTTCTTACCCAGTCAGCTGACTTGGGTTATTTGGTTGGAGCATTCAGTCCTTTTACATTTAAGGTAATTATGGATAAGTACTTATTTGTTGCCATTTTTTCTTTGTACCTTTGTTCCTCCTTCTCTCTTGTTTTCTTCTTAAAGCAGTACTTTTAGCATTTCTTGCAATGCTGGTTTGGTGGTCATGTACTCATTTAGCCTGTTTGTTTGTTTTTTCTATTTGTCTGTTTGTTTTTTTCTAGGAAGCCCTGTATTTCACCTTCAATTCTGAATGATAACCTTACTGGATGAAGTAGTCTTGGATTCAGTCCCTTGTTCTCCTTTGCTTTGTATATTTCATGACAGTCCTTCCTGGCCTGAAGTGTTTCTATTGAGAAATCAACTGATAATGTAATGGGAGCTCCCTTGTAGGTAACTTTCTGTCTCTCTCTTGCTGCCTTTAAGATCCTTTCTTTGTCTTTAAGGATTGTCATTTTAATCATGATGTGTCTAGGTGTGGGTCTTTTTGGTTTCATCTTGATTGAATCTCTCTGTATTTCCTGAACTTGTGTGACATTTTCTTTCACCAGGTTAGGGAAGTTTTCTGTCATTATTTCCTCAAACAGTTTCTCTATTCCTTGCTCAAATTCTTCTCCTTCTTGGATCCTATGATGCAGATGTTGTTACATTTCATATTGTCCCAAAGCTCCCTTAAACTCTCCTCCTGATTTTTAATTATTTTTCTAATTACTGCTCTGATTGGGTGTTTTTTCCTACCTTGTCTTTTAATTTGCTGATTTGGTCCTCAGCTTCTAATATACTGCTGATTCTGCCCCGGGGGTTCTTTATTTCAGCTCTGTCACTCTTCAGTTTCAAGCAGCTCTTGCTCACATTTTCTACATCCTTTTCAGGCTGATGCAGTTCCCTTTGATTTCCCTGTAGTTCTCATTAAGTTGCTTGTAGTTCTCACTAATGTGTGAGCATCTTTATAACCATTACTTTGAACTCTATCTGATAAATTGCTTGCCTCCATTTCCTGCGATTCCTCCTTTTCTTTCGTTGGGAGGTTGTTTCCTTGGGTCCCCATTTTATCTGTCTCTTTGTGTTTGTTTCTATGTATTAGATAGAACTGCTATGCTTCCCAGCCTTCTTGGGGTGGCCTTACGTAAAAAGTGTCTTGTGAGACCTAGCAGTGGAGCCTCTTTAATCCCCTGAGCTGGATGCTCTAGGAATGTCCCTTGCATGGGTTATTTGGTCTCTTCTATTGTACTTGGGCCTTGATTGCTGATGCTCTGCTTGAGGGTGTGGCTCCCCTCAGGCTGGATGACTGTAAGGCTCACCCCCACCACGTCATGCCAGCTGTTATACAGGTATTTGGATGTGCTATTTGTTGGGCTTGCTGGATTTTGTTCTGATGCTGTTGAATCTGACCCTTGGTGTGTTATTCCTGGGCCTCCTGGGAGTTTCTTTTGTTCATGCCAATGGGAGTCACTGACTGAGTGGCCGCGGGGTGCCCTGTGGTGGTGCCAGGTCAGACACACTGGGTCACAGTGGAGGGTTAGGGCATCCAGGGATATTGGGTCACAGCAGTGGGGCCTGACATGCCAGGTGCAGGGGCAGAACTGCGTGCTTTGGGGGTGCCAGGTCAGGCTCTTCAGGTAGTGATCCATGTGTCTGGGGTTGTCGGGTCATGGTGGCAAGGCTGGGACCCCAGGTCATGGCAGCTGGTCTAGGCAGGCCAGTCTGCGAACTCTGGGCCCTGGATCACGGCCACTCCCTGTAGCTCCTCCTGTGGAGGAGGACCCTATGGATCATCCACAATGGCACGCTCTCCAATCCCAAGATGCTAGAAGCACCAGCTGAGCAGTGTGGGGCAGCTGCAGGTGTCTCCCCTTCCAGGAGAGCCAGAACTGCCTGCCCCAAGTCCCTGCACTGACAGAGAGACGCCCACCCACACTCATGCACACGCTCACCCACTCACTCTCACCCTCACTCCAGTCCAGCTCGCAGCCATGTTCTCTTGCCTGGTGTTTTCTAATGTTTATACTGGCATGTAATCGATTTTAAAATCAAATTGTTTATTCAGACCACAGTTTACAAAAATCATTTACTCAGTCCCTGTAAAACTAGGCATGGCCCTACTCAGGACTATTACATTCCAAAGCCCATGATCTTAACCACACACCATCCAATATAGCTTTTGAACCTGATTTCCCCCAGTTCCAAGTAGACTACTGTCCATCGCCCTTAATCATGATAAGATGTTGTCTTCCATGAGTTATTTCATGTGCACTGGCTTTCCCACCTGCAATGCCCATTTCCCTCCTCTCCACTGAGCCTTGAAACAAACATCCATGCTTGAACTTCACAAGCTAACGTCTCACCCTTTATGAGAGTTCCCCTGAAGCTTCCTCCAGCCGGCTTTGGTTTGTGTCTGGCCTGTAGCAGGGCCTTTCTTGTAATTGTTCTTTTATTTTTAGGAATCTTTGGTGCTTTCTTATGCTCTTACCCATATCTGCTTTTTGTTTTCCCAGTCAGATTGCAAACAACTTGTGGACAGAATTGATGTAGTGAATTTTATATCGATTTTCTACATTGCTTTGCTCAATGCTGTCTCTCTAACAAATCCTCAGTAAATAGTTGTTAAATGACTACAGGAACAAGTGAGATGACTTATTTTATCATTAAGGAAACTACACTTAAGTCATGTTATGATTTTTTTTAAAGAGACTAACCCTAAATAAATCTTGATTTTACTGCATTGAACTACTTCTAGGACATTTTTATTTTGCAGAAATATGGGGATAAAAGGTTATTTAAATTTTCACAAAGAACAGTGATTATTCAGTCATTCATCCAATAAGAGTGAATTGAGCACTTACCATGGATTAGATGCTATGATGAGCACAAGTGGGATAACAATAAAACACAGGGCTTCTTCTCAAAATATTCAGTATAGTCTTGAGGAGGAGGAATCAGAAAACTAACCAGTCAGCAAAGGGAAACCAACGCAGTGGAAAGAGAGGAGGGAGGAAAAAAATGCATTTTTGGTATTCATTATTAGATTTTTATTGTTCTGAGTTCAAATACAATTATCCAGTTTTGTTTTGTCTTTCAACCTCCATAGTAGCCACATGTTCTGGAACCCACAAATTGTACAGATGACATTGCTTGACTCTTTTAAAGTAATGGTCATTTTACACATAGAATAAAATAATTGAATGGGACTTAAACATAAGTTAATCATACCTGAAAAAATTAAGACATATCCCCCGGCTGGGCGTGGCTCAGCGGTTGAGCGTTGACCTAGGATCCAGGCAATTGGGGTTCCATTCCCCGTCAGGGCACATGCCCAGGTCATGGGCTCGATCAATGACTCTCTCATCATTGATGTTTCTGTCTCTCTCTCTCCCTCTCCTTTTCTCTCTCTGAAATCAATGAAGATATATTAAAAAATATATATATATCTATTTACCTTGTGTTTTAAATACTTTATAAGGTCATCCCTTTCATAATAGAATATTCACAAAATTAAACATAACTAGCCTTCAAAAATAAATAGATAATTTTTACAATTATAATTATGCTTTTAGCCAAGCCTATTGACTTGACACAGTGTTACCAGCAGTGACAAGAGGCAGGGGTCAGTCCCAGCTGGTTTACTTGACATAAGGAAAAGTTCATTAGGCTTCTTAAAAATTAATTTTTTTGAGATAATATTGGTTAATAACATTATATAAGTTTCAGGTATACAATTTTATGATACATAATCTGTGTTTTGCATTGTGTGCTCACCACCCAAAGTATAGTCTCCTTCCATCAGCGTATATTTGACACCCTCCACTCTCTTTGTTTTCAGTGTATAGGTCCTGTTCTACTTACTTATGCTTCTTTGGTTGATTCTTGTATGTGCCCAGTCTGCGGATCAAACCCATAACCTTGGTTAGGACTATGTTCTTACCAACCATGTTACCTGTCCAGAGCTGATCTTTCACATTTTTTGTTAAGCTTATTCCTAGGTGTTTTATTTCTTTTTGTTGTAATTTCAAATGGAATTGTTTTCTTCATTTATTTTTCTGGTATTTCATTGTTAGTACATAAGAATGCAACAGATTTTTGTACATTGATTTTGTAGCCTGCAGCTTCACTGAATTTGTTTATCGTTTCTGATAGTCTTTTGATGGAGTCTTTATCAAGAGTCTCAGTTCTGGTTTTGGCCATGGGTCAGGCAGTCATACCCAATTTAGAGTTAGAAATGAAGTTGCAGTTAACATCATGAGGGACACTTGTTTACATATATTTTCTAATGTGAAAAGAAAAAAACAACTGAACAGTGCTGAAAGAGAAATGAAGTGCACCAAGGGGAAAAAATTTGCTGAAAGAGGAGGGGTTCCAAAGAACAACCTCTTCTGCTTTGTTCTTTGCCTTCAGAACTTGTCTTTATAGCAACAGATATGAACAGACTCCAAAAAAGTAACTTTTAAGACATTTTTCTCCTAACCACTGAATTAAAATTTAAAGTAATGTGATTGAAGTATGTTATTTTTGTCTTGGGTAAGACTATCAAGACAACATAATTGCAGTTTCTTTCTTGAAGAATCTGAAGAATACATGTGAGTGAAATGATTAACTCTTTGCTAAATCTTGATGAAATGTTTTTCAAAGTAAAAAGAAGGTCAAATAAAACGAAAATTTCCTTAATTAAAATGAATAGAATTAATTTAATAAAATTATAATATTTTTAATGACTATGGGAGATTGTGTTCAGGGCAGAAAACTGACACTATGTCTTAATCAATGCACATTGTGATATAATCAATGTGGTCTATTATGTAAGGCCTATTGAAATGATCTTTAATTAAGTTCAATCTATAAAAAGTAATCAACTGTAATTCAACTGAATTTTAACCTATTGGCAGGTACAGTGTTCATTCAACACATAGTTATTGTGCTTACATGTATTAGGCACTTAGGAAGTATCTATCAAAAGTCCCTTTTCCTTCCTTTAAGGTATGTAGTATGGAATAGCCTGAGAAGGACCTGGGAGGCAGGGGAGGCTGTTGATTGTGAGGCCTGTAGAGGATTCATATCAGGAACTTTTATCTGCTCTTGACTCTGTGGGGTGCTATCCATGGCACGGTAATACTTGTATACTTCATGAAAAGAGGTAAGGTTTGAGAGTAATCTTGAAAGGTTTCTGATATTCACCAAGTAGAGGGACAGGGAAGAAAACAAAACAAAGATGGCCATGTAGGACACCCAGCAAGTTAGGGCAGGTGTGAGGGTTTGGGCAAGTCCACAGCAGGGTGATCCAAGACACAGGTTCAAGAACTAAGACTGGAACAGTAGCTATGTTTCAGATCGTGAAGGGTCTCCTTGGCTTTGCCTGGAAATTTGGCCTTAATCGGGAGAGTGCCAGGACCAGAGCTGTGCTTTGGGGGAACCTCTGCTTGCAGCAAAGAGAATGAAGTGAGGGGTGAGAGGCAGAGCTAAGACAACCGTCACACAGTGGCAGTCACGTGGTAGGGGCAAGAGGTGACGAGGGTCTGGCAAAAGCAGAGGCTGTGGAATGCAGGAGAGAGTTTGAACAAAGAAACTGTTGAGATGGAGATACAGGGATTGCAGAAAAGGAGGAATGGTGGTTCGGTGATTTGTTAGAGCACATGTTCTCTCCAACGCTGCAAGCAAATGGTCATCACCACTGGGCTTGCTGACATGGACAAAAGGGGGCTAGATCCTCCACAGGGATTCTGTAGAAGGAAAGCCCAAGATTTCAGCACAGCAGGCAAATAGTCCTGACACTATAGAGAGAAGCTGCATTAAAATAAAGCAAACCTGAATAAAACTGCAGACTCCACAAGTGCCAATGGTGTAGACAGCGAAACCCTACATTCCCTTTAGTCAAAATACCCTTCACTTGCCGCTGAGAGCCAAAATGACATACAGCAAGAGAATGGAAGGAAATACATGTGATTTTACATGCAAACAAAGAGTGGTGACCATATCCAAGCTCACTAGGGAGTCTACTTATTGATATACTATAGTTAAACATTTTCTAGGAGTTGTTATTTAATCTTCAACTTCTTTATTTGCTTGACCCAAATACAAAATTAAACACAGGAGATCAAAGATGGTGGCTGATTGAGTGGAAGCTATACAGACACTCTCCCGGGACCAAACTGGAATTACAACATTATGTAGAAAAACCACCCTGAATAATCTTCTGCAACTGAATAAGAGCTGGAAAGCACCCTCATAACCAAAGATGAAAAGTGGAGACCACACAGAGACTGGTAAGAAGTGTGGAGGTGCAAGAGGGTCGGGCCTGCTCCCACAGGCAGCAGCTGAAGGTCCAGAGGGACATCTCAGCTGTGGGGGTTCCCACAAAGAACTCTTGGGTCTAAACCCCGGGCTGGGGTCCCCAGGCCAGAGCACCAGAAATGAGAAAGGTGCCCATACAGCATGTAGCTGTGAAAAGCAGCCAGGTGTCTGTCTGCCAGCAAGAGATGACTGAAAATACAGGCACCCTCTAAAAGGGCCAACACACACAGTTTTGTGTGCAGCCACTCACCTTAGGCTTCAGCAGAGGGAAGGCAGAGTGGACTAGACCTGTGTGAGGAGAATCCGGGGGGGGGGGGGTTGGGGGAATAGATCTCAGAGGGCACCCATCTGGCCCCCTGTGCTGAGTCATTCCCCATTACTTCAGAAGACATCTTTCTTAGGCAGACATTTACCTTCCAAGCAGCTTTTACCTGGGGGGAAACAATTGCTCCACCCTGCTGGAAAACCTCTGGCCCTTCCCTGTGGAGTTTCTAAAGCCTGAGGTTCTTTAAGAGATAGAATAACAGCTTCTGGGTGCTTTGAGTTTTTGCATGATTTGCTTCTGGACCCAGGGCTTGGAAAAGCAGACCTTGATGCACATCTTGGTCTTATCCAAACATACTCACCTCCAGTAGAGGAAATCAGAAGCTGTGGAGTGTGGAAAACTTCAAACAGGATACTCAAGGCCAGTCACAAACAGCATCTGACACTGGCCTGCCCCAGCGATCATACAAAAGACTGGGAGTCCTAGCAAATCTGCTTAATACATAGAAACAAATCCAAACAGGCAGCCAAAATGTGGAGACAAAAAACAAGCCCCAAATGAAAGAACCAAAGAATTCGCCAGAAGAAGAGTTAAGTGAAATGGAGATAAACAATCTATCAGATAGAGATTTCAGAATAATGATCACAAAGATGCTCAACATCATGAAAACAGGTATAGAAACTATGAAGGAAATTAAGAATGACACCATAGAAATTAAAAAAAAAAAAAAAAAAAAAAATTGGAAGGAATGAACAGTAGATTAGGGGAAGCTGAGGATTAGATCAGCGAATTAGAATACAGGGTAGCAAAAATCACTCAATCAGAGAACCAAAAAGAAAAAAATAATTTAAAACAGTAGGACAGTTTAAGGGAGCTGTGGGACATGAAACATAATAATATTCACATCATAGGAGTACCAGAAGAGGTCTAAAGTAAGCAAGGGTTAGAGAACATGTTTGAAGAAATAATGGCAGAAAACTTCTCTAACCTGGTGAGGGGAAAAGTCACACAAGTTCAGGAGGCACAGAGAGTCCCAAGCAAGAAGAACCCAAAGAGGCCCACACCCAGACTCATCATAATTAAAATGCCAATAATCCAAGACAAAGAGAATCTTAAAGGCAGCAAGAGAAAAGCAATCTGCTACCTACAAAGGAGCTCCCATAAGGCTGTCAGCTGACTTTTCAACAGAGACTCTACAGGCCAGAAGGAAATGACATGAAGTATTCAAGGTAATGCAAAACAAGTATCTGAAACTAAGACTACTCTATCCAGCAAGGCTATCATTCAAAATAAATGGTGAAATAAAGAGCTTTCCAGGCAAAAAAAAGTCCAACCAGCATTGCAAGAAATGTTAAAGAGACTGCTGTAATAAGAAGTTGAAATAGACAGAAAGAGAAACATAGGCCTAAAGAAATAAAATGACAATAGATAAGTACCTATCAATAATAACCTTCAAAATAAATGGATTAAATGTCCCAATCAAAAGACATAGGGTAGCTGAATGAATAAGAAAACAAGACCCAAATATATGCTGTCTACAAGAGTCCCGCCTCAGAACAAAAGACTCAAGCAGGCTGAAAAAACATAAAACAACTTCTGGAGGACTTTAAAGGAGAGATCGACAGCAATACAGCCATAGTAGGAGACTTTAACACCCCACTGACCTCACTGGATAGATCTTCCAGACAAAAATCAACAGGGAAACAGTGACTCTATTTTTTTTTTTTAATATATCTTTATTGATCTCAGAGAGAGGAAAGGAGAGGAGAGAGAGATAGAAACATCAATGATGAGAGAGTCATTGATCGAGCCCTCAACCAGAGCATGTGCCCCGACCAGGAATCGAACCCCAATCACCTGGATCCCAGGGTGACGCTCAACCTCTGAGCCACGCCCGGCTGGGTAGTGACTCTAAATGACACACTAGATCAGATGGATTCAATTGACATTTACAGAACATTTCACCCCAAAGCTGCAGAATAGGCATTCTCCTCAAGTGCACATGGGACATTCTCAAAGACAGACAACATGTTAGGACACAAAACAAGTCTCTACAAGTTCAAGAAGATTGAAATCATATCAAGCATCTTCTCAGCACTTATAGCCTTTGAGACATCATCGTGGGACCTGGAGATACTATGCTAAGTGAAATAAGCCAGTCAGAGAAAGACAAGTGTCTTATGATCTTACTCATATGTGGAATCTAATGAACAAAATAAACCAATGAACAAAATAGACCCAGAGGCATAGAAACATGAAACAGACTGACAAAACTCAGAGGGAAGGCAGGGGTGGGTGGGTAGGGAAAGATTAACATAAAAATTTATATGCATATATTCATAACCCATGGACACAGACAATGGTGAGGTGAAGGCCTGGGGGGGAAGGGGGAGGGTATCAATGGAAGAAAAAGGGGGACATTTGTAATACTTTCAACAATAAAGAAAAATAAATAACTAAAATAATAATCTAATAATGGAATAATTAGGAATAACATGAATATTTAGGAAAACAAGGATTTAGAGAGAATGGAGGAGAACATGGGAATGGTGTCAGATTATTCAATTTTAGATACAATTTTTGGTGCTCTTTCTGCTTACACTCTGCTACTTACAAAAGGTATAAATTCTTTAGGATTTGATTTTAAAGAAGACAATGCAAACATAAACATAAAATGGTAAAAGGGTTTGTATATGGCAAAAGCTGAATTCAAAATGAAGAGCAGGATAATTCTATTGTCAAGGTCTAAAGAATCTTTCAATGTCATGAATCCAGTGCCAATGCCCAAGTAAACTTTCACCAAATCTGACCACATACAAACGTACACAAACACACATACACACACATTTACAAATTATATGCAAATAAGTACAATGCATTTTGTTTTTAATTGCCAATACTTAAAGTGCTCTGCACTTCTTAATTATTCAATAAATACTTTATTTAATTTGAAAATAAATAAATAAACACAAGTGTGTGTTTTTTTCTTGTCATTGTCTCTATGCCTTGTAGTATTTGGAGTGTGCATAATGAAGTGGTTGAAATAGGTGTACTACATGCATTAGTTCGCCAGGTTAGTTTCATGAGTCTGCTTCTGCTCTACAGGTGAAAATATTCTGTTAGGAAAAGTAGACCATTTTTAGTCTGGTCCATGTCTTCGTTACTTAATACAAAAGTTATATAAAGTGGCTTCACTTGGGACAAGTGTCGCTTACCCTGTGACAGGGTAAGCAGAGGCAAAACTGGAGAGCGAGCATTGAATGACAGGAAGAATGTAGTTTTCCCAGCCTGAAGACAGACTGTGGGTGTGCAGGTTCCCCGCTGTGTGGCCTTCCTTGGACATGGTGATTAATCTCCACAAATGTTTGTATATAAAACACAGCGGTGAAGATTAGCAAGGAGTTTAGTAAAGGCTCGTGGTGCTGGTGAACCTTGAAGTCTAAAACACGATGGAGACTCGTTTGCTACAGGTGGTAAGGTAGGAAACCAGGGATACTAACAGGACCCTGTTATCTGACTGGTTCAGTAAACTCTCAACCACTCCCTGGTCAAACTTCCAGGGCAATATCCTACTTGAAGCAGGTGGTGTGTGTTTGGGGGGGCGGGGGCAGATGTCAATATTCTGTGCTTCCCCAATGTTCACATTATAATGTATCTGAAATCTGTATGCATCTTACAACTAACTTACACAGAAGTTAATGTTGTAATTCCCCACACTACCCCCACTCCTGAACGCTATCATAATATTGATGGAGCAGTTTCCAACCACTGGCATTTTGGAAAGGGCTAAATAAGATATTTACTATGCCAAGCAAAGCAAGCCACTCCTTACATGTTTCCAACGCATTTTAAACTGAAGGTCATCTCACATTTTCCGCATCTTTTTAGCTGGTGGGCATGATCAGAGTGCCCAGGTGAAGTCAAATGGGATCCTAATACTAGACTCACAGGCTCCACGCCCCTATGTCTCTGCTCAGATGGTGCCTCTTCCTGAAATACTTTCGCATCTTTCCTCTGACAAGCAGCTAATGTTTCAAGTTCCAGCTGAGACTCACCTCCTCTCCAAAGCCTTCTCTGATTAAGCAGCCCTCACTCACAGTGGAGATGATCCCCTCTCACCTTGCCCACAGTGTCCCTCAGGAACGCTCCTGATATTCCACTGCACATGCTTGTTTGGGGGTGCAGCTATCTTGCCTCTAGTCCCTCACCCCTCAGGGCAAACACTGTGTCTCATTCCTCTCCCAGCCACTAGCATTTACTTAGAGGACAGTGAGTACTTAAGAAGTCCGGTTTAACAAATTAATGAATACGCTCAATACTGCACTTAGCTGTAGGGAACTCTATGAACAAAGTAAGCTTTCAGAGTAATTTAAAAGTGTTCTGAAACCTAAAAATCTAGGTTTGAAGAGGGATTCCTTAGTGGTACAAATTTAAAGTTGGAGGCCTTCTCAAATGCGTGTCACCATCAGGTGGCCCAGGCTGAAGTTCCATGCGCTCTCGTAGGTTTGCTGGCTGCAGGGTTTTGGATCTCCTTATTAGCCTGCAACTCCTCAGCTGCCCGGCCTGAGTCCAGTCTCCGCAGGGCCCCCTTTTCTCCTGGGCCAGTCACACTGGGGATGCTCACCTTGTCAGACTCGTCTGTCAGGCAGATTAGCCACAACAAATGGAAACACTAAATAAGCAGCCCCTGCCTATTTTTTATGACTGATGTTCATTCCCAGCAAACAGCAAGTGTTAACCTAAGATGAGAGCAACCTGAAGTTTTTTCAATTTGTTGTAAATCACAGTGAACATTTATTTCACTGTGTGACTTTTTTAAAACACATAAAGCAAATGTTAAAATACATGCATTTAAAAATTTCATCAGAAAGCGTCATAACAAAGTTTTGTTTCAGAAACCAGTGCAGTGAAGACTGTCATAAAGAGCATCTCAGAGGGGTTGAAAACTATCACCAGAGACATTTAACTTAGTTTTACTTTATAAATAAACATATAGGCATACGTTCACTTATAACAGAGGCAGTCACGAGTGCTTAATTACAAATGCATTCGCTCCCGCCAGTGCATTAGCCGGACATTCACTTTATCAGTCCTCAAGGTTGCCACTGCTGCTGGCAGCGTTCCTGCGCCTGAGGTCTGATAAGCAGCTACTAGAGGTACACAGAGGCAAGTGCCTCCGCTCAAACCTCCCCACCTCCCCGGGGAAGCTGGACCAGGATGTCAGGGAACAGCCTTAGCGCCCACAGACTCACCTGATTCACACTCTCCTCCTCTCTTTGGAAAAGGTAAACAAGGGGAGCCAAGGCAAATGCAAAAGTTTCTGCAAGACTAATTAGGGTCTAATGGCTGCCCTGAGGGGCAGGTACTCTGATTAGTACTATTTTATAGATGAAGGGATTGAGGCTTAGAAAGATTAAATAACTTGCTCAAAATCATACAGCTGGCTAATAACCTAGGACTTGAAAACATTTTCCTTTCATTGGATTTGAAGAGCAATATAAACAAAGAAGCGGAAAATGTCCATGTGATTTCCCTTCTTCATCTTTGAGCTCGAGCTGAGAAGAGAGAAGAGCCAATCGCACATGTAAGCAAATTACCGCCCTACCAGAGCCGTCCTTCAGCATCTGGGACAGTCCAAAAAGTTCAGTTCTCTCTGCTCACAATATGCCTAAAACCTGCTGTGACTCCCTAATGTTCCCAGACAGTCCTGATCCTGACAATACAGTACCTATGTTCCCCTGAGCTGATTGACTAGAAATGTGCCATACTTGCAATTTCTTCCAAACTTTCCCAACTCTAAAGATTTCTAGAAAGGAGATAATAAGAGGATTAAAATTAGAAATGCCGTTCGTAAATATCACATAAATTACACCTTTCCTTCCCCAAAGGAGCTTTTGGTACAATTTCTTAAGCACCAGCTATGTTCAAGTAACCTGGGCAAGGCTGTCTGCAAACACCATCTAATGTCATCTTTACAACATCCCTCTATATGCAAAAAGTTTTAAAACCAGAGGCTCAATAAAGTACTCAAGGTCGCAGAGAGGTTAAGAGGAGGAACCAAAATTTCACCATGGGTCTGACTGGCTGTTCAATGCCAGACCCCTTACTTCCTGCTCCTCAAATAAGACTAATGCAGAATACTGAGCAAAAGGCTCAAAACCGTGCTCTGTAAGCACTTCCTCTTCATTTGTTTTCTGAGTTTCTTTTTTTTCTAACTTGAAAATGTCTTTCACAAAAGCATCCTATGATTTTTTTTTTTTCTGAGAGGTGCTAAGTAAGTAGCTTTGGTGATGTGTGGCCAAGATTGCAAATTTGTCAGAATTCAATTATGAAACTGATATTTATATATTTATTGCTGTCTTAAGAAGTCTGCACAATGGTTTTGAAAAACTGCCCTGACTCATGGTTCATATCTGAGTCCTTACCAAATGCACATTTTTAATACGACGAGGGTACCATGTGAACTGCATTCACATTCGTATTCTATAATCCTGAACATAAAATACTGGGTTACTTTTAGGAAAATTCCTTCCTGCTTATATTTCTCATTCTAAAACCATAAGTCATCTATGAGAGGAGAGACAGTTAAAGAGCTTGGAGAAAATGGAAAAATGCTTAGTCAGACATCGAAATAAGGATTAATACTATACTCCACTTTACACAAGTGCAAGGCATCGTTTGAGTTCAGCAATTACTAATGGCACATTGGGTTCCAATGACACTCCCCCTAGATATACATCTAATTACCAGAACATCTTCTCAGAAGATTCTGAATAACACCACGATGCTTAAGATCATTTCTCTTTTCATCTGGCAACATAAAGCAGCCCCAAACCTTCATGCTTCAGGAAATGTTTATAGGGAACCAAACTTTTACCACAATAATCCAGTTAAATTACGAGCCTACACATAATAACTTTACTTGTAGCAATGGAAGCTGCCCAGGGTAGATCTGAAATGACCCTCTGTGTGCCTGGCATTTTCTTCTTTCCACCCACGACAACCACCTGTTTCCGATTATGGGAATATTTGTAAAGGAAAAAAGATAAAGAAATGAACACCCCTCCCCCGTAGTTACCCAGCTCTCTGTCCTTTCCAAAGATTCCACTCAAATCCCCAGGAACCTATACCGGCAGAGAGCATGCCCTGGTCTCGTCTGAATTTAAATTTTTTTGAAAAATGACTTGAATGGCTGTAGATTCCAAGACTCTGAATTCCGACCCAAGGCTGGCTCTCTGTCGTCCACCTTCTGGCAGTTCTAAAGAAAGCCCTAAAGTAGGACCCCTAAAAAAGTCACTGGATGAGGAAGGTCATTATTTCAGAATCCCCACAAGCGCCTCATAGCTGGTGTATTCTTGAGGGAAGGACTAGAGGGCAGTGGGGCATCAAGTAGAGTTGTGGACTACAAATGCACAGTGGTGGGTAAAGAAAGGTGACAGACCTGAGGAGGCTGGAGAAAGAAAGACACCATTACACACTGCAAACCTGGCACACACCCAGGGCTGAGCTACGTGTTCTGTAAGGCAGAGTCCTACCCTCAGCACTCCTGGCATTTGACCGGATACCACTTTGTTCTGGAATCTGTGCTGGGATGTAGGGTGCTAAACGGTGCAGGATGTTCAGTAGCATCCCTGGCCTCTGCCCACGAGATGCCATTAACACCACCCCACCTCCCAATTTTAGTAATAAAAAATGTTTTTAGATATTGTCAAATATCCCCCATGGGCATATTTATCTCCATTTGAGAACTACAGCCCTGAAGTATACAAGTTAATTTCCACCCTGCCCATGAGGAAGACATTATCAGGCTTGTTTTACCAGGGAAGAAATAACTGAGTGAACACTTACAGAGGGCTCATTATGGGCCAGACATCTTTGAAAGTATTACCTCAATCTATATTACCTCATCTATCCCTTATATACACCTACGGGTTTATATATAGTATAATATTTATTATTATCCCCATTTTATAGCTGAGGAAGCTGAGACACAGACCAGGTAAGGAACCTGCCTGAGGTCACATTTCTAGCGAGTAGCAGAGCCAGTGCTCCCCCTGAGCAGTGTGTGCTCCTGCGCGGGGAAGCCAGCTCCCTGGGCTTGCCCAGGCTGGCCCACTGCAAGGGGGACTGAGAACTGCACTCCAAAGCGATCCTCCTTCTACCACATGAAGCTGTCTCCTAAAACAGGAGGGATGGTGAGTACAGGATGAGGCTGACAGGTACAACTCTGGGACATCTGCATTTCCAATGAGAAGGAACATATCTTCCACTCTGTGAGCAGAATCTGGCACATGGTCTCCACGAGCACATGGAGAGCCCACCAGGACTAAGGAAGCAGTCAGAGGTCCCAGTGATAGGCCCTGTTCTCCCCAGAAAATGCTTCCTAATTGTCTTTTCATGTTCTGAACCTCACTCCTCTTTGCTCACCCATCACAAAGAACATTATGTAGATTATTTATCTACAAAGATAATATAATTTTGCACTATGCCTATGATGGTTGTTTGTGTCAACTGGTCTGGAACTCAGATAACTAGTAAAACATGATTTCTGGGAGCATCTATGAGGGTGCTTTGGGAAAAGATTAGCAATCTTTATTGAACCAGTAGACTGAGTCAAGATTGCTCTTGCCAAAGTGACCAAGCATCACCCAATCCTGTGAGGGTCTGAAGAGAACAGAAAGGCAGAGGGAGGGTACATTTGCTCTTTGCTTTAACTGGAACATTAATCTTTTCCTGCCTTCAGACATTGATGTTCCCAGTTCTTAGACCTTTGGACTCAAATAGAGACTTACATCATCAACCTCTGGTTTTTCAGGCTGTCAGACTTAGACTAAATTATACCATCAGCATTCCTGGTTCTCCAGCTTGCAGGTGGCAGGTAGTTAAATAGTGGGACTATACAGACACGCACACACACACATATACATAAATGTACTCTAGAAAAATATGTTATATGTTAATTTAATATTAATTTATTATATATCCTATTGTTTCTGTTTCTCTGGGAAATGCTAACTAATACAGCATCCTAACTACTTTTTTGTACAATATAGAGGCAGAAATGTTGGCTGGATTTAATTATCAATTAATGATTAATGAATAAGCAAGAACACCTGATTGCTAAATATACAGGCTCTTGAGTAAAAAAAGTCCTAACTCCACTATTCAGCAGCTCTGCAAGTCACGTGTGCCCCAGTCATCAAGCTAGACAGAGATAACAAGCACCAGGCGCTAGAGTGCAGGTCCGACAGTAGACAGAAGCCCCAGTGGGGGGCTGGGAGCTCCAGCACTTTGTGGTTTGAAGGGGGATGTGGCAGAGGAGGGTTTAAGTGGTGGGAGAGGATTCGGAGGCCAGGCTTCCTTCTCACAGCCGCCCTTCCTCAGCAGGACAGGATGAGATGTGCTTTAACCCACTGTGCCCCTGATTAGCAGGTCCCGGACCAATTGCCGCATCTTCTTTTTCCCCTGAAATGAGACAGTCTATTGATTCCGCTTTGAAAAATGAAGATCTCGTGTCTGGAAACATAATTTATTTTGGTCACAAGGAAGCCATGCTAAAAAGTAGAAATACTTACGTATCCCTCTACAATGCAGCATTGATGCAAATGAGTTCAGGCAGTAAAAGTGACTCTTCATTATTCCACTTTTACAGTGATCCTTCTCCCAGGAGCATAAATATTAATACAGTCACACTTGCCAAGAGGGTGAATTGCTAAACCTGCAGAGGCCCCAGGAGCAATACACTTCAAGCCATTGTCTGAGGATGACAGAGTGATGCTCAGCCCCCCAGGAAGAAATGCTGATGGGTACAACTCACACCTCACTGGCAGGCAAAGGCAGCTGGAGGGATAGTCAGGAAGGAAAGACCCCTGAGGTTCCAGATGCGGGCCTCCTAGCCGGTTAGGCAGTCTCTGCCACTCCCCTCGACCCCCACAACCATAATTTTCATTCCCATCATGGTCTCCCTACTCCACAATCACTCACCTCTTCTAGCACTTGGCCAGAGAGAAAAGCCCAGACGAGGACCCTGGAGAACCTAAATGTAGGTGCAGGCACTTGCAATAAGGTAGTTAGCTCCTGTCTGTCCCCTTCGCTTCCTCAGGATCAGCAAAGCCCTACTTTCCGCCTCATCTCCCCACTGGGGCTGCCCAACCCCTTCTCCAGACAACTCATGACAAATTACTGCTTCTCCTCAATCACTTTTCTCTTCTTTTCTTCCCCAAAATTATGAGTGTGGAGCAAAGGTATCTTAATTACCTAGTTTAAATTGAGTAACTTATTCTCTTCTAAGGATCAGAACATTAACTGATTTTCCCCAAAATATGTCTACACGGATACCTCTACAACAGTAAACAGTAAGACTAGCAAATGGTGCGTATAAAACATGCGGGGTAAATGTTTATAGATTTTTGTTGTGTTTTCCTTTCTTTTACTACTCTTGATGACAGCTCACACTTATCTCCTTACATTTCCTCGTCTTGGAATGGAATTCTCTTTTGTAATTTCCTATCTGCCTATTTCTTTTTCACCTTATTTTTATTGTTGACTCTATTACAGCTGTCCTCATTTTATATCCCTTTGCCCACCTCCACCCAGCCCCACACTCCCTTCCATCTGGCCGTCACCACACTGCAGTCTGTGTCTATGGGTTACACATGTATGTTCTTTGGTTAATTCCTTCACCTTCTTTCATCTAGTTCTCCCTTCCCCCCAACTCTGACAGCTGTCAGTCTGCTCCATGCATCCATGCCTCTGATTCTATTTTGTTCCTCAGTTTATATCGTTCATTAGATTCCACATATAAGTGAGATCATATGGTATTTATATTTCTCTGACTAGTTTATTTCACTTAGCATAATAATCTCCAGGTCCATCCATGCTGTTGCAAAAGGTAAGATTTTTATTTATGGCTGCATAGTATTTTATTGTGTAAATATACCACAGTGTTTTTATCCACTCCTCTATTGATGGGCACTTGGGCTGTTTCCAGATCTTGACTATTGTAAATAACACTGCAGTGAATATGGGGATGTACATATTCTTGTGAATTAATGTTTCAAGATTCTTAAGATACATTCACAGGAGTTGGACCTCTGGGCCAAGAGGTATCTCGATTTTTAATCTTTTGAGGAAACTCCATATTGTTTTCCATGGTGGCTGAACCAGTCTGCATTCCCACCAACAGTGCACAAGGGTTTTCTTTTCTCCACACCCTCGCCAGCATGTGTCATTTGTTGATTTGTTGATGGAGCCGTTCTGACAGATGTGAGCTGATAACATTTTGTGGTTTTCATTTGCATCTCTCTGATGATTAGTGACCTTGACCATTTTTTCAATGGCCTATTGGCCATCTGCATGTCGTCTTTGGAGAAGTGTTTATTCAGTTTTTTTGCTCATTTTTTAAATTAAGTTGTTTGTTTTCCTGGTGTGAGTTGTATAAGTTCTTTATATATTTTGGAATTTAACCCCATATCAGATGTGTCATTGGCAAATATGTTCTCCCATACAGTGTGTTCCCTTTTTCATTTTTTTGATGATTTCTTTTGCTTAGTAAAAGCTTTTTAGTTTGATGTAGCCCCATTTGATTTTTTTCATTTATTTCCTTTGCCCTAGGAGATACATGAACAAAAATATTGCTCCAAGAGATGTCTGAGATTTTAATGCCTATGTTTTCTTCTAGGATTTTTATGGCTTTTGTGTATAGTGTAAGTTGATGAGCTAGTTTCTTTCTTTCTTTTTTTTTTTTTTTGCATCTACCTGTCTAATTTTCCCAGCACCATTGATTGAATGGATGGTTGTTACCCCATTGTATGTTCTTGCCTCCTTTGTCAAATATTAATTGAACATAAAAGCACAGACTTATTTCTGGGCCCTCTGTTTTGTTCCATTGATCTATATGCCTGTTCTTATGTCTGTACCAGGCTGTTTTGATTACTATAGCTTTGTAGTATAGTTTGATATCAAGTATTGTGATATCTCCAACACTGTTCTTCTTTCTCAAGATTGTTGAGGCTCTTCAGGGTCTTTTTTGGTTCCATATGTGAAATATGCCATTGGTATTTTAATAGAAATTGCATTGAATCTATAGATTGCTTTGCCTAGTATGTATATTTTAATGATGTTAATTTTTCTAATCCATGAACACAATATATGCTTCCAGATTATTTGTATCTTCCTCAATTTCTTTTTTCAAATTTTATAGTCTTCCAAGTACAGGTCTTCAACCTTCTTGGTTAAATTATTTTAGGTTTCTTATTTTTTGTTGCTGTAGTAAATGAGATTGTTTTCTTTGTTTCTCTTTCTGATAGTTCATTATTGGTGTATAAAAATGCCACTGATTTCTGAATATTGATTTTGTGCCCTGCTCCTTTACTAAATTTATTTTTTAGATCTAGTAGTTTTTTGGTGGAGTCTTTATGGTTTTCTACATATAGTATTATATCATCTGTGAGTAATAACAGTTTTACTTCCTCCTTTCCAATTTGGATGCCTCTTATTTCTTCTTGTTGTTTAATTGCTATAGCTAGAACTCCCAGTACTATGTTGAATGAGTAGTGAAAGCAATTTCCACAAACACCCAAGCCCAGCAGAGGGAGCCACAGACTTGTGGATCACTGATAGCTCCAAATAGGTTGCCCAGGGCCAGTCACAGATAGCATCCGACATTGCCCTGCACCAGAGTCACTATGTAGAGGCCCAAAATCAATATATCCAATGGCCATCTTCAGACAACAACAGAACAGGATCCAATAAGCCTCACAAGCAATATTTCCACAGGAAGATATAGGCAGGCACCAAATTCACCTGAGGCAAATTCCACTTCATGTGATCAGCACCTGTACAGCAGCCTGCATGCTGTGTTGGTGGTTGAGCCTCAATGGCAGCCAGCCTGAGTGTTGATCCCAAGAACACACAGGTCAATAGCAATGAAGACTCAGTTACAACAGGAGAGCCCACATAGCACTTCTGATGGACATTCTTAGAGCACCTAGCTCAGGTGACCAAGTAGACTTCACCTCTACCTGTAACATAAGCACACCCTACCAAGACTAGGAGTTGTAGAAGATCAACCTAAGACATAGAAACAAACCCAAATAGGCAGTAATAATGGGGAGACAAAGAAAAAGCCCCTAATTAAAGAACAAGAGAATTCTCCAGAAGAAGAGCTAAATGAAATGGAGATAAGCAATTTATCAGACATAGAGTTCAGAGTAGTGATTATAAGGATGCTCAACAGCATGAAAGAGGGCATAGAAACCATAATAAAGGACCAGTCATGAATGAAGAATGTAATATCAGAAATAAAGAAAAAATGGGAAGGAATAAAGAGTAGGCTCGATGAGGCAGAGAATTGAATCAGCAATTGGGAAAATAAGGCAGAAAAAAATGCCCAATCAGAGCAGCAAAATTACAAAAGAATTTTTAAAAATGAGGATAGTTTAAGGGACATTTGGGACAACATAAAGCATAACCACATCTGCATCTGAGGGATACCAGAAGGAGAAGAGAGAAAGTAAGAGATCAAGAACATATTTGAAGAAATAATAACAGAAAAATTCCTTTACCTGGTGAAGGAAAAAGACATACAAGTTCAGGAAGTATAGAAAGTGCCCAAAAATATGGACCCAAAGAGGCCCACACCAATATACATCATAACTAAAATGCCAAAAGTTAAAGACAAAGAGAAAATCTTAAATGTCACAAGAGAAAGGCAGTCAGTTACCTACAAGGGAGCATCCATAAGAGTTCTAGCTGATTTCTCAACAGAAATATTTCAGGCCAGAAGGGATTGGCATGAAATATTCAAAGTGATAAAAAGCAAGGACCTACAACTAAGACTACTTTACCCAGCAAAGCTATCATTTAAAACTGAAGGAAAGCCCAGCCAGATGTGGCTCAGCGGCTGAGCATTGACCTAGGATCCAGGAGATTGGTTTGATTCCCAGTCATTGCACATGCTCAGGTTGTGGGCTTGATCCACAGTCAGGGGTGTGCAAGAGGCAACCAATCAATGACTCCTCTCTCATCATGAACGTTTCCACTCTCTCTCATTGGTAACCCATGCATCTTTTAATAACATGCTATTTAGCCTCCATTTGCTTGAATATTTTTGAGCATTTTTATCATGGTTGATTTCTAGTCTTATGCCAATGGAAAGTAAAAAGCTGGGATAGCAATACTTATATCAGACAAAACAGCCTTTACAAGATGGAGAAGATGCTAACTACAATTTCAATCTTCTTAAATTTATTGAGATGTCTTCTGTGTCTTAACATGTGGTCTGTCATTGAAAATGTTCCATGTACACTTGAGAAGCATGTATATTTTGTTGCTTTGGGGTGAAATGTTCTGTAAATTTCAATTAAATCCATCTGATCTGGTGTGTCATTTAAGGTCACTGTTTCCTTGTTGATATTTTGACTGGAAGATCTATCCATTGATGGCAGTGGGGTGCTAAAGTCCCCTATTATGAACTATTTCTGTCAATATCTCCCTTAAAGTCCACCAAGAGATTTTTTAGATATATTTGGATGCTCCCATTCCATTTTGGGAGCATAAATGTTTACAAGTGTTATATCACCTTGTTGGATTGATCCCTTTAACGTTATGCAGTGTTCTTTTATCTTATTAGAGTTTGTTTTAAAGACTATTTTGTCTGATATAAGTATTCCTACCCCACCTTTTTCTTTCCATTTGCATGAAATATCTTTTTTAATCCTTTTACTTTCAGTCTGTGTATATCTTTTGTTCTGAGATGGGTCTCTTATAGACAGCATATATATAGGTCTTGTTTTTTTATCCATCTAGCTTCCCTATGTCTTTTGATTGAAGTGTTTAATTCATTTACATTAAGGTTATTATTGATAGATACTTATTTATTGCCATTTTTTCCCATTATACCTATGTTTCTCTCTATATTTCTTCTTCTTTTTAAAACAGTCCCATTACCATTTCTTCAATACTGGTTTGGTGGTAATGAACTCCTTTAGCTGTATTTTTATGTCTGGGAAGTTCATTATTTCACCTTCAATTTTAAATGATAGCCTTGCTGAAGAGAGTAGTCTTGGTTGCAGGTCCTTACTTTTCATGAATTTGAATATATCATGCCAATCTCTTCTGGCTTGAAGTGTTTTTGTTTAGAGATCAGCTGAAAGCCTTTTGGGAGCTCCCTGGTAGGTAACTGGCTGCCTGTCTCTTGCTGCCTTTAAGATTATTTCTTTGTCTTTAAACTTTGCCATTTTAATTATGATGTGTCTTGATGTTAGTTCTCTTGTGTGATTTTTTCCTTCGCCAGGTTAGGGAAGTTTTCGGCCATTATTTCTTCAAATAAGTACTCTATCTCTTGCTCACTTTTCTCCTTAGGATACAGATGTTATGCTTGACATTGTCCAAGAGGTTCCTTAGACTTTCTTCACTAATCTTAATTGTCTTTTCTTTTTGATGCTCTGCTTGGCTGTTTAATTTTATCTTGTCTTCCAAATCACTGATTCAATCCTCTGCTTTATCTAACCTGCTGTTGATTCCTTCTTGTGTATTCTTCATTTCAGATATTGTATTATTCATTTATGACTTGTTATTTTTATGTTTTACGTCCTTTTCAGGTCATCCATTCTTCCCCTAAGGCCCTTGAGCATCCTTATAACCATTGTTTTAGACTCTGCATCTGGTTTTTTGGTAGCTTCCATTTCATCCATTTCATTTAATTCTTCTTCTGGGGATTTCTTTTGTTCTTTCATTGGGGCATTTTTCTTTCTCTCCCTTTTGTCTCTGTGTATTAGGTCAATTTGTTGTGACTCCCACCCTTGTTCTGATGGCTTTATGATGTAGGTGTCTTGTTGGGCTCAGTGACACAATCTTCCAGATCACCTGAGCTTCTTGCTCAAGGAATATTTCTTATCAGTTATGTGCATCCCCTGTTGCAGTTAAGTCTTAAATGCTGTTGTCCCTTTTGTGGGTGGGGTTAACCCTTCAGGATGGATGACTATAAGGGTAAACCTCAATCATCATGTATGAGGCACTGTGCAGGGGCTTCCCCCTGAGGTGGAATTTCTCCCAGCAGTATCTGCTGCCTGCTGGGATCCCCCTTTGGGTATGATGTTTATGTGGTTAGCTGGGTCAAGCTCTGGTGTGGACTGAAGCCCACCACTGGTTGTGTTGGTTCTTTGTCCACTTGGTTTGGGTTCAGGTACAGGTTGATGTCAGATGTTGTGTATAATCATCCTTGGGCTACCTGTCATGAGCTACCACACTGTTCACTGTTTGTGTCTGCATCTACTGGACCTGAGTGTTCATGGGAGGGGCCAAACTGTGTATAGGAGTCAGCTTCCTCCAGCTTAGAGCTGGAGGCAGATCTTAAGAGGATCAAGGCTCCCTGAGGTCTGCCTCTACCTATCAACTACTCCATCACCCCCTAAGGTTGCCTGGTCTTCCTCCAGGGCCTTCTGAAGAAAGACTGAAGACTGGGCCCAGGCTAGCTTCTGTCCTCAACCTCTTCCACAGGTTGTGAGCTAGGTAGGGCAGGGCAAACAGAATCAGAAGGATAGGCCTAGTGTGCCCCTTAGTTGGGAATCATGCAGTAAGGAACTCAATGAGGGGAAAGTGGCCCCTGCTTCAAAGCCAAACCACTGCTTCTCTGCCAGAATCTCCAACTCTTTTTTCCTCTGGAGGGTCTTGCTGCAGGTTCAGGTTGGGTACAGCCAGCTGTCCTCTCTGCAGAAGCAAGCTCAACTGCTCCAGGCTCAGGGGGATACATGGAAAGAGTCTCCTATTAGGGATGATGCTGGCCCAGCCTGCAGGAGGAGGAAAAGCACTTTGTCCTGGTCCCAGACAATAGCTTCTGAGGGTCTTACACTTTGAATGTTCCAGCTCTGAGCCACTATCCCTTTCCCCCACAGACTGATCCCAGTAGTGCGGGGTATCCAAGACTTGGCAGGACTGATCCAAACAGTCTCCTAGTGCCCACAGCCTGTAGGAGGAGGGTGGGCTTTTCTTTTCCTGGGTATAGCATGAACTGAACTCTCAGGAGAGATAGGATCTGCATCCCCACAGTGCAGCCACACAACTCAGCACTCAACTGTCTGGTTCCCAAACAAAAGCTTCCCTGGGAGATACCTTCTGAAAGTCCCACCTTTGTGGCACTCTGGTCTCCCTAAGCCACCAAAGCAGCAGGATGGGGCCAGCCAAGTGATTCAACAGGTTGGGAAGGTGCATCTGCTATGCACTCAAGCTGGGAGACTGGCCCTCTTTCCCAAGCCTCACAATTTAGTTACTGTCTGGATTTCTGCCAAAAGCTTCCCCCCCAAAAATGAGGGCCTCTTAAAGTCACTGCTGTGTGTAGCCAACAGACCCCTCTGCAGGACCTGAGTATGGCAGTGTGACCTCACCAGCAGTTGGAGTCCAGACGGTGCACTCCTTAGGCTAGTGCTGTAACAATAGGAGCACTGGTCCCTGGGAGTCTGGGGTCTGGGTCTCCCAGATGGACTGAATCCCACTGATTTCCACCACCAGATGCTATGTGGGCGCCTCTCCCCATTTCTGTTGCTCTGGGTTGTAGATCCCTGCATGGGGTTGAGACTCCACACTCCTAGGGGGAGGGGGTTTGTAGCTGCAATATCCCTCTGGCTTCTCAGCCACCACCACACCTGAGTGCAGAGACAGACCTTTCTGTGTCTCCACCATTCTTGCCAGTCTCTATGTGGCTTCTTCTGTAAATTCTTGGTCATAGTTTAATTCAGTTAGCTAATTCACACTGATTTAGCTATAAATCTAATTTGGGTCTGGGGGGCAGGTGGGTGTAGCTTCCACCTACTTTGCAGCCACCTTAGAATCTCTTATCTGTCTTTTATTAGTATCAAAACTACCCTTGGAAATTAAGATATTATTCCACTCTGCCAAAAAAAAAAAAACCCCTAGAGAGATGACTGCCATGGGTCTTTCAGGCATTACTGCTGTTGAAGTCCTTTACTAAAGGTTTTAGTACCTCTGTCAAACCATCCAGATTATATGAAGAAAGAGAAGATGCCCTTGTGATGGAGGACCTGACAGCTAGGGACGAGCAGAAGTGACTTCTGATCAGGAAGACACTCTCTTCCTACACTGGATAAAACAGTCTGCAGCTCAACACATATTTTAGTGGCTGCTAATGACTAGATGGATGAAAACCTGCATAACACTCCTTCCAGCAAGTGTCTGAGTTCAAAAGCAGCCAGCCTCTCTGGGCCTCCAGATAGCATTTAAGAATCTAACAAACCAGAACCTTTGAAAAGCAAATTTAAACAAGAGTTTAATTTGTTTCTGTTTGGTTTGGCCAAGGTTTAAAATAGCTCCATCAGATTTTCTCAAAGATCTTTGCCTTTTAAAGAGAATGCCTGCCTTGGCAACCCAAAGCAACACGTTTCTCAAGTTATAATGTAAAACAAGATGAATCATTGAGATTGCTAAACTATTACCATGTGGAATACTTTCATTTTATTCATAATATATTTATTAAGGACCCACTATATGTCAGACACTGTTCTAGGGGATTGGAGACATCAGTGAACAAAATAGACTGGAATCTCTCTCTTCATGGGTTTGGAAATTTTGAGTCTTCTAATTCTGGAACATAGGGTTATATTTTAATTTCCAAAATATTTTGTCTGACACAATGGTGGCTGTTCCTTTAGTAGCCAACATGCATTAAATGCATATTATGTGCCCAACACTCAAGGACAAAAAATGAATACATGTTGATCCTTGCTCCTGAGAAAGTACAGTCCCCTAGCTCTGGCTTGTGACAGCTGCTGCAGTGGAAGCACATACAGGGCCAGAGGGCCAACCGGAATGGGGACAAGACTAATTAGTGGAGGCAAGGAAGGCTGGTTACAGCAGATATTGCTAGAGCTGAATGTGGGAGGATGAGTAGCTGATCCCCTGATGAGTAAGTGGAGACAGGTGTAGGGTAATGGAGAGAATGGATAGTCCAGGTGGAGAAAATATATTGACCAAGGCAGAGACAGAACAGAAAGCCTGGTGTGTTTGAAATGGGCATCAGATAGTAAATAGTGCCTTATCCCAAAATAAAAGTGGGGCCTGTAGAATTAATGCTCAAGGTTTTCTCAGCTTCTTTTGAGGCAAACAAGTCTCAACCCAAAGCCCATACAACTTCTAAGAAATATGCAAGCCCGATGCTTCTGTGAATAGGACACTTAATGTTGCATCAGGGAAGAAGCATTTTGGGTCTTGCAGGACAGAAATGATGCAGGGCTTAGTTCAGCCGACACTACTAAACCCAAAGGAAGATGATAAGTCATCAAATTTTCTGGAAAGCACACTTTTTAGGGCTTATATGTGGGTCACTTCGAAGGCCAGTCCTTGATAGTCCCCCAAACACGTGCTTCAGTGATGGGCCTGTTTGTCTTCACAGCCTTGCTCACTGTGGAGAGCTAAATATGCCTCTAATATTTACCTGTGCTGGGAAAACTGCTCCTACATACATCCCTTTGAGGGAAATAGCCAAGATCAACACAGGATGACATATACTAAATGAAGAAACAAACAAAAATATTTATTTCTCCATCCACAGACCACAGTGCCTCCTGAGGGCGAGAACAAGTTGGCAGCAGCGACAGAGCATCCACACGGGCACTGACAGTCTCTATGAAGGCCAGCTATGTAAGGGTTTCTTTTTATATGAGAGAGGTCTATGGAAAAACATAGTAAAAGGAAAATTGTTTATATCTTAAATAGTTTCTTTATGACAGTTCTGGGAGTACATATATCAAAACTTATTTTGTTTGGGGTTAGAATAGGTAGTACTATTAAGTACCAGGTACTTTAAATACTTTATCCCACTAAATTCAGACTCTTCCAATTTAGGCATCATCACTGACATTCCACACGTTATGAAACAAGCAAGAGTGGGAGGTGCCCAGGGGCCTTAGTAACAGTGGTTCAGTTTGCAATTAAGGAAGATTCATCTGGCTCCAGACACCATGGTCTTTCTTCCAGGAACATTACTCTGCATGAGTTTTGCACATGGCTGAATATATAAATATGTAACATTTAAACATGCACACTGCATGCCTTAGGTGAGTTTCCCTAGAAGTAAATCCTGAGACAAGGATCATGAGAAAATTACTTTTTGAGGAGAAACTAGTGAGAGAGACAGACAGGAGAGCCAAGAAAGATGCACATTCAGACAAATATCATTGTGCAGAAGCAGTTTCAGGTGATGCTGCAACGGGGATCATGAGTGTAATTTGTGTTTGGAGCCACCTTGCCCAGGTAAGAAAGCTGGGCTTCCATGACCTTGCACCTGTAAGTCGCCAAGAAGGGCTGCTCTGGAATAATATAAACTCTCAGGCATTCCAGCTCTCTGCAGGAATCATCCAATTGGCCTGAAGACAGTACCTGAAATAAGGCAAGGACTCCCTAAATTGGGGCAGAATTGCCCCAACATTAAAAGGATCTCAGAGGATGTATGCAGAGCACCAAAGTTCTGCTATCATATTTCAAAGCAAATTCTCACAACCAAAAATATGAGCACAGGTTCATTCTCCAACAGGTGGATCCACAAACAACACCAGTACTAGCCCCTGTCCCACTCACCTGCAGCAGGGTCTGGATCTGCAGGGTCCCCTCTCTGCACTTTCTCCTAGACCACTGCATCAATTCTGACAAAGGCAGCATGGGCCTTATATGTGGTGCCACCAGCTGCTAGAGCATGGATTCGGAATCTTCCCTTCCTTGCAGGTGCCTGCTCAGGGTGCCGGAAGTATATCCCCTGGATACCCTGTACCCTCCAAGCCTCAGCCTATTTGCCACAGTGCATATTCTGTCTTCACAGGGCTGTGACAGGTCTGGAGTCTCTGTTTTGTTCTTGCAATCTCCACCTCTGAGAAGCACACCCTAATTTCTGTGGGCCATGATGAACAGCTGCATATTATAAGGTTATCAAGGTTATAGAGACATTGGTTCACACCTGGCTTCTCCCACATACTAGCCCTGGATTTTGGGTAAGTAACCTAACTCCTTTCGGTTTCTCATCTGTTAATTGGCTCAGGAGTTCTTGTGAGGATTTAGTGTGGTCATGAATAAAACAACTACTCAATGATGGATAGCTGCCATTCTGTTATTACAGTATTGTTACTGTAATTTTCTCTCTTGGAACCATTACTCCCTAAGGTATCAATGGTAGGCCAAATTGGATCTAAATTCATAATTCTCTTTGGTAAACAAAGTGAAACTATTGGCTGGTCTATCAGAAGGTTGGCTCTAAAATCAATAGATCACCAGAGTTCTCCTTGCTTACTTTTCTTGGACCACTGAAATTTCATTTTCAAAGAAACGGAATCTGCACAAGCTAAACAATGTCAACCTTGGCCTCAGCAGCATATAGACCAAACTCTATAACTCTAGCTGAGGCTTTTACCACATGGGGAACTGTGCTGTACACTGACATCTGGCGACCTAGATGCTTTATACATAGTGTGGATGTCTGGCTTGCAGGGTGGTGGGAGAGGGAGCAGGAGAGATCTAAATGAACCAATTAAAAACAACAGCAGGACCCACCAGTGTTCTTAAGAGAACTAACCCTGAACTCATGACAGCATCCACTGCATAGAATTCATAAAACATCTCCTATGTATTTAGAATGTCAGTACTTACATACTATCCTGGAAAGAACTGATAAATCAACCATTCAAATCACTGTCTGTGTTCTGTAGTTCACATGAGAATCCTCATTGAGAAGGCTAATGTTAGCCACTGCTTCATCAATACACATGCAAATGGAAGTGAGAGAGTATAAAGGACTTGCCCATTCCATGGCATATCACAAAGCCAAAGGTAGGAAAGGTACTGGTTAAGGAGCCCCTAGGGTGCTATGAAACTTATCTCTGGGAGCCATCTTAAAATAAATCCTTTAAATCTTTTCCCCTCTCTCACTTTCCCTCCCCCAATTTCTTTTCTTCTCCCTCTCCTCCCCCAAACTCACTCTCCTTCCCTTCCTCCCTATATCTCTAGAAATTGAGAAGAGAGATTGAGAGAGGGAGAGAAAGAGAATCTTGCAGTGAGATTTAATGCAGACACAGCACACACCAACACAAGAGTAGCAATGTTAAGTAAGGTAAAAGGTATTGAAAGATATTCAACAGATTGCTGCAGCTATTTGGGGTCGTTTGGGTTACATATATATTTTTGGAGTATTTGTTCTTGGTCTGTGAAATATACCAATGGTATTTTAATAGGGATTGCATTGAATCTATAGATTACTTCTGGTAGTATGGACATTTTAATGTCAGTTCTTCCAATGCATGAACATGGTGTATGTATCCACTTGTTTATACCTTTCTCTCTTTTCTCAACGTCCTGTAGTTTTCCAAGCACAAGTCTTTTATCTCCTTGGTTAAGTTTATTCTTAAGTATCTTAATTTTTTTGTTTCAATGATAAATGGGATTGTTTTTCAGTTTCTCTTTCTGAGAGTTCATTATTGGTATATAAAAATACCATAGATTTTTGGATATTAATTTTGTATCCTGCTACTTTGCTGAATTCATTTCTTAAATCTAGTAATATTTTTGGTGGAGTCTTTGCTTCTTCCTTTCCAATTTGGATCCATTTTATTTTTTCTTCTTGCCTGATCACTATGGCTAAGACTTCTAATACTATGTTGAATGAGAATGGTGAAAGTGGACACCCATGTCTTGTTCCTGTTCTTAAGGAAATAGTTTTAGTTTTTCCCTATTGAGTATGATGTTGGCTGTAGGTCAGATATGGCCTTTATTATGTTAAGGAATGATCCGCCTATTCCCACTTTGCTGAGAGTTTTTATCAAAAATGGGTATTGGATATTGCCAAATGCTTTTTCTGAATCTATTGATATGATCATGTGATTTTTGTTTTTCAATTTGTTTATGTGCTGTATCACATTTGTTGATTTGTGAATATTATATCAGCCTTGCAAGCCTGGAAAAAAATCTCACTTGATCATGGTGTATGATCTTTTTTTTATATTGCTGGATTTGAAAATACCCTAATACAGCAGCAATCTTGAGAAAGAAGAACAAAGTTGGAGGGATCAAAATACCAGATATCAAGTTATTCTATAAATCCATTGCAATCAAAACAGCCTGGCACTGGCACAAGAACAGGCATATAGATCAATGGAACAGAATAGAACTTAGAAATGGACCCAAACTATTATGCTCAATTAATATTTGACAAAGGAGGCAAGAGCATACAATGGAGTAAAGACAGTCTCTTCAATAATGGTGTTGGAAAAATTGGACAGGTACATGCAAAAAAATGAAACTAGACCACCAGCTTTCACCGTACACAAGAATAAACTCAAAATGAATAAAAGACTTAAGTGTAAGTCATGACCCATAAAAATCCTAGAAGAAAACATAGGCAGCATAATCTCAGACATATCACAGAGCAAAATTTTCACTGATACATCGCCTAGGGCAAGAGAAACAAAGGAAAAAATAAACAAACGGGAAACATCAAACTAAAAAGCTTCTGCACAGCAAAATAAATCAGCACAAAAATGAAAAGGGAGCCCACTGTATGGGAGAACACATTTGTCAATGATACATCTGATAAGGGGTTAATTTCCAAAATATATAAAATACTCATAAAACTCAACAAAAGAAAGACAAACAATCCAATTAAAAAATGGGCAGAGTACTTGAATAGACACTTCTCCAAAGAGGACATACAAATTTCCAAGAGACATATGAAAAAGTGTTCAACATCACTAATCATCAGAGAGATGCAAATTAAAATGACAATGAGGTCTCACCTCACACCTGTCTGAATGGCTATCATCTGTAAATCAACAAATGACACGTGCTGGCGAGGGTGTGGAGAAAGGGGAACCTAGTACACTGCTGGTGGGAATGCAGACTGGGGCAGCCACTATGGAAAACAGTGTGGAGGTTCCTCAAAAAATTAAAAATGGAACTGCCATTTGACCCAGTGACCCCACTTCTAGAAGTATATCCTAAGAATCCCGAAACACAAATCAGAAAGAATATATGCACCCCTATGTTCAAAGCAGTGCAATTTGCAATAGCTAAGATCTGGAAAGAGCCCAAGTGTCCATCAGTAGATGAGTGGATAAAAATGAGGTGGTTCATTTACACCATGGAATATTATGCAGCTTTGAAAAAGAAGGATCTCTTACCCTTTGAGATAGCATAGAGGGTCCTTAATATTATTATACTAAGTGAAATAAGCCAGTCAGAGGAAGACAAACATCACATGATCTCACTCACATGTGTAATCCAATGAGCAAAATAAACTGACAATAAAATAGAGCCAGTGGCATGGAGGCATGAAACAGATCTCAGAGCAAAGGTGTGGGTGGGGGAGAGGGGCGGGAAGAGATTAACCAGGAAAATTATATGCATATATATGCATTGCCCATGGACAGACAATAGGGTAGCAAAGGACTGGAACAGGGTGGGAACCAGGTGGAGAGGGCAATGGCGGAAAATTGGACATCTATAATAATTTCAACAATAAAAATTAAAAAAAGATATTCAAAAGAGAACGAAGAAGCTTGGGAGTTATCCACCCTAGGCTCCTCATTTAATGATGTCAGTGATTCTTCTACTCTGTGATTCCATAATACCTTGTGCTGACACTCCCAGAATCTGTCCCACTGAATCACAATTGTCTGCTCTTGTATTTATCTTCCCACTGAATCATGATAGCAGGAAACAAGTTCAATCCTTTCTATCTCAATCTCCTAGCAGTGGCTGGCACATCAAAGGCATTAATTCAGAGTAAGTAAGTGAGTAAACAAGTAAACCAGCTAATGAAAGCCATGTCAGAAATTGTAGCGCAATGGGTTCAGATGGTTATCCAGCACGGGAAACATCTACTGCCAAAGTGAGTCAACTTACCAGTTCTTTACAATACTTTGACATTGGAAAATATTGTAATTTATAACTTGATCAAAACCATATACATTTTATTTTGACATGTCAAAAATAATTTAAGTAAAATTTTACACCATTCAAATTAGTATTCAAGCCAATGTAATGCCTACAAGAATACTTAATTTTCTCATCTTGAGAAATGTTATAGCTGAGCTACATTGGGTTGAATTGAAAGAAAACTCAAGTTGCAATAATTTACATGCTAAATAAATCCTATGGAAAATTATTGAAAATTTAATTGCCAATAAGTCTTATTCTGGTACTTTAAATCAATAAATTAGGTTGAGTGTGGATTTTGAGAAGTTGAAGACTGAATGCATGTCCTGTCTACACAGGGTACTTGCAACTCAGCTCTAGCCTATTATTGGGCCAGTTTTTCAAAAGAAACCAGAAATGTGGTTTAGTTTCATACATGTGCAACCTCCCAGCTTTTAAATGTTAGCCGACATTGCGTACACAAAACAAATATGCTTGTTGCCTGGACTTAGCCTGCGGACTTAAGAATCTAAATGACTATTTGGGTAAAAAACAAAATTTGAGAGGCATGCAGCATCTGTACACTGGTCAATGTGAGCCAACTAGAAGATTTATGCTGCTATTTTTAAAAATTCTTTGTTACACCTCCAGGCATTTAGTCCAAATTTCTGAAAACAATGGGTATTTCAGACACAGATTTTACCTATTGGAAGATTACAATTTGGAACAAAGCAAGTTATAAATAAATAAATAAATAAATAAGGAAAATTGACTACTTCTATTTTTGTGCTCAAATTGTATATGTTCTTCTATCACAACTCTATACAACTCTTTGTTTTTGGCTCATGGAACTTATAACTTTAACTTTTGAAATTTCAATTATGTGTTATAAGACCCAAAGTTCAATGATATGCAAAAAAATTATCTTTTTGCTGCGATATAAAGGTGAAATACAAATGTGATGAGAGTGACATAACTCGTGAGACAGCCTTACCCATAGCCAAGCAGCTGATTTCAACACATACTCATCTTTTTTTATTCTCTAATTATCACACATATTTTAAGAAGAGACGGAAATATTGTTTTTTAAAAGCGCCACTACTAGATCTTAATACATGTAGACAAAAAACCAACCTTTAGGGCTGGTAAAGAACAAGAAAAGAAAGCGAGGTCTTCACCTTACGTCGAACTCTCAGCCGCATGTCAGAATTGAAGGGCGGCTCCTTGAAAACAGTCTTCGCTTGGCACTCAAGAGTGTACTATCTCTTGGCTCTGCTTGTGTCTTACTATTCACCCACTCTCACTCCCCTCTCCAGGTCCCCTTCATCGTCTCAACATCTAAATTTTGGAGTTGTGTAGAGTTCAGTGCTCACTCCTCTCCTCTCTACATGCTTACTCCCCAGGGGATCTCGGCTGGAAATAAGGTTGCAAATAACACCCACACTTGGGGACTCCCAAATCCTCATTACCAGCCCTGACTTCTCCCCTGCCCTCAGACCAGACTTCAGACGCATACATTCAGCTGCCCACTCTCCATAGCCACTTATTTCCTATCTAAAATGCATCAAGTCCAAACCTTGTCTTCATTCCTCCCCAGCCCTACCCCAAAAATGCTCATATCTAATCTTCCCATCTCCATAAACTGCCACTTTTGGCTACCAGATACTTAGGACAAAAGTCTAGATATGTTCTTGTTTTTATTTCTCATAGCGCATCACAATCTAACATCAAATACTGTTGACTCTTCCTCTGACATATATCTAGAGTCTGCCCTTCCCACCATCTCCAGTCGAGGTCAGCCTGACGTCTTCCACCGAAACAATTCCATTGTTCATTACCTGCTCTCCCTGGTTCACCCTTGCCACCTTCCAGGCTATTCCCAACATACCAGGTAGAATGATTTGGTGAAACAGAAGTGTAGAAGAGGAAAACCTTAATTTATTTTTTCTCTACACTCAGGTTCTCCAGCTAAGGTTCTGAAAATTAGACAGAACAAAAGACAGATTAATAAGAAGAAAAAAACTTACTAATAGATGCATTGCATGGACACATGGGAATACGCAGGGACCAGTAACTTTCAAGGATGGTTAGAGCTTGGAGTTTTATAACATTGTAACAAAAGTACAGTAACTTTCTAGGGACTTAACAAGACAAAGAAAAGAGACTTTGAGCTTGCAAGGGCAGTCATTGTAAAAAAGTAAATATATAGGGGAAACTAATGGAGTATAAGGACAGTTTTTGTCAAGATTTACACTGTAGATTCCTCTGGTGCCAACCATGGGCTGATAAGCATCTGGAGTTGTCTCTGATGAGATTTTAAAAAGTCCTGCCCTTCCTGGTAGAACAGGGAGCGCAAAGAGTTTTCCTTCTCTGTGTTTGTTCTTAATTGCCTTTAGGTCAGAATAACCCACAGGCCAGTGTGGCATATTTTGGGGTGGCATACTCTGAGCTTCTACAAAAGCCAGATCATTACTCTTCTACTCAAAACCCACTACAAGCTGCCCATGCCTTTCCTCACACAGGTTGGCCGTAAGATTTGGAAATAAAAAGTGTGTGATTTTATTGTACTATGCTATTATATTAAATCACATTGTATTCCTGTGTTTCCAGGCTTCTTAAACACTCCTCAGCAGGGCCTGTGCAACCTGCAGCCATGCCTAAGAGAGCCTCACCTCCCTTCCTCCCTCTTCTTCCCGACAGCCAGGCTCACTTCCCGACTCGGCCTGAGCGTGTCCGCCTCGCTCCTGCCTCAGCTGTCTGCACTTGCACATACCTGACATCAGTGAGGCTCACTCCTTCTCTGTTCAAATGTAACCGTATCAGGGTGCCTTCCTAGCACCCCGTCTCTATCCCCTCAACGGACTTTGCTCTTCACTGTCTTTATCTCCATCTGCATCAATATAAGTTCCATGGGAATTCCTGGCAGTGCATGCCCAATAAATATTTATTGAATTAAAATGACTAAGCATTGTAGAGGACCTGAATAAGGTTCATTTTTCAGTTTTAATTTATTGAATGTTAAGGCAACAATACGGTGTGAAATCAGTCTTAGAAGCTTCGATATGGCTTCTCTTGAATGTCAGGAACCCTCTGCACTTGGAGATCCTTGAGGGGGACTAGGTCTTAAGGGTCTCTGTGTCTCAGGGCTACAAAACTACTTGCACAGAATGGATGACTAATAAAATATGACTGAATGATTAAATAGAGGGTGATGAACTAATGCTTGGATCAATTGAAATAAAGCAAAAGGAGCACAAGAAATTATTACACATCCCACTTGACACTTTGCAAAAGAAGACAAAGAATTCTGAATTGCAAAAAAATCTTCCTAAGATACACAGCTGTAGTAGACGCTGAACATGGCATTCAAAGGTGGCCTTTTTGTCTCCCTACCTGGGAATGGACTGCATGTCCATCTATCCGCTCTTCAGAGGAAAGGCCAGGAGAAAGTCATAAAAGAGAGAAGCATATGGAGCATTGTGTCCTGGACTAGTGGGTGGATCCAGGTATTCACGTCCCCGGGGATGTGTGGTAATGAGACATTAAACGACAAGACAGAAGGATATGCCCAGGCTGCACCCAGGTGTGCTCAGCTTCCTCCAGGTATGCACGTTTCTCTTTACAGAGCCAGGTAAGTGTTTCATCATTTGAAAACTAAAATTCATAAACTGTGATTTCTCTGACACAGCCTCGCAAATTGTGTGAACCAACACAGACTGAGACAAGGGGCCCAAAGAGAGCTTAAACTGTGTCTGATCGCAGAGTTTCATCTGCCAGTTTTCCTGCCGTTTCCATGCAGCAGAACTGAGACCTCTGGGCAATGGAAGCTATTGCCCATGATGCCAGCCTCGCAAGCAGCTGTAATTCTGTTTCCTTGCAGGTTCTGTTGCCACAATTCTCCTACCAACTAGGTTTGCTGGTTTTCCACCCACAGCTCCTGCCTTCCTTCTGTCGGGTGATTAATTGTGGGTCTTGAAAAGGAGACCAAGCTTGAAATTCAGAACAGCTGAGTGAAATGAGGTTGGTTTGTTGGATATTAAGGGGGAAGAAAATGCAATCAGCAGGCATTTTGTTTCTTGTACAGAAAAGTTACTCTCTATAAATTTAGTTCTTGATAGTGTGAGGAACGTCCCCACTGTGAGGTGCACACCTCACTAAAGCACCCTCACTTCACCTCATGTCCTGAAATTTTCTACAGCAAAGGGGATGTGATGGGCTATTTAAGGCACCAGGCGACAGGCAGAGTTCATGCTCAATAGGCCAGGTTTGTAGTCCCCTCCCTGTGTTCAAATGAAAGTCTTTTCTTCCTTCCTGCCTTCTCCTGACCAGGTCACGGTGGTATCTGAGTCCCTGGCCTGTATTTGCTTTCACTTCTGTAACTGTATGTACTTCAGCTAGGGATGACATCCTTCACCTTCCCTGCATTTTCTCAGTGCTGTTTGTGGAACTTCAGCACACGTCCTGTTGTGATATAAGGATATCGGATGTTGGGACAGACACATGTAGATTTAAGTGGCACCAAGATATCCAAAGTGCAAAGATTCCTCTGGGAATTGGGACCATGTCTTTCGCAGGACCCATATACTTTACAAGAGCCTTCAAGAAAGAAGGAATGGGCTCCAGGTGGGAGCCTTGAAGGACTCATTAGAAATCTCTCTCAGATAGTTCTGACATGGCTCTTTTTATAGAAGAATGTGGTTTATTAGATTAGAAGAGGCTGAATGTGTCTGACAAACAATAGAGTGGAGGTAATGGCATCACAGCCCTGAACGTTTGTTCCTTCAGCTGGACTTGAGGCAACACAGTCCTGGCCCATGACGCAGGCGATGGTTCTGGCACCAGCCCCGTCCTTTCTTCTCTGTGCTACCCTGGTGACTGTGGGAGTCCATGGCTCTCGTGGCTCAGGGGTGGAATTATTTTAACAAAAGCACTAAGACAATTATCAAAATATATAGCAGAATAAAAAAGTATTTTCATTTCTAAAGACACCTGAAGTTTTAAATGCTCCCCAACACGAGCCCTCGTCTTGTCATCCTGTTGTTGACTATAGCCCTCCTTCTTTCTCTTTTTTGAAGAACTATTTCCTCTGCTCTGTTTTATACTTTCTCCCCTGCCCCAAGAACATCAATGATTATGTTCATGCTTTACTCTGGCTCATATTTTCTTCATCAGTTGAATTCCATCCCATCCTATCTAACATCTTCTCTATCTTTAAGGTTTACATAAAGTACCATCTACTTCAGATATTCCTGGTTTAATTACTTTATTTTACTTTACTTTGTCTTATACTTTTATTGGTTTTATGAAATGCTAGGACTGTTCTAAGTGGCTACCAGTACCCACTCTATGAAGTTATCATACATGACTCCACCCTCTGTTCTGAAGCCCATACACCCAGCAGGGCAGCCCAGTGCTTCCAAGACACCTGGGGAGTCTCTTAAAGATCTTTACAAAAATGAAAAGGTAAGTGACAAACTCAAAGAAAACATTTACAAAATACACAACTGATAAAGAACTTGTATAAAAAACATGCAAAGAATTCCTAAAATTCAACAATAAGAAAACAAACAACCCAAATATAAAATGGTCCGAAGACCTGACCAGGCATCTCACTATGTGAAGATATACTAATGATAAATGAGCTTATGAAAAGATGCTCAAGAGCAAATATCAGTATGAAAATGCAAATTAAAACAGCAATGAGATATCCTCCATCAGAAAAGCTAAAATCCAAAACACTAACAACAATAAATGCTGGGAAGAATATGGAGCAACAGGAACACTCATTCTTTGCTGATGTGAATAAGACATAATACAGACACTTTAGAAGAAAGACAGTTTGGCAGTTTCTTACAAAACTAAATATAGGCTCACCATACAACTCAGTAATGACTCCTGGCATTTACTCAAATGACATGGATGTTGTTAGCACCCCTTTCATGATTGCCAAAAGTTGGAAGGAACAGATGTTCTTCAGTAGGTGAATTGATGAATAAACTCTGGGACCTCCAGACAATGAAACATTACTCAGTGCCAAAAAGTAATGAGCTAACAGCCATTAAAAACACATGGAGGGCCTGGCTAGCATGGCTCAGCCAGTGGTTGAGTGTCGACCTAGAATCCAGGAGATCCCGGTTCGATTCCCAGTCAAGATACATCCCCGGGTTGTGGGCTTGACCCCAGTAGGGGGCCTGCAGGAGGCAGCCCATCAATGACTCTCTCATCATTGATGTTTCTATCTCTCTCTCTCCCTCTCCCTTCCTCTCTGAAATCAATAAAAATATTTTTTTTAAAAAAAGAAGGCTTAGGAAAAGGAAGCCTGAGAATTTCTCACATAACCAGAGAAGCGAAAGGAAGGATGTTAATTCATCTTCACCTGTGATATTGGCCTTCAAATCATTTCAGCAGACACTTGATGCAAGACATGGCAAATATGAGAGACTTGTAAAACTTGGTCAGGATATAACTGTAGAAAGTAACAGAAGGCATAAAGGTTAGGTTTCAGGAGAGAGTATTTAGGAACAGCCCCAGAAACGTAGGAAGATGGGCACAATGTGAGGAGAAGACACATTAAGTATGCTGTTCAGGGTCTTGAAGAGCGAGAACCAACACAAAAGGATTGTTAATCCAACAGCTCAGCAAAAGAATTTCATTTTACACCAAGCAAAATGGATACTTCAGGTTGAGCTCCATTAAAGGAAAGTGGCAGTGTAATAGGAAATGTGTTAGAGACATCGCATCTTATCGGAGAGATGAGAAAATCTTTTTTGAAAGCAATATCAAAATCAGAAACGAAGTGGTAAAAAAATTAAGGGAATTGGAACATAATCTAATATATGTTGCTATTTTTTAAATGCTATATTTTAAGGCTTCTATTAATCAATAATAATAATAGAGTCAAGTATAAGGCAATCAGTTCATCTTAAATAAAAGGGAAATAATCTGTAACTCAGTAAATGTCCCGGTGCCTCAAGAATTATGCTTTGTGTAGATAGGAATGAATGAGGTGATTTTTCTTTGCATACCATGTCAAAAAGAGTGTTGATAAATGTGGGTGCAATTTTGAACTGTCTGCTGCTTTCAGAATTTGGAAGCCTTTTAAGAGATCTGATTAATTTAACATGTCAAACCTGATAGTGAATGAGTTCAATTTTTCCTAAGAACAATTAGTTAGTGGAATAAATTAACACGAGATATTGTCATATGCAAAACCATGCTCATATCTAAAGATAAAGCAGTTTTACTGCTATTGTTGAACCTGCTTCTTTGTTCTATGGGTCAGGGTTTCTGTGACATGACTCCTTCAGTGACCCAAATGCTTAGGATAGGCCGCCTTCGTTTCTCACCTGGGCCACTGCAAAAGGCCCCTAATGTGTGTCTCTTTAGCCACAGTCACCCACCTCCTGTCTGCTCTTTGTATGCTGTAATATCCACATGATATTTTAAAACCACCAAACTCCCTTTTGAAAACCTTTCACTACCTCCTGTTCCACTTGGGATAGACAAGTAGGTCAGCACGTCTCACAAAACCGGGGCTGCTGAGTTCCCCTCAGGCTCTGTCTCATGCCATGTCCCAACGTTCTCTGGTCCTCTCTCGGCACCTGCCATGCTGTGCCTGTCTTCGAGTCTCCTTACCTGCTCTTTTCTCTTCCTGAAACAATATTTTCCCTCCCTAACTTCCCATATAATTACCTTCTCAGTCTTCAGATTTCAAGTCAAATCTCAGAGTCTCACTTACCCTGGAACACCTTCTTGATTTCCTCTACTAGGCCACCTCCCTCTGTAGCACCTCCTCACTGCCTCCCGGGCCCTGGCAGCACCTGTCTCAGCCCCATGTCCTCGTAGTCATCCTTCCAGCCATTCTATCCTTCCAAAGCAACTGCCAAGGTCCCTCTCCCAGGTTTCAATTGCCATGGCTTTCTCTGCCACCTGACGCCTCATCAGCACCGAGGACTGAAAGTGTCCTTCTTCTCTAACATTTCTTTCTGCTGGTATTTTAAGGACGTCACAACCACCCAGTCTTTCTTACATTAGCCACCAGCTCCCAGTATTACTTTTTGTCTTTTCTTCCTTTGCTAGATCCTTCATCTTAGGAACCATCAAGCCAAGAAATGGGCTCTCTGTTATTTTATTTATTCAGTTATTCATTTATTTTTATTTTTACTTTTTTATTGATTTACCTGCACTCACTCTGTGTGTGATCTCAGGCAGAACCTGGCTGAACACCCACATGCCAATGGCACTTCCATTTATGCATCTAGGCCCAGAGATCTTCCCTGAACTAAGTCTATTCCGCTATCTGCTTTCATCTTCTCTTGAACATCGATAGTCATCCCAAACTTATCTCAATCAAAACAAAATTCCTGATGAATGCCCGTTCATCTGCACAGTAGTACATATAAACTCACCGCTAATTTCAACAAATGACCCTCCCACCCGTCCAGCTGGTCAAGCCGAAACCCAGCAGGCATCTTTGAGTCATCTCTTCTGTTTTGCTAAACCCGTAACACAATTAGCCATGATGTACTATTGGTTCTCTCCTGAAGACACGCCCCAGATCTGACCATTTTGCTTCCACTTCTTATGGCAACCACAGGAGTTACAGTTGCCATCACACTTCGCAGGATCACTGCCAATTTCTTCACTGACCTCTGCTTTCTCTTGACTCTCAGAATCCATTCTGCACAGTTTGTCAAAGTGGTTTTTCAGTATGGTGGACCATGTGACCTTCCTGGTTCAACTTCTCTG
Organism: Miniopterus schreibersii; assembly: GCF_964146895.1. Classification (NCBI taxonomy): domain Eukaryota; kingdom Metazoa; phylum Chordata; class Mammalia; order Chiroptera; family Miniopteridae; genus Miniopterus; species Miniopterus schreibersii. The sequence goes on from NC_138108.1 coordinate 82,078,008, forward strand.
GTAGCTTCCCATCACATTTAGAATAAAACCCCAAGTCTTCACAGTACCCACAGGGTCCCAAATGCCTAGCCTTCTGGCCTTATCTTCTATGTTTTTACTAAGTTCCTGGCACAACAGCTGCAAGGAAAACCTGAGTTAAATGCCAGCAGGAGGATCCTAGAGAAAAATAGGGAGCATAGAGAAAACTAAAACTAAATCCATATCTTTTTCAGTAGAAATTTAATAATCATAATTACAACTGAAAAATCAAGATGTAACATGGAAGTCTGTTTTAGAAATATAAATTAAAATATTAAAATAATCAACTAAACTCATTGCAAATTATTGTGGGACCAAGAATTAAGGATAGTAACTGTAAGATCAATGCAGTAAGAAAACTTCTATTTTTTGTCATAAAAATCTCCCAGTACCATTAACCTATTACTTAAAAATAATAATAATAAAATTTTGGGAAAACAAAAACTTGGGAAAAGGCAGTGAGACCTTTTGTAGAGATGGACAAACACAAAAGAGAGAAGTGGCAGTAACATGGTTGGTATTTGACTGAGGGAATTAAATCTTAGTAAAGGGTCAGCTGTGCGTGTGTCACTCTTAGATGCCGGGCACTGGCTCTTTCCCAACTATAGATATTTTATAATGTGAAAAGGTACATGAAGATTAAGTAACTAGTAATCAGGGGCAACACAGCATAGGACATAGACAGGATGCACTTTGGTGAAAGCTCGAGAGGGATCTAGGACAGAGTTGTTCCAAGTCAGAGGATGAGATCATCAAAAGAAGGCTTGAGGAGCTGAGCTGAGCCTTCTCTCCCAGGACGTCCTGGGAACTGCAGACACATTACCTCTCCCACTAACTTTCCCAAAGCCAGTATATGTAATAAAGCAAATATTTTATGGTTCCATACTGTCTCTACATTACTGTAGCTATCACTCCCTTCAAGAAACCCCGAGGGAAGTAGTGTAGGTAAATCTAAACTCATTCCCCACCTTCACACTTATATTTTCCAGATCCTGGAATTTGATAGTTGATCAAAATATATTTGCTGAATGAGTGAATGAATAGGTGAATAAATGAAATTTTCTTTGAGAAGTATGGCACAGCCAGAAGTTAACTCCTCAACTGCATTTAAATGCTATCAAAAGGGACTGCTTCTCCCCAAGTTGGCTGTGCTTACTAAGCTCTTGAGTCCATACCGAGGGTGGAGCTCATCTAGGCTTTTTGTCTTTTAAAGTCGATATGGCCCATCAAAATTTGAAAATGTTAAAATTCTCTCTGTGGAAAATCAAAACTTAAAATGAGTAGACCACCTCTTTAAATGCATAAATATATAGTCATACACATATATATCAAGGCATGTACATTCTTATACACAAACAGCCATAGTGCTGCCCAGTGTAGGAGGTGATCGCCTATGGCATAATTAAAAGGCTGCAAAGTGACACTCCAGCTCAGAAATGCCTCCCTCTCCAACCAGCTATCAACCTGAAATGTCTCTACCATGTTTGCCCTACACAACTAATACCACTCCCAAGGAACCCCTGCTGAAATTTAACACATTGTGTGAGAATGTAACGATATCAATCCAACAAGGGGCTAGTGTGGTATGGGAGAAAGGGGTTCCCATTAGCATGAAATCCCTAGATCCACCACGGACTAGCTGAGTGATCTCATAAAAGGTTTCATTTCACTGAGCATTCTTAAGTGTGCAAAAGAGTAAACTTCCACGCTCATAGAATTGTTATAAGAATGATAGAATACTGCAAACTGTAACCAACGTGAAAATGGTAGTCTTGCTAAATGTAGTTCCCGTTAACATTGTAGGCTAGCTGGGTTACAAAATAAGCTAGCAGACATCAGGGCAGAGAGACAGCAGAACAGAAACCAAGCAAATTTTATTGGGAGAAAAAGCAGAGAAAATTAAATTATGAAGACACATTACCCAGTTTCCTCAGTCAATGACCCTTATACTCAAACAAGACCCTGGCCCTCACCCTGCATTGATCTGATTGTTACTGGCTCTCCAGCCTGTTATGTCTACTTAACTCCCTACAAGCCACACCACTGGTTTTCAAACTGTGCATAAGGACCCATTAGTAAACTGGAATCAAATTAGTAAGTCACAATTAACATTTTAAAGGATGAAATAGAATTGAAACAAGGAAAGAAAATATCAAAGCACTTTATAAGTATCAAGGGTAAATGTCATTTTATTAACCTTTTGTCTTTTGTTCCAGTTGAATTTGTGTGTGTACATGTTGGATAGTGGATCACAATGTAAAATATAATTTTGACTACCGGTCAGAATTGACCAGCTTAAAAGCCACTGCCATATGCCATAAATGTGCTAAGATACTTTTAGTTTCCTAGATAAGCAATACTCTTTCATATCTTGGGCCTGGACAGATGCTTTTCCCTTCAATAGAATGCCCTCTCATCCACCCTGGTCCATATGGGAGACTTTTCTCAAACACACTGCCAAAGTTTAGTTACCTGTTCTGGGATTCCAAGCCTCCACTCAAACATTCCCTTTTTCTTCTCCCTAGTACAAAAATTGTACTCTGCACTTATCTTGGTTTTATCTCATGACTTGAGAGTTCATCAGTTGTATCATATTTTACTTACAATTAATTGAACACTGCTTGTCTGCATACTAAATTCTTGGCCTCTTAAAGGCAGAAATTATATATGCCTCTCATCTCTTTACTTCAAGAACATGTATTATAGGTATGTTTGAAATGTTTGCTGAACCAACATATAATAGATAAGCTAGAAAATAGCAACCTCATCTTTCCTATTGAAAAATGCTTCCTAAACTGTCAAGCAACTCTCAGAAGTGGGATTTGTTCTGATATCACACAAAATAGGACACAAAGAACCTGCCTAGATGAGTGTGCACATTGGCAGTCACCTGCCACTGATGAGACTGGAGTTGCTCATGAGTGACTATCTTCAGAGTGCAGACATCAGATTGATATGAGAACACCTTCAAATCTCAAAGGCACAAATGCTTTAAAAAGAGAGACATTGACAAGGCCAATATCTTTGACTCAAATGTCAAATAAGGCTGTCCTTCCAAAGGTAATAATATGTTTTCGATGAGACATGAAACACTTCAATATATATTACATTAAAGTTTTGCTTTTGGATTTTTTTAAATTTATCATCGAAAGAGTAAAGGGATGTATTGTTACAGCCCCCCAGTCCCTGGGGAGACAGAGGCCCCTGCCTTCTACTGCATGGTCATAGGAAACAACCACTACAGAGAAATAAAGTCGGGCAGCTGTTTCCACACCCAAGTGGCATTTGAACTCGCTTCTCTGGGGACAGTAGCTATCACAAAGGCTCCAGCTGCTCTAGCCTGGCACATCCTTGGAATAAGATGCAACAGGGGGATGAGGTCAACCACAGCACTGAAGCCCATCTCTCAGGTTAGATTTTCTTCAGGCAAACTGCCAAGTCCAGAGCGCTAACTAAAAATCAGCTAGTTGATGGCTCAGACCCTATAACTCAGTCAGTTGGAAGTCACTTTTTCTTCTAAACCTGGAAAGAACACTGCAGCTGTGGGAAGGGTTCATTTTGTCACACAGGTTGTTAGGAGCTATATTAAATAATAACATAAAAACAAGTATAATCAGGTAATGTACCTCTTGGTGAGACCAACACATGTTCTTAGCTGCCTTCCAGGTGCACCCACTTTTCGGACCCCACCCATCGCTCTGGTGTTTCGGGTCCTAAGAGGGGTCACTTAGTCTTGCCCCCCTGTAGAGCCAGTGGAGGGCCCATGCTCACTCTGACTCTATTCTCTGTGAGAGTGTCCAGAGCGGGGTAATGAATTCTGTCATCCCCACAAGCATGACGTCAAGCAGCGGACGGAGGGCTCCCCGCGGACCTCTGGCCAAACGCCAAGCAGCCACTGCACTATCCCGACGTGGTTTCTAGCTCTCATCTGCCTAATTACCTTCTTACGACAGAACTATTTACTATTGTCATTATCATCTTTATTATTATTCCTGATTTTTAACAACTAAAAACAATGCACAGATAGTTGAGTTATGAAAAAAAGAACTGTGTGTACCTCCCCTTGACCAGAGAGGGTGACAAGGGACACACAAAGGTCACCCATCACACCACACCCATCCCCTCCCATTTAGTGTCCAGTGTCCACAGTCACCCAATTTTTTTCTCTCTGCCTGAAATCCCATTGCCTTTTTCTGGGTCCCTCTTATTTTCACCCAGATTTGGCTCAGGCAGGCACCACCTCTGGAAGTCTCTGTGGGCCCTCAAGACTCCCAGGGCACCTGGTGCCACTTTATTCTCAGGCCTCCCGCTCTGGGCTGGCAGCAGCTGTGACTGCGCAATCTCATCCTCGTGAGGACGTGGAGACTAGGAGGCCCCGGCAGGCAGAGGCTGGGTAGAATCTGTACTTAATCCACACCATCCTGATTTACAAGAAGCACTCAGGGGGTATTTTTAAAATTTTTTAAAATTTATTGACTTTTAGAAAGAGGAAAGGAGAGAGAGAGACACTGCTTTGGTGTTCCACATATTGAGGATCATGGTTGCTTCTCGTGTGTGCCGCGAATGGAGACTGCACCTGCAACGCTGGTGTATGAGGAGCTGCTCTAACCAGCTGAGCTTCCCGGCCAGGGAACTCAGTGGTTATTTACTGAGCTGACTTAGGCTAAAAAATAAATAAAAGGAGAGAGAGGAAGAAAGAGAGAGAGAGAAATACTTGGATCCGGGTAAAGGGTGTGTGGGCATTCCTGGCACTATTCTGAATCTTGTCACTTTGCTGAAGTTTAAGTGTGTTTTTAATCCTCGCCTGAAGATATGTTGTCATTGATTTAGGGAGAGGGAGAGAGAGAGAGAGAGAGGGAGAGAGAGAAACATCAGTGTGAGAAAGGAAGATCTATCAGTTGCCTCCTGCACTCGCCTGACAGGGGATTGGACGTGAAACCCAGGTACATGCCCTGACTGGGAATCAAACCTGCAACCTGTAGGCGATGACGCTCCAACCAGCTGGGCAACCCCACCAGCACTAACTGATTTTTAAATAAGTTAAAAACAGAAATCTGTGGGGAGATTTTTTTTGGTCACAAGCCCTATTCGCTAATAATTACTTTTTAAGAATAGTAATAGCTACCATTTGCTGTGTAACTATGATGTGCCAGGCCCTGGACTAGGAACTTTATACGTGTTTTGTTTCATGTTCCTACCAACCATATAGTGCAGGGTCTTATTTTCTGCACTGTTTTTTATTATTTTTTTATGATTTTCCAATGTCTAGAACAGCCATAGTTATTTGTAGCTTTGCATTAAAACCTGAGTCTAATCAAATTATATATAAATATGCCCCAACCTATTAAAAATAGAAGTATTGCCACACATTAGCCAAGTCTCGATAAGCCCCAATAGATAACAGTACAGTGAGGCAGTTTTCCCTCCTCCTGTCCCCAGCTTCTAAGCCTGTATCAAGCTTGTTTTTCCTAAATCTCTTGTTTTAACTGTACATATTGAAAACTCAGAGATAATCATGTTTTCTGTTCATGATTTTATCTCTAATCTCCAGAAATTTATTAGAAACTGTACCCTTCATTCAATCATTCTATCACACACAAATATTTTCTTTCAAAAATCAGAAGTTGCACTCTGCCACCTTCTAGCCAATTGCAAACGAAGCTGCTCATTTAAAAAGCTCAGCGTGAAAGGCACACAGATAGAGGACAATGGACCTAGGAAAACCAAGTTAACATTCTATCATTCAGTTTCTTGCTTCTACACAAGATTTCAACTTAATAAAAACATTTAAAAACCTCTAAGACAGGCCATTTCCGACTTTCATAATTTTCCTTCAGCCAGGCTCTAAGTGTTATCAGTTAAAAAGTTAATTTAGCTCTAAGACGACCTCCTTGATTTAGGAGAGTAACTCAATTCCCACCACTTTAAAATAGCTTTTAAATAACTGATTATGTGATTCATTGTTTATGTAGCTGATAAGATCATTCATTATTCAACCACATAATTATCTCTCAATGATCAGTGATGATTATAGGAATGAAATCCCTGGTTTCAAAAACATTTCATTATATAGGCAGTAAGGATAATGGGTTTAGTTCTCTGACCCCAGGAGACCATACACTTCTGATAAAATATGTTGTGAAACAATAAACATTAGCATTCTGTCTACCCTGAGCTTTGCAACCATCTTCCTAGATGAGATTAAGAGAATCAGAGAATTTTAGAGCCAAGAAAAACATAGGTTACCCCCAACCCTTCGCTTTCCAGATGAGGACAATGAGACCCAGAGAGGGGCTGTGATACCCTGAGTCCCTCAAAGCATCGTGCCGGAGTTACCCACTGTGGGGGCTAGAGTTGACCACCAGCTCCTCTGCTTCTAAATGCCAGGGATTCACCATCCATGGAGAACACTAGCTGTACATCATGGAAATTATGTTTTCCTTCACTGCTTTATACTTTTTATTCTAGTATGTTCTATGCTTTCAAAAAGTGCTACTGTAGACCCACTACTTTAACTTTAGCTCAAAGGCACTAATGGATTTCAACCCAAAGTTTGTTCTTAGGCAGTGACAAGATCCAGCTCAGGTTTACTTCTTCCAGGAGGATTTTCCTAACCACAGACTTTTCTTCCTCATTAGTTGTTACTCAGTGCATGTTGCTGGAAAAAAGAATGACAAAGGACTAGATGGGTGGGAAAACTACTGAAGAGAGTCCAGTCATCCTGCACTGGAGTTCTAGTCCCAGAATTCAGGAATTCCAGAGTCTGGTTTGCCCTTTCTGAACCTGTCACTGTCACTTGGTAGGGACACAGCTGTGGACAGGGACCATGGTCCTCTCCCACAGGAGCTGCAGACTCCTCTGAGGAAAGCCCAAGACATAAGCTGTGTCCATCCACCTGAGAATAAGATAGAAGAAGAATGGACCATCCCCCAGAAAAGGCACCAGAGCCCTTCGAATGGTGTGCTAGTCCACAACCACCTCCTTCACAGGCCTGGGTGCCCTTCCACCACCTCACTTGCTGATTCCATAGCTCAGTCTTCTTGACAGGCTCTTCACACAGCCTGGACTAGTTTGCTTCCCCAGCTCCTCTGAGATATTATTCTGTTTTCTCCCACAGTGACTGGTGCTTGAAGGCTATGTAGTGATTTTCTGTGGCCTGTCACTTGATCAAACGTCTATGTCTTTATGTAGAAGATAGAGATGGTAATTTATCTCCACCACCACCCCCTTTTCTGAGAACACCGACATAACTCCACAATGCTCCCTGACTCGATACTGCACACTGTTCAGGAGATTCCCACAAACGATCATCAACCTTCTGCCCAGAGAGCCCCATGTCGAAGACCATGATGCAGTCCCAACGCCTGACTCATGCCCGAGACTCATCCCCTCAAAGTTTAACACATCTCCCAAAAGGATCCACACTCCCTTCTGTCCTTGGTCCTCCAGAGGGCAGGGTCCTCTCCAAGTTGCTCTGTCTGAACAGTCCTTCCACCTCCCCTCACTGGAGGCTGTATCCCTGGTGGCACTGTTTCTCCTGCACCTCCTGACTGATTGTTTCTTTCACACGCATGGGAAAGGGCCTCTTTCTCCTCATGACTGCTTTCACGCCATCTATTCCCTTCTCTCTGACTCCTGGCCCCTCTGAAACACATCCTATCAGACTGCCATTCCTCCTCCTTGTCGCTGTTGTCTATTTTCCTTCTGGTCATGTCCCTTCATTTCCTGAAGATTGTATCCCTTGGACCACTATCTTTCTCCTCACTATCAGTTTCATCATGATGCTTGTTGATTTCAAGACCCTGAATAATCTACCCAATACTCTAGCCTCTCAGTTCCTTTAGCTTCTCACTGCCAGTGAGCTTGTCATCTACCCCTTGTCAGCCACTCATCCCAGTGATATTCAAGCAGAGTGACAGTTTATTAGTTAGAAATTAAATCAATTTTAAATTACAGAAATAGAACAAACAATATATGAGTACATTATCTACAGAAAGGATCATAATTATTTCATAAAGCTTTGTTTCAATTATGTACATGTGTATTGGATAGAATTATAAAATACATTTTTCTAATGTTGAGTCATGGTCAAAATAGTTGAAAGACAGTGCTCTAATATTACCCATTATAGCAGCCTATCTTATATTTCCATATCAAGCACCTTACCCTCTAACTACAACCTCTGTCTTCTGGCTCGTTCCCTGTCGTATTCCAGCTCTGACATTCCTTCTGCCACACCAAGTCTTCCAGTCATTAACTCTGCCCCTTCCTCACCTCTTGCTGTCTCACCACTCACCCTGCCTTGCCGACCTGGTAGTCCACAGCCAGCCAGCACAGCTGCTTCTAGATGCTGACACGCTCAAGGACGGAGACCATATCCTAGTCAACTTTGTATCCCTGGCACCAGCATTGTGTTGGCACAAAATAGGTGTTCAGAACATCTTTGTTAAATTAACAAGGCTGTTAAGTTAATGAGACAGAGTTCTGCTGAGCAGGCTGATGAAAGCCTCTATCATTTGTGTTTAATTTTGTTTATCATTGGACCCACACACCAGTTAATCTTCTCCATCATTACTCTTCTAATTTCTGCTTTACAGAGTTTTATTCCCACAGTTTAATTCAATAAAGTCAGGATGGCAGAGAGAAATATCCTCAACATTCTACTATGCCATGAAGAAAATTTCTGTGAGTAATATCAGCCATAACTCTTTGATCATATACCTAGACTGAGAGAAAGAAAGCCTTCAATGTCTGTCACAAGATTAATAAGTTTTTATATACAGCTCAAAGCTGTCGGGCATAGTTCATTAGAATAATATATCTATTAAATGTTGCAAGGATTAACATCTCATTATCCCATCCTTGCTATAAAAATGAGGGTTTTATTGTTGCAATAACTTAAGTAATTCTCACTGTGTAATGATTCCCTCTACCCCATCTCCCACCCGCCCGTAGTTTAGGCTTCGATATTAATTTTTTTAATAAATTGAACAATATTCTTGAAGGAGAACCCCAGAATGTCAACCTTGGCTAGGAGAGACTGATGGAAGCTTGCATTTTAAAGATTCTTATTTAATTCACTTGTGGTTTTACACATTTTGTCCTTAAAACCTGTATTGTCAGATTTATCATTTAATCTTTTAAAGCTCAAACCAAGATACATAGTACAGCACTAAAAAAGAAACCATATTAGGAGTCCAAAAGCCCAGGAACCGAGGTCTGGGTCACTCTCCTCGCTGACTCAGTAAGGAAGCCTGGTTAGTTCCTCACTGGGAACATTTCTCTGCCACTGTCAAAGCTTCATGCCCACCGGTCCCCTCCCGAGTCTCCCCTATCACACCAGTCATGTGGACTCTTCTATTTCTCTCCTATACCTTAGAATCATCTCTTTCCTTGTATTTATCACATTTTCTTGCAATCCCTTTTTGCATTTATTTTAGTTCCTAGCACATAATAAATTCTCAATAAATATTTTTTGAATGAATAAAAATAAATGTGCCGCCCGGCCGGGCGTGGCTCAGCGGTTGAGCGTCTACCGAGGATCCAGGAGATCGGGGTTCGACTCCCTGTCAGGGCACATGCCCAGGTTGCGGGCTCGATCCCCAATGACTCTCTCATCATTGGTGTTTCTATCTCTCTCTCCCTCTGCTGCCCTCTCTCTGAAATCAATAAAGATATATAAAAAATTTTTTTTAAATAAATAAATAAATAATAAGTGTGCCTCTCCACATTCACTCTAGTACATAGTAGGCATTCAATATATGTATTGATTTCAATGAAAGATTTGTAATAGAATTTTTATTTCTGTTCTAATTGAGAACTCTAGAGAGCTCAGAATGGCTCCAAACTCATTCCATGCCATAAGGCAGTAAGTTCTGAAGCTCTTGATTTAAAGTGGGCCTGCCTGGCCCTGAGCCTTAACACAGTCCATAAACCAGCCGCCTCTCATGTAAACCACCTTGGGCATCTCCCAGTGGATGTCAGCAGACTGCACAGACGTCAGGAGCCCATCAAGATGCCCTCAGGAGCACTAATCACGCAGGTAAGTCATTAGACCTACTGGGCTCACTCTGCTCCTCAACTGATAGGCAAGGGCAGATGCTACCCCAGAGCATCTCAGAACATCCTCGAATAGAGAAGATGACCCTCTCTTTACTAGGAAATGCTCATAACATCAATAAGGAGTCACTGATAAAAACACATAGCAATCCACACTCCTGGTGGCATCATCTTGCTCTGGTCCCCTCCCAAGTGCCTCAGGAAGACAACTAGTGGCATTTCCAACAGTTTTCGGGTCCCAAAGATGATCCTCTCAGTTGTGGTCTTGGAACCAGCATGACCATCCCACATTTACTAAAAAGATAGCATCGTTTTATTTTGCAGTGCCAGCTGATTGTATATCTAACACCAAGAAGGTGCCTCAACAATAACACACAGCTGGAGAGAGAGAAGTGGCCGTGTCACCTCATTGGGTCACAGCCTAATGATGACTCCAGTCTCCAAGGAGGTTTCCGACCCGGCTCAGGCTCTGCTGCTTTGCCCAACTGAAGGATTTGCTTGGTTTGTCTCATTTCATTCAAACTTGATGACGAGCTCCCCATTGATTCGCCCAGCACGGCCCTTGCAGGTGGTGCAGGTGAGCCACAGGGGCCACAGGCAGGTACCTGGTCCTCAGGGGCAGCGCGGCTTCCTGCCTTTGTTCCTTGGAAGGCTTAGAGTTCATTCTCCTTTATCTTTATCTGGGTGAACGCTAGCAACCCCTGCCTGAATTTTCTGAGTGTCTATGCTGAGTGTTAATTAAGACATTTTGGAAAGTTTTCCCTCTTCTTTTACACAGAGTATCCCCTCTCCCGATACGGTCCCTCAGCCATGGCCTCAGCACGTCCAGGGACAGCCTCCACAGCGGGCAGTGCGGCGGGACAGCTTTCCATTTGCAAATGATAAACGATCATTCATTTTCTATGCAGCTGATGGTCTCTTTTCAAATAAATTTTGTCTGCTGGCAAACTTTAGAATAACCGAGTAAGACCCTTTAGGAACCCAAGAACATGACCTTAGTAATAATCCTTTATTTTTATCAAAAAGCTTTTACATCAGTTACTTTTATTTTTAATCTGAGTGTATTTAAAATAGTGTGAAGCTTCCCATTAAAGATGCTGGTATAAAACACTGTTACTCCAATTTCCTCCCTGAAAACAACAACAAAAAATAATAAAAATTAAAATTAAAGAAAAAATGATATCCCTGTCAATGCATGTATAAAGAGGTTAACTATAAGCACACAAACCCAGCCTTTTAAAAAAGTATTACTTTTTTAAATCCTCACCTGAGGATATTTTTTCCATTGCTTTTTCAGATAGAGTGGAAGAGGGAGAGAGAGAGAGGAACATCAATGTGAAAGAGACTCATTGATTAGTTGCCTCCCACGGGCACCCCAAGCAAGGCTGCAACTGAGGTACCCACCCTTGGCCAGAATCGAACCCCGGACCCTTCAGTCCGAGAACCAATGCTCTAACCTCTGAGCGACACCAGCTAGGGCAAGAAAGTATTACTTTTAAAATTTTTTCTAACAATTAAAAACCTACCCAATGAAGTGGTAAAAATTAATCTTAATTGATTTACCTGAAAGGCCTCCCCAAGGTCATGCACAGTTCCAGGGGTTTATACAGCACCAAGGAGATAAGTGTGAGTACTGTTGCATTGTCTGAGGGGAGACATGGACTGCAGGGAAAAGCTATCTAGAGTTGGGTTTGCACATGCACAGAGGAAGTTACCATGTCCGTGCTTCAAAGGTCCTCAGGCATCCGCACACACAGGCTGCTGCTGCAAGGGTGGCCCCTGCACCTGTTTGCGCACACCCTCTGGCTCTCTGATGCTCTCAGGTGATACTTAAGGGCATAATCCAGATGTTGCTGCTTCTGGACCACTCTAGATCCTAAGAGCTGTTGTGAGACCAGCCATTGCTGAGGTGCGCCATGCCCCATGCCCTCTCGGCATTGGGCCACTCTCCACAGCACTCTGTGGGAAATGAGTGCACGTCCCCTCTGTCTTACTGCCTCCAAAGCTCCTGAATCTTGCTGTCTGTCCCTCACAAGGAGCAAGATGAGAGCAGGGCACATACTGAGATGACTTTCAGAAGAAAGGAAGGGGAGAGTTAGTTGTTAATTAGTTTGTTTCTCATACCAGAGACTCAGTGGGTACTGTATAATACTGAAAAACAATAAACAGAACTTTAAGTCCATTGTTTAAACTATAAAGGTAATCTTACATGGCATTAGATCAGGTCATGGTGCTAGGAGTACCTGCGAAGAGGCAGAGGTTGGAGGGTGAGAGGTTGGAAGGTTCCCGTTGAAAATAGAAAAGAAACAAGTCGAAAGTGAGAGTTCAAAGAGGAAAGGGGAGTAAAAGAAATTACATCTGCACTGATTACCTCATATTTTATAGTAGGGTGTCAATAGATGCTGCCAGAGTTTCATAAATCAAGGAATATAAGGTTAAACATATTATTAAAAATGACCAGAAAAACAATAGCAACAACAAAGCAAAACAAAAAACACACAACACTATTAACAACAAAACTGAAAACAAAGCATCAGCTTTCCAGGCTCTCAAAAGAATACACGCATGAGGCGAAGCAAAGGAAAAACAAAACATGGAGCAAAGTGTAAAAAAACATCAAAAGGCACAGGCTAAACTAAAATGTACACATCAAATATAACTCTCATATTAAAAGCGGTAGTAAGATGATCTCATCTTTTATTTTTTAATTTTATTTGAGAGAGAGAGAGAGATTTGTCGTTGCACCTATTTATGCGGCCTTTGGTTGATCCTTGCATGTGCCCTGCCCGGGGACGGAACCCGGAGCGTGGCATATGGGGACAACACTCCAACCGACCGAGGGACCTGACCAGCACCTAAAATATTTCTCAAAATGCATAAAAAATAAAATCCATCCCCATGATGTAAACAAGAGACACAGATAAGACTTGGAAATTTTTTAAGAAAAGTAATGGGTAACAATGTACAAACAAACAGAAGCAAAGAATTCAGGACCCCACCACTAATATTAGCCCGAGTTGAACTCAGAGCACAAAGCAGTGAGTGAAACCAGGAAATGAACTTAATGACAGAAGGCACAACCCCGCGCGGGACCATCATAAATCCTCACAGGAGAAGACATAAGAGTTCATGAAGCAAAACCGAGGAGAAAAGCACGTGGAAACACAGAACCAGTACAAGGTTTTCATGCAGCATTCTCAAGGCCATCAAAAATACAGCAGAAAAATATATACTATTACTAATCCAAATTATTAATTAATATTTTATATGTACTGAGTATATCAAACTTTAAATCATTAAACCAGAACATACCTTTTCTCAGATGCCCAAGAAACACAACTTTTCTGTAGCTCATAAGTTTTGCCACAAAGAATTCAATATACCCTACAAATTAGCCTAGTCTCTGAGCTCTCTGATAGCAATATAAAAATTTAGAAATTAAGTGCAAATAGACAATAAAATTATCAAACCACCAATATTTTCTGAAAGCTCTCTTTAATCCTTGGTTCAAAAAGAAAATAAAAAATCAAATCACACAATATCTAAAAAATATTAATGTTGATAACACCAAGTATCAGAATTTAATTATATTAACACATGTATTATATAATGCGAATAATTTGTAGTAATACAATAAATAGCATATTTTTTGAGGTTTAGCCAAGTTGTAACATGTATCTATACTTTATTTTACTTAAAAGAATCACAAAAGAAAGCCTTCTCCCTACATAAAAATATTTGACGAATTAGATGCAATAAATGTTAATCTAAGATACTATAAATAGCCAATACTAACTGACTAAAGAAAACTATCTAACAGATCAATTGCTACAAAAAATTTTGAAAAAATTGTCATAAAATCATAGCCCCATCAAAAGAAATAGAATTTTTAATGACAAAAATAGGATGTACAATCTCACTCCAAACTAAAATAATAAAAATTAAGTTCAAAATGAAATACAATTTCCAGCGTCAGAGGCAAGATTAACTACTCTCGAATTCTCAGTGAAGAGGGCACTCTGACGTCCTGGTGTAGGGCGTGAAATGGTTCCACATCCACAGAGTGTGAATGGCAATTAGCATTTAATACGTTCCTTTCTTTGACTCTAGGATTCTGATTCTAGTAAGTTATCCTACACATATAACTTCCAGGGTGCTGAAAAATGTGAGCAAAAATGTAAAATGGAGCACTGTTTGTGACAAGAAAAAAAAACATAGGTACTTGCCCATGAAAAACAAAATGTTTAACAAGTTAAGGTCCATCCAAACAATGGAAAATTACAAGCCAATGAAAAAATAAAAGTCCAGTCAGCACTGACAGGCAGTGTGCAGGGGGGTGCTGGCAACTTTCTGTTTCTTCATCTGGATGCTGATGACATGGGGTGTTTTCATTTTGTTAGAACTTATCAAGCTGTATGCTTATGTGCATGTTTCTGTATGCTGTAATGCCGTATCATATATCATGCCATATCATGCCATATCATGCCATATCATATCATGCCATATCATATCATATCATATCATATCATATCATATCATATTGCAGGGGTTGAAAAACAGTTTCTTAAATGGCTAGAAGGTAAATATTTAAAGCCTGAAGGCCATACAGTGTCTGTCACAGCAGCTCATCCTGCCATTGCAGTGGGAAAGAACAATTGATGTATCTAGAATAATGTATGTATCCTAGACAGCATGCAAATAAATTAATGGGGCTGTGGCCCCCTAAAACTTTATTTATAAAGCAGGCATTGAGTCTGTAACCATAATTTGCCACCTTCTGTTATATAGTACATAGAATAAATATGTATATACTATATTATCCTATAATATTTTTTCAAAAGCACGAGTGCATCTATATTTGTAATAGGTTAAGAAAATATAGGTCAAAACAATTAATCTAGAACAACGTATGTATCCTCCAAAAGAGAATATATAAAGCATATATGTACATGTTTGTGGGCGCTCATGTGTGGAGCGTTCTGGAAGTGTTCACAAGACCTCACTCCAAGGGCTTGCTTGTCAGTGGGCCTAAGATCTGGGCTCGGAGAAGCTAAATTTTCACTTTAAATATGCAGAAATTATTTTCATACTTAATTATTCTATGTCTTAAAGTGAGGTTTGTCCAATTAGATCATATATAGTAGATTTATCTACCTAGTATTAAATTTCCTAAAAATAGTAATTTTCCTCCTATAAAAATGGTAACCAAGTGAGGCCAACAGCATTTCTACCTGTCTGTGCAAAAGCTCCTCCGTCATGTAACAGAACAAAACCTGAAGACGAGTTACTGACAGCTCTTTGTTTCATAAACTTATTCCCTCCTTTATTTATAACAGCAAGTCAAAATTTTATTATCTCAAAAAATACCTTTTTTTTCAATTAGTGTTTTGTATTTCCATGGGAAAGTGTGGAAATAAAATAGTGAAGAATAAAATATAGAAGAATATTAATAGCCATCATTTAGTCAGTCACAAATATGCATTACATATTTTATGGGTATGGTTTTCAGTTTCAAAGTTATCAAGATAAATTCCATAACAGAAAAAAAAAATCAAGATTATTGACATAATAAACTTCAATGGTGTGTTTCCATAATCCTTGCACGGTGGGCGGACGCCTTCGACAGCCGCTGCACCTGGAGCTTAACGGAAGGGGTCTGAGCAGAGGGCATGTGCAGAGAACAGACTTAAATTAAGGCGCGTAATTCTAACGTGTGAAAACTGGGAGGGTTAAAACCTAAAAACAGCGTAGTGGCCAGTATTTTTCTGGCTAGCAGAAGGCGTAATGGGAGATTCGGGGTGTAGAATGTGCCGTCAGTGGGGACAGAGTAACACAGACAAGGGGTGGCAGTAGCCGCCGAGCCAAGGTTCTCGCTACGGCCAGGCCGTGCGTGCGTCTCAGCATGACCTGAGGCGGCCTCTTCTCAGCACACTTGCTCTCCTCACATTCTCGGGTTTCTCAGGGATTCACTGAAAATTCTAAAAACTGTACATTATTAAAGCACGGGAACAGAGCCAATTTAAAACAGTTAATGATGTCTTTATGTCAGTGAAGTCATCACCCATTCTATAGGCTTTTCCATTTTTTATCTGTCTCATGGGCTCCTTTGTCATAAATGCTTGTGGTGCTTCATGGTATTGTAGCTCTTTACTAGGTTCTGTAGGAGGGAATTAAATACATACTTATTAACTACTGACTGAGGTTGAACTGAAGACATCCACAAAACGTCTTCTTCAGTGAGCACTAATCTTTTATCGTTAACTTTCAGGAGAGCACATCCTGTCTTACTCTCCAGGGGGCACAGCTCACGCGCATGTGCAGCTGACCTTTCTGGCAGAACTGGAGGAGTCAAGAACTCCAGCAAGACACTGACCATGTTTGGACTGATTGTTTCTTACCTGGTCTCTGCATTAAGAGCCCATCTTAGACCTCTGCCTTGGCTCACTGAGTGCCCCTTCGGTATGAAGTCAATTTGAATTTTTAGGTAACAAAAATGTTATGCTTCTAAACAATAAGTTCTTAGATTCTTATCATTGCCAAACCAATCTTTATATTTAAGATCTGGTAAAGCATCAAAATATCTTTTCTAATGTTAAATACACAGGATATGGGAAAAGTATCAATTACCTTTGATATTTAAAGGGTTAAATGTAATAGTTGTCCATTTCTTTCACTGACAGGTTACCTCCTAAAATATCCTCAAGACACAAAGATGGTCCTATATTATCAGGGTAGACTTTCCTTACTTTCTATAATTGCCCGACTCTCCAACTCAAGCTAGCAACACTTGAAATGATAAGCATGTGTTAAGCGCTTCCCGGCTCTACATTCTCTGCACGGGTTGTGTATAATCCTAAGGGTAGTCTTGGAAAGAGTACTACGATTCTCCTCATTTTCCAGAGGGAGAATCTCCGTGCGCAGAGGTGAGCTGCGTTCACCTGGACTCTTAGCCCCAGACGTGGGAGGTGAAGCCAGGCAGCTGGCGCCAGTGCTTCACCACCTCTCTGTCCTCAGCAGGTGCAAGAGTGGCCAGAAGTCCCAAATATTTCCCAGCACGTATAGATGGAATCTGGTTAAGCTTGGCCTTATGAAGTTATTTGTTGTGAGAAAAGACTCTATTTATTGGTATTAGCTAAATGACCCCAAAAATTTCACATAAATGGTGTCACTAGGTGTCTTAAGCAGTTTTAACTTTCCCCTGCAATTTAGCTGATACAAGGCATTTACCAGACAAACGCTTTCTTAGTTATGTAAGTGGAATTTATGGGTTCCCTGCTACCCCCCATTATCTACAACCACATTATCTCTAACCACAGGGCCCTTCACATTCCTGTAAAACATGGGAAAACTGAAGCTCTGAGAGGATAAATGGCTTGCTCCCTTTCAGGGACAAGAGGCTCTCGGCTGTCCCGCCAGCTTCAAAGCCTGTGCTCATTTGACTGTCCTTGCGGGCCTTTTTCAAAAACAAAACATCTCCCTTTCCCTGGCTGTTTGTCATTCTCTACTACAGGTTCCTTTAAGTTATAAAGCAGAATTGTTTCCACTGCCATTGTTAAAGAAGGGTTACTGTGGACATTGCCACTCAGCTACACATTTTTGAAAAGAGGCCAGTGTTTATTTCCAGACGGACTTTACTACTCTCCTATCTCTGCTGCCTATGAGTCCTGCGACAGTCCAGGTAGCTGAGGCTGATGGACTTAGGCCAGAGTGGGTTGGCTCACTGGAGATGTCCCCTGCAGCAATTTTTACAGAAACCAGTTTTTGGTATTTTCCTACTTTGGAATAACCATGACTATTCTTTTTTATTATTATTATTTTATTCTTGTTTAAAATATTACAGATGTCCCTTTTTCTCCCCAATGACCCGTTCCACCCAGTTCCTTCCCCCTCCCCAGTCCCTCTCCCCAACATTGTCCATGTCCTTGGGTTGTGTATATATGCACATAAATTCTTTGGTTACTCTCTCCCCCTCCCCCCACACGCCCTCCTCCATCCCTCTGACATTCATCAGTCTGATCCCTGCTTCCATGTCATTGAATCTATTCTGTTCATCAGTTTATTAAGTTCTTTAGATTCCACGTATAAGCGAGATCATGTGATGTTTGTCTTTAGCTGCCTGGCTTCTTTCACTCAGCATAATATTCTCCAGGCCCATCCATACTGTCCCAAAGGGTACGAGATTCTTCTTCTTTACAGCTGTGTAGTATTTCATGGTGTAAATGTCACACAGCTTTTTTATCCACTCATCTACTGATGGGCACTTGGGCTGTTTCCAGATCTTAGCTATTGTAAACTGTGCTGCTATGAACATCGGGGTACATATATCCATTCTGATGAATGTTTCAGGATTCTTAGGATACATTCCTAGGAGTGGAATCACTGGGTCAAACGGCAGCTCCATTTCTAATTTCTTGAGGAACCTCCATACTGTTTTCCATAGTGGCTACACCAGTGCACCAGTCTGCATTCCCACCAGCAGTGCACAGGGTTCCCCTCTGTCCACACCCTCGCCAGCACATGTCGTTTGCTGATTTGTTGATGGAGCCATTCTGACAGGTGTGAAGTGACACCTCATTGTGGTTTTAATTTGCATCTCTGATGATTAGCGACTTGGAGCATTTTCTCATGTGTCTCTTGGCCACCTGTGTGTCCTCTTTGGAGAACTGTCTATTTAAGTCCTTTGCCCATTTCTTAATTGGGTTGTTTGTCTTCCTCTTGCTGAGTGCTATGAGTTCTTCGCACACTTTGGAAATTAGCCCCTTATCAGATGCATCCTTGGCAAATATGTTTTCCCAGACCATGGGGTTCCTTTGTATTTTGAGGCTGTTTTCTTTTGCTGTGCAGAAGCTTTTTAGTTTGATGTAGTCCCATATGTTTATTTTTTCCTTTGTTTCTCTTGCCCCAGGAGATGTATCAGTGAAAAGTCCACTATGTGGGATGTCTGTAACTTTACTGCTTATGTTTTCTTCCAGGATTTTTATGGTTTCGTGACTTACATTTAAGTCTTTTATCCATTTTGAGTTTATTTTTCTGTACGGTGAAAGTTGGTGGTCTAGTTTCATTCGTTTGCATGTATCTGTCCAATTTTCCCAGCACCACTTATTGAAGAGACTGTCTTTACTCCATTGGATACTCTTGCCTCCTTTGTCAAATATTAACTGACCATAATGGCGTGGGTCTATTTTTGGGGGCTCTGTTCTGTTCCATTGATCTATATGCCTGTTGTTGGACCAATACCAGGCCGTTTTGATTACAGTGGCTTTGTAATATAGTTTGAAGTCTGGTAATGTGATCCCTCCCACTCTGTTCTTTTTTCTCAAGATGGCTGCAGCTATTCGGGGTCTTTTTTGGTTCCATATAAATTTTCGAAATGTTTGTTCTAGGTCTGTGAAATATGCTGTTGGTATTTTCATAGAAATTGCATTAAATTTATAAATTGCTTTGGGTAGTATAGACATTTTAATGATATGAATTCTTCCACTCCATGAGCATGGTATCTTCTTCCACTTGTTTAAATCCTCCTCTATTTCTTTTTTCAGTGTCACACAGTTTTCTGAGTACAGGTCTTTTACATCCTTGGTTAAGTTTATTCCTAGGTATTTTATTTTTTTAGTTGCAATGGTAAATGGTATTGTTTTCTTAGTTTCTCTCTCTGAAAGTTCATTGTTGGTGTATAAGAATGCCATTGATTTCCAGATGTTGATTTTGTATCCAGCTACCTTGCCAAATTCGTTTATCAAATCTAGTAGTACTTTGATGGACTCTTTAGGGTTTTCTATGTACAATATCATGTCATCTGCAAATAATGACAGTTTTACTTCCTCCTTTCCAATTTGGATACCTTTTGTTTTCTTCCTGTCTGATGGCTGTGGCGAGGACTTCCAGTACTGTGTTGAATAAGAGGGTGAAAGTGGACATCCCTGTCTTGTTCCGGTTTTTAATGGAAATGGTTTTAGTTTTTGCCCATTGAGTATGATGTTGGCTGTAGGTTTGTCGCATATGGCCTTTATTATGTTGAGGTATGATCCCTCTATTCCCACTTTGCTGAGAGTTTTTATCAGAAATGGGTGCTGGATTTTGTCGAATGCTTTTTCTGCATCTATTGATAAGATCATATGATTTTTGTCCTTCATTTTGTTTATGTGATGTATCACATTTATTGATTTGCGGATGTTGTACCAGCCTTGCATCCCCGGAATAAATCCCACTTGGTCGTGATGTATGATCTTTTTAATGTATTGCTGGATCCAGTTTGCTAGTGTTTTAGTGAGGAGTTTAGCATCTATGTTCATCAGGGATATTGGCCTGTGATTTTCTTTCTTTGTAGTGTCTTTATCTGGTTTGGGGATTAGGGTGATGCTGGCCTCATAAAAAGAATCTGGGAGTTTTCCCTCCTCTTGAATTTTCTGGAATAGTTTGAATAGAATAGGTATTAATTCTGCTTTGAATGTTTGGTAAAACTCGCCTGTAAATCCATCTGGTCCAGGACTTTTGTTTGCTGGGAGTTTTTTGATTACTGCTTCAATTTCATTAGTTGTTACCGGCCTATTCAGGTTTTCTGCCTCTTCTTGATTCAGCTTTGGAAGGTTGTATGCTTCTAGGAATTTGTCCATTTCCCCCATGTTGTCCAATTTGTTGGCATATAGTTGCTCATAATATTTTCTTACAGTCCTTTGTATTTCTGTTGGATCAGTTGTTATATCTCCTCTTTCATTTCTGATTTTATTTATTTGGGTCCTCTCTCTTTGTTTCTTAGTGAGTCTGGCTAACAGTGCATCAATCTTATTTACCTTTTCAAAGAACCAGCTCTTGGTTTCATTGATTTTTTGTATTGTTTTTTTAGTCTCTATGTCATTAATCTGTGCTCTGATTTTTATTATTTCCTTCCTTCTACTTCCTTGGGGCTTTTCTTGCTGTTCTCATTCTAGTTCTTTTAGTTGTTGTGTTAGATGGTTCATTAGATCTTTTTCTTGTTTCTTGAGATAGGCCTGTAATGCTATGAATTTTCCTCTCAGGACTGCTTTCGCCATGTCCCATAGGTTTTGGGTTGTTGTCCATTTTCGTTACTTTCCATGAAGTGTTTGATTTCTTCCTTGATCTCCTTGGTAACCCATTCATTGTTTAATAACATGCTATTTAGCCTCCATGTGTTTGAATATTTTTGAGTTTTTTTACAGTGGTTGATTTCTAGTTTCATGGCATTGTGATCCAAGAAGATGCTTGATATGATTTTAATCTTCTTATACTTGTAGAGGCTTGCCTTGTGCCCTAACATGTGGTCTATTTTTGAGAATGTTCCATGTGCACTTGAGAAGAATGTGTATTCTGCTGCTTTGGGGTGAAATGTTCTATAAATGTCAATTAACCCTTTGCGGTCATTTGTCTACTCTCAGCCACCAAAGCTTTTTTACCGTTCCGGTCGTATGTCTGCTCTCAGTCACCACAGCAAGAAACCGTACGAATCTTAACTCTATTCATTCATGTACCAGTTCATAATTTCTCTGAAAGCTCTTAATTCTGACCAGTACGACACCCATGTCCAAATTTAATAAGACCGCAAAGGGTTAAATCCATTAGGTCTAGTGATTTATTTAAGGTCTGAGTTTCCCTGTTGATTTTTGTCTTGATGATCTGTCCAATGCTGACAGTGGGGTGTTAAAGTCCCCCACTATGATTGTGTTGCTGTCAATCTCCCCTTTGAAGTCCCCCAAGAAATTTTTTATATATTTAGGTGCTCCTGTATTGGGTGCATAAATGTTCATAAGGGTTATTTCCTCCTGTTGGATTGATCCCTTTAATAATATGTAGTGACCATCTTTGAACCATGACCATTCTTTATACAATAGCTTTTTATCCTACTGGAGTTGATCAATGTGTTTACCAAATTATAGATGTTCTGCTATTGCATGGAAAAGGAATCCTTGCTTGTGGTGCTTAAAAACACACTAAACATTCACAACTATTACTCCATTCTGCTGATTTAAATTATCCATTGTTACTCTGCCAGGTTGCACTTGGACTCATTTCGATCAAAAACTCCAAGAATTTATAGGCCACAAGGAAATTGTTGGCTTCTTATTTTGAATCTTGCTCATAGCCTCAGCCATGTTCTCTGTAAACTCTTGTTCATTGCTCACAGCACATTTTTCATTTGACTCATGTACAGTTTAATGTATTAGGCATAGGGTAGCATGACATGCTTTATTTTTACATGGAAACTACTCAGCTTGAACCCTTTACTACATTGTATTGCTCTGCCTGAGTATGCAAGAATAGGATAAAACATTCAACTTTCCCCACCAAGCAGTGTCCACATAGTGGGGAGGAAGTACAGACGGAGGGTAAATTATGGTTTATAATGAAATAAATCACTCATGCATTTCGTTACACCCAAAGCTATGGAATCATGAGACCAGTATATGTGCAGACCTATAAGCATGGACAGATAGTGTTGAATCTTCCTGTGTAATTCCAGGGATGGATCTTCCCATATAACCTAAGGCAAGGCGTTTTCACAGGCACTCTCCCTTTCCTCATTACCACTTACCCTGAGAATGAGGCACCAAGGTTCAAGAACCAGGTCAAAAATCATCTTAATTTTCTTAAAGATGTAAGAACCAGGCCACTTATGCAATCGCCAGAAGACTGCACTGTTTCAGATACGGTTCAGCATCACTGTGCAAAAGCAGTGGAATCTGGTGGCACCTGAAAGTCCTCTCTGCACAGCACTGCTGTGCTTTGTGATGCAGCTATTCATTTGACAAGGAGAAAGTGGATCACAAACTTGGAGAAAGGAAAATACAAACAACGGCGGAGAGGAGGAAAGCGAAAACCAGGGGAAAGATGGGGGCGAGAGGGAGAAGAAGGGAGATGTGGGCCTGCGGGAAGCGAAAACCAGCAACAGCCACAGAAACATAACTAAACGTGGTTCGTTTCAGGTTCACTATTGAAAGAATTTTAATATTTTTTAAATATAGATTTGTTTTTTATTGATTTTAGAGAGAGGAAGGGAGAGGGAGAGAGAGATAGAAACATTGGTGGTAAGAGAGAGTCATTGATCGGCTGCCTCCTGCACGCCCCTGCTGGGGATGGAGCTGCAGCCTGGGCCTGCGCCGTGAGAGGGAACAGAGCACGATCTCCTGGTTCATGGGTCAGTGCTCAACTGCTGAGCCACACCGGTTGGGCAGCATTTTTAAATCTATTCCTTTTCAATGTGTTAATACTTGTTTTCTAGGGGCTAACTGAAAAATAAGTTTGATTAGTGATCCCGTTAAAGTTAAACAAAATAAAGCCTAATGAGGACGTTTAATTCAGATTTTGGCAGTTTGTGTACCTAGTCCCATCTTTACTTGTTGTTTGATTTGTTAAATGAAAGTACCAGGTGGAATGTGTTGGCTCATACACACAGTCTATCACCCTTGACCAGGACAACGCTTTGCAAATTGTACGCAAGCAGCAAGTGCTTGTTTCCTGATTGTTATCTGTTCTGAAAAAGAAATTCCCAGAGGTCTTTGGTTACACTTCTGATTATTTTCTTAAAAAAGATGTAAGAACCAGACCCCTTATGCAACCACCAAAAGATTGCACTGTTTTAGCTACAGTTAAACATTATTGTGTAAAGGTTTTATGGCCTATTTACCATTAGCAAGCCTGTGGCGATTTTGTCTAACATATAAAGAGGTTGAGGATGCTACATAATAAAAGGCATTGCATTATTACTTTCTCCGGTGTTTATTGTAATGGAATAAACCATGATGCATCCTTTAACTCCTCATGCACAAATCCACAGCAATTCCATTGTAATTTACCAGGAAGTAATGCACAACATTTTACAACCTGCCACTTTTCAGAGAGAGCCAGAGAAGCATTTTAATGGGTTAGTAGTTTTTGGTCTACCTTGAGAGCACAGCCATCACTGTATTTCACCCATCAGTGAGGTCTCCTGTCTTCTCTGCATTTCCCATGACATTTAAATTGTACTGGTTCAATACTCCCTCCAATTTCCCTGACCTAAAGAAAGCATTCTTCAATTCTACATTCCTTCTAGATATTGAGCTGCCTCTGACTCCAACCATCTGCCCATATTAAGCTCCTACTGTGAAAATTGCTGATTATAGGGCTGTAGCCTTTACAAGGAAGACAGAGTTTCTTGATTCAAGAACTTACTAAACCCACTATTCATGACAATGCCAGGAACACTCAACCTTGGCCAATCCCTCTGCTCTGCATCGCTGCATGCAGTCCTTACGAGAGCTGTACTATAGTGCAGATGTCATCGTCATCATCATCTTCTCCTGTTGGAGGAAGGAGCAGGGACTACAACCATTAAATAAGGCATCATGACATAAAAGCCAGTGAGTGCCAGGGCTCAAGTTTGAACCCAGTGGTATCTGACACACAAGCCCACACAACGCACCATGTCTTCCTAACGGCTTAGCAAAGAATCCATCATGCACACATAGAAGGCATACATAAATAACTAGAGAACCATGGTGGAGTACAATTAATTGACAATACGTTCATGAGGAGGAAGAAATTATTGTGATGAGTTGGCCTGGGAAGTCCAGTTGAGTATGAAATATAAAGATTTCATTGTACTTAAGTTTTGTTGGCCATATTTTATTCTGTCTTTTAAATACTCTTCCAGAAGTACCCAACTTTTTCAGAATATGAACCAAAACTTGCAAGAATGTGAGGCTGAAATGAGTAAAACACAGAAAACTTTAGGATTAGACACTTAAGAGGATTTTTTTGTCCAAAAATCTTTATTTTAATCTGAGACAATTAAAGCCCATAGAGCAAAACTTCCCCACCACACACACTTTTAGCTAATGACAAAACAGAAAAAAGAAGTCAACCAAGTTTTCCACTACATTATAATGAAAAGTTCTTAGTTTCTTAAAGTACTAATCCAATTATCAAATAGCCTTAGAATTAAAACAACAGTAAATTCAGTGCCACTGAAGGTGAATTAACTCTTGATTTAATCACTCATCTTCTGCAAGAAACAGAGCAGGCTGCTCTGTGCAGCCACATCTTTCCTTTGTAATTTCTTAATTTTTTTCGTTGGTACGTTGGTAGGTACTTTGGTTCACAATTCCCCCATGGAGGGTATAATGACACTAGATAGATACAACCAGTTCATTTTGACAAAAGATGTTTATTGAGTATCCAACTATGTGTCATGTTCAATCCTGGATTCTAAGAAATCAGCATCATCTAATGAGAAAAGAGATGCAAAAACAGGTAATTAGATGATTTCAATATTTTACCCCATTAATTTAGTATTTACTGAGCCAAGTATTATACTAAACCATGAACACAAACAGACATAGTTCTCTCCGTCTACTGATCAAATCATCACAAAATAAGTATAAAATTGCAGCCAGGACAAGTGATTAAAAAGAGAGGTACACAGTGTCACAAAAGTCAGTCATGAAGGAAGTCAACCAAAGTCTACGAAAAGAAGGTGTTCTCTCTTTAGAGGAAAATGTTTGTGTGCACGCGCACATGATAGACTGGTATGACATAAACTAAAAATTTAAAGTTAATGAGAAAAGTATCACAAAGAAAAATGAGGGGAGGAATGACTAGAGGAAAAAGTCATGGGGGGCGGGAAGATTAGACAAAATCCAGGTGACTTCATGCACATCACACCTGCTGGAGCTGTGACGAGGAGTAATGGTGAGTCCAACCAAATGAACTGTCTCCAAGGAGATTTCTGATATGAAGTCATAACTCTCACCAATGTTTTACCCTTAGTTAGTCTACTAAAACTTTAAGTCCTTGTAGTCATTGGCTATTTAAAAGGTATTAGATCCCACAGAGGCTGGAAGTTGGATAAAATCTATCTGAGGGTAGTCAAGGGGCCCTTGAGGCCTTGGTTTCTGGTCATGTCCCACCCTTACAGTTTTTCCAGGATTATGTTCTTGACAGGTGACATGTGACCACAAAATAAGCTGAGCTGTTATTTTTTTAAGTTTTTCCACAAATGTTGATTTAAGATAGTAACCAACTGGTCTATACCATAATGAGGAGAAATTTAGCTAATATCTATTTGAATAATTTGGTACCACCAAGTAAGTGGGCATCTTGGTACCACCAGAGATTGATTATCTGAGTGAAGGGTGCAAAATCAGGGGCTAATCATCGATATTTTATAATGACCTCTTTAAATACTCTGTGGGTTTAGTTAAGGTTATAATCTTGGTCAAAGCTGCTTATGCAGCATTATTATTACCTAGAGCATTTGCTTTAGCTTCCGTATTATCTGTCTTTTCATAAGCCTCAACCTTTATCACAGCCACTTCCACAGGAAGTAGGAGTGCATCTAAAAGTTCTTAAGTTTAAGAAGAGATTCCAGCAGAGGTGGGAAGCCTCCCTTGTTTCCAAAGCATCCCAAAGTTATGTATTATTCCAAAAGCATGATATCTGTATACCTGTTTGCTCTCTGTTTCTCTGTCCACTGAACGAATTCTAGTAAGTGCAATAAGTTTTGCCCCTGGGTTGATTTGACCTCGGGTAGAGAACTACATTTCACAGGGTGGAATAAATTGGTGCAGCATGGTCTACTTAATAACCTCCAATTTCCGGTTTGAGAAGTTATCCACCAACAAATACTGCTAGGTGAGAGTCCTCAGTGGGAGTCTCTACCAAACCTGAGAAAGGTACACAAAGAGCCCCTACTGAGGAAAGACGACCTTGATGCCTCTCTTCTTCTCGTAGGGAATTTGAGATGTTGCACCAGTGAACAGTAATGTGAAACAGGGAAATTTAGACCTTTTACGTCTTAAAGACCTGGGGGGAAATCTAGGTGGAAGCTTCACTGAACCTCTGGAGCATGACTGTCCAGGTGTACGGCCTCCCAACTGATGGCAAAAAGGCACTCACATTCCTGGGCTAGAGACACAGTGAGGAAGAAAGAGCGATGTTCACTGTAGGTAAATTCACTGCAGGTGACTCCAGAAGAACATGATGACACTATCGGTTTTTGGGTTATGTATAGAGCAGATTGAAGACCGATTTTGTTGATGGCCTTGATGTCTTGAACAAATCGATATCTTTGTCCATTTGATTTCTTTACTGGCAGGACCAGAGTATTGTAAGGGCTAGGACAGGGTATGAGAAGGGCTTTAAAGAGAAAGCATTTAACTATAGCTTTAAGTCCTTCCTTTGCTTCTGGTTTCAAGGAATATTGAGGAAATTTGTATAGCAGTTTAGTGGATCTCTCTGAACTTTAATAAGTTCTGCTCCAATTATTTTTCCTATTTCAGTGGAATTTTTAATCCCATAAAATGTTAGTATGGTGTCATGATCTTTATTTGGGGTATAAATCAAACATAATGAAGAAGGTAAAAGTATATCCAGACTAGAAACCACCCAATTATAAGTAGAGGAGTCCTCTGGAACCTCCAGAAATGTCCATTTGCAAAATAAGCCTCTCCCTATTAAATGTGCAGGGATGACATTACAGAGCAGGAAGGGATGTTTTTCAGTCAAAGGCTGAAACTTTACCAGTGAAAGCTGGGAGACTGAGAAAAGCTGTGGGTTATTTAAAATATCTACCAGCAGTTATATGTTTACTCTGAGGGAAAGTTTGAGTAAAGGCAGTATGGTTTGATGTAGGAAGAATAACAGCCATATTCAGGAATTGAGGGGCTGGTCATCTATAATTAATTCACCTTGAGTATTTAAGGGTAAGACAAGAGAGTGGGTGCTTTTTCTTTCCTTGTTGGGTCACCCTCACAAATCTGAATTAAAGGATTTGTCTTTGTCTTTGCAAGATGAGACAATTTTTTTCCCAGTGTATCTTCTATTTACAATATCTATAAGTGTCCTTGTCAGAAGGTGATCACCTGGGCAGTGTGCCACCTAACTATTTCACCTACAGGGCATACACCTATTTTAGGTCCTATTTCACTTTCACTCTAAATGGTCTCCCAGGTGCTGTATTTCAAATAAAGGAGCTAATTGTCATTCTAATTTCTGTTTTTGAATTAGGTCTCCAATTTCACATTTAATTTCATGAAAAAATAAAATTAAATAGCCACTATTTCACTGGTTCCTTCTTTAGCTCCTGATATTGGAAAGTGTTTTCTTGTCAACCCTGAAAATCTCCTACAGTTGTGTTTTCTCTGATTTTCATGTTACTGAACTGAACCAGAGTTTGTTTGCCCACAAGCACAAACAAAAATCAATGCACAAGCAGTGGAGAAAAACTAATTTATTGGGAGAAAAAAAATAGTTTATTAGGATCAATGCCAGTCCAGAGAATGGAAGAGCTTGTGCTCCAAACCACCGGGCTCCCCAGTGGTTCAGACAAGAGGCTTCATAGAGCAAATATCAGGAGTAAGGGCTGTGGAGTCACGGATGAAAGTGATTGGTCAGGAGTGAGGTAAGGGATGTAGATCGTGGTCTCTGGTCTTAAGATCAGACTCAGAGTTTATCAGTCTGGTTACATGGGGATGTGGCTAGGGGATTGTCTGATTTAGGGCTCAGGAACTGAAACACAAGTAAGTCCATGAGGTTATCTTTCGCTCTACAAAACCCCTACCTGTGACCATTAGTCAGGCCTGGCCATCTCTGCTGATTGCCTCAGGCAGTTCATGATGAGTGAGGGAAAGGGCTGAGGCTTCCTTGGCATCCTACAAAGGAACTGGATTGATTTGCTGGGGCTTCATGTTAAATCAATCATACTTTAAATCAGGACCCTCGGTTTCATTCATGATGACAATGCATCTAATCAATTTTTATTGTAAATATTTCAGATGGGGCTTTTAGGAGACTTAACTTTTCTAGACTATTTTTAACCCTCAAGTTTCTTACAGAAAGGGGAACCCAGTAGATCCCGTTCCAGGTTGGTCTAATCAACTTATGACTGCCAGGATTTAAAACCTGGGATCTAACCAACATAGAACTCTTCCATGAATAGTTGCATGTCTTGGCTATGTTTAGAGAAATCCTTAATTCTGCTCAGGTCCAAGGTTTAAATTCTACAGTTGGGAGGGGTGGATCTTTAGAGACAACTGGCATTTTGAGAATTTAGCAAAAAATAGGGGGTCTGGACAGGGGAAGAGAAGGGGGTTGACAAAGATGAGGAAGGAAAGAGAGAAAAAGGAGTGAAAGAGAAAGTTGCATTTAGAGAAGCAGCCGGGTATAAGAAGGGAGAGGATTTACTAGGGAAACGAGTCCCGTTGCTGCCTAAGTTAGTCACATTGCTCATTAACTTTGGCCAAACACTTAGTGAAGCAATTTTGAATGAGAATTTTGCCTGCGGGCCCTTTGCACCAATAAAAAATAAAAATAAAAATAAATTTTAAAAAAAAGGTGCCCATTGGGTCTGAGGAATTCTATTCCCTTTCTTTTCTAAGGTATTTCTTAAATTAACATTTTTGTCCAAATTTTCCCCAGGGTGGCCACTGAAAGCCAAAATTGCCCTTGGTGAACTTATGCCATTAGGAGGTAGGCACAAAAATAAGGACTGTAGAAAGAGTGCATATCAGAAGCAGGAGTTTCCTGGAGAAGGAGACAATGAGCCTTAGCCCATGCGAGCTGGCGATGGTCAGCAGAAACAGGTTGCTCATGCGCTCAGGTCTCCAGGCCCCAAACGCATGGTTGGCCTCTTCCAAATGCAGACCTGGATGCAGGATAAAAACTGAGATGGAAGGAGAACCTCATTCAGCATCTTTAGTCTCAGCAAAACTTGTCCAGGTAGACGTGGGTCCAGTGAGAACCACAAACTCACTGGTCTGTGAGTGATTTTGAACAACAGGCTTGTAAGGCCTACATTTATGTTCTACCCTGTGATTCTCCTTTTTATGACAAACAACACTTTTAGACAGCACAACACAAAGCAGAAGCACAGAAGAGAGCCAATAGGGGTGAGGAAGAATGACCTGATTCCACTAACCATGCCAGTCCAATGGGAACCAATAGTAAAACCCTGCATAAAACCAAGAAAAGGGCTGAGAGGGTAGAGAGCAGAGTTCAGACCTGGTGCTGACTAGGGGGTCGATGTAGAGAGCAGAGTTCAGACCTGGTGCAGCGCTAGACCTGGTGCTGACACCAAGTCAGCACCAACTCAGCAAGCCACGAGCAGGAGGCACAGGTAGGCTCAGGTGTACCACCCCTGGCTGACATGCCACTCCCTCCAGGCCTGTGTGGCATTGGCAGCCTCGCCTTCCTCTAAACGGCCTTTGATGTCATTCTGCTCTTTGTTGAAAGATAACTCGGGTTCGGGTTGGCAGTTGCACAGCACCATCAGTCCATTGCTTGCTGATAAAATGCAGCAGTCCTGCAGCCTTCCGTCAGTCTTGCCCACTCTGCCCCAGTCAGCCCCAGCTGTCAGTGTTTATGCCGAGGCAGCTGATTGGATACATGTACCACAGGCTTAATCTCCTTAGCAAACGGTCTCCCAGCCACAGGCTCAGAACTCTATCTGGACGGGCTGGGAATCTTCTACACTGAGTGCTGGCCTTTTTCTCTTTGCCCCCTTCAATCCATCTCTCACCTCTCCCCTGTTACGCTAAGCAAGAAGAAACCAGGCCACGCCTTCTGCACTATGCTGAGAAATCTCCCCTGCTAAGGATCCAAGTCCATGGCTTACAAGGTCTACTTTTGAAAAAGCAGAACACAACTCAGCCAAGTCCTCTGCACCTTTTGTTTTCTGTAATCCTCATCGGGGATATGTTTTTGTTGATTTGAGAGAGAGAGGAAGGGAGAGAGAGAGAGAAACATCGATGTGAGAGAGAAAGGTTGATCAGTTGCTTCCTGTACATGCCCTGTCTGGGGATTGAACCCCCAAACTTTTGGTGTATGGGACAATGCTCCAACCAATGGAGCCACCCAGCCAGGGCATCCTCTGTATCTTTTAAAAAGGGTCTCCATTTCCTTCAGTTTCCAACAACATATTCCTCATTTCTATCTGGACATCAGCAGAAGCACTTTTAAGAATCATATTTCTACCAACACTCTTCTAAAGTCAATCTAGTCTTTTTTAATTGAGCATCTCAAAACTCCATTACCAAGTTCCAAAATTATTTAACATTTTTAAATTTTTATGACAGCCGCACCTCATTTTCTGGTATCAAAATCTGTTGATTTGTGAGGATGCCTAACAAACTACCACAGATTGGTGGCTAAAACCAAAGGGCTTTACTGTCTCGCAGTCTGGCTGGAGTCTAAAGTCAAGCTGACAGCAGGCTGGTTCCTTCCGAGGCTGAGGGAGAACCTGTTCCACCTTCTGTCCCAGCTTCTGGGGCTTTGCTGGCTGTCTTTGATGGTCCTTGGCCATAAAAGCATCAGCCAATCTCTGCCTTCATCTTCACATGGTGCCCTCCTGGTTCATGTCTGTGTCTACATTTCCCCCTTTTATAAGGACCCCAGTTGTATCCAGTTAGAAACTCACCCTGCTCTAGGATGACCTCACTTTAACTAATTACATTTGAATGACCCTATTTCCAAGATCACATTCTGGGGTACTAGGGGTTAGGACTTTCACAGGTGAATTTGGGGGACAGGATTCAAATTATAACAAACTGTTATTTCATGTATGTTGTGTACTTTTAAAATATATCCTTCTTTCCTTAGAAATTAATAATTTCTAAAGTCTTTAAAAAATAGAATCTAAATATGTGAAAGAAAATTTCTACTTTAGTGAATACCATATGTTTTCTAATTAAAGCTTGGTGTTAAATTAATACACAAAGAAAAACAAAACAGAGACCTGATAATCTCTGAGATTTGAGCCAAAATTTATCTCTGTGATTTCAAGGAAGTGCTAGAAAGCAGTTTAGCTTGTAAGAAAGATTATTTATAGTTTCCATAGTTATAACTGCAAAATGGTTATATCTGAGTCCAATGACAGAGTAGAAGTGGGTAGTTGTCTGGACAATTAAGATATGCAGTATATCTCAGAGGAAATCAGCAAGAGGTAGAGGATCACAGCATGGGGACAGAGGCATTGATTTGTCTGAGAAACTCAGGAAAACCAAAGTCAGACACAGGTCTTCTCATTTTAAATCCTCTGTGCTTTCTACCATATAATACTCCTTGTCTTTACTGATTCAAAATGGAATTCACCCAAAGTACAACCTCATCAGCACCTGGTGAGGGGAGTTCTGTGACCTCAGTCTTCTCACCTGCTCACACAGGTGGCCTTTGAAAAGTAAAGGCAGCCCTGCAAAGAAAAGACAGTGTTATATTATTGAGATCTTAACAGGGGCCCCTCTATATGTGAATGAAGCTTACATCTGAGTGGACTTTCCTCATTCACAAAGACCACCATTCCTAATTTAACCCAACGATGGGCTTCCTAAAAATGTGCATTAAAATAATCTTTGGATCTTTATCTTCTTTCAGATAAAATGCATAGTTTTAATTAAATATTATATGCATTTAGTTATTTAGTTATATTTACATTTAATGTACTTTACATCCCCTGTGACAAGGTTTCTTTCTTGGCATTTGATGACTGAAAAATTGAGACAGAGAAATGAAATTCAACTTGCCAAACTTCATTATGGTTTGACTGGTACTAGTAAGCACTACAGTGAGCGATAGGGGTACCAGTTAATAGGAAATTAGCAGAAGACCAATTCATTCAGAAAGCCAGCTGGTTGGTTTCTGGGCAATGCAGTCATCATGATTCCACAGTTTCTTACACCATTTCCTAGGTTCTTAGCTGCCTCTTGGTTTGCTTCTAACTGTGAAAAAGTAAAGGCTTGTTGTCAAACAAAGAATATTTCACAAAGCACTCTCCACTTAAATTTTTAACAAGCAACAGCTGCCTTTTCGGAGAACACAGTCATTACTCTGTAATTAATGTGAGGTGGCCGGCGGGCCTCCACACTAAACCACTCTGTTTTCCTCTACGTGGAAAGCCAGTTAAACCAACAGGTAGGGAATTTCCAAGGGATTCTTTATAAACTGGGAAGAATGAAAAGAATTAAGGGTATGCATCACAGAACCTGAGCACCATGCAGGCAACCTGGCAAACCATGCAGCAATTTCTAATGGAGACCTTAGCAAAAATAAGAGTGAAAAAGAGAACAGAATAAAGGTGGCATTTACTAAAGGCTCACTCTGTGCTGGGCACTAATCCAAGGCCTTCTCGCACAGTACAGGTTTGATCCCCACCACAGTCCTGGGACATGCGCACTGTTATTATTGGACACCTGCACATGACAGCAGTCTGGCAAGGGAGCTTGCCCAAAGTCATAGCACCCCTGCCGACAAAGTCAGAGATCAGAACCAGCTCTATTATCTAAAACTATAGGTTAAAAGCAATATTTTGGACAAATGCAGTTGTAGATTTCGGAGGAGGAAGAGTTTTGATTGTTGATGATGCAGATAGAACGATAGATTACTGTATGAGTGTTAAGAGTTACATTTAGAAAACCTCTAGTGAAACATTGAAATGTGTTTAGTATAAGTCAGTTTTAAAAAAGACAAAAATGGTATCGACATCTAATATTTAAAAGTGCATCTATAGATATAAAGGCACCATTAAACAAGAATAGATTATGATTTTAAATTTTATGATTTTATTTTTTTCTCTTTTTTATTAATTCTCACCAGAGAATATTGCTTGCATTGATTTTTAGAGATAGTAGGAGGGAGGGAGAGGAGAGAGAGAAATGTCGATGCAAGAGAGACACATTGATTGGTTGCCTCCCACACGTGCCCAGACCAGGGCCCAGGAGCAAACCTGCAACTCAGGTATGTGCTCTTGACCAAGAATTGAACCCTCAACCCTTTGGTGTGCTGGCCGATGCTCTAACCACTGGGCCATGCTGGCCAGGGCAAATTTTACTATTTTAAATTGTGGTGGGACATCGTGTTCTTTAACTACACAGGACGAAGAGAAAAGATCAGAAAGCTATTAAGGTGTTTGATTCTGAAAAGAGTTGATTATGAAAGGAATTGAAGATGCAAATTTGATGATGCTGACGCTTATGCTAATAATGATGATGATGATGATGATGATGATGATGATGGTGCTGCTGCTGATGATGATGCTGCTGATGATGATGGTGATGCTGGTGCTGATGATGCTGATGATACTGATGGTGCTGCTGATGATGATGATGATGCTGCTTATGGTGCTTTCACTGCTCTACAGGTTAAATATCTCCTTAAAAGGTTTTTTAGCAGAAATTTCTATGAGAAAACATGTTTAGACTTCTGAAAAGCTGAATCTTTAGAAAGAATGCTGTCTAGAAAGCAGTATGACCCCTAGAATAAGAAATGTGTATAAATATATTTATATCTCAGTGTTAATGCCAGAATTGCATTAAGTGGAGATGAAAAATAGCTGGGAAGCTGAACTAAGCCAAGTACCAATTGTAACTTAATATTATTTACTTAAGGCTTATTATAAATCTTGTTCGCAATGTGAATATAGTGAATACTTAATACTAAGAATGCGATTATTTTAATAAAAAAGATGTTTAAGGAATAGGAAAAATGTTTTTGTGGAAACATATCTGAATGTGGAAATAAGTGATTTAATTCTCATTTTTCTCATTTATCCACATTTACATCTATTAAACCAAACACTGTTAAATAATCATCACCAACCTCCTTGTTTATAAACTCAGGCCCATTCCATCCTGGCAATGCTGCCTGAAGTCTTGTCTGGAATCACACTGGCAACAACTGCAAAGTACAACTTAAAAATACTTAGTTAAAAAGAGAGAGAAACTGAGTCACCATAATTGGTGTAGGAGAATGAGGAAAGCTGATGGGCCTCTAGCTGTTCCCTCCCAACAACAGACAAATGAAGGAAAAATACAGAAGTGGCAGAATCTAAGCTTGGTTTGAATAAAAGTTTTAGAGGAAAGCTGTAAACAGGCCAAAAGTGTACCCAGATCTCCAAAAAGTTCCATATGGGAACCCCGAGGACTTGAGTTTAGAACGCACAGAAATTGTGTGGAGAGGTCTGCGCTCACACACTCCAGAAAATTGAAGATTTGAGTCATATTTACCTGAATATTCAGATGGAAGAGCACCCTGAATGACATCTGAGCACCACAAGCCTAAAGCTGAGAATCTGGACCCCAGTGCAACGCAGTGTAGATGAACTACCTCCTTAGAGCTGAGCCAAAGTGCCCACTCACCTTGACAGCCAAACTAGTAGATCTGCAGGTCATGGAAGAAAGATGACCATTCCTGCCTGGGCCATGCTGAGGTCAGGGTCAGAAGTTAGTGGTGCCACAACCCTGAGATCAGCATGAAAATGTATAGGGGTGATGTCTAAGCCAGGGCAGGTAGAGAGCACTACATCCAGAACACTCACTGGACTGGTGTCCTGGCCAGGGTATGAGGGAAAAGGAAGGGATTTAACTAGCCACCTGGAGGAAGCCCTGGAAATTGGTGGTAAATGCAGCTCTTATTGACACTCAGCCCTGGAAGAGGAAAGGAGAACCTTGACCACCCAGCTAAGAATAATTGAGAAGGGCTTTCACCCTGCTTCATCTCCTGGGACAGACGTCCTCAGAGCCTGGTCTCTAGCTAAGACTGTGAAGTGAGCCTGGAATCTACTGGTCACGGACCCACCGATGCTCGACTACATAGGGCATCTGTGGAAGGTGGTGCCAGATTGAAGGGAGGGATTTTGAGTTGCAGTCAGAATGTGCCACTGAAATGTTCCAAGAGAAGCAGACCTCAGATGTGGAGAAGCAATGGTGATTAATAGAAAATTTGCATGGTCCAGAATTAGAAATTTTACAAGGTGAAAAGTCATAAATCTCTTTGTCTCCAAAGCAGGACATCCAATGGCACTCAACAGGCATGAAGGAGGGTGGCAGGTTTCTGAACTTGCACCAACAGGAAGAATAAAAGACTGGGAAACGTAGTCAGACTTTGCAGTGAGCTCTATACCAACCCTTGTGGTAGCAGTTTGCAAGGTCAGATACAACTAAGAGAGGTGGTAAGGAAATGATTGACGGTGAGATCCAGCTGAAGAAATAAAGCCTACATCAAACGCTGAACTTTTTGCCCCCAACTCTTGCAAATTTGGGGAAATAGAAGACTGCTACCTTCAGAAAGCAAACCTCACAGAGATCTGGAAGTTTAAGCTCCGATTCCCAGAGCCAAAGCTTGTGCAGGAAGCTAAACCCCCAACCAGGAAGGGTCCTTAGGAGATATCATTATTAAGCTTCTCAAGTCTGGTATGAGGGGATCTTCAGCACAGCTCAGAGGCTATTTTGGAGAGATGCTACACATTCCTTTCCAAGGGCAGGCACGGTGTCCCAGCTACCGCCCGCAGTTTCCTTCAGAGCCCAAGTACTTGTGGAACAGGTCCAAGAAAATAGAAGATGGTGCCCAGCAGTGTGTGAGGTGCTTATTTTGCCTTCAAACCGTGATGGACATTTTGGGGCAAATTGCACCACAAAGAAGAATTCTGTGTGGGGCATCCAGAAACTAAGGTCAGAGAATGAAGATCCAGTGAGCACAGATGCCCCGTCACAATCCTAGCTCCCAAAATATGGGGTGAGAGACATCTGGCCAAACCCCAGCTCTGAGGGTAAAGGTAATCGTAAAAGACCCAGCCTGGGAGTTCTGGCTGCCCTTACCCCACCACCTTCACATCCTTACGCATTTCTGTCTGTACTCATAAGAGCCAGACACTCTCAGTCTGCTGACCATAACTGCCCCAGCCTGGCTAAACCTCATGCAGAAGAGACAAGGTATGTCCCAAATCCAGGCTGTGCAGTGGAAATGGACCCCCAGGCAGTGTCTGAGAGGAGAGCACACTACCCATCACCTGAGGTGGAAGCAGTGTTGGCTGGGGATGGGCAGAGGATACTATGGGGCACTGCTTATTGCCCTTTTCTCACCTGTGTCCTGGAGAGATAATCTTCATTGGAGCCATCACATGAGACTGAAATAATTTTCTAGCAGACGTAGCAAGATAGAAAAAAATATTCAATAGAATTTTAGAAAAAATTATGAAAGGCTAAATAGCCTGGCTTGAACAGTCCCTGAAACAAATTTAGAGGAAGAAGGATGGGGGCATAGGTGTGAGGGATGCAGGAAGAAAGAGCTGCCACACCCCAAGTGGCTGCTTGGGGAGGGACGGTCACCTGCTGGGATCCAGGTTAAGGAAGTCAGTGACCCATGAGCAGCAGGCAGGAAGCACCAGGAGGCTGGCCCTAGTCGGTGATGAACTCCACCATGACACCCCGACAGCCTTCACAAAGTCTCTCAGCACAATGCTTGGCTGGAGATTTCTTCTTTTTAGGGAAATCACCTAAATAGCACACCCTTGAGCCCAGGTTATCATGGGGGTGGGACAGGGGTGGGACAGGAACATAACAAGAGCAAAAATGCAGACCTCTACCATGAAAAAAGCTAAAAAAGCAGACTGTAGAAATGTTCAGAACTTTCACATGTCCATAGACTTGGGGGGTTAGCCAAATTTTCAGGGACCAACGAGACTTCTGAGTTAAGGAGATTCAATTTAAAAAATGAAGAATAGGCTGTACCAATATTTGATGTACTGCCAAGCTCAGAATAAGAATCCATTCCATGTTGATTCAATGAAGACTGACTTTGGGTTTAAGCTTTATGTACCTACTCCAGGCATCGGATTGTGCCAGGGACTGTGCCCTGTTTCCAAGCATCTTACATTCCTTTCGAAAAGGCATTGCCTGTCCTCAGTGACACATGACCAGAGGTGAGCACGGTGTGGAGGTGCTCATGTAGACCAGTGGAGGCGTAGCTGGGCTTTCAGGAAGGGGCTGCTCTCAATCACAAATGCTGCTGAGGCTGGGGCTTCATCAGACAGTAGATGTATGGCTTTTTATTAAGTGTTTTGATGAACAAGGAAGATTTTTTTAATTTCATTCCACAGATATGTGTCTAACATTTTGTTAAATATATTGCAATAAAATTACTTTATTTTGTAATTTATTGTTTTATATATTTATTTTTATTGGTGTGTAATTCACTTGCAACAAAATGTATGTATTGGTTCACTGAATTCTGATGTGTGTGTGTGTGTGTGTATGTGTGTGTATACACATATATATATTCACATAACCATTACTCAAACAATGGTACAATGTATTTCCCAACCTCAGGAAGGTCCCTGCTGCTGAGCCTCCATCCAAAACCACAGCACCCTCTGCTCTGACTGCTGTCACCCTCGGTTACGTTTGTTTGTTCTCAGGCTTCACATGCACTCTTTGGTATGGGGTGTCCTTCATTCCACATGGTGTTCCTGAGATTTAATGTCTGTGTTAGAAGGAAGACTCCACTTGGGGAAGGTTAGGGGAGCTTAATAAAGTGGTTACAAATTGTGGTCATTGAATCAGGATGCATTATCACCTTGGCTGAGTCACACCCAGAGTCAACACCTGAGGGGAGGGGGAGGGAGTGGTCACCTGACCCAGAGGAGAAAAGATGCCTCCCTTAGGCAGGGTGACCTACGGCCAGTGACACAGCCAACTTGGACAACCAGGAGGAAAGAAGCCAGGACAAACTGTATTGACCCACCTGCAAGGCATCCAGAGAGAGCTCTTCAGCGAACCATGTGGAGGGAGCGGAGGGGAACATGGAGAACTTGTCCTCAGAGAGGGCAGCACTGGGCAGCACTGGGAGCAGAGGAGGTTGCTGAGGTGGAAGGAGCCTGGCCAGAGAAGTCGCCAAGGGTGGAAGCTTGGGGCCCCCCTACACTCGACATTTCAAGCCACCACAGTGCCAAGACCCAAGGGTTTAGCAATGGCCAGATTCCTGGCTGGCTGGGGTTTGGGATATTTCAGAAGTACAATCATGCTTCTTAAACCACAGACTTAAGTCAAAAGGTGCTAAGGGCACTTATTTCTAAACGGTTCTATATTTGTTTAAATCAAGCCATCAGGATTTTGCTGCTGGGAAAGTCTACACCAAACCCATTACAGACATGAAGTTGGCTTCTGTGTATTTCCTCAGGGTAGCCATTGACCTTTAAGGAGTCTGAACTTTCCACCAAGGAGCCAGCATGCTGGCAGGAGCTCTGGGCCACGCGGGAGACGCTCGAGAAAGGTTTCTGCAAAGGAAGCCCCAGTTTCCTTACACTGACCTCCATGAAGCTAAGCATGCTTAGCTCATGCTTTTAATTTGTGAAAGGAAGCCATCGAGTGGAGCCATGGGGTCAGCCCCTGGCACAGCGAGAGTGCTGTATCCCAGGCGAAGCCGGCCCAGCCTTCCACACAGGCCTTGGCCTCAAGCAAACTCCGGAAGGCATGTGTGCCATGGCAGACCTGGACTTGAGATCATCCTGCAGCTTGTTTGCAATCACTCACTCAAAGTTCAGCCCCACCCCACCCCAGAGCAGTGGAAACAAGCCCGCCTCCTGCCAGCACCTGCCCCTGGCCCATTCCTGCAGTTCACGGCAGAGATGATCTCTCCACCTGGAAGTCTCAGATGCCATTCCCTGATTATAGCCTGAGTTCCCACATTTATCCAGGATGCCATGAGGGCCTGTGATCTGGCTTCAGGTGTCTTTCACACACCATCAAATTCTAAAGATGCCTGTTTTATAACTCTTCCCTCTCCCATTGGTCGTGTAAATTGGCCCTGGCTCCCACAAAACCACAGACAGAGGAACCCTTAAGGAATACTGTGTAGTCAATACAATGAGCCCATGGGAACTCTTACCAGGTGTTGTTACTGAAACAACAGTCAGACTGGGGCACCCCAAACAGGTGCTGCGGCACCTGGACACCTGTTAGGCAGCCACGCCCTCGGTTCCCACTGCAGACCTGCAGGACCAGAATTCAGGGCCAGGTCTGCAGCTGGGTTGGAACAGCCTCCAGATGATGCTGATACACACGGAAGTCCCACACAACTGCTCTGGATGCAGGCCAGTGGTTGGCAAACTGCAGCCGGTGGGCCACACCTGGCCAGCTGCCTGTTTAGTTATGGCTCATGAGCTAAGAATGATTTTATATTTTCAAATGATTACTATTAAAGTGATTATGTAAGTACCAAAATCACAACCTTAATTTTGTCTCTTGGGCTACAAAATTTAAAGCTTAAAATTTTCACCATATGGCACTTTGTTGAAACTGTTGGCCATCCCCTACTCTGGAGGAACACAATTAGGGCTCAGGGCAAAGAGCTGCCCTGCCCTCTGTCCCCTGCCCCAGTGCCTCCAAGGGCCAGATGTGTGGGAGGCCGGATAGCGAGGGAAGAGTCCATAGATGCAAGCTCCTGGGACTTGGAGCAAGGCAGAGAGAGCTGGAGGTGATATGGGGGAGCAGTGGAGACGTGGTTAACAGAGAAAAACCAGTTCGCAGCATAGCTACACTGTGACTTCACACTTCTGCAAGACCACGTCCTCTCTTACAGTAATACGTATCCTTTAGGAGAGGCAGGGAAGCCATGAGTGAGAACAAAGACCATGAGGGGAACCAAACGAGAAAAAGGATCATGTATCCGAGCGGTTAGAATGGAGGCTCAGAAGCAGGAGAAGCCAAGGTTTGCTTCTGTCTCCTGCACAAGCTGAGCAACCCTAGGCAAGTTACCTAACCTTTCTGTGCCTCAAATGACTCATCTGTGAAACAGGAACAGAGCAATGCCTACCTCGATGAGATGAGTTGCAGACGAATGAAACAAGGTGTGTGAAGTACTGACCGGAGAGGCTGTCTCACCATAGCACATGTGGGAGATGCCACTCAGCTCTGTGTGCTCAGTTGTAAGTAGGTGAGACAGATCCCCCATTCAAGGAAATCAGAGTCTAGTCAGGAAGAGAGAAGACGGCCATCCAGACTCAGTCTCTGGGGCTGTGGAGAGGACTCCTTAGGGAAGGAGAGACATGCAGAGGCGCCTTGGCAAAATGTCTCTTGGAAGCTGCAAGCAGCTCCACATAACCGCAGCTCCGGTCCCTGTTCCCATTATAAGGGCTGGAGGCAATGCCAAAGAGACAGGGAGGGACAGATTGCAGGGGCCTTTCCTGCCATAGTAAGGAGCTTACCTCTAACAAATCAGAACCCTCTGTAGAGGGAGTATTAAAGTCAGTGCACACCACTCCGTAAGGAAAGTGGGGAAAGGAGTGAGTCTGTGTTGGCAGACACACCGCTTCTACATCTAGATTAGAGCTGAACAGTGTCCTGGACACAGTGGGGAGCACGCGTGGTGGAACACCCCAGGGCACACAGATCAGCACGCGCGCCTGGGTACCCGATGAGCACAGGGCTCCAGAGAGAAGGGCGTTCAGGTCTGTGGGCGGAGTGCAGCTGCGGCCCCAGGCACATGGCCAGGGGTCGGTACAGCTACCCAAGATGAATCTCCTCTCACCAGCCCAGATATGCAAGAAAACAAATGCAAAGGATTTGTGACCTTGGAAGGCTAGCGAAGATCACGCTCTCTTACTAGGAAACGAGAGTGCCCTCCAGGAGCAGGGCATAGAGCAAGCCTGACTCCAGGCGTGACAGGGAAGGCGGCATCATCACCAACTGCCCGAGTGCTTTGAGAATAAAGATGCCCCATCAATTCCAGACACTTAGAAACAGAAAGGTAACAAGTCGTAGAGGGGAAAGGAAGAAAGGAAAATCTGTCATGGAAAGTCAGGAAGGAACTGTTAACACTGACTTCTGCTTCAATAGCAGCAAGGCTAATCTGGCTGAATGGGGGTTCGACACACCAAATTTTAACCCTAGCACCAAAAGCAAAGTGAGCTATGCTGAACATGTTAAAATTCTGCTCAAATAAATTTAAAACCGTTTCCTCTCTTCTTGTTTCACAATGAATTAACAGAATCAACTGAAAGAACGATTTGATTCCCACAATTCACCTGTAACTGAGCTAGAAGCCTAACACCCAGGCCGGCTGCTGGCGGAACTGAAGCGCAGGAGGCGGAGGCGAGAAGGCGCCTCTGATGGTCACTGCGCCCCAGGCTCCCTGATGGGCAAGGCGAAAGCAGAGACAGAGCGGCCGCCCCGCCTGGAGGGGCGCTTGCCCAGGCAGCAGTGTGAGTCCGCGCACTCGGTGACAGCAAGACGCACCCCAAACACAAGGACCGACCTCCACACTCGCCATAGCCAATGAGTAACCACGTTCACACTTGAAAGAAATTAGGATAGAAGGGAGGTGGGTGCAAGGGTATAAAAAGACCAAGCGTAAAACGCTTCCTTCCCCAACCTCCAACTCAGCTCAAAACAATTGCCCCGCCCTGTGAAGTTCACTCTTAACCACCCAGTTTGTCAGCTCCGCCTGCCGCCTCCACTGCCACTCTCCTGTTCAGGCTTCTTGCTGCTTCCCATGGATCGTGGGGAAAGCCTCCGCATCCATCAGCCTGGGGCCCGTCCTCTGCCACCCTCACCCACCCTCCCTTGGAGGATGGCCGCCGGAGTGGCATTCCAGAAGGAAAATGATGTTCTGAGCTCCTGCTTAACATTCTCTACTTGCTCTGATCACCTGCCGTGCGACCCCCTAAATGATGACCATGGCCCTCCCGCTTCTTTTGCTACCACCCTTATCTGCCCCAGCCTTTCCACTCGTCATCTTGATCTTGGTCAGCTTTGGCTCCCAGAGCACACACAAGGGGACTCACTCCATGCCTGGACTCATGTTGCTCACTTGGTCCACTGTGCACACCTCCAGCTTGTCCACCTGGAAGCATCCTGTTTGTGTTGGTCAGGTAAGTCTATCTCTAGCTGCTGTAACAGACAGCCCTGAACCTCGTGTCCCAACACTGAAGGACTGTGTGCTCACTTCACCACCCAGTACAGGCTGACTGGGGACTAGTTCTGAGAAGTAAAGCTCTCCCTTTCCAGTGGTTTCACACCAGGCCCCCAGAGTACCTTGCTGCATCTCCCATAGCCTTTGAAAGGCAAAGGAAGAGACAGCCGGGAAGTGGAGTATATCTATGAGCCCACTGGGAAAGAGTAACCCACTGAAAACAATTAGGCTGTGTCTGTGGCAACATCTTCTCAGGACCAGGCACAATGCAGTCTACCTCTGAAGGCTTTACTGTCTCCCCCCTCTCTTCCCAACTGCACTCAAGGATTTTTCTCTTCCACTACAGGCATGAGACATCAAGAGGATTAAAGCACTGAGTCTTTGCTTCCATTCCCCACACCCATACCACCCAAAGGAGCCATAGTATATGTTTGAAAAATGCCTGTTAGTCTTTAAAATACTGCAGCAAAGTGAAAAAGCAAAACAAAAACAATGAAACAAAACGGGGATTTGTGCAGATGAGGGTGCAGTAGGGAAAGAAGTGAGCTTTTTCAAGTACCACTCTCTAGGACTGAAAGGTACTAGGTAGGTAGGTGTCCTAACATGTGAATGAGCAGAAGGAACGAATGAGCAGGATGGAGGAGAAACAGATTGTGTGCATCACTAAAGGGACATTTCACTGGGGCCAGGCACTGTGCTAAGTTCCTTTCATCTTTTACTTACTTTAATGCTCGGCCGTTATCCCATTAGGTAGGTGCTATTAACATTGCTCCTTTAGGAAGAAGCTGGGATTCAGAGACAATTTTTCCAGATCCCTTCTCCATATAGTGACTCAATTAAGATTTGAACACAAGTCTCTCACAACCTTCAGTATACAGGAAACAAAGGACATATGGAGTACTTACCCTGAGAATATACCTGCCAAAAACAACTCCTCATGGTTAATTGGGCCCAAA
Source organism: Miniopterus schreibersii (assembly GCF_964146895.1). Classification (NCBI taxonomy): domain Eukaryota; kingdom Metazoa; phylum Chordata; class Mammalia; order Chiroptera; family Miniopteridae; genus Miniopterus; species Miniopterus schreibersii. Next base: position 82,121,708 of record NC_138108.1, read on the forward strand.
TTCCTAACCAGAGTCTAGCAGCCATTGTTTGCAGAGATCCCTTACACAGGCTGAACTGCAGTGAAAAGCCACACACAGGGCTGCCAAGCCTCCTGCATTGTGCTCCTGCCCTCTGAGTCAACCCTTATAAAAGACCTTCTAGGATTGAAATTTCACCAATAGGACCAAGGCTTTTCTCCTCTAAATGGGACTACACAGCTATATTCTAATTTGCATTTTTACCAACCAATCAGAGCAGCTCTATTATAACCAATCAAGACAGTGCTATTCGGACCAATCAAACTGGGAGGATTTGGAGTCCTTATTTGCATAGCAATGAACCAATCAGGACCAAGGGAGGACACTCTTCTCTATATGAGCCACCTTCTCCTTAGCCTAAGGGAAGCATTTCAGTTTCCCTCCAGGACTGTATTTCCAGGGCTGGCACTGTAACACCAAAGCTTTCTTGAGGGAGCTGAATGGAGACACCAGGGCTGTAATTCCTCGGCTTCCTGACACAGGTCTCTTCACTCAAGTTGCTCAAAAACTGTGGTATTTCACAACTAAGCTGTTTTCATTAAATAAAGTCTTCTCCCATCACCACACCCAAAATTGGGGACTCCTGTTTGCATTGAATTGGTATCAACAATTGACATTACATTGTGGAGTGGTGAGATCTGAAGCAACAGGCGTCTTCTGACACCTTCCTGAACCAAAGCATTGGTGCCAGCATTAGTCCCTTGGGATCAATTATCTTCTGAGTATGACAGAGGGTTTTGTTAAGTCCTCTGATATCCAGGTTCTTGCATTCTTTGTGTTGATATCTCAGAGTCTTTATTCAGTTTAGGTAGGGGATTTTCACTTGTTAATCTTGGTTCATGTGTTTGGGGCCTAGGAAGGGTATCATTCAGTCACATTTGGCACTGGGAAAGGTATTTTCCAGGTTGGGATGGCCTTGTCCATAAGGTTTGTGGGGACACCCACACTAATGGGAACCTGCAAGGATGCTTTGGTAAAGAGGGGTTCATGTGAGGATGCTCATGCTATGGTCACTTGGGGGTGCTGACCATTAGGAAGAGTGCAAAATGTATAACCATGCTCTACAATTCTCATGTTAATAAGCTGTCTCCCAGTCACAGTAAAGGGAACTTTGACTGATCACATGTACAACAAAAATTATGGTCCAGAGAATTGTAATTGCCTAAGCATCTGGACAGACATCACACAGGATGATGTTAAGCTGAAATCCTAGAGCTTGTCTACTGGTGTGCTCAATTAGGACAAAAGAAATAACACACCTCCCAGAAATATGAAAGCCTTTTTTAACTGGTACTTTGAGAGCTCTAACTTAAAACAAACCGAATGGTGCACACATTTTAATGATTTATGTGGCTTCTTTTCCCATCTTGTGCTCAGGCTGAACCTCCAGAGCCATGTTCTTCTCTCGCTCTTAAAGAAAATGTGTGCCCTTTAATCCAAGTGTTCTAAGACCACTCTCTTTGCTTTCTGAGCTTTCCAATTTGATTGTGAGCTTCCACTTTCCATTCTGTTTTGTCAACAAGTCCAACTTAAGGGACACCCTTAAAGGAGAGGATCTCAAACCTCTCACAGACCATGGAACGTATTCTGTGAATTTTAAAAACAGCTTTAAAGTAATTCTTAACAGCATGCAAAAACTTGGGCCATATAAGCCAAACCTTAACTTAGTCCATTATAAAACAATTTGAATCCAGTTTTTCTATTTATGTTTTTATTGACTGATTTTACTTTTTTTAAAATTTATCTTTATTGTTGAAAGTATTACAGATGTCCCATTTTTTTCCCCATTGACCCCCTCCACCTTGCTCCTACCCCCTCCCCAGGCCTTCACCCCATTATTGTCTATGTCCATGGGTCATGCATATATGCATATAACTTCTTTGATTAATCTCTTCCCACCCCCACCTCCCTTCCCTCTTCCCTCTGAGATATTACAATCTGTTGCATGTTTCAATGTCTCTGGGTCTATTTTGTTTGTCAGGTTTTTTTGTTCATTAGCTTCTTCTTAAAGAAGACCCTTCAACATATCCTGTAGTACTGATTTGGTGGTGATGAATTCCTTTAGCTTTTCTTATCTGTGAAGCTCTTTATCTGACCTTCAGCTCTAAATGATAGTTTTGCTGGGTAGGGTAATCTTGGTGCTCAAGGATCTTAGTAAGACTTTTAAGGAAACTAGTGAGATCATCAGTGACATAAAAAATAACCAGTCAGAAATGAAGGCTACATGAACTGAAATGAGGAATAATTTACAGGGAATCAACAGTAGAGTAGAGGACACAGAGAATCGCATCAGCAATTTGGAATATGAGGAAGCAAAAAGCACCCAATCAAAAAAGCAAAAAGAAAAAAAAATTCAGAAATATGAAGATAGTGTAAGGAGTCTCTGGGACAACTTCAAGCGGCCCAACATTCACATTATGGGGATGCCAGAAGGAGAAGAAAGAGAGCAAGAAATTGAAAACCTATTTGAAAAAATAATGACAGAAAACTTCCCCTACCTGGGGAAAGAAAAAGACTTACAAGTCCAGGAAGCATCCCAAACAAGAGGAACCCAAAGAGGCCCACACCAAGACACATCATGACTAAAATGCCAAAGGTTAAAGACAAAGAGAGGGTCTTAAAAGCAGCAAGAGAAAAGCAATTAGTTACCTACAAGGGAGCACCCATACGACTGTCAGCTGGTTTCTCAACAGAAACTTTTCAGGCCAGAAGAGAGTGGCATGAAATATTCAAAGTGATGAAAAGCAAGAGCCTATAACCAAGATTACTCTACCCAGCAAAACTGTCATTATTGATTGATTTGAGAGAGAGAGAGAGGAAGGGGGAGAGAGGAAGAGAGAAACATAAATTTGTTGTTCCACTCACTTATGCAGTCATTGGTTGATTCTTGTATGTGCTCTGACCAGGGATCAAACCAGCAACCTTGGAGCATTGCAACAACACTAACCAAGTGAGCTACCTGACCAGAACTCTGGATCCAGGTTTTCTTTTGAGTTTTGGATTAGTGTGTAGTCTATGTGTTTATGTATGTCTATGTATGTATGTTATAGGTATGGCATATTTCTTTTGATTTATAACTTTAAAATTAGGTTATAAAGGAGGCCTGTTCAATTAGCTGAAAATAAATGAGTGCCCATAGGAAATTAATAAAGAACAGAAACTAACACAATTGCTCGTCAATAGCCTGGGATCTAGGATTCATTTTTTGTGAATAGAAGCAAGCTTAAGGATGTTGGTTTAATTAACACAGCCATGGTTTTAGAGACACTGGCCTATGTGTGGGCAGAGCTGACTCAAGCTTGAAAAGCTGACTTCAGCCTGAAGCTAATCCACAATCTTAACTTCTGAGTGAATAAACCTGGACTTTGACCCCTCCCCTTCCCTGGGGGTGGACACCGAAATCTGTAGAGACCTTGGACTAATCACAGAATTTTTCCTCTGAGGTGAGGCACCCTGACGCCAGAGCCTCCCTGTATCTGGTCCCTTTGTTCCCTCTGATCGCCCACACATTCCTTTCCTGGCTCGTAGGTCCATCTCTAATGGGGGCAGGTGCATAGAAGAAGGTGGTCTAGGGGATGAAAGATCTGAACATGCTGCTGTACCCAGGACCACATCTCTGCATGTAAGTTCCTATTAAACTTATTAACCAACAAGCTAGACTTGTCTGCCTCATTCTTTGGTTTGTCATCTCCTTCTGCATTTGGGGGCTGCTTTTCATATATGGCCTTTTAACAAAACAATTGGTACACCAGGAAGGAGACCAAAGAAATGGTTCCTGGGAAACAGGCATTGGGGGAAAACTCCGGGTAGTCATCTACTTCCATGTGGGGCAGGGTGGCCCACACACCAGATGTGCTTGGACCATGGCTTGAGCATGTGGGCACCTGAAAACACTGCTTCTCTGAGGCCTTTCTGAAGGGGCAGACATGACCCGGTTGGTTAGCTACCACTGCCCAGGGAGAAGCAGAGGCAAGGACCAGAAACTAGAGAAAAACTGAAACTACAAAGGATGTGAGAATGCCTGCACCCTGTTAGCATGGGACCAGCTGATGAGAAGGTGGGGAGAAAGAGCCCCTTGAACAGACAGCACTTCCTTCATGGGCCATGAGGTCTTCATCTGCACCCATTTCCATGTTTATGTGTGTCCAAGTACATGTGTTATAGATGTAAGCCATTTCCTACCACTAGATGGTATTGCTAATTTATAAAAGAGCTATGTTTAACTGGCTTAAAAACAAGCAAGTACATGCAAAGACTGGCTATCCAAAATTCTCAGAAATATAGAAAGTAACCCAATAGCTTTTGAAGTTAATGTGATCTAAGATTAATGTTTAGTAAATAAAATCTAGTTTATTTTGTTGGTTTATATAGAAAAACATGTCACTAGAGTCATGTAAAGGCTAAGAATTTTAATTAAGATGAAATAAAACATTATGTATTTTTAGTAATTAAAGGAGAAAGTATGGAGATGTATTTTTGAGGGAAAGGAACGTAATTTTGTCCTAAAGTGAATCTGGTTGTTTTAGAATTGGGAAGAAGAAAACAGGAAAATCTGAATGTAAAAATAAGATTGTGAAAGGTTTGTGAAAAGGTATGTTGAGAAAGGAAATTTTGTGTAGTCAAACTGAAAAAAATTGAAATAAATTTAATTAAGTACATAAATTCAAATATCAAAGTAAGCTGATGAAAAATTAGAGTCTGTTTCTTGACCTGGAACTGGCCTTGGGGTGTCTAGAGGGCTCCTGGGATACCTTCCAAAACTGGTTTCTCTCTCTTTATAGAAGATACTGTACTAAACTAAGGAGGCTTATTTGGTATGTAGAAATTACTTGGGGAGCGTCATAGAATAAGAAATAGCATTGGGCCTTCTTTATGTTGTGTTTGTGTAGGTCAGGAGAGTTCCAGAAAACGCATGAAATTCTGGAGGTCTGAGATGTGCTGGCATAAGGTGTCTGTCATCAAAACTGAGGATCAGATGAACAGGATGGAACCTGCATATCAGGTGGAGGCACATGGCATGAAGTTCATTCTGTTTCTGCAAATGCCAGACTTTTGTCCTTGTAACCTGGCAGCAGTCTGCTCCTGGATCAGACATTAAGATGGGTAAAGGTGGCTGTAAGTGAAATGAATAGTTGGGGCTGCTTGGCTCCCACCTCCCTGGCAGTCCTGTTTCTTGGCTTTGCAGCCCTTTATGCCCAATGAGCACTGAAGCTGGACTCGCTCCACGGCCACTTAGTGTGGTTATCAACATGTCCTCCTTGCACATATACTTTCTGGACGGGTTGAGGCCTTTTTCTGCCACAAGGCCTTTGTTGTCAGTTGCAAAGAAACTGTTAGAAATGGTTTTCACTTGGAGTATATCTTCTTAGTGCTCCCTCCGGGCTCCTTACCCAGCCTCACCACCCGCCATGAAACAGCAGTTCAGGACCTGTCACTGTTTCCCTTCCCCGCCTCTGTGAAATGGGCTCATCATACTGATGACAGAATGTTGACCAATGAGCACTCGCCTCTGCTGAGGCCCCGCTGGACCACCTGCAGCAGAGGGATGGGCAGTGAGTCTGCAGGAAGTCAAGGTGCAGCACCAGAGTGATGTTTTTGAGAGTTGGGTGAAGTAAGACCTGCGTTATTCCAGAGGCTGTCACAGACAAGCCTGCTCATACCAAACAGGTAAGAGACACAGGCTTTTGTGAGAATTTGGGATACTGGCAAAAAGTATATCCCATTTAGCTCAATGCTTTCACCCATTACATCAGATAGTTAAGAAGGCACACATATGGGACTGGGGAGCTGAACTACAGGCTGCCTTGGAGAAAGTAAAAATACTTGTCAAACAGGTTAAAGCTCTTGGAATCTCATAGGAGGTAAGCTAAGGGCAGTTGCTCTGGGATCAGCAGAGGCTCGTCTTCTAATCTATCTAGTCACTGAAGTCCCCAACTAGTAAGGGACTGACAAATTGATGACACTTTGAGCAAGGGTTCCAAATACGCTCTGGTGTATACTAAACACCTGTCTTTCCCACCTTACGCTTCTGCTGTTTCTGTGGCATCCAGTCATAAGGAGGCACCTGTACAGTCATCCAAGCTGAGAGTTGTGTATTTATAATAGATGAATATGCTAATATTTCTTCTTATTCCCGCATATGAACAGCCAAGTAAAAACCCTAAGTGATTTGACACCAAGCCTAGGTGCCCTATTAGCTCCTGTCCTGGAAGGCATGGGAAAAATTGTTAATCGTACTTGGATTGCTTCTTTTAAGTTCACTCTTTTTTTGCAGGCATCTATATAATTGCTGTAAAGTGTGTAGTCAGTTGGCAGCTAAATGAGCTACCTTCTGCTAATATAGCCCCTCACTGACCTCTCAGGGCAGCTGTGAAAGAGGGTGGCCTGTGAGATATGAGGGTCAGCTATAGGGTGGAGTGTGGAGGAGAGGCAGTCACCTGACATGAGCACCGCCTGGTCCTGCCGCCTGCTGATGGACCCTCGTGCTGGATCCAGCAAGATCCAGGGCAGAACAAAGACTGCTCCTCGGAAGCCCCCTCAAAGGCTATCCGGCCTGTCCCCTGTGATCCAGGTGTGCTAGGTCACAGACAAGACCCTCCTCTTACCCTGGGAAAGCATGTAATGCATTTTCCCCTTGCCTGGGGCGGGTCATGCCCAGTACCCCTACAATCCTGCTCTGTTCTACAAAACCCCTCAGCACCTGCCACATGATGTGGAGAGTATCCACGGCCTCTTGCCACCACTCAAGAGAGGCCCCACACATAAGTACCCTTAATAAACTCTTAATGTAATGATGAAGTTGTCAGCCTCTTTCTCCAGTCTCTTGACCCCAAGAAATGTTTTGTAACAGTTAATCACTTTGAGGTTCTGAGAAACCTTTGTGGAGTAATCTAAAACTGATTTAAAACAGATGGTTTAACTAGAGAAGAATTGGGATAAGAGTTTTAAGGTGAACTTTTTAGCAACGGTTTTCCAAAATCCTTTCATTACTTGAAAACTGAAAGTTTTACAGTTAAATTAAATGGTGCATTTGATTAAACTTTCGAGAACTAAGATTAGAAAAGGGCATCACTCTGCTATCTTCTCAAATGGCAGACAAGATGGGAAAGCAAGGAGATGAGTTAGAGACCTTAGTGCACCATCATGCAAGGCGAGGAGGGCACAAAATCCCTCAGATGGAGATTCGGATACTCAGGACAAAGCCTGCTTAGGATGTTGTGGTGACTGAGAATGATTACAGTCTGGCCAGTGTGGCTCAGTGGTTGAGTGTTGACCTATTAACCAGGAGATCACAGTTGGATTCCTGGTCAGGCACATGCCTGGGTCGTGGGCTCGATCCCCAGCAGGGGGCGTGCAGGAGGCAGCCGATCAATGACTCTCATCATTGACGTTTCTCTCTCTCTCCCTCTCTCTTCCTCTTTCTGAAATCAATTTTTAAAAAATGATTACATATACAGATGAGATATGTGTGCTTGGTAAAAGAAGGTATAAGGGATGGAAATACATTTTTGTTGAAGAAAAAGTACTTTTGTACTACAGCAAAATGATTGTTCTAGAATTAAAAAGGGAAAGGATAGGACAAAACATGAAAGGTTTATGAAATTTACAGAAGGTTCATGTATGTTGCAAAAGGTTTATGGAGAAGGTACCTTGAAGGAGAAATCTTATGTATGGTCAAAGTAAGCAACATAGAAACTACTTATTTAAGAGTATGATAACACAGAATTGGAATTCGGGTTTCTTTCTCTGTTAAAGAGTGTGCTATTGGTAAACTTTTAATAGAATATTATTAAGGAAAAGTAAAGATTTTATGTTTTATTAAAATTACTTTCTGTGATATGCATCATCAGATATTTGACTGCTTAGGCAAATCAAACCTTTTTAATACTAAAAAAACTAAATTTTAGCCCCGCCAGGCATGGCTCAGCAGTTAAGCATCGACCTAGGATCCAGGCGATTGGGGTTCGATTCCCAGTCAGGTCACATGCCCAGGTTGCAGGCTCGATCCCCAGTCAAAGGTGTGCAGAAGGCAGCCGATCAATGACTCTCTCATCATTGATGTTTCTATCTCTCTCTCTCTCTCTTTTCCTCTCTCTGAGATCAATAAAGATATATTTAAAAATTAATTAATTAATTAATTAAATTTTGCTTCTAACCGTTTAAATGTATGCAATTGCTTGTGAAGTCTTCAGCTATCCATGATTAAATGGATAGGTAAAATAAGAAAACCTCTCTTTACAAGGGTGGGAATAAAACTAACTAAGCCTATTTGAGGTTTGGAAAGTGAGTTTTAACCCAGGTGCCCCTTTCTCAAGGATAAAAATGGACTAGTGATCCTTTGTGTGTATTTTCCTGGGTAAACGTATTCTCAGTGTCACAGGGCTATAGATGGAGCAGTCACTAAAATACTTCTGGAAAGGAGTTTTTCCTCCTTGGAATATGCCTACAGAGCTCCATCACCATTGGGGCATCCACTTTATGAAAAAAAATTTACACCAGACATGCAAATTTTTTATTGTGCTTATTACCCCAAGTCCTCTGGTTTTATAAAACAAACTGGAGAGGTACTTGAAATGCAGTTGATGAAACTTGTTGAAATTTTTAACTTGCTTTGGCCTAAAGTGCTTCCCTTGGTATTACTTAACCTAAGACCTATTCCCCTATTCCCTCCGGTACCCATTGATTGTCCCCTTTTAAAATTGTTACCAAAAGACTTATGAGGTTACATCAAGGAATGTGCAAACTCTCCTTATTAAGAAGACTTTCTAACTTATTTCAAAGAACCTATAAAGGCTCTTGCAGTTAATGCAGTCTCATAGAGCAATCATTAAGCTGTGTGGTCCCAGGAGAGGGAGGCATCAAACATCACAGGCCACAACCCGGGGACAGGGCTGTTGGAAAGGCATCTTCAGGAGGGCTCCTTCAGCATCACGGAAAGGGACTGTACTGGGTACTGTTAACCCTCGCATCACAAAATTAAAGGCATTGACTCATGAACCGAGGTGCTTTTCATTTAAAAAGGTTCTCACACTCGCACCGTATTTAGCTGCCAGGACATTGCAGCCTCTAGGAGACTCCAATTAAAGTTCCCTAGAGCAGACGCCTGCTTAGACCAGCAGCGACGGTCACTCCCCAGACCTGAACCAGCCGGGAAGCTCGCCTCTGCTGCACACGTCCTTATCTTCCCGTTGTCACAGTGTTTGTACTCGTGTGTACCAATGATCTTAATTCTCTTGCAACACGCCAGTGACCTTTCCTGTGTTTCAGATTGTATGTTCTAGTTATTCCTTCATTATTAACTCTCAGCTATGCCACACTTCCTAATTTTTGCTGTTTTAACGCTTGTAAATGGCACTTAGCCTAGAAGTATTACAGTACAGCACTTCCTTAGCCCCGCCAGGAGCCTGCCTGGGTGCTGGATTGCCCTCGGGTTCCTGCCTCTACCTCTGGTCCAACTGGGGATCTCACAGTTATTTCATTAGCAACTTTTCAACTGCCCCTGCCTTTACTGTTGACTTTACAAAACTCCCTCTGTGAAGCCACTACAGCAAGAAAGAGCCCCATTCAACATGCTTTTGCCTCTCTGCCATCAATATTGGCGTCCCAGTAACTTCACACACCACCTATGGGGGAGTCATTAGTATTAAAAACAATTGTAGCTTTAAAGGAAAAATTGTAGTCTCACATTTCCCTTGTTCAGGAGCTGTTTCGGACCAGTATGTACTGTCCCTCGTTTATGACCAGTAAATGAAGCCAAATTTGTATGTTCTGGTAGAATAAAGTGTTGCTAGCTTAATGAAAAGTATATCATTTTAAATGTAAATAATTCTTTTTACCTGCAAGAAAATTGTAACCCATATTTTATCAGTTATTCAAGTTGAAAAGACCTGTATTTCAATTGAGGTGGTTTAGAGCAACACGGTAAGATAAAATCGATGGTCAAAAAGAACAAAACTGTTATATATTGCCTTTATGAATATTTTAAAATGTGTTTTGCCCTTTTCCCAAACACCTTAAGCTGTATTTTGTTCACTCCCAGGACTAATTGCATTAGAGTTCTGTATCTTGAAGATTCCTTCTTCTTGTGAGTTCCTTGTCTTCTACCTCATGACAATGTTTAAAAATTAAAATGCATTTTAAGTGATGTCAGAGGAAATAAGCCCAACATTTTAAATATCTATTAGTACAGATAACATTTAATGAATTTTAAAGGTCAGTGGTTCTGTGACTTGTGTTATTGGAGTTACATTGTGCCACATTACAGATTGTATTCTTTGAGGCAGAAAAATAATTTTTTTCAGATATCCTCGACCAAATGGCCCTCATGCCCCCTACACCTCAGCAGATGCTAAGGAGAACACAGGGAAGAAAGGAGACCTGGTCCTATTCACTAGGAAATTATAATTTGATAGGAAAGCACAAATTGCCATCTAACAATTAGGGAAGAATCTGACTTTATTACCAGCTGGGCTTAGCTTTTCAATCATTGATCCAGAAATATTTCAACCACAGACATAGCTTTCTGACAGGCAGGCTTATTATAAAAAACAGAAATATTATGAAACCTAGAAAATCCAATTAAATGGATCCCTTAGAGCACCTACCCTAGCCTAAGTGCTGCAATAAAACTAATACCAGATTTATGAGAATGGGTAAAATGATAAAGAAATTAAATTGCTCCCTTTCCACCTTTAGAAGAATGGGGTCTTTACCCTTATAAATTGGAGCTGCTTACTTAATTGCTATAATTTTCTACATATTAGTGCTATATTCATAAAGATTTTGTACTGTTAGAAACCATCATAAATTTCACAGATAGTCATATGACAAAAGATTATTATGCCTCTTTGTAAACCCAAGTATGATTCTGGTATTTCTGTGGCTGTAAATGGTACTTTTTCTAAATTCCAATACTACTTTATGTATATAGCAAATAAATCCAGTTGTATAATTTTAAGTGTCATCAATAGAAAGCAAGTAAGACCATGGTTTTAGCCCTTGATTGTCATGATTCCCATCACTCTTAACCTCACATCTGCAGCTGGATCTCAATCATTCCAAGATGATGACAGGTAAAATTATAAAATTAATATGAGAATAACCACTTTATTGTGTTTGTGGGTTCATGGACTGGCCTTAGCCCTGCTCAGTTAGATACCATAATGTAAAATCCAACCAGAGCAGTTAGCAGATGGCTTTTCAGCCACTAGAGCCATCACAGCTCCATAAAGAAATCTAGATTCCTGAGCTAGAGTCATCCTTGACAGGAGGGTTGCTTGTTTATTGGCTTGCAGCCCAAGGGGGAGTTTGTGCCCATAGCCAATTTCTCCTGCTACACCTAGATAAATACCTCTTCCCAGGTAGAATTTAAACAACCGAACTCTTTGACTTTGTCAAATGCCTTAATGGGTATTCCTGACCTGCATCTAGCGCTACTGGCTGGTTAGGATTTACACTTTCTGACATTTTTTGTTGGCTCTCAACTGGGCTCAGAGCTGTTTTGAAGTAGGGACAGCACATTGTTCTACTGGTTATTTTTCTAATTGTTTCATCTCTTTCACTGTCAAGTAACTGATGTTCTGCATTGCCAAGTGCCCAAAGCCCCTACGAAACCCAAGCACTGGTTGATGAAGGATGGAAGGGACCCATCAAGCCACTGTCTCGTCTGTGTTTGTAACCCATGATGGTTAAAAACCTTGGCTCCCAATGCCAAATTCCTTTTTATCAATTACCCCTGATTTTGCAAATTGAATGCTTTCATTATATTTTTACCTTTTTCAAATTGTTTGATGACTGAAAAACTTCTTTAATTTGGCCGGCACCTATCATAAGCAAATGGCTCTAGCTGCTCCGTTGGACAATGCCCTGCCACAGGGCTCCTACCGAGGGACTAAGAGGAAACTAGAGCAGGTAGCCAAGCTACTCCTGCACTGACACGAGACCAATTGACCTGATCAATCACCAATACTATCAACAGGTTTTGATAGAAAGAGGGAAATGTTGACCCTGATAAGAATATACCTGCCATAAAAGACGCCTCATGGTTAATTGGGCCCAAATTCCTAACTAGAGTTTAGCAGGCTTCTATCACATTCTGCATTGCAGTGAAAAGCCACACACTAGGCTCAAACGCCCTGCACACTCCTACCCTTTAAGTCAACTTTTACACAAGAGCTCCCAGGATAGAAGTTTGACTAATAGAACTGAGAGTTTCCCCCTCCAACCAGAACTGCAGAGTTATATTATTTGCATCTTCACCAACCAATCAGAACGGCTTCATTCTGACCATTTAGAATGCTATCTGGACCAATCAAACTGAGAACTAGGAGTTTTCATTTGCATAGAAACTGAGCCATCAGGAACCAGAGAGGGCACCCTCTCCCTCGGTGGAGCTCACTTTCAATTTCCACTGGAGACTGTTTCCCCTGTGGGAGCTGCAACACTGAAGTGATCTGTCTGGAGTGGAGCAGAGCTCTGAGGAGCTGAGCTGTGATGCCAGAGCTGTCAGACCTGGGCCTGTGCACATGGGCCACCTGGCCAGGCTTCCTCGCTCCAGCTGTTTATGCTACAGCTGTGCTATCCCACAGCCAAGTTGTTTCGCTGTTGAGCTGATTTCACGGAATAAAGCCTTGCCCCCTAACTGCAGCCCAAACGAAGGGGTCCTTTTGGTGTTGTGTTGGGTCAACGACCTCCAGTTGATAATAGAACAAGACTATTTCTCTGAAACGGGATCTGTGTCAGGGCAGGCGGGCAGGCAGGGAGTGATCAGAGAGCCCCAGAGCCCAGCAGCAGCATAGATGAGTTTCATTGGGTTCTCCATGATTCCAGGTGAAGGCCCCTCTTCCAGGCACAGTGGACCTCACCCCATCCTCTCATTGGAACCAAAGAGGGTGGTAGTAATTTAATGTGCACTATACCCTCCTCCTATAAAGAGCAGACTTTCTCAACCGCTCTGCTCAAATCCTGCAGGCTGGGGTCTATGAAGACCCTCTACTCAGCCTAGAAAAGCCTATGAGAAAGGCTGGCATTCAGAGCTGTGTGCTTCATTTTTAATTAGAAACACATATTAATTCATATATTCACCATTTTTATTACTTTTGAACACTCAAATCATTCGCCCTGCTTTTTATAAGGCCCCTAATCTTGAGCTACAAGGGCCTATAGTTGTCATTCAGACTAAATTAATAGTAGTTTTATTGTCTTATTATTTTTGATATCTGGTTGGAAGAGCAAAGCAATAACTATTAGGTAATAATAGCAGTAGGTTCTGATTAGAAACTAATAACATTAGCAATAAACTTTAAGCATGGTGGCCATGAAGCTTGATCAAAAGGAAAGGACACAGAGCTGCTGCAAAGGGAGAGAAACTGGGCAGAGGACACACCCACTGCCCCACTGCCCCCAGTCAGATCACCACATGCTGTAATGTATGTCATCAGAAAGAAAACGTGCTTTCATAGCAGGAAAAAAAAATTATGGTAAGTAAAATGATGGTAAGCAAATTTCATTGCTTGAATGGAAATATAGCTAAAGAAATATTTCATATTTCCAGTATTTCCAAATTTTCACAAAGATTTCTAATATTTTTCTCTCAACATTTCCTTTTGCTTCTTCAACCAGTGCGCATGGGCCTGCTCCTGCCTGGTAATTACTGGTATTTCCTGAGCACTGACTGTGGCCAGGTCCTCCCCTAAGCACGTTTCATACATTAGTGAGTGGAATCCTCAAAATAGCCATAGGGTTGACACTGTTATTTTCCCACTCACAGATCCAGGGCCTGAGACACAGAGAGGGAAAGTCACGCATCCCATGTCACACAGCAGTACACCCAACAGCAGTAGAACTGAGGCTCCAAGGCTCAGCAGTAACGCCTACGCCCTTTAAACACTCCACTCACTATCATCTTTGCTCTCCGTGTTTAACAAACATTTGTGTATGTGCTATGGTGGAAGGCGAGTGGAATGCAGAACAAAACCAACAGAAAAGCCAACAGACAGATGTGGCCCTCCGAGCTAACCCACTTACCCAAATTATTGCAAGAGCTTCCTAACTTCTGACCTCTCCTCCTCCTGACTTTTCTTTGCTTTACAGATCCTGTTAAATCAATCAGTCATGTTTATAACCCGTAATGTGTCTCCTAGGCTCAGAACCTCTTCTAACTTCCACTCTCATTCAGAGTATAGGCAAATTCAGCAAAATGATTCATGTTTTCCCAGAGCCTCCCTCGCCTTCCCCACCAGTCATCTGTCTTACAACAACCCCGTTCAGGCCAAGCCAGCTCCACGAATCTCCACCACCCTGCACACTGACCTGCACCTCTGGCTTCAGGGCCTTTGCTCTTGCCCCTCCCTCCACCTGGGATGCTCTTCCTAGAGGCCTCCTCCCATCATCTGTTTCCTGTCCTTTCTCCACTTCAGATTTTGCTCACAGGTCACCTTGCAGTGAATCAGTCTCTGAACATCCTTTTTAAAATTGTAAACCCCTTCCCCAGAGACATTTCCATTCTCTTTCTAGTTTTATTTTCATCCCTGGAACCGCCCACTATCTAGCAAACTATGTGTTAGGTGTTCATTGTTAAGCTTTTGGTGAGTTAACTTGTGTATCTTTTCCCCACTAAAATATGCTTCACGAGAGCAGTGGAGTGTGCTTTTTGTGTTCATCACTATATTCCTAGTGCCTAGAATGGTGTCTGGCACATAGGCACACAACTCATATTTGCTGAATTAATAAGCATATCTTACCCTGAAGGATCTTATCTGTTTGGAAATCTAAAAATAAGCTGTGCTCTCCCCTGCCTCTGCCTGGAAAGTGGTCAACTTTATATGGACCACACATAAGCCAAACCCACAGAGCAAGTGTGTCTACTAGTCAGTTCCTGCGGAGGATGAGGGCTGGAAGTCCTGTGAGTCCACAGCACTGTAAGGTCTTTCAAGAGTCAGGAATAGAAACATTTTCTGGGAGGAAATACAGAGCCGAGCGTAGAAACAAGAGCATATATTTGGTTTAAATCCCAGCATTTCTACTTACTAGTTCTGTGGCTGTTCCCTGAGCCCAGGAGCAGATTATTCAGCCCCCCTGAGCCTGTTTCCTTGTCTGTAAGATGACAATAATGTCCACCAGGTAATGTGGTGAAGACAAAATGGAATAATTTATACAAATAGCCTAACTTCACCCTCACGCACTGTGCTCAACAATGTGAATTCTACTCTTGCTTCCCTGTGAAATATTGGGAGGGGCTGGAAGAGGCAAGAGGGAGTAGGCAGGCTCTTCAGAATCATCTCCACAAGCAAGGAATAGCCTCAAATGACAGCTAAGACTTCAGGCAGACCCAGCTGGCCCTGAAAGACAACAAATTTAAGTATGGGGATTCAATTTGTTTTCTGAAAGCAAAACTTTCAAGAGTTTAGCTCATCTCTTTCTTCTTCCATGAAGACCCAAAAAAATGCAAATAAGCCTGGTGCCAGCAGGAAACATTAGGTTTAACCTCAAATGTTGTCTGTAGCATCATTTCCCCCAGAAGTGATAACAACATTTTGCCCGAGTTTTATGGCTGAGTGTGTTATGTTCCCAACCACACCAAACAGCCCTCTGGGCCACTTGGGGGTGGGGTCCTGCCCCTCTTTTGCATAACTCCAACAATGTCCATGTATATAGCTCTCCCACAGACTCATTTCACTGATCCTCAAGATCACCTATGAGGTGAGCATTAGAAACAAGGGTCACAGTTAAGCTCCCACCTTACAAATGAAGAAAATGAGACTTAGAGTGGTTAAAGTATCATCCATGCTCCCAGGTCTAGTAGGTGGCTGATTTGGGATGAAAACCCAATTTCTCAGACTTAGGTCTAACATCTATTCCACTACATCACACAGCATTTATGTATCTCAGCACTCAGGTGCTCCTAGGTATGAATCGAACTGAATCAATGTGCCTAGAATTTGCCTGACAGTTACTCTTTCCATTCATTGGTAAGTACAAGATGCTAGGAACAGCCCTAGTTAAACTGCATACAATATTTGCTTTTCTAAACCCTAACTTAACTCTATGGTATTACTTACTGCCCATCCCTACAGTCCTCTTTAAAGACAAGGAAATTGAGACCAAGAAAGGTTAAGTAATTTTATAAGGGCCATGAAGCTAGAAAGTGATCAAAGTATAAACGACACCAAGTGACCTCAACCAAGCTCTTTCCACTGAGCAGGGACACCTCTTGATGCTATGCAGAGAAGATCTGCCTGGGGAGGTGAGTGTCCCCTCTTCTGCAAAGCTCAGAAGGAGGTTTCCCTGGACACAGGAAAGAAAGCTCACTGCCAGGACCACTGCATCTTTTCCTGACCCATGGAGAGGTTATTAAACACTTTCAATTGCAGTTGAATGTCAGTTCCACAAGCAAAAGGTCTCGGTCAACTCATCCAAACTTCCCGAAACTTGGTTTCCCAATCTATTAAGTGGGGCTGCTTCACATACCATATAAAGTTATTGGGAGGATGATGAAATTATCAGTGCAAATCACTAAGCACTAAGGTTTGGAAGGCACGTGACCCCTTTTCTCTCTTCCCACATAAAAGAAAGGATGACACCAGAGGCTGAGCAAGAAGAGTGTAGGGTGAGAGGAGGTTATACTGAGCAGGGCTCAGTAGAGACGGCCTGAGAAGAAACAGGCTGGGCACTGAGAGAAGGCCAAGGGGAATGGGGGCAGTGCAGGCAAACAGAGAGGGGAGGGGAGGCCTAAAGGCCTGACTGTGTCCGTCTTTCCCACTAGCAGGACCTGAGATGTTGACATTTCTAAACAACCCTCTGTGGCATTCATTACTGCCTGTCCATGCTCAAGCAGGAGACACACATAAGACACAGCCTGTCAGGACCTGTCTTCTGCCCAAGAAACCTACTCAGGCCTCCCTGTCCATCACGATCTTCAAGTGGTAGCCTTGGACCCACCATCTCCACCAGAGTTTGTTGAGTTCCACAATTGCAAACTGACCTCCCTCCTGGTAGCTCTAGCCCCTGGCCTCTGACAAAGCCTTTGTTTACCCTCTCCCTCCCTGAAGCAGCACCTCTCCTCCTGCTTGAGACAGCTTTGTGCCATGGCTGGGGGCTGGTACCTGGAGGCATGTGGGGTGGTGAGGTGGCCGTCTTCATCCTGTGCAGGGCAGCAGCAGCACCCTCGGCCAGGCTGCAAGGACAGGGAGTCCGCAGTCACTGGAGCCACCCCACTGGCTTCCAAGGCTGCTCTGCTCCGTCACCACCATCCCCACCCTCCATTCAGCAGACAGCTGCCTGCCGGTCCCTGTACAGAAGGCACACCCTCTCCTGAAGCTTAGCATCCGCCCAGTTAGTCAGTCCCCTGGGTTGCGGCTGGGACACATGGCTAATCATGGGCACTGCTGGTCCTGTTTTCCTCCCTCAAAGTTGTCACATTTAGTGTGGTATATTAAGTCCCAGCGATGTCAGCAGTCCCGAGGTCCCTTTAGAGCCAAGGTGGAACCTCCAATGGGCCATTACATGGAGACATGAGATGAACATTGTGGTCCTGCCGAGATTGTGGATCTGAAGGTCTGCAGGAAGTTGGGACACTCCCTTTTCAGCAGGACTCTGACGCCTTTTGAATTGTAATTTTGTTAAAGCACCATCTTTTTGCAAAACCTTAACAAATAAAAACAGATTGGCTGAAAAGTAACCCTCTTGGAAGGTTTCTAGTCTACAGCTCATCTTACCATGTGGCCTTGCTCCCTCCTCTCCTCCATGCCCCCTGGGCACCCAGCCGTTCCCCAGAACCACGAGCACAGCCTTGCTACAGAGCTTGCATCACAGAGAGGGAGCACTGGGAGTGGAAGTAGAACCAGGCCTTTCCAATCGGGAAGCCCTGCGCTTGAATTCTTGCTCCATTTTTAACCCAGGCCACTGGGACGGAGTGCTTCGTCCCTCTCTCTGAGTCTCCGTGTTCCAGCCATAAAATGGGGAACAAAATCAGCCCAATGTGGTTGTGAAGATTAAAGCCCAGAGTTCAGGGAAAAAGAAATCTTTCTTCACAAGACAAAAGGGTATTGAGAAGGATGTTGAAGGTGATGAAGCAGCAGGTGTCCTATCAGCTTTAGATCAATGAATGTGGAGAGCCCTGTGATCACTGCCCAGCTCTGAGGTGACAGCCGTGCAGTCTTAGCTGCCAGCAGCATAGAAAGTGGTTTTGGTGGGATCCTGGGAAGCCAGCCCACTTCTATCAATGCATGTCTTCTCTCTACTATCAGGGGCTAAAATTCCTCCATAAGAGTTTCTCTGTAGAGTCAAAGCATGGATCCCTGTTGGGAGAAGGCAAAAAACAATAATTCCAAGGAACTGGTGTAGTGATATCATTCTCATTTTCAACCTGCCATGACTCCCCATTGCCAGCAGCATAGAGTGAAACTCCTGGATGGAACTTTTGATGCTCTTTGAAATCTGGCCCCAATATATGTTTCCAGACCCAGCTCTCAAAACCTTATAGGACAACTACTACAACATCACTTGCTCAGCTAGCATGCCCCAAACCTGCTATGCCTTCCACAGCTCCTTGCTTATACTCTGCTTATACTCTTGTAGTTTCTCTTCCTGAAAAATTCTTACTCTGCTTGTCTATCTTATGAACTCAAGTATAAGTCCCAGGGTCAAATCTCAGTACCCCTTGCAAGCAGGGAATGCCTCTGGCAGGGACCAAGGAGAGGTGGGGAAGGGGGGAGATGACTATCATTTCCTGAACAGCATGTTCCAAGCAGTGTGCCAGATGATTCACATGGATGTACTCACCCCATTTTAATCTTCAGAACCACTCTCAGAACTATGAATTATCTCAGTTTTGTAGAAGAGATAACTGAGATGCCCAAAGTCATACTGTTAGTAGGCATAACAGGGAGATCTAACCCCATACCCAGGCCTCTCACCTGCCCATTGTGTTACACTGCCTCCCCTCACTAAGTTAAGCATTTCAAATGCTTAGAATGGATGAGTGCAGGTTACAGCCTCATAGTCATCTCATGCTCTGGGCACTGGCTTATGAACTCACTGCCATGTGTCTGCCCAGCAGTACCCAGATGAGTAACTCAGCTCATTCTTGCTTTTATCTCTCTTGACCACTTGTGCCAACCAGTCCCAAAGACCTTAGACTTACAGAAGTTGAGTTCACAGGAGGGGTCAGCTAAGACCTTCAATTACCGAGAGTGTCTGCTTGTAGTTCTCAGGTTAGAGAAGAAAAGATAGAAAATAGCTACTGGTGAAAACAGAGGTCACCAAGGCTCAGTTACATGGCAATGCTTGTCAGGGAAGTGGGAAAACAGAGGGAACATTTCAGTCACGGGACACTCCTCTCTGGCCCGTCATTCTAAGCCTCCTCATGGGTTCTCCTCCACTTGCACACGGGTTCTGTCCTGCCTCTTCTGGCCTCTTCACTCCAAGTCTGCTCCATGCTTATTACTTTCTCTTCACAGGGCTCCAGGATCCTGAGAGGGCTCCCACACTTATATCTCTAGCCCTGGCTCCTTCGCACCAAACCTGTGATTCCTGTTGCCAAGAGATTTCTTCCCCCAAGTGTGCCAGAAGCACCTACAATTAAACACATCCAAAATCAACCCTGCTAATCCTTCTTCCTCTCCAACAAACTCTTCCTTTTCCTGATTCCTTTCCTTATGTGGCAACACTCAACAAGTTGTCCAAATCAAAAATCCAGAACTTATTCTTAATCTCTCTGGCTCCTTCCTCACCTATATCCAATCAGTCACCGAGTTCTGCTGATTAGTGTGTCTAATCTCATCCACTCTCCTCCATTTTAGGGCTAGCACTGTGACTCGACTGATCTGCTTCATTCCCTCTGTTTATGAGTCACTGTGATGGTAGAGTCATGTTTCTAAAATGCAAATCTTAGTTTGGACTCTCTTTCCCAAACCCATCAGCTTCTCTCCACAGCTTTCAGATTAAGCCTCAAACTCCTTAGAAAAGGACCTGACCACTCCCTGCCTGTCTAAACTCGCTTCCCCCGTCTTCAGCAGGACTCGCCATCTCCAGCCCCAAGCCGCCCATGCTGCGTTTTTGTACACGTCACCTTCTCTGACTCAGGTGCTTTCTTCATGCTGCATTTGGCCAACTCCTCACCCCTCAAAGCTCAGTTTAAGGGTGGCCTCCTCTGGATGGCCTTGAATGTGCCAGTCTGATTTAGGAGGCTCACCCCGACATCCCATAATTTCACTCCTGTCGCAGAACACATGGAGCTTTCCTTTCATCTGCTGTCACACTCAAAGAAACCAGGGCTTTGTTTGGTTCATCTTTATATCCCTCCCAACTACCATAGCTCCTGGCACAGGGTCAGCTAACACATGCTTGCTGAATGCTGAAAGCACGAGCAAAGAAACAAATACCTGAATGACCAGCTAAGGCCCCCGCTAAGACTCATGAAGGTGAACGTTCCTAAAGGAAGTGTTCAGACAGCAAAATAACTGTTTTCTTCATACTCACAGCTGTAAAAACTCCAAAGCACTCCCTCTTTCACCTCTACACAAGTATACCTCGGCTTCGGGTCCTGGCAGGGTGTAGGAGAGGAGGAGACCACTCTTTCTAAATGATGAGTTTTCCTCTTGGATGTCTTAGCTGCAAACACTTAATTCAAAAGTTCAGCTACCCTTAGGGAGAACCAGAGCAAGACTGGTCCCCACACACAGAGCTGTGAGAGGGACACTGCCATCCTATATTCCCTGGGGAATTTGCTCAAAGCTTTCCTGGAGTTGCTCCCACTTTCTAACTCTGTGGGTTTGAGGAGGGGCCCAGAAAATGCATTTATAAGGAGCAAGAGCTGCCAGTGGTTCTGATGCAGGTGGTCTGAGAATCACATTTTCAAAACACTGCTGTAGGTGTTTAGAAAACAATCCTAAGCCAAATGTAATTTGCTGTGATTTTCAGAGCCCTGTTCTGGAATGAAGTGCTCTAAAGATCAAATATATTTGATTTTCCATTCAAGACTAATGGAAGCAATCACTTCTCCTCAGCTCGGAGAGCCCATTAGGAGAGCAGATGAGCTAAGTATTTAGAAGATCAAAATGTGTTTAGAATATCATTTATGAAGCTGCCCTGCCCAGAGGACTAAAAACAATTCTGTGGCAGCGAGAAAGGGAGAGAGTGTATCTCTCCATGTTCACATATGCAAAAGCCACATGGACTATGTTCATCTTACGTTCTACAAACACAAGTATCTTTGTGTCACCTATTTCACCATGTAGGGTAAAAGTTAACCCAACTTAGAATAAAATCAAATCTAGAAATTATCTGGACCTTCTCTTTCCTCTATACTTAAACTAAATTTTTTATTTGTTTCTTTGTCTGTCTGGTTAATTTGTTGGTTTTTGCTTTTTAGTGATAATATGGTGATCATTGTATCCAGATATGAACTTGAGCCCCTGGCACCTGTCCCCAGCTCAGAATCCAAGAGAGCCTTCCTTAAGCAATCCAGCACTGCTGAGGCCAGTTCTTTACTTGCAAGCATTCAAATTCCTCCAGAATCCCCAGTCAAGATAAATACATGCATCAAAAAATCAGACTCATCAAGAAACAAAGAGAGAGGTCCCAAATAAATAAAATCAGAAATGAAAGAAGAGAAGTAACAATTGACATCACAGAAATACAAAGGACTATAAGGAAATATTATGAACAACTATATGCCAACAAATGGGACAACCTGGGCAAAATGGACAAATTTCTAGAAACATGCAAACTTCCAAAACTGAATCAGGAAGAATCAGAAACCCTGAGGAGACCAATAATAGCTAATAAAATTGGAGCAGTAATTAAAATTAAAATTAAAATTTTCGGCAAACAAAAGTCTTGGACTGGATAGTTTTACAGGCTAATTTAATCAAACATTCAAATAAGAACTAACACCTATCCTTCTCAAAGTATTGTAAAAAAATCAAGAGGAGGAAAGACTTCCAAACTCTTTTTATGAGGCCAACATTGTCCTAATTCTAAAACCAGATAAAGTCATTACAAATAAAGAAAATTGTAGGCCAATATTCCTGATGAACATAGATGCTAAAGTCCTCAACAAAATATTAGCAAACCGGATCCAGCAATACATTAGAAAGATCATACACCATAACCAAGTGGGATTTATTCCGGGGATGCAAGGTTGGTACAATATTCAAAAATCAATAAATGTGATACGTCACATGAATGAAAGGTAAAAATCAAATGATCATATTAATAGATGCAGAAAAAGCTTTCAATAAAACCCACCCTACATTTATGATAAAAGCTCTCAGCAAAGTGGGAATAGAGGGATCATACCTCAACATAATAAAGGCCATATATGAAAAAACTAGATCCAGCATCATACTCAATAGGTGAAAACTAAAAGTATTTCCCATAAGATCGGGAAGGGGACAGGGATGTGTGCTTTCACCACTCTTATTCAACATAGTACTTGAAGTCTGAGCCTCATTGATAAAAAAAGAAGAAGAAATAAAAAGCATCCAAACTGGAAAGTTGGTAAAACTGTCATTATTTGCAGATGACATGATATTGAATAAAGAAAACCCTAAAGACTCCACCAAAAAACTACTAGATCTAACAAATAAATTCAACAAAGTAGCAGAATACAAAATCAATATCCAGAAATTGATGAGATTTTTATAAACCAATAATGAACTACCAGAAAGAGAAATTAAGAAAACAATTCTATTTACTATTGCAACAAAAAATAAGGTATCTAGAAATAAATTTAACTGAGGTGGTAAAAGACCTATACTCAGACAACTATAGGACATTGAAGAAAGGAACTAAGGGAGATAAAAATAAGTGGAAGAATATACCATGTTCATGGATTGGAAGAATTAACATCATTAAAACGTCCATCACTACCCAAAGCAATCTATAGAATCAATGCAATTTCTATTAAAATACCAACAGAATATTTCACATATTTAGAAGAAATAGTCCAAAAATTTATATGGAACCAAAAAGGACCCAGAATAACCTCAGCAATCTTGAGAAAAAAGAACAAAGTTAGAGGGATCACAATACAGATTATCAAACTATATTACAAGGCCATTGTAATCAAAACAGCCTTGTACTGGCACAAGAACAAGCATATAGGTCCATGGAACAGAACAAAGAATCCAGAAATCAACCCATATCCCTTTGTCAATTAATATTTGACAAAGAAGGCAAGAACATACAAGGGAGTAAAGACAGTCTCTTCAATAAATGGTTTTGGGAAAATTGGACAGATACATGCAAAAAAAAAAAAAATGAAACTATATCATCAACTTACACCACACCTAAGAATAAAATACAATACTCAAATGTAAGTCATGAAACCATAAAAATCCAAGAAAATATAGGCACTAAAATTTCAGACATCTCTCATAGCAATATTTTTGCCAATACATCTCCTAAGGCAGGGAAACAAAGGAAAAAATAAACAAATGGGACTACATCAAACTAAAAAGCTTCTGCACAGCAAAATATGCCATCAATAAAATGAGAGAGAACCCACTGTTTGGAAGAACATATTTGCCAATGATACATCTGATGATGGCTTAATATCCAAAATATATAAAGAACTTATAGAACTTAACAAAAGGAAACAAACAATCCAATTAAAAAGTGGGCCCAGGATCTGAATAGACACTTCTCCAAAGAGGACACACAGATGGCCAATAGACATGTGAAAAAATGCTCACCAACACTAATCATCAGAGAGATGCAAATTAAAACTACAATGAGGTTTCACCTCACACCTGTCAGAATGGCTATCATCTGTAAATCAACAAACAACAAGTGTTGGAAACAATGTGGAGAAAAGGAAACCCTAGTACACTGTTGGTGGGAATGCAGACTGGTGCAGCCACTATGGAAAACAGCATGGAGGTTTCTTTAGAAATTAAAAATGGAGCTGCCATTTGACTCTTTGATCCCACTTCTAGAAATATATCCTAAGAAACCTGAAACACTAATTAGAAAGAATATATGTACCCCTATGTTTATAGCAGCGTTATTTACAACAGCTAAGATCTGGAAACAACCCAAGTGCCCATCAATAGATGAGTGGATAAAAAAGCTGTGCTATATTTATACCGTGGAATACTATGCAGCTGTAAAAAGGGAGAAATTCTTACCCTTTGTGACAGCACAGGTGAATCTGGAGAAAATTACGCTTAGTGAAATAAGCCAGGCAGAGAAAGACAAGTATCACATGATCTCATGTATACGTGAAATCTAATGAACAAGGTAAACTGACAAAATAGAACCAAAGGCACGGAAGCATGGCACAGACTAACATCTCAGAGGGGAGGTTGGTGGTGGGCGGGGAGTGTGGGCTATAAAACGGTGAAGGGAATATCCAAAGAAGATATACGCATAGCCTATGGACACAGACAACAGTGTATTGAGGGCCAGAGGGAGGAGAGGGCAGGATCTGGGTGGAGGGAAGGGAAGGGAAGGAAATTGGGGAACACCTGTAATCATGTGAACAATAAAGATAAAATATATTTTTTAAATTAAATTAATGGTGTAAATTATTTGCAGCAATAATATATACACTATACACTCGCCACTGTGCCTAACTAAAGATTTCTGACCATATCAACCTCGTGGATGCTGGTGTTTAACCCTGAAGTCAAAAGAAACTAAAGGTGGAGGAACATTTACCCTTGAAGAAAAGCTAACACAAAGCATGTGCATTTTCCATTTTATCCTACCATGAGAAGAGTCTTTAGTTATCAACTTTTTAAGTCATGGAAAAACTATGCCTTTTTAGATTTCAGGCCTCCCTATTCATTTTCAACAAGAAAATTACTGTTTTGTATTATAAAATTTATAATTCTGCAAGCACAAATGCATTAGCTTAAATAAAATGATTAAGCCACATAATCAGACCCATCTAGAAAATCAATTGTATTCCCAATAATAATAATATGGAAAATTTTTGTATTTCTACTTGGGGCTGCAGCCCATGTTCTTCAGGTCCCTGAATGACCGTTTTCCTATCAGAGCCAGGATGATGGTAGCTACAACTAAGTAATGGCACCAATACCCAGTTTGAAGCTTCTACAAGGCAGGCTCTAGTTTAGGGATTTCACTCACATTGACCACCACACAGTCCTCACCACAACCCTACAAATTGTACCAATGCAGCACCTGAGGCCCGCAGCCACCAAATTTGCCTCAGTTCACAGAGCTAGTGAGTTGCGAGACTAGGACCAGGAGGCCATCCTGGCCGGTGGTGCATCAGTCCGTGCAGAGCTCGACTCCCCACTGCCTCCAGAGACTCAAGGCTATGCATCTGCTGAAGGGGTTTGTACCCTGGACTTGCAGACTTTGGCAGATTGGAGCAAGTTGCTAAGCCAAGCTTTTTATTAAATCACACAGTGGACTGAATCTTAAGAGACTTTTAGACAGTTTCCCTATAATGTGGATATAATAGCAGGAGCCCTGCCTCCCCAGGATGTGGACATGGAGTCAAAAGGGTGATCTACAAAATAAAGATCTAGTTCTTTAAAAAAAAAAAAAAATGATTTATTGATTTGAGAGAGAAAGTAAGGGAGAGAGAGAAGGAGAGAGAGAGGAACACGGATTTGTAGTTCCGCTTGTGCACTCACTGGCTGCTTCTTGCAGGAGCCCTGACCCGTGATAGAACCCACATCCCTGGTGCATCAGGACGATGCTCTGACCAATGGACTGCTCTGTTCTGATCTAGTTCTTATATGTCCTTTCCTTCACCATTTCAAATACTTTCAAAAGTAAACCTTTTTATTTCTCAACTATCAGACAAATACCAAATTAACAAAAGAACAGAAGGGAGGGTGGGTGGGAAGGAAGAGGGAGAAACTATGATAAAAACAAAACCCCACAGTCAACACATGCAGAACTGAGGTTAGGACCCAATCTCTAATATTCCACCACACAATATGAAAAGAAATTATTTTAAAATGATTTTTAATTAAAGTAAGCCTTTTAATTTAGTTTTGTGGTAGTTTTTGAAGCATGATTTCTTTTGTTTGAACATTCAAAAGAAAAGTTCACCATTGGGGTTGTTGGAAGAAAACACACTCAATGCAATGGAAAGATCGTGGTTAAATAAAGCTGCTTCATGAAGACGTAGCTGATAGAAGTGCACACAGAGCGGAATGAAGCGGCTCTCTCCAGTGAGAGCAAAGCCATGCGCCTCCCTAATTTCCCGTCCTATCTCAGCTTGGCTATTTCTGCCCCAGAGCCAAGGCCTCGGGAGGCCGCCCATAGCTCTTACTAGCCCACAGGTTCCTATCAGGTTATCTCTTCTGTGCTCGTCACTGCTTTATTTATTAGTGGTCCTGATCTTAAAGTGAGTGAAGTGTTCTTGGGAAGTAATCATTTCCCCAAATTTCTGAGTGAATAAAGTCTTCCTCTTCTCAGAGTAATTGCTTTTTTGGGGGGTTTTTTGGCCAAAACGCATTCCACTCTGTTATGGTGGCAGCTTTATGATGTGATTAACCCTACCTGTTTCACCTGCGGGAGGACGAGCGTCACCGACACGCTTCCTTTTCCTCTCTATCCCCTGGTAAAGCTCCACCAGGTGAAGGAAACCACCACAGTGAACTAGGGGACACATCCAGCGAGTAAGCAGAAGTCAGGCCAGGAGGAAAGGTCACTCATTCCCTCAGGAAGAGCTCAGCGCCTCTCGGTGCAGCATGGAAATCCCCAATTCCCGTGTGCTCGGGGGCCAGGCAGATGACAAAAGCTAGTGACAGACAACGTAAGACTTGAGGTCATCACAAGGAGCAGGGACATTGATGTGCCCTCTTTAAATGCAGTCTGTTTCCATACTTTCAAATTTTTCAAAAGAAGAAACTGAGATTTTGATATGAAATATCTAAATTTATAAACTGTTTTAATTTAATACATCGTGTGGGCCAACAAAACCCACTTTCTGGTCAAATAGGATAGGACCCCCATAAGCATCTGCTGAGCTGAGGGCCACTTGGTCTTGAAGGGGACTCGCGGTGACCTGTGGGCATGGGCTGGAGTCAAGTACAGCACAGAACGTGAGTGCTCTTGACACTTGAAAGTCAGTTTAATGATATTACCCTGGACGCCTCACATGTGTCCAGTGCTCCTCCTTTTCTCTGCATGGGGGTGGTGGTGACGGGCCAAGGGCCTGACAGCTAGTTATCTGAGCCTCAGTTTCTCCAACTGTAGAACAATAGGAGGAAGAAGAATATCATAGAAATGAAAACGTGACAACGAAATGTTGGGGGCAGCGTGGAGCCTGAAGGCAGATGATAGACCCTCGCTCCCAGCTCCCGCCAGGCGTCTGTGTGACCGGGCACATCTCTTCCCTCTTCTGGGTTTTACCTGCACAGGTGCGGCTTGGAAATGGTCTCTCTGGGCTGCGGTTCTGGGAGCCCCTGACCCTGGCAGTGCTGCCTGTGAACATCTTGCTCCCTCTAGAATTACCAAGATGGTTTACTAACAACTGTCTCAGAACTGAGACCTGGTAAAGGAGTTAGGAGTGATTTGACTGTATTTAAGGAGAGAATATAAAAGGTCTCCAGATCTTCCACAACGTTGTCTAAAGGGCAAAGGCTGCCACCTGAGTTTCTCACAGTTGTAGCATTTAAGGTGACAAACACAGCACTCCATCGTCCTTCCTGAAAACCAGTGTTTCCAGCTGGACCGGGGCTGGTGGTTAGCTTGCCTGGAGGTGGCCAAGGAAGCACTAACTGCACAGGACCAGTGAGGTAACCTAGACAATAAGACATGGAAGAGACAGGCATGTCTTTCAGCAAATAACTTAGTTTAAAAAAGCAGGCAGGCAGGGGATCAGAGCCGAGCTCCCGACTGGGATGAGCATGCAGTGCAGGGACCAGCACCGCTGTGCCTGGGGAGGACCCTCGCAGCATCTCCCCTGTCTCCTCTGATCCCCTCTGGCCCCTCTGACTGCCTCCCATACCTTGGGCTCCTGCTATATAGCAGTCCCCTCCCCCTTATTCATGGGGATAGTTCCAAGATCCCCAGGGGATGCCTGGAACTACAGGTAGATAGTACCAAACCCTACATATACCATATTTTTTTTCAATGCACACATACCTATGAGAAGTTTAACTTATAAATTAGGCACAGTAAGAGATTAACAACTATAATTATAAAATAGGACAATTATAACAGTAATAATAATAAAAGTTCTCTGAGTGTGGTCTCTTTCTTGCTCTCAGAACACTGTGTGCTGAACATAGAGCTTGGATACACTGGGTAGAAGGGTGAGCCACATCCTGGTGGCACAGCAGTCGGGGCCAGGTTTCACCACGCTGCTCAGAACAGCTGCCATTTAAAATGTATGAGTTGTTTATTTCTGGAGTGTTTTGTTTAATATTTTCAGACTGCACTTGACAGCAGTTAACTGAAACCACAAAAAGCAAAACTGCCAATAAGGGGCCTCGTCTACTCCATCATCATGTCTCCCAGGCGCCCGCATTCGCTGCGAAACAGCACAAAGCATCAGTGTACGAGCCAGTGTGCCCCTCGCGTGTGTGTGGCTCAGCTGGACTGTCTTGGCCACAGCTCAGTCCTGGTCTGCCCCACGTCGCTCACCCCCCTGGGCGGGCAGGCTTCACGGGGCACAGCCTCATGGTGATGGCAGGAAATGTGAGGACAGGGACTCTTGGGGCTTCAGCTCAGAGCTGGGACACTGGACGCGACACGTCCACCCACATTCCACATGCTGGAGCAAGTCACATGACCAAGCCCAACATCAGTGAGGGGAGAGGGTGGCCCCTCCCAGGGGGAGCAAATAAATAGTCATCTACCACACCCTGGAGGCTCTGGGAGCAGGGGCCATTCTCCAGCATGAGTCGCTGTTCATGCCCGCTGGGCCTCCTCCTGCGACCGTGAATGAGTGAAGTATGCAGCAATCAGGGGAGAGCTAGGAGTTGGGAGACCAGGGCTTCTGTTCTATGGGTGTGCATGGGTGCTGTTGCCTGTCTCCTACCCTCTCTTAAAGTGAAACGTGGTGCTGAGTGAAGCCGATTGTGTCTGTGGATTCGGTGGTCAGCATGACCTCCAGACCACTGTTGCTGGACAGGCAGAGTGGGCACCACAACCCTATCCAGTTAACAAAAGGGAAATTTATCTTTCAGAGAGTGCACAGTGTGGGCCCTCGCCATGGCCTCATGCTCTAAGTTTCTCCACTGGGGGCCAGCGGGGAAGGCAGACCAGCTCAGCTCCATCACTGCCAGCCATGCGGTCTCCTCCCCTTCCTGGCAATGCCTCACAGCTAGGCAGTGGGTTGGCTCACTGGGGAGACACGAGGGGAGGGCATCAGGGGCTCACGGGAAAGCAGAGCTTTCTCTTTTAAGAAGGAGACCTTGGGAATCTGCCCCTGGGTATCTCTGTGTCTGAATGTGAAACCTGGACAATAGGATGGCAAGAGGGAGCGTCCTGAGGGCAAAGGGGGCACTGAGGATGCAAAATGGGAGACCCTCCATAATGTCGTCACTGAGCTTCTAATTGCAGAGGCCTGAGCTGCCCTGCTACTGAGCTTCTTGTTCTGTGCAACCATAGTTTCCCTCATCATTCCAACAAATCCAGGTCACTGTCTTTCTTTTCTTACTGACACCAAAATCACCCCACCTATGGGGCCTGTACGTGCTGAAGCTAAGGAGGTAATGTGTTCTCCAAGCCCCAGGGGTGTCTGGCAAAGACCCTGACCATGGAGGATTCGTAACATCCATCTGTCATCATGGGATCACCTGGTCTGGGAGACGGAGTCGGAGTCAAGCCAGGCTCCAGGGACAGAAAGTCCTGAGGAGCCAGCACAGTCCCCAGAGCTGTGAGTTGCCCAGCAGAGCCTGGGGAAGGCAGCCATCGGTGCAGCCAGGAGCTCTCCATGGTACCCAGCCAGGCATCTCTGGTGCTGTTGGTTGGCACTGCCCTGTTAGCTGAGGGTCATCGCAAAGCACCAGTTCTGAAAACTGTTAGGGGGAATATATGCAGCTTATCTGGGGAAAATGCCGCCACAGCAATAGGGCCTATGTGGGTGGGGATGTGAGACAATAAAAGTCCAAATGCACAGGCTGTAAAAATTCTAATCACTGGGGACTTTGGAGACCCTTCAATCACACCCAGGAGATAAGTGCCAAATATTTACACAGGGAGAATACTTTCCCGTAGATCAGGTGCCTCCTGTATCACTGGCTTACCCCTAGAGTGTAATAGGCAGCATCTGCAAGGGTGAAAGTGGCCCCTGCTGGGGGGGCGCTCCCCGGATCCCCAGCCGCAATGTGAGCAACAGTGGCTCCGCCACGGGTGGCCGGTTCAGCCATTGTTTCTGACACTCACGTATTTGATTTCCAGACCTCCTGTGCTCCATGTGCACGATCCCCATGACCAAACACGAAGCTGACGACCGGCTGCCCTACGGTTGACTGTGCTGGTTTCAGACCCTCTTCTTAGGCGTTCAGCACTGCCACTGGGCGTGAAGAGTGCCGATGGCCTACTTCTCAGGAAAGCCCTGACGCGGAGGACAGTCACCCGACTGTCTGCCTTTTTCCCAGGGCAGCAGGCCTGTCGGCAGCCTTGAAGATGGATGGCCGGCCTGTAAGGTCCCACTGCCAGCAGCGGCTGATTGATGAGAAAGCGGTGAGCTTGCAGAGAGGAGTCTGACAAGCTTCATTTCAAGTGTGGCCCTGAGGGAGGAAACTGCTCTATAATCAGTTGCTGGAAGGCTTTTTTTTTTTTTTTTGGCCTTTCTTTGGTAGCTTGGTTTTTCATGCACATCAGTGGACATGCAGACAAAATCAAGGCACTCCCTCAGACACTCTCCACCTGTCCCCATCACACTCATCAGTGAGGAAACTTTCCAGGGCAGCAGTCAACTTAAATGAGTTATGTATCCACAAACCAGGTCTATAACATGCACCAGTCATTACCATCTGCAAGTCTCTGTAATGGCTACAGAGTATATCTTTCTGTTCAGATAAAAAAGCAGGCTTCTCCACCTTCCAAAGCAGTGGCAACTACAGCTTTGAAAGGGTTCCTCCCTCCTGGGGTTCAGGTAGAGTGTGCAGCATTTGCCTGGGGGTCACTTTGTCACTTTGAAGAGGCAAAAACAAGAGTCTGTGTGCAAAGCTTGCAAATCTTAAGTGACACTCCCTCCATGGGTTTACACCAGGGTCTCGGCTTGGCCCCAAATATTATTTTATAGTTTGTATATTCAGGGGAAATAAGAAGGGAACTAGAATGTATCGCATACCTACAATGAACCAGGCACACCTGGTGTATGCTTTTGCAGGTACTTTTCAAGAGAGAGTTGACTTCCAAAAGAAGTTAAATAACTTGCAAAAGGCAAGTAACAGACTTCTCAGGCTCCAACCACATCAAGCACTTTCCATAGATTATTTCATTTAACACATAAACCTAATCAGTAATTATCCACTCATTTCTATTCCTGCTTCACAAATGAGGGCTTTGAAGCTCAGAAAGATTATGTATCTTGCCCAGATAGGCGGGAGGGCCGGATTCAAGTGCAGAAGTCTGATGATAGGGCCACAGGTTCCTACCAGGTCCCTACACAACCAGGTAAGGAAAGAGCCCAGCTCCCAGCCAGGTGCGTCCGACCCGCAGTCATATTCTTTGCACCTTATGACACTGCATCGTAGAATGAAGATACTACAATTGTCTGGACATTGAGATAGAGCAAATTTTACCATGCACATTCCAGGTACTGGGTGTGAAGACATAAAAGGCACAGGCACACGGAGACTTCCACACATCCCTCACCGCATTCCCCGCTCAGTTAAAAGGGATCAGGAAGAGGGCATGACCCAGCTGAACTCAAACAGCTGCTCAGTCAGCGACCACCACTGCAGGCCTTCCTTTCAGCTGGAATGGGCCAGGGTTCCGCAGCAGGGCTAGGAATCAAAATCACTGCACAAATGGTTTAAAAGATATACCCCAAGTCCAGACACCCAGGCTCCAACCTGGGCCACAGACATCTGTATTTCTCAAAAATCTACCCAGGGCTTTGTGTTATTTTTTTCTGTGCATTTTTGCATTATTTGATCTTTTACAATAAAAATTAAATCAGCTCTTTCTGTAATAAACAAAAGGCAATGTTTTGTGTGTGTGTGTGTGTGAGAATGGCAGTGTTCTGTGTGTGTGTGTGAATGGCAGTGTGTGTGTGTGTGAATGGCAGTGTGTGTGTGTGTGAATGGCAGTGTGTGTGTGTGTGTGTGTGTGTGTGAATGGCAGTGTTCTGTGTGTGTGTGTGAATGGCAGTGTTCTGTGTGTGTGTGTGAATGACAGTGTGTGTGTGTGTGTGTGAATGGCAGTGTGTGTGTGTGTGTGTGTGTGTGTGAATGACAGTGTGTGTGTGTGTGTGTGTGAATGGCAGTGTTGTGTGTGTGTGTGTGTGTGAATGCCAGTGTGTGTGTGTGTGAATGGCAGTGTGTGTGTGTGTGTGTGTGTGTGTGAATGGCAGTGTTCTGTGTGTGTGTGTGAATGGCAGTGTGTGTGTGTGTGTGTGTGTGTGAATGGCAGTGTGTGTGTGTGTGTGTGAATGGCAGTGTTCTGTGTGTGTGTGTGAATGGCAGTGTGTGTGTGTGTGTGTGTGTGAATGACAGTGTGTGTGTGTGTGTGTGTGTGTGTGAATGGCAGTGTTCTGTGTGTGTGTGTGAATGGCAGTGTGTGTGTGTGTGTGTGTGTGAATGACAGTGTGTGTGTGTGTGTGTGTGAATGGCAGTGTGTGTGTGTGAATGGCAGTGTTGTGTGTGTGTGTGTGTGTGTGTGAATGGCAGTGTTCTGTGTGTGTGTGTGTGAATGGCAGTGTGTGTGTGTGTGAATGGCAGTGTGTGTGTGTGTGAATGGCAGTGTTGTGTGTGTGTGTGTGTGTGAATGACAGTGTGTGTGTGTGTGTGAATGGCAGTGTTCTATGTGTGTGTGTGTGTGTGTGTGTGGATGGCAGTGTGTGTGTGTGTGTGTGTGTGAATGGCAGTGTTGTGCGCGTGTGTGTGTGTGTGTGAATGGCAGTGTTGTGTGTGTGTGTGAATGGCAGTGTTCTGTGTGTGTGTGTGAATGGCATTGTTGTGCATGTATGCATGGTTCCCAAGCTTCTCAGGTTCCTGTGAGGTGTGCCAAGAGTTAAGATCCTCTGGTGCTGGGCCATCTATTCTAGGATTTTGGTTCTATTAAAGCTTTGAATAAAAATTTATATATATACTTTGACAAGGGTGACCAAAGAAAGATAAAATACCTACAACAAGGGTAAATGAAGGTGGGGTTTAAACTGAGGGGAGGGCACACACAGGCTGGGAAGCTGGGAAGCCCTGGGTTTGCACCCTCACGCTGGCACTCATCACTAGCTCTGTGTTCTCGGACAAGCAGCTTACCTGCTCTGGCCGCTCTCCCTCTCTATGCCATGGAGATGCTAATCTCTGCTTTGCAGGACCACGCTGAGTATTAAACGCAATAGTGCACGTAGCATATCCAATGTATACTTGATGCCAACAAGTGGTGGCCATTATTATGATTAATTTTATTGTTATCAAACTAATATTTTATTAGCATTGGTGCCTTTTGCTTTCAAGAGATGAGTAGGAATTAAAAAATAAACTTCAGGAGCCTTTGAATGACCAAAAAGTGTCCCCTTACACAGTATTTGGGTGCAGGAGGTTCTGAGGGCATGCCTCGGAGCTATTGGATCCACCTCCCCTTGTTCTGGGCATTCACAAGGTAAGGCCCCATCCTTCTGGAGCTGGGGTAAGACCAAGTACACAGGCAGCACTTAACAACACAATTTTCCCCCCTCTCCTTTTAGAGCTGCCTCAAGAGGAGAAAATCAACCACTCTACTGGTCATCTTTGCGGAAGAAACGCAGCACCAGAAGTTGGAAGGTGCACATGTAACTGTTCCACAGCAGTCTTTTCCTGTTTGGGGCATGTGAGGAATCAGTGTGTATCAGGTGGAGAGCGCCAGGCACCAGAAAAGGGAATAGAGACTCAGCCGGAAGTTTCTGTGGCCTCCATGCAGGGGAACAGTGGGAACCTGGCTGCTCGAGTCACCTCGCTGCGTCATGACTGAAGCCAGGCCGGGAGCTCCTGGGACAGGGCGGAGGACCTCACCCTGATGGACGAGCACCTGTGGAAGCCAGCATGAGTAGCAGCAGGAGGAAATAGTGAGGAAGATCACAAGACGGATTGCAGAATAAAAGGCATCCTTTAAAACAGTAGAAGTTCTGCAAAAATGACATCAAATACATTGTCACAAAACGGAAACCTGCAGTCAGTTTAGTTTGCCGTGGAGCAGTCCTAACAGATCTTTTGCCTGCAGCTCACCCTCCAGGGCAGCTGGTCCTCCTGGCCACCCTCCTCCCTCGTCCAGGCCTTGCTGGGGGCTGGAGCATCAGGGGCCTGAAGCCTCACTCACTGCCCCTGTAGGTAAGAAAGAGCCAGTATCTCCCGTTCTCTTTTCTGTTCGTGCAGACAGGCTCATGCTCCAGAAGGGGGTCAGCAAGCAAAGAAATTGTCAGCTTTAGTGCAGGTCGCCCGGCAGAGACAAGAGGGCATCGCTGCATGAGGGGCCAAGGAGAGAGTGTGCAGCTGGGGCAGAGCTCAGGAAGGAAGCTTGCACAGCAGGGGCCTGGGAAGGGAGTGAGGGAGGATCACAAGTGGAGAAAGGAAGCCCAGGGCCTGCTCTGTTACTGTGAAGAGAGAGGGGCCTGGAGGGGGGCATGCTGATGCCTCACTTTAAAGACTCTTATGCCACCTCTCATTGATCTGAACCCAGGGGTCCCAGGTGCAGAAGCCCGTGAGAGACTCAGAGCACATCATTAATCCCAGGACCCAGCAGGAAGGAGAGAGGCTGGAAGCCAAGGTCACAGCCCTTCCTTGGCCTCAAAGGAAAGTGTTTGTCTGCCAAACCTCGTGAATCGTCTTCTCAGGATGCTGATACCCCAACCCTTGAAGCAAACAGACAGCAGTGGCCACAGGTAATCATAACCACCCTTCCCACTGGCTCTCACATGCTGTTTCCCAGAGGAAAGGGGAGAGGGGACAGCTTGCTCCCCATTAATCTTGAAGTTGCTTAAATAACAAAATAACTTTTTAACCTCCAGCATTTTTGAGATCCTGCTCTTTCCTTTTCTGTGGGCCTTGTTTTCTGTTATCTTAGCCTCAGGAGGGGGAAATGGTAAAAGCCACCTGAGGAAGCTGTGAACAGGGCAAGTCCCTGTTAGATGCGGGGAGCAGGACGCAGTCCTGGAGGCTCCAGGAGGGAGCCTGAGAGTCCGGGTGGAAAAGCAGAAGGGAATGTCCTCTCTCTACTCCACTGTGTGGCCACATCTGAAACAGAATGCCCCCCACAATTTTGGGAGAACACTAGGAAAATGAAGCTTGTTTTGTCTTCTCCAGACACAGATTGAAAACTTCCAAGAACCCACAGGGCATCACCGCAGCCCACATGGCACCACTCCGGCAATGGGCAGGAAATGACAGTGACAGAGCAGGCTAGAAAAGGGCAAAGGTTCCCCTCGGTTCCCGCTGGAGCCCAGGCTGGGATAGTAGAGATGCCTCAGTGTCCCGTGAGCCTAGAGAAAGTCGAGAGTGGTGAACAGGACACAGACAGACCAGAACTGCCAGGCTCGGGGGCAGCCTCGGAGATGCACGAGTCCCACCCAGAAGCTGTGGCATGGACCACCAGCGAGGGATGGGAAGAGGGTAGGTTTCCAACTAGGGAGTCTGCAAAGCGGTGGTCAACCCCATGGTAAAGACCCTGAGGAGCCTGACCGGCGTGGCTCAAGGGTTGTATCAACCTATGATTCAAAAGATTGTGGTTCGATTCCCCGTCAGGGCACAGCCGATCAATGACTCTCATCATTTATGTTTCTATTTCTCTCTCTCCCTCTTCCTTCCTCTCTCTGAAATCAATAAAGATATAGTAACAAAACAAAAAAACAAACAAAAAAAAGACCCTGAGCAGGCTGGCAGTCAGAAACTAGACTTTGAGCACTTGAGGCTAGATGATGGAGGACACCAGAAACTGAAGCCAGCACAGAGCCAAGAAAGAGCTTTGCCAGGTCCTGTGGGTCAGCAGGGATAGTGGCACAACCTCCCAGACCAAGCATGGCCATCATGCCCTGGGCAGCAGCACCAGAGCCCAACTTAGATATGCCCAGCCACACCGCGCTGGGGCCATGAAGGACACGGTGACAGCAGGTCGGAGCTCTGCACCCAGCAGACCAGAGTAAGCAACACCCAATGTGACTGGCTCTGGCTGTATCAGCTACAGGGCTTAACAGAGGTCTTGCTTAACACTAAGTATGTGCATATATAAGAACAGTAGGAAACACATTGTTAGATCTCTTTGCTGAAAATCTAAATAATTACGTGTCATAAAAAGGCTCACCCGAAGTTCAGGTGACCGTTGAAGAACTAAGTTGAATGCTGGCCTTATGTCCTGAGGACACAAACTAGCTGCCTTACATGCTCCTCTCACAGGACAGAGATGACCAACGGAGCGGCCTCACAGGGAGGCAGTGTTTTCCCAGGATAGTCGGTTGCCTAAAAAATTACCCAAGTGGGAGAGCTGAAGTTTGACCCCAGGTACTGTCCACATCTGGGCGAGAGAGGCTGTGAGTGTCCAAAGGTGCCTCTCACAAGCCCTGCTTCCCATTTATCCATGTCCCACGCAGCCCTTCCTTGCTGAGGCCTCTGGAAGTACACAGCTCCTTCCCCAGAGAAGAGCACATGGTAACGCAGACCATTCGGCCATAAGCAGCCAGCCTAGAGACAGGGATTTTATGCTTGTGAGAGGATCATACAATGTACTGGTTGAAAACTGTAGGGTAAAATCAACGAGCCCCTCTTGGTCTTATTTCAAGGCAGCCATGGGCCTATTGAAGGTTTAAGACCTTTGAATTGAAATGGACTTGAGTAACTGATCCTAAATATTCCCAGACAGTGTGCTCTGAAAGAGAAGTCAATGGTTCCTGAGCCTGTGGGAAGGGTCCTCTGCTCTCCCTGTGGCCGAGCTGCTTTGATCAGTGCAGAACGGCTGAGAAACACCGAGTCCTCTGACCGCATTCCCTCTCTGCCCAGCCATACTCTATTGTTCTGACCTCCAAAGCTCCTCCAAGCTGCCCAGGGGAGATGGTCCATGGAAAAGGCAAAGCAATATGCTGGTGGTGGGGACATCCCTGTGCAGCCATGTCCAGGACTGCATGCCCCCTCTCCACACTGGACACTGGTTGGTCACAGGAGCACTGTCTATCCAGAGAGTCCATGCACCCAGACTGGTGACCTCATCAGTGCTATGAGGTGGCATTGCCCAGGCTTTCTGTAGAACTGGCAGAACTCATCCAAGAGGGTGCTAATAATTCTCTCACTCTCCTGTCTCTAGTAAGACAGCCTAACCAAATGAGGATATTGTTCATACCAGCTTAAAAATATCCTTATAAAGAACTTTTTAGGGAATTGTTAAAAACAAGTCTGAACAGATTACTAGTATAACCATTGTATTAGGTAATTCCAGAAAGATAATTTTCATATCGTTTCTCATTGTGTGCACAGGAGAGCTGGGAGAATCGCACAGCAGCAGCCGCCGCATTCAGCCAGGGAAGGAGAGGGCGGTGGCCAGGCTGCCTGGGCCCTGCAGGGTTTAGGAGCTGTCCTGTTGGACCAGTGCTGATGGCTCTGCTGGGTTCCCTCAGCACCTGCAGGGCCTAAGGAGTTCTGCCTCAAGATCTTTGTAGACATACCCCTGAAGTGCGTATGTAAAACTTTCTTCAAGAATTCTTCAAAAATATGTCAACAAACTTTGAACAGAGAAAATTGTAGAGAATCAACTTTTTGCTCACAAGATATTGTCCCACCAGTAGGTTTGTCTATTCAGGGGCCCCTCCTCCACTAGGGACAAAGCCTCAGAGAACTGTCACAGAAAAATCTTACAGCAAACCACCCTGTGCTGTTTCAGGTGTAGATTATTTTCAGTATGCCATATCTCTGAGACTGCACTGCAGTGAAATACACAGTCCAGTCTTCGGGGGACAGAACCTGGTACAGAGGGGCGAGTGCTCTGCCCCAGATCCATGTCTGAGTAGCTGTGTCTCTGGAGGGTCCGTGTGACCATCTGGATCGGGAACGGCAAGGACTGCTGACTCATCTGTGTGTCCCAGGCACTTAGCAATGTGCCTGAAACACAGTAGGTACTAGGAAAAGGAATGAGTGGATGGATAAGCAACCTGAACTTTGGTTTCCCTGTGTACAAAATGGAGACAGTTATAAAAATACAGGTCCTGCCAACCTCAAGCATGGCCAGAAGCATCAGGAAGTGGGATACGCTTACATTCTTTATGGGTCTTCTGGGCAGCCTCCCCAGATCGCCTCCTTCCTTCCCCTTACTGCTGTTGAAATCAGTATTCTGTACTGTGACTTACTCATTGAGAGGTCTGTCCTTGCTCACAGGCTCGACGTTCTTGGAGGACAGGGCTTAGCAATGTTTCTCTGTGTCATGCCTGGAATGGATGCCCTGGGGTTGATGCTAAGTGAGCCCTGAAGAGCTCCAGTCCTGGTGGCTGTGCACTGCTGGGTCCCTCACACACTTGGCCATCAATGGAAACTGATGTGCACCTGAGCGATGGTGGTAAGCAAGCACGTTAAAGGTCTTCACTAGGAAATGACAGATGCATGAAGGAGGAAATATGGGGCAGGGCTTGTAGAATGAGGCCCCAAAGCTTTGGAGGCTGTTTCAGTGCTGCAGAAGATTAAGTTGACTGCTGGGCAGAGGACAGGGGCTCTGGCTGTTAGCACCCCAACTTCTCATCATTTACACCTATTTCCTTCCATTGCTAAAGATACCTGTGCTCCCTAGCTGCTAGCAGAGGAGTGTGTGGGGATAAGAAGTCTGCTCAGAAGCACTGCACACACTCCAGACACGCAGGGCAACTGTGCCCGGGCAGAGCCCCACACAGGCCAAAGGCTGGCTCAGCAGGTCCTGCAGCCCTGCATGCTCCTCACCTTGCCTGGATTTTCACAAAAGGAAGATTGGAGTAGGATACCCTGGGACCTTCATTAGAGCAAAATATGCCTGAATATATTGTTCATCTTCAACAGAAAAAGATATTTCCAGTCTCATGGTACCTTTTTCAAAGGAAAAATCTTTCTTGTTTTAAGTCATCAGCAATCTGCATGGCCAGGTAGAGGCATCAGGGTTGGCTCACACACGACACCTAAGCATCAGCCTCGCCTCCTGTATCCATGAGAGACAGGATACCAGGATAAGCTTACACTCATTATGGGTCTTCTGGGCAGCCTCCTCAGATCGCCTCCTTCTGGATGCACACAGGACACCAGGACGGTACAGCACACCAGGGCACAGCCCCAGAACCCGTCCTAACACCCTGCTCCAGCAGCCAGGCCCATCAAGTAATTCTCACAGCGGATACTTGCCACGCCTATTCCAGGGGCTTCAGGAGCCAGCCTGTTGGCCTGCTCTTCCACTGCTCCCCATATGCATTTCATATTTTCCCGCCCCTTCTCCTGGTAACAGAACCTTAATTTACTTCAAGGAGCCATCCACCCCCACACCTCCAGATCAAGCAGCTCAAGTGCAGCCTTGTCTTTGGTTGTGTGCACGTGAGCTAGGCCCGGCCAGTCAGAACACTGAGGCCCTTGGCCATCGAGTGTAGACTAGGGATACACATGGGCTCTAACCTTGTACAAAAAGATTTAATCTTAGAACTTCAACCAGAACTGCCACTTCTAGACCCGAGCTCAAAAGTTGTAAGGCTGGGGCCACAGGGAAAATCCTGCTTAAGGGAGACACTGAGTCAGAGATCACAGAGATGAGTGGGAGAGGGCATTTGAGTCCCTGTGAGACGTGGCATCATTGATTCTGTCTCCTGATGTTTTTGAACCTAGATCTGCCTCTATATCTTTCAGTTCTTTGAGGCAATGAAACCTGTTTTAAAAGCAGGCTTGGGTTGGGTTTCTGTCAAGTGTAACCAAAGCAGCCCCGACTGATACAAGCACGTACTTCAACAGGGTGATATTCAATAGTAACAGAGTCCAGCAGGAGGAGGGTCAGAGAAGAGAAGCAAGGCCCAGCTGGATGGGGGCAGTCAAGGAACATTCCTGAGAGGTCAGCTCCACGTACTCTCCACACCCAGAAATTTGGAGCCCAGCTCACACACGTGGTCCTCAGAAGGACAGAGGCCCTGCAGGGCAGTTAGAGAGAAGGGATTCTACAGAGAGAGACCTTACAGAGAGACTCTATAAAGAGGCCTCAAGCCACCCAGCGGTGCAGACTCTGGGCACATCCAGACTTCAGGGATAACCAGGCACTGTGGCTCTGATGAGCCCACACGACCTCCACAGACACAAAGTGGAAAAGCAAGCCTAGAACCTGGCCACTGTCCACAGAGTAAAGCCCACTGCTCGAACCATACTTTCTCGCCTACAGACCTTATTCTTGCCCTTCCTGGTGCCTTTCACTCTCCACCGTTTCAACCTTCAGTGTCATCTTCCTGCTGACCACTGTGGCTCCTGGGATCCACAATGTAGACTCCGACTCTGCCACTGCAGGGCTTTGCCCAGCTGTGAAATCACCTTCTTTAATGAAAAGCTTCCTCTGACCTTCGTCCAGTTCCTTACAAGGACCTGGACACACATCCACAATTTCTAATCATTTGGGGGCCATTGATTTCTCCATATGAAGGTGGATTGGGGTTTCCCTGGTTGTCAGGGGTCCTTGGAGACAGAGCTGAGTTTGTTTCTGATGTGGAATCAGAATCTTTTCCCTATTATTATAAAAGGCATGAAACTGCCAACAGTCTCTCTGTTGCAATGTTGAGGGTTAAAATCTGTTGAGGAAGAATCTGTTTCATTATTCATAATTCAGACATTGTGGGTAAAATGCCAAGAAAGTACACATATTTCAAACGTTAAATCCTTCCAGGGAACTCACATTTCAGCCACCGCAGCAAAGGGCACCTGTGGGCTCCTTTCTCGGCATGTGCTGAATAAGAGTGTGGCTTAGCCCCACTGTTAATGACAGATGCCCCCATGGGCACTTTGTCCAACCTCCTGGCACACATGAGTCCGGCTCACTCCATGGCTCTAGCACTTGCCTGGCTGTCACTGAACACATTTCATGCCCAAGAGAAAACATATCACAGGGGGGAAAAGATGTCAGTGTTTCTATAAAAAAGAAAAAACCAACTCTAGCAAACCCCATAGAGAATTATTTCCTTTATCAGCTTTCAGAGAATCGTTGGAAATATGTTAACTTTTAGGAACTGGTTTCCACCACTATATAAGGGATGGACTATCATTTTTCTGTCCTTGGAAACTGCCTTTTTAAGCAAGAACATTTATGAAACTATTTCTAGTGAGAGAAGACTTTTGCCCAATTCAATTATTGTCTTTATCTCCTTTCTACACTCAGAAGCAGCCAGTTTACAGACGTCTCCATTTCCTCTCTCACGTGTCACCACCTTGCACAGCCTGCGAGTACTCCTAGCCAGGCCTTCGAGCTGGGCATTGTCTGTCAGTTCTTGTCACTGATCCTTCCACCTGAAGTCCTCTCATATTGCACAGGGCCACAAGGCCGAAGCCACACCTCCCAGGCTCTGCCAGTGTGGTTCTGTTTTTCAGTTTTGCACTGGAGGCAGAAACAAGCAGAGCTGTCATTGCTCCAGCAGCAAGCGGGAGGCTCTGCAGCAGCTTCTAGAACCTCCCTTATAAATCAGGTATTTGGGTGATGACCAGCTGAGATTATCTGTGCCCATCTCCCTGGAATCTTCTGAGTGCTGACTGAGGCTGTGGGTCTGGAGGCAATGCACAGTTATGAGAACAGAGTTTGAGGATTTCTACACCCCCTTATAAGAGGAAGGCCTGGGTGAGGACATTGCAGAGCTCACACGGGGGAAGAGTGACAGCCCAGAGGAGAGAGGAGAGCCTTCTTCTCATAGGCTGAAATAGAGATCTCTGTTCCAGCAGAGTGGAGCTTTGAAATGTCAGTTTCATCAGAATTCAAACAAAAACTCCCATTCTGATTCTCAGGTCCTGTTCTTTCTCAGTCAGTACACTAACTTTTATATTTAAAAACTGGTTAGGCTGCCCTGCCGGGCGTGGCTCAGTGGTTGAGCATCGACCTAGGATCCAAGAGATCGGGGTTCGATTCCCGGTCAGGGCATATGCTCGGGTTGCTGGCTGCAACCAATCAATGACTCTCTCATCACTGATGTTTCTATCTCTCTCTCTCCATCTCCTTCCCTCTCTCTGAAATCAATAAAGATATATTTTAAAAAAAAACTGGTTAGGCTGCAATGTCAACTTGAGTTATAATACTACAACCTATAGGGTCAAACCATGCCTAGAGAGAGAGTTGGTCACAGGTATAGATCTGCATCGATGCATGAGCAGAAACCAATGGTTTGGCTGCCTGGGTGAGGCTTGAAGGGAGATAATCAGATAAATGGTGGTGAGGAGTCCTGAGGAAGCAGTGTGACGAGCCTGCAAGCATGAGCAGAGGGCAGCTGCCTGTATCCGTAGGACTCTTCATCAAGGGTACTACTGCAAAGGCAGGTCTCAGGGACAGAGGAGAGAAGTTAGTCCATCCTAGACAAGTCAACCTCTGGCCCCAGTGACCCAGAATCTGCTCACTGGGGTCCTGGGCAGTGTGGCCAGAATAGATGGACATTATGCATCAGCTCAATGGTATGGATCTCTGCTGGCTGCCATCATGGCCAAATGTAGAGATGGGAAACTATGCTCACAATATGACATCATTGGCTAGAGACCCAGTGGACACCTGGTGGCAGTTGAGTTATATTCTAATGAAGGGCTATCTCTTTGTCCCCACTAGAACAGACTCACTCTGGATTTGGATTTGCCTTCTCTGTCCCTGATGTTTCTGCTGGACAGTCAGCCCTGAACCTACTGAGTGCCTTGTTAGTGCTGTAACATTCCTTCCACATAACATTGCTTCTCACACAAAAAGCCATTTCTTCAGAATGACTGAGAATGAATTTGTGCCCTTGGCATTCACCATTTTTGCCATTTTTCACATTAGGTAGAAATAGATGACCTAGAAAATTGTAGTGAGTGGCCTGTTAACAACTGAGTTGTGGCTCAGACACCACTGGACAGAGTGGGAAGCAATCTCCTAAAATGCAGCACACGCTGAGAACCAGCTTCCAACAGAGGACTCCTCTCTGGCTGCCCACACGTAAAGTGGGAGGTCCAGCAGTGGCAGCAGGAGTAGCCGCTTCACTGTTATTTTAGCAACTAACTTGTAAACTGTTCCTCACATCACCACAACTTGGTGTCTGCTGGTTCAGAGGCCTCAGTTCCAGGGGGGTGATCCCTTCACTGCAGGGACACAACTATCATTCTATTGAACTTTAACTCGAGGTGGCTACTTGGGCATTTC
This sequence comes from Miniopterus schreibersii, assembly GCF_964146895.1. Classification (NCBI taxonomy): domain Eukaryota; kingdom Metazoa; phylum Chordata; class Mammalia; order Chiroptera; family Miniopteridae; genus Miniopterus; species Miniopterus schreibersii. The sequence goes on from NC_138108.1 coordinate 82,165,139, forward strand.
TAGCTCCTCCTTCCACTAAACCAACAAGCAAAAAAGAGAGTTACTATAGCAACTCCAATGCTATCTCCTGATTATCAAGGAGAAATACAGCTGCTGTTCAACAACGGAGGCAGAGAAGAATGGATAGAGAATCCAGAGTATCCTGGGGAACCATAGGGTGATTCCATGGCAAATGGCAACAGTTATTGAAAAACTACCACCAAGGGTACAGACTCTTCAAATGTAGAGATTCAAATCATCCCACCAGGTAAAAAACGATGATTAGCTAAAGTGTTCGATAAGCCCGGCCGGGCGTGGCTCAGCGGTTGAGCGTCGACCTAGGATCCAGGCGATCGGGGTTCGATTCCGGGTCAGGGAACATTCCTGGGTTGTGGGCTCGATCAATGACTTTCTCATCATTGATGGTTCTATCTCTCTCTCTCCCTCTCCTTTCTTCTCTCTGAAATCAATAAAAATATATTTTAAAAAATAATAATAAAAAATAAAAAAATAATAAAGTGTTTGATAAGGAAGGACAAAGAGGGGAAAGGGAATTTAGGACAGATACTTAAAAAAATAAATTACTTATGTTCAGAGTGCTTAGGGTGGCCTTAGAACCAACTGCATAAATGGTGGTAGAGCAACTGTGCATGTCCCTTGCTATTATTTATATATTTGTATATATTAATAAATTCTTTCCACCTGCTATTTCTTTATCATTTTATATATGTTGTAATTTTTACCTAATAATTTAATTTTTAAGTGATAAGACGTTAATGAGGAATTGGGACTGATAGAGAAGGGCCGTGAGTGTCCCTCAGAGTCAGGTACTGTGACTGCAGTGACTTTATTTCTCCTACTTTGTGGAGTGAATGAGAACATGGTTGTTTTAAGAGATAGTTGCACTAGTATTAGGTAGAAGTATGTTATGTCTGTCACCATTGTTCAGAGTTTAAACGTGAATAGAGACTTGTTTATGGATGCTGAGCCCCCAAAGAGGCAATGTGTGCTAGGTGGTAGTAAAGGTACTCTGCACTCTCATGTCCCCTTAACCTCCACCTTGGAGTGCAAGGACTAGATGTCTGAAAAGCACATTTCCAAAACTCTCTTCAAATATAGTTCTCAATAAGACTGCCAAGGAGGGTGCCTTCATGAGACTGGGAAGGCAACATAGTAATAAAGAGCAGGTAAATGGTCTTTGATTAAGCAGTCATGTGGTTTTGTCATCAGCTTCCAGTGACCCTGAGCAGAGAAAGTAACTTCTTTATCTCTGGCATTTACTGAAAACTTAGAAAATACTCTTTTCATTAGATAGATGAATTAATAAACAACTAGGTAAATATAGAAAAGGATGAATGGACAGAATGATGGATAGATGGGTGGATGATAAATAGGTAGGTGGGTGGGTGGGTGGATGGATGGATGGATGGATGATGGATGGATGGATGGATGGATGTATGGATGGATGGAAGGATGAATGGATGGATGGATGGATGATGGATGAATGGATGAATGATGGATGGTGGATGATGGATGATGCATGGATGGATGGGTGGATAGAAGGATGAATAGATGGAGGATGATGGACGGACAGACGATGGATGATGGATGATGGATGATGATGGACAGATGGATGGAACGATGAATAGAGGAATGGATGATGGATGGGTGGGCAGGTGGATAAGTAGATGGATAAAAGGATGGATGCATGAAAAGAGGTTGAGGCAGATAACATATCATATATTGAAGGAATTTAATGTCTATTTTGGGGGGGGGAAGGCATAGAATGATCAATTGATAATTTTAGTTTTGTTTTAAAGATAAATGTTTTAGCCCAGCCAGGCGTGGCTCAGCGGTTGAGCGTCGACCTAGGTTCCAGGCGATCAGGGTTCGATTCCCGGTCAGGGCACATGCCAGGGTTACGGGCTGCAGCCGATCAATGACTCTCTCATCATTGATGTTTCTGTCTCTCTCTCTCTCTCCCTCTCCCTTCCTCTCTCTGAAATCAATAAAGATATATTTTAAAAAAAGAAAAAAAATTTTTTAAAGATAAATGTTTTAAATCTAAAGTTAAAAGAACATTTGAAGTTAAAGGGGAAATCCCCAGAGAGAAAAAAACATTTAAATTTGCTATAGACAATGGTAGTCACTATTAATAAATTCTGAGAAATGGGAAAACATTAAAAAACATCTTTAGAGAGGGAGGCCCTAAACCTTCCCAAGGAGAATGGAGAAGGATGGGACTGGGGGTCTGCCTACTAACCTTTATATCATCACCATTTATATTTTCTGTGTTGACACGAAACCTAGAAAAAGAGTTTGGGGCTCCATAGAAGAAATAACTTTTTAGCCACAGAGACAACTAACCATGAAAGTGAGATCCTCTGCCCACCAGTTGCTTCATGCAGCAGCCAGATGGCAGGATAGGAACCACTGTGAAGAGGATCCTTGGCCTGTGTGAGAGCTGGATGACAATCCTAAGGTCCTTTTTAAGTCCAACTTCCAAGCTTTCTTTTTACCCTTCTGGGGTCAGTTTGGTGCTTAAACTGTCCTGGACACAGAGGCTCACCTGCAGAGACTCTGAGGAGCTATTTTTGGATGAGGGCCCATCCCAGTACTCCTCAATTCACCACCCATAAGCAGTTGCCTCTTCTGCATATGCAGGAGAGAGGGTGATGTGAAGTGTCTGCTAAATAAAGCAGTCTAATTAATAAGGCAGCTGTCAAGTGCCTGCAATGCTAATTTTATCTAGTTTTGTTCTCACATGACCCAGATAGGCGATCATCTCACCAAATAAAGTAGTTTCTAAATTATCTCTTAAGAGGAAGACAAGTGCACAGATCGCAGTGAGATGAGGGAAATGCTGCAGGTTACAGCAGTGTCTGGAATTCTGAGCTTGTGCCTCTGATCTCTCCTTTCATCAGATAATCTCAGCCCTGCAGCACCCTGAGGCTGGAGAACAGCAATGCTGACTGATCCCTGTCCCATGTTGGACATTCTGAATTGCATTCAGATTCTTTTCAGAGGTGTCCTGCTGAGTGAACTCTCCAGCAGAGCAGAGTTTAAATGCCTAACAGTGCTCTCACTTTCTTTGAGCCAACTGACCTCTGGCTTCCCAGCCACTATTCTAAGACACAGAAGGTAGGATAGGAAGCCTGGCATTTAGCTTGGGCTTCAATCCCACTTGTGTCGCTACCCACCTGTGTGGCTTTACACAAACTGCACATCTTCTCTTAGCTTCCATTTTTATCCATAAACTGGGGACAATGTTTCTGCAGAATTTATGCAAATGTTAAATGAGAAAATATATGGAAAGCTCTGAGTACAGAGTCTGTCACAGAGCAAGCTCTCACAAAAATATTACTTTGCCAACCCATTAACTCTAAAATCATTGATTTTCTATTTTTTCCCAAGTGCTAGCATTTCTTTATTCTTAAGTCAGATTTTGCATCTATAGCATTATGGTAAATAACTACAGGTTCATTCATTGAATATATATTAATTGAGGACCAAACACAGACCACACCATGTGACTCCTGCTTTGACTTTAAAGGCAAACAAGACATAAGTCCTGCCCTCTTCTCCGAGCCCAAGCAGAAAAGTTAAACCCCTTAGTCATTGTCTTAAGAGACACCTGGGGCTCTACCACCTCTTGACTTGTGACTGTGGATGTTGTCAGGGTGTTAGCATCTGGCCCTTGAGATAGGGCGAAGTGAAAGAATTCAAATGTAGTCATTGAATATAGCCTAGCAGCCTGTCCAAAGCTTTTAACCAAGCCAACAACTAAACAGATGGGGTGATGGAACATACATGTTACACGAGCTTCAACATGCCATGTCCACAGTCACACAGCAAGGTCACTGTGGGGTGTTGGCAGAGACCTGAAAACACTGAGTGACTTGTTCATTTATTTCGTGTTCAGCAAGCATTTTTTGAGCACCTACTATGGGCCAGATACTATGGCAGGTGCTACGAAGACAAAAGATATATTGCTGGTCCCTGTGCATGAGGCACTAGGAGTCTAATGGAGCAGACAGATGGGTGGCATGCAGAAACCACGGCACAGTGCCTCTGAGGCTGCGATGGGGTTGGCAGGCACAGAGGAGGGAGGGCTGTCCACGCACAATGGAGGCCGCCAGGGGAGGCATCGTGGAGACAGTGAGGTGAGCCAAGTCTGGGATGTGGACCAGAATGAAAGGCAAAGGATCCTCAACACTATAAACTAAGAGGTAAAGCAAGGCAAGACACCGGAATGTTCCCCAAGGCCTCTCAGAGTCTGAATGTAAAGTTGAGGCAGAAGGTAATGCAGAGAAGTGGGTAGAAGTCAGCCCACTCTCTCAGAAAGGCTGTATGTGTGCTACTGTGTGAAAACAATTGCAAGAGAAAATGCAGTCACTCCTTTCATCAGACAGCACACAATGAAAGGCCTGGATGGCTTCCAGGGGTGAGCCCTGTATTCTTGGGTGGATTCTCACCTATACTCTTGGAACCCACCCTATGGTGCAGGGCCCTATGCACTCAGCTTAAATCCAGTAACTATTCAATGCCTGTCACCTGTGGCCTCACTAGGGAGACCGGTACCAGCTCTTTTCAGGGCTGCAGTCGTCACCACGACTTCCTCCAACCCAGAGCTAACGTCTACTCACTGGGTCACTCTCCTAATGCTGCAACTCTGGGCTCAACTCTGAGCTCAGGGGCACCTACCACCTGGTGTGCTGGTCCGGATGTCACCTGGGTGATCATCATCAGCCCAGGCAAGGGGAAGGGCAGAATGGAAGGAAAGTGCAGGGGTTTGGGGACAGAGTCTGACTCTCCCTTGCACTGCCCAGACGATGTCGGTGTGAGGCCGGACAGGGCCCTCTGCAAGTTGAAGCCTCTTTTGCCTGAAAAGTAAGGTGGGGACATTGATACCTTCCTGGAGGGCTTGCTGGGAAGGCCTCTACCCTGCAAGTCCTCGATCAGGAACTTGTCCTCTTTCCGTCATAGTTCTAGTCCCCGATGATTATCTGGCAGATGAAGAAAAACTGAAAAGTTACGATAGACTGAAAACCGTGTGCAGAGGGCCCGGCTGGTAGTCAGCGCTGAGGGAGTGTCCCTACCTGTTCCCGGAAGGAGAGGCACGTCCTCCCAGTAACAACTTCACCCTGTGGGGTGCACGTGGGAGAAGAGAGGGTGCTCTGTCTCAGAGCCTCCCCTCAGGGGAATGTGGGGAAACCTCCCTGAAGGCCCGCCCAGCCTCTCTAACAGAAAGCCTTTAACTTTCCTGGGTGTGGCCCACAAATGAAGCACATACCCCCAAACAACACACCCTGGGCCACCAGCAGGGGCCTGCCCTGCTCTCGCCTCCCTGACCTTTAGACGCAGCTGTGAGTGTAGTTTAGCAGTTAGGTTAAAGTGTGTTCCGTGACTAAACAAGCAATTACATTAAGCCACGGGAACATTAGTCAGTTGATTTCTCCTCCTTGAAAGAAAGGATCAGGCTCTGCAGCTGGACCAGCCTTTGCCTGCATGGCCCCCTGGGGTGGTCAGGGGAGTACCTGTGGATGTCACCTTTGACTGATGCGGACCCGAGGGCAGAAGGGTCATGTGGGTGCTGAGCCCAGCAACCTGGTGCAGATCCTCTGTGTGCACAGAGCTGCCCCACCACAGCCTGGGATCAGCCAGGTAGCTTCAATTCCAGCCCAACAGGAAGAAAACCACACCATGCCAGGGTCAGTAGCTCTGCACAGCATGTGGAATCCCTTTTCCTTCCCACTTTAGAAGTACCAGATCCCTGCTCAATAGGAAATATTTTGTACAGAAGAATAAATACTTAAGATAGTGCTTTTTCCTTAGAGCAGAGCTAAGCCAAGGCTAAAGACATGATATTATCTTCTTTGAACGTATTTGAGGAGAATATTAATTTATATTATTGTAAATGGAAGAGTCAGATAACAGACATTTCTTAATCCAAGGGCTCAAATTTCAATGGGATACCTCTCAAGACAGACATGGCAATCAGAGATATCATGAGGTGCCGGGAAAAGGAAAACACAGTTGGCAATGAAGAGACAGCAAGCCACGCACAGGATACTATGAGTTGCGGATCCAGTGGGAGAGCGACTTTTTCCGGGTGGGATGGATGAATGACACTAATACCACCGCGACTCAGGGAAGACCAGGGAGCCCTGATGTTACAGAGGGAAACACACACACAAAATCTAGTGCAAACATTTGGAGCCAAAGCGAATGTGAAGGCAGAAAGGTTACTGTTGACGGTGTGGACATAAAATATCAATCTGCAATATACTTATATATAACACGGCTGTTAACTTGCACAATGCCCATGTATAGCTACGCAGTGTTAAAGCTTACACATCGCCAGTCTTGATGTCGACTTTCATATTGGCATTCGGAGAAAAACACCATATTTCCCGGAGCTTATTGTAAAATAATGGAGGCTGCGGTCATAACCATCCTTCAGGCGCAGGGACCACAGCTCTGCCCGTGCGTGAACAGCGAGTGTGCCATGCACTTCAGCACAAACAACTCCCCGGAGACACCGGAGATGGCCGAGCAGCCGTGTGGCGTGACCTGTAGCAGAAACAGGGTGACGATAATCCCACTGCACCCAGCACTTCCCTCTGCCCCATGTGGGGCAGGGGAAGCAAGAGCTGACCGCTGCCCCCAGCGCGGTCAGCACAGAGCCTGGCCCCAGACTAGGGGCTGATTTAGGTCCAGGCCCACCACTGGCAAATCAAACATTCACTTCACACCTTCGTCCATAACAGAGTGTTGAGTGCTCGTGTAAGACTAAACCCAAATCCCACACAAGACTGATGCCCAACCAGAAAGTATGCATCAGAAGGGCTGTCCCATCACACAGGTCACCTGAGGAAGCGGCACACTCGTCCCAAGGATGAACTTGTCACGCCTCCTGAGCTGAACATGAGCAGGATGAACAGGGGCAGACCTCCTGAGCCGCAGCTGTGCCACGGGCACCCCTGCAGGGAGCACAGCCCCAGCTCCATGGCCCCCGGGGTTCGGTTTAAACTTGAACCCCATCACTGCCAGCTGTGTGACCTGAGACTCCTCTTTGTCATCTATGGAGCGAGAACAGCAGGACCCATCGAATGGTGTCCTGAGGATTTAGGTCCAGGACCAGCACCAGGACTGCTGTGCAGGAGACACCTGGCCTCCAGTTCCTCCTCACCCCATCTGAGCCCCTTTATGAGAGCGGGGAAGCACCTGCCCCTCACCCCATCTGAGCCCCTTTATGAGAGTGGGGGAAGCACCTGCCCCTCACCCCATCTGAGCCCCTTTATGAGAGTGGGGGAAGCACCTGCCCCTCACCCCATCTGAGCCCCTTTATGAGAGTGGGGGAAGCACCTGCCCCTCATCCCATCTGAGCCCCTTTATGAGAGCGGGGAAGCACCTGCCCCTCACCCCATCTGAGCCCCTTTATGAGAGTGGGGGAAACACCTGCCCCTCATCCCATCTGAGCCCCTTTATGAGAGTGGGGGAAACACCTGCCCCTCACCCCATCTGAGCCCCTTTATGAGAGTGGGGGAAGCACCTGCCCCTCATCCCATCTGAGCCCCTTTATGAGAGCGGGGAAGCACCTGCCCCTCACCCCATCTGAGCCCCTTTATGAGAGTGGGGGAAGCACCTGCCCCTCACCCCATCTGAGCCCCTTTATGAGAGTGGGGGAAGCACCTGCCCCTCACCCCATCTGAGCCCCTTTATGAGAGCGGGGAAGCACCTGCCCCTCACCCCATCTGAGCCCCTTTATGAGAGTGGGGGAAACACCTGCCCCTCACCCCATCTGAGCCCCTTTATGAGAGCGGGGAAGCACCTGCCCCACTCGTCAGCCACGACGCCTTGCTAGAGGAGATGAGACGCTAGATGCAAAGATGCTCTGAGTGCCTCATTTGTCACACACTCTTGCCCTCGAGGTGTTCCCCCTGAGAGACACTGCTCTGGGGCAGGTACATGCATTATGTAGATGTAATAGCCAGCATCATGCCTCCATGGGCCTTTCCCTGCCCTCCTCACCGTTCAGCCTTAGTCCATAGAGACAGTGACGGAGGAGCAGAAAAAGAGCTTCCCTGCTCCCCTCGCTGGCTTCTCCTCTCCATCAGAAGACTGACAGTGGAAACACGGCCTTTCCAGAGCTCACTTTGTGTTGGCCACTCATTCAAAGGCTTCACACAGTAACTGATTTAATTCGCACAACCACAGCAGGTGGCACTGCTATATTCCCATTTTACAGGTGAGGGTGGGGGCAAAGACCTACCTATATGTCTCTTGCCAGCAGGAGCCCACCCAGCCCGTAGGCGACAAAGCCAAGAGAGCCCTGGAGAAAGAGATGCAGCCACGTTCATTTGCAAACCCAGAGAACACTCATCCAACCAGCTACAGCAAAGAAATGGGAGCCAGGAAGCAGGAGGGGGCCCAGCAGGTGAGCCGAGGGACCGTCAGGGGCATGTCCACAAGACAAGCCCAGGTGAGCGCTCACAGGGCAGCAGGGAGCACAGAAGGGCCACTGGGGCGGGGGTGGGGCAGCTGAGACCCAGCCTGGCTGCTGGGCTGGCGGTCAGCCCCGCCTCAGGCGCTGGGTGACTGGCTGTTAGACCGCCCCCCTAGGGGCTGAAGTCACCGCTTCCCTGCACTCAGGTCCCAGCCCTCCGCTGGCTCGTCGCAGAGGGGCTGCGCCAGGCTGGGGGGACCACACCTCGCCTCATGCACTCTGTTCAATCTGGGGTTGGCGTGCGCTTTGCGTTGGGTTCCTGGAACTTTCGAGTCTGAGAAAGCAACGCGCCACTTTTCCTGAGACCCTGTACCACTCTAACTCCTAAGAATAGACAACTAGTTTGATGTGAAGCCCCAGGGTTCTGGCCTGTCCTCAGCTGGCAGCGTCGGCACCAGCCGGGCCTCCTGAATCAGGTGCCCTGGGCACCGCCAGCAGCCTGTCACTGAACATGCCGTCCAGTGATCCTGATGCGTGCTCAAGTTTGAGACTGATCACAGAGACCACCAGTCAGTTGTCAATAACTCAATCATTTTACCAGGCCTGCCATGTTCTGAAAGCAAAGCTGCGATAGACTTCAGGGTGAAGTCTGTCATAGATGAGCCCCAACCACACCCAGCACATAAAGAGATACGTCTCCTCAGACAGGAACAAACTGGTGCTGCTAACACAAACCTGGTAACCTCCCAGCAAGTTCCATGGAAGGTGCCCTGATGGAGTTCTCCCGTTACTCAGGATTGTTCTATCACTGATTTCTAACAAAAATGCCGTTTTAGAGGGGAAGTGCAAGCAAAAAGCCTTGTGGGTAAAATAAGGCATTGTCACATTTTATGCCCTGCACCTCCCCCACCCGCCTGATGCCTCATCCGAAGAGCACACACACTCTAACATGCACACACACGCACTGGTGCACACGCGCACCTCCACACACCTTGTGGGACAAGACCCCGCCTGTGTCGGTTACGGTGAGGCCAGCAGCAGTGAGTCCGCGGCTGGAAAGGAAAAGGCGCTTAGCGACTTCCTGCTCTGCCTGCTCTGCAGGATCATTGCTCAGATTGTGGGAACAAGGATGACAGTTCTCTAAAACACCCGAGATAGTCTACTTTTCACAAAGACTATTTTTAGAGGCGTTTTAGTTTAACAGCAAGATTGAGAAGAATGCACACCCCTGCCCCCGCACACGAGGCCCCACCATCAGCAGCTCACCAGACGGCACCTTCTCTGCGGCTGCGGAACCTCTGTGGTTCCCGCTCGCAGTCCACAGTGGACAGGAGGTCGTTCCCGATGGTGCACACTCTGTGGGCTTGAAAAAGCGCACGATGACAGGTGTCCATCATCAGAGGGTCACACAGAGCGTTTCCACTGCCCCAAAAGTCCTCTGTGACCTGCCTGTCCATCTCCCCTCCAAAAAAAGCCCTGGCTACCACTGAGCTTTTAACTTTCTCTCTAGCTTTGCTGTGTTCTGTTTTAAAGTACATGTAAATTCAAACAGGGAGCACTAAAAGCCTGAAGACAACGCAAGACAGCACCTGCAGATGGATTTTCTGTGCAATCCCATTAAATTAAGATTCAACTCAAGCAAAAAAAAAATTTAAGTGGGCATGTCAAGCTCTAAATGTTTGGACTGTCCCTTGAGTCTTTGTTGCAAGCCCTCACATCCAGACCCTCCTCTTCTGGGCACCTGAGCCCCGCCAAGGACTTGAACCAGAGTCAGCCTGTGCACAGACTGACACCTTGGCCGTCAGAGCTCCCCTCCCCTCAAGGCTGCTTCCTGGGCAGTCCTGTCTTCTCTTTATTCGGAACTAGACACAGGGTCCTCTCTCTCCTTTAGCCGTAACTGCTAGAGTTAGCTTCGCGAAGATGCCACTGCCTTCACTCTCTGGGACTCCTGCCTTCTGCTTCTAGTTCTGAGAGAGGGCCTCACTAACCCTCTCACTCTTCCAACCTCACTTTAATGAAGAGCCATAGAGACCTCATCTTAATTACCACAATCTCAGCCTAAAGACAGTGCCCACTATTTCCATCTACCCTCTGGCCCCAGTGTGCTGGAATTTAATAGGTGTTAGTCCATCTAGTCCTTGTGACAATACTCTGAGGAAGATATTATTACTTCTGCTTACTTAGCAGATAATGCCCAGAGCATCTCCCCAGCCTGCAAGTTCCCTTCATGGTAAGTGGCCCTTACAGGTGCACTATAGAAGGAAAACACTGCTTCTTTTATGCTTAGATATGTTTGGATACACAAATACTTACCATGGTGTTGCCATTGCCTACAGTATTGAGTGCAGTAACGTGCTGAACAGGCTCGTAGCCTAGGAGCAATACGCTGGACCACGCAGCCTAGCTGCAGGGTAGCTGTAGCACTAGGCCTGTGTACGCATACTCTGTGATGTTCCCACAACAACAAAATCGCCCAACACATCCCTGTCGTTAAACAACAGGCGGCTCTACACCCAGCTACGACTGAGCGTGGTACCAGGCCCTTTCACAAGATCGGGTTATCACCATCCCCGTTTTACTGATGAGGAAACTAAGGCCGAAAAAAGGTGAGCCCAAAGCCAAATAGATAATAAGTGAGAGCTCAGGGATCCCACGGCCATCCTCTCCCGTCAGAACACCACGCGTGTGGGCCCAGAGGGAAGTAACTCCAAAGAGAATTACCTTCTCTAAGAGCTTCAGGGCCTCTGTGAGCGATACACATACAGATGAGGTTATCAGAGAAACGCTGAGTGGGCGGGGCAGCTGTTCCCTTTGAAGTAGGCCAAATTCATCCTAGTGTGAGACTGGACCACGAGGCTATCCAGGTGCTCGTAGCTGTCTATCCCCTAAAACCTAATCTGCAGTTGGCCGCTAGTATACAAACCAACATTCTTGTCTGCAAAAGTCCGGTTGAAGCCACATGCTAGCCAGAAATGCCCCCAACCAAAAGACTTCTTTCTCTGGCTTGAGCTCAGTGCTCTGTGTCCTACACCTACCTGGGCTCCCTGCCAGTCTACAGTGAAAAAGGAAGGACATCTCAAATGTCTTTTAACCAAAAGGCACTTTTTTCTGATTAGTATCTGAATGGCAAAGAAATAGCCAATGGAACAGAAACAAGATCCTACCTGAGGAGGGTCTGGGAGTGATTGTCCACATCCACTCCTCTTTCCAAGCAGGAGAGAAGGTTTCCCCACCCTGTGCAGTCAGGTGGGATCATGACAGACCTGCAGGCACTCAGGTAAGCCCAGGGCAGGCCCCCAGCATCCTCTCTGCTCCAGCAGTTTCCTGGAGCCCGTGTGTCTCAGATGCGGCAGCTCAGTGAGAGTGGGTGCCCCCCAGCCTGGAGCCCCGAGAGAATGTGAAGAGCAGGCTTCCTACCTGGCACATTACACATGGAGAGGGAGAGAGAAACAAAAAGTTTACTATGTTATGCTTAAGCATTGAAATTTGGGGGTTGTTTTTTACCGCATCACAGCCTCGCCAAACACGTCCTCAGTGTGAGACATTCTCCAGGTGCAGCGGAGCTCATAGCTATCCCGCCAGCCAAGACAGTGGATTACCCACGGTTACCATGCACAGGTAGACGGAGCAGATAGCTAGTTACTCAGATGTAAACAGCGAATCAGAGAGCAAGCTGTGTACTTTTTTTTCTCAAATCGGAGTTAACATTTATCAAGCATTAACTCTGTGTTAAATATATTGAGAGTATGATCCCAATTACACAATATTCTTACAATAGAAACAGGCATTAAAATCCCCACTTCCCATACTAGGTTCATAGAGACTGGTTTATCCTAAGTCACATGTGAAAATCGGGCTGTAAATCCAGGCTTCTCTGCTCAAAGTGGAGGTTTCCACTGCATGACATGAGCCTGTCCAGTCAGGATTGTTTGACTAAATGATAGGTGGGTAGACAGATAGATAACAGGTAGATGACAGAATGTTAGATTAACCATGATTTCTTCCATCAGCGGTGGAGCCCAATTAAAAAAGAAAGAAAGAAAACAGAGCTGGTAAATGTATAGAAAAAAGACACATTTTTCAAAAAGCAAGAGATTAACATAAAAGCTCATTGGAAACCCCATCACCCTGTGGTCCTGAGGGAAAGCTTCTCATTTAAAACCCAGGCTTCCTCCCACTCATGGCCTATGTGACTCTGATAAGTGCCTTTACCAGGCTACGCCTTTTTCAGGAACTGTAAGATGGGATAAAACAGTGCCAGTCTTACTGGGTTTCTGTGAAGATTGAGTTAGCGCAGATCCCGGCACAGACAAGGCCTGGAACACCGCGAGCTCTCCATGATATCCCCTCCGTCACCGTCATGCGAGCTGTGAGCAGAGAGGGGATGAGGGCCACCAGGACTGAGTGGTGTCCTCTGCCCATTGCTCGAGGAGAAGGCAGTCCCTCTCCCCGTCCCCACCCCTTCCCTGTACTCACCTAAGCCCTGTTCCTTGGAAGAAGATGTACCATGAGGACACCATCTCGAGTATGAACGATGGCCCTGAACTCTTCACAGACTTAAGCTCGTTTTGAACATGAAATGATTCTGTGCCCAAACCACCAGGTGACTGAGATCAAGCTCAGCTCTTGGGCTATTCTGCTTCGGGCCAAGGCAGGAGACAGGCCGTGCCTGGGAGCACACACCCCTGGAGGCCCTGCAGTCCCACCGGCTTTGTGGCCAGTAGACCTGCTGGGTGGAGGCTGGGTGCAGGGCCCCGAGTTCCCTTGGTTTAGCTTTCATACTGGTTTTCCTCCAGATCCTCTCTCAAAAGCACCTCTTTACCTTGATTTTATGAGATTCACAGTTGAGAAAACCCTCATTATAATGGTGTAATGATGATAATAGTAACCCTTTGAAATAAAGATTTTATTATTTTTAGTATCCACATGCCCCATAGAGCATGTTGCAGCTCTTGCACCTGTATCTGCAAATCTCGCAGCCATTCTGAGACATGGCAGGGCTAGGGGGATAAAGAGGCTGTGTCCACACTTTACAGACTAGAAAATAGGCATATACACATTCAGACCCTTAAAATCCATGGGACTTTCCCAAGGCCGGTCAGTAATACTAGTTGAGCAGAACAGGAATCTAAGTTCAACGGTACAAAGTCCAAGGTACACTTTCCAGTAACCACAGGAAGCTTCTGCTCCAGGCTTTACTGCTGTGGGAAAGGAGGCTCTAAGGCCCAGGAGGGCAGGAAATCCTTCCCTGTTGTGTAGGGATTTCCACAGGGTGGGGGCTCAGTAAGCACTTGAGGAAGGAAGGAAGGAAGGAAGGAATGAATGAATGAATGAATGAATGAATGAATGAACGAACGAGTGAATAAAAGTGCAGTGCCTCAGACTGGGAAGTAATCCACCGGAGATGAAGCTATAAGGGTGTAACAAACATGCCATTCCTTCACTCTATGTAGCCCACCAATTCAGGTCCCCCTAAAATGCCAGAAAGACCATTCCCTGGTTCTGATGTGGTTCCTTCATAATTCAATATGCATATTAATTGCTTTAAACATTTATCATGTGTTACTCCTCAGCCTCTCCTTTCCACAGCCCCTTCAGAAAACAGTATTGGAAGGTTGATCTCCAGTTTACTGTCTCAGGCAGTTATTTATTCTCTGGTCTATAAATTCCATTTCTGGTGGGGAAAAAAAGTCAAACTGCTTGAGAGCGAATCCCTGCAGGTTTGAAGATGTGCCATGAGGCAGGATGCTGCCAGCACAAAATTTCTTTGTATTCTAGTGTTTTATCTTTTAATAATTCGTGCAGATTTCACATTTCAGTGCCTAATTTATCCGTTTGTTTAATATAAAAATAATGATATAAAACACTTAGCTGTTAAATTAGTTGACTTTCTCTGCCTCTGCAAAACAACAAACAAGCAAACAAAAATCCCCCACATCAAATCCAACTGAATCTCCAAGAAGCTGTTGTGTTCATGTTATGGTGCCTTCCACCACATCCTATTGGACATGGCGTCAAACTTTAAGCAACACATATGGGGAGCCAGGCCCAGCCTCCTACACAAGGCTCCAGCAGCCCTCCATGCTCTGAATTCTCTCCGCTCAGCCTCATAGCTCATCCCTCCAAGCTTCATACACCTCAGTTGAACTGAAGCAAGCTTCTTGCATGTCCCTGGACACAGGCTGCAACCTAGAGTATTCAACAGAACTGGGTCACAGGGCACAGGGCACAGGTCTGAAGTCAACTCACCTTTCCCTGCAGACCCTCCCCTTAGCACAGTGACATTGTGATGTTTACTCTATTGTTTACATGTAAGTAGCAGACACCCAGCACCTTTGCTCTTATCCATGGAGAACTGTGGCAGTTATGATGATGATGGTGATGATGATGTTGATGGTGACAGTTATGATGGGACAGTGATGATGATGGTGATGATGATGATGGTGACAGTTATGATGGGATGGTGATGATGATGGTGATGATGATGGTGACAGTTATGATGGGATGGTGATGATGATGGTGACAGTTATGATGGGATGGTGATGATGATGGTGATGATGATGATGGTGACAGTTATGATGGGACAGTGATGATGATGGTGATGATGATGGTGATGATGATGGTGACAGTTATGATGGGATGGTGATGATGATGATGGTGACAGTTATGATGGGATGGTGATGATGATGGTGACAGTTATGATGGGATGGTGATGATGATGGTGATGATGATGATGGTGACAGTTATGATGGGACAGTGATGATGATGGTGATGATGGTGATGATGATGGTGACAGTTATGATGGGATGGTGATGATGATGGTGATGATGGTGACAGTTATGATGGGATGGTGATGATGATGGTGATGATGATGATGGTGACAGTTATGATGGGATGGTGATGATGATGGTGATGATGATGATGGTGACAGTTATGATGGGATGGTGATGATGGTGATGATGATGGTGACAGTTATGATGGGATGGTGATGATGATGATGGTGACAACGAAAAAATGACCTGGCAATGCCCTAAAGCCAGGAACCCAGCTACAGTTGAACAAGTTGGGCTTATTGACTCGCTGCAACGTGGGAGACTGCGCACCATGAGAAGCAGCAGGGCGTCTCAGCAAGAGGATGAGAAACGGGATTTACAGCAGAACTTGTGCTGTGTAAAGAGACTCGGATGAGGATCCAAGAGAGGGGGCTTGGCCCTGAGCTGGGATCCTTCACGGAAAAGGGAGATTCTATCATTAGTTAACTTGATAATTATTATCCATAATGTGGAAAGAACAGATCGAGGTTAAAGGTTTAATTGGTAAACAGGCTGCTGTCCCTTGTAATACTCGGCATGGGGGGCACTTTGCCGTTTTTGTGGCATGAACTATGCTTTTCCTATGTCTGTACTTAGCTGTGGTTATAAAGCGACCTTGCTTGTGTCTGTCCATCAGTCAGCGTGTGGCCTTGTGGGATGCTGGTGCTGGTGACATGGTTTATGTTCACCAGAGAACACTGGCTGCTCCCAGCTCACAGGGGCTGCTTTTTCTTTTTCTATCCTTATTGAGAAGTTGCTGTTATTATATTTATATTAAGATAAAGAAATGGATGCTTAGATAGGCTAAGAAATTGGCTCAGGTTCACACAGACAAAAAGTGACTGGAATTGAACACAAGTCTGACTCCAAAGGCCAGTGTTCTCAGCATTCACACTACACTTGAACTTCGTGTGCTGGTGGTGGTTGTGGTTTCTTTTCTTTTCGAATAAATAATACATGTAACATGGGACAAATTCTGGCTGTAAGAAGAGCATGCAGTGAAAATCAAGTCTCCCTGACACTCCCAGCTCTGTCCCTGGACACCCTACTCCCCTCCAGGAGGCCACATCATTCCCATGTTTCCCAGAGTCTCTTATTCATGACACTGGCTTTGCAGTTTGTGGATTCATTTTTAAAAATTACGTTGGGAGAAACAGCCAGTGACTTATGACTTAACAAATTGCTTACTCTTTTCCTGTTATTCTAAAAACATTTTCACAAGATTTCAGAAATTCAACATTAATTGAACACATACCTTTTCCAGACACTGTGCTCATCACCCGACAAGGGAATGATAGCGGAGCCCTGCGCTCACCTTGGAAAGGCTCCTGTTCTGGTGGAGAGGACAACACAGGAATCGCAGTTACTGAGCTGTGCGGAGTGTGCAGGAGGCCGAGGGACAGCAGGGAAAGACCGATGGAGGAGGAGACAGTGCACTTGGACCCTGAGGGATGGCAGGGACTTATGGGGTGCACGGGGACAGGACAGAACTCCAGAGAGAGGTGTATGCAAGTGTTGCCGCTGAAAAGGGGTCCTTGCGGTGCTGGCAGGAAAGGAATTCCAAAGGGCTCATGGATGGGAGAAGTTCAGCGCAGTGGCGAGACTTATTGGGGTGAAGGGAAATGATATGCCCTTGGGGTGTGCAGGGCAGGCAGGCTCTAGTAGCAACTGCCCTGAGGCCCTTGACATCCTCCATATCTTCCCTTGGTTTTGGAGAGCCAGCAGGCTTCCTTTCAAACTATCCAACCGACTTCTGGGTTTCCCCAGTTTTGCCCGGGCCTCCCCGACCAAGCCCTTCCCTGGAGCTTCCAGGATTCTGCACCCTTTCCAGCCTGGTTCTTTTTTTAAATCCTCTCCCAAGAATATGTTTTTATTGGCTTTAGAGAAAGAGAGGAAGGGGGAGAAGAAAGATCGATCAGTTGCCTCCTGTACACACCCCTACCAAGGATCTAACCCACAACCCAGGTATGTGTCTGGCCGGGAATCCAACCTCTACCTTTCGGTGGACTGGACAACACTGAGCCAGCTGGACCCAGCAGGGCTCCGATCTCATTCTTTTCCCAGGCCAGATCCTGCCCCTTTATGTCATCATTTTGGCTGCTACTGCGCATTCCGCAGTTTTGCTGCGTCACCTCGTCTCACATGTGCCCAGAAAGGACTTTCCCCTGCTGTTTTTATTCCCCCCTCATAATCCCAGCTAATTAGATCAGTAGCGATTCTTCCTGCCCACTTAGGGCCCCTGGACGGATGATGCGGCTGCTTCCTGGGGAGCCTGTGAGTACTGTGGCTCCCTAACGAGCGAGGCTTAATGTCCGGTTCCATTTGCTCCCTTCCTTAGCTGCCTACACTAACACAAGAATGGAGGCATAAAAATCCACCGATGCTCCAAATGTCTGGAACACAGGCACTTGGGGTGAGAGGCAGGAGAAATGACTGGAAGAGTGGCCGAGGGTCCTCTCGTGAGGAGCCTTCTCCAAGAAGCCAAGGAGAATTCTATCAGAGTTAAATACGACAGACAATGTGGAAGGGACTTGGAAAGTGTGAAACACTTGGCAAATGTAATGAATTAATGGGTCACTGGCTTTTGTTCCTCTGTTGTTGCCGGCCATTGTCCTTCTCTGAGATGCTATTTCCAATCATGCCAGCACCTGTGCAGGCAGCTATGGCGGACAAAGGCCATACAGGTCACTGAAGAGAAAGATGCTGACCAACTGCATGCTTGGCCCTCAGTCCCACGTTCAGGACACCCGCATCCACGGCTCCATTAGCAAGTACCACTTGGAATTCTCTGTGGTCCTGGCTCCACGTGGAGTGCATCTAGGATGAATCATGCTTGAGAAAGAAGCCTAAGGTTCATGCCATCCCTTCCCACTGGAAAGCATCCTGAGTGGGGCGTTTATAACAAGTGAGATTGCCAGAAACCACATTTCTGAACTGCACTGTGGAGGCTCACGTGAATCCTCCACCCGCTATGCTGACTACAGGGGTTCTAGCTGCCTTTTAAAACTGTACTAGTAGACGCAGCCCTCAGATTCTCATTTACTTGGCCTAGGGTCTGCCTAGGCTTTGTTTGTTTGTTTGTTTGTTTTCCAAAACATGGTTCCACATGGGCAATCAGAGTTGAGTATTTCTCCTTCAAAAACAAAATTTGAAGATGTTAATTGAAAGTCTCTTTAGAAACTACCATATTTAAAGTGATTCCCCTCTGGACTGTAAAAATGCTTTTGAGAATGTTTATTATCTATAGAATTTTTTGTCCTAGATACACATCCTTCCAAGATAGATTCTCATAACAAAAACTCTATCATCCATCGAGATTTTTGCTGTGATTTCCAGAAATCCCCAAGTCAAATTTGACACATCAGAATTCCAGCTCTGAAGTCACAGTGCTACTCACTACCTGGCAACCTTAGGCAAGCCCTCAATTTACTCATCTACAAAGTGGACTAATAATATAAATCACCCAGTGTTATAATTAGAATTTAATTTTTTTAAATGTACAGAATAGCATAGTACATGGCACATAAAGTCCATATGTTGTATGAATAAATGTAGCTGACTTGGCCCTTCGATATGATGGTTATTCATTTGTAAAATAGAAATTATATGAGTTCAAAGCCCCAGCACAGAGTAAGCACTTATAAATGTTCACTGTTTCCCAATAAATAATTTCCCTGTCAAAGGCAGGCTTGCTTTCTTTGAGGTCTCCTCCAAGTCCTCCAAACAAATATTAAAAATTGCCATAAAGCGTTCAATTCAGCAAGCCTTTATTAATCACCTACTATGTGCTGGAATCTGTGTGAACTGCTGGAGACACACAGATAAACCAGACCTCATCCCAGCCCAAGGAGCTCAGATCCAGAGGGAGAGGAGATGTGCAGACACACCCTGCAGACTGACAACACATTGTCCCCCAGAGTCCTCTCTGAGCCGCCATCCAAGACAGAATCAAGAACTGGAAGAACTCAGGTCCAGATAAGAAGGGCTCTCCTGCCTGTGCGGAGTGGACAGTGGGCTGTACACTGGAATCTTAGGCCTCACCAGACCCACTTACAGATCTGTATCTAGGGTTGAAGCTCTGACTCCTGGATAATCTGTTCTTACCAGAATAAATGGCAATTGCCCCTCAAGACTTTACTTTCATAATCAGTCACAGTAGCAGGAGCTGATATGAACCTGGATATGCCCAAGGCCAGTTTCTTCAGATGAGAGGCTCAGAATGGATAAGTGATTTGTTGACGGTTCCTGGACCAATTAGTGTCCAAGTTGCCCTTTGAATTTAAGTCTCTTGACTCCTATAGCTCTTCTACCCACCACAGGAAGAAGACCACAAACCCAAAGGTGTGGGCAGGGAATGGCCAAGTCCAGGCCTTATTTAACATTGAATTCCTACTGCAGGGTTTGCCATGCTATAGGGACTCAGCCAAAGGAGGAATTTGGGGACACGGGAGAGAGGGTCTTGCAGGGAGGTGGCAGGAGAAGGGTCATGCAGGCATGGGTGTGGGGAAGGTGGCTGGGCTACAGGAGTTGGGGTAATGGAAGGAGATGATCCAAGGACAGTCTGGGAGTCTTGCTGATAGCACAGTCATGCAGTGATCAGGACCCAGTGGGGGCAGGGTGCACAAGTCATCTTCCTCTTTTTCGAAGTTGTACACAGACACCCCTGATCCTCCACCGAAGGCCATCCACAATGTTTAAAGATCCATGCCTGGTATAGTTTTAAGAAAGTGAACTGCAGAATTTTAACAATTATATCTCAGCTCAGCCTGTTGATATAGTACCAGGTTCAGCAAACCACAGCCTATAGGTAAAATCCAGCCCACCATCTGTTTTTATAAAGTTTTATTGGAACAAAACCATGTCAATCATGCACATACTGTCAATGACTCTCTCAGCACTACAACAGCAGAGCTGAGTAGTTCCAACAGAGACTATAGGACCCACAAAGCCCAAAATAGTTACTATCTTCCTTTAAAAACACCCTGGTATAGAACTCAGTGTGATCCTAGAGTGGTGAATTTTCTAATAAAAGGCATTTGTTGTTGTCTAAAGCCCTTGTTTTCCTGTGAATTCTGATCAAGGCTTCAATTTAAGTTCCCCAAAATCATACAGCTTCATTCTGATGGGACCCTTAGGTAACCTGCAGGAGGCACTTAGCCACTACAGGCCCAGCTCCCGTTGCTGGTGCTCCTCAGTCCTCTCTCCAGGCCGCCCGTCAGGGACATGCTTTCCACACACCCAGGTCCAGGCTAATGGCTGTCACCTCCCTGCAGCCCCCATTTCCCTAGCCCACCCGCCTTATCCCGCACAGCCTACCAGAGGGAGGCCGACCCGCGTTATCCCGCACAGCCTACCAGAGGGAGGCAGCCGTTCTTTGGATGGATTCGCAAAGCACAGAGCAGCACCTACATTAGTCTGTTGTTTACATCTTTACTTTTACAATATCTACATTACCCTTGCCCCTATCTATAATCTTTGACCAGGGGCTGCAGTTCATTCGTTACCTTCATGCCTTAGCAGAGTCCCTGGCATGCAGAAAATGATGCTGAAGCCAAATTGAAAGGGAGGAGATCTTAGATATTATCCCATCAAACTCTCTCATTTTACAAATGAAAAAACTGAGGCCCAGTGTCAAAAGGCTGGTCAGTGGCAGAGCAGAGCCTGGCTAAATCTTCTGTAAGACCACACCGGCATGCTCAGAGACCGGGGTGCATGTGAACCAGCAGTTGTTTATGAAAGGTAGTCATCATTTTAAAGGTGGCAACAGTGGGAATATTCTCCTAAGTGACACATCCATCCCCACTCCCAAGTACCCAGTGGGAGCCCTGGTCTCTGGACAGCAGTGAGAAGAGAGAACGTAATGCAGCCTCCAAGGGCCTGGTGTGCATGATGAACCAGTGGGCTGCAAAATTAAACTCCTCTTTTTAGCAGCCATTTGTGTGTTAAGCAAGAGCATAAATAAGCTAACGCTGCAGCCACTTAAAAAATGCTCCCAGGCAAGAGACCATGTTTGACTCTTTCAGGCCAACAGAGAAAAGTGAGCTTTGTAACTGAAATTGTAATGAAATGAGCTGGCCACGGGGATTGGGCAGGATGTCCTCAGAGGTGGTGTCATGGTGATGAGCAGCCTCCATCAATGGGTTGGCACCTCCAACATTTCTCTGAAATAACCGGTGGCATGTCTGGCCTCAGTCATGGGGCCCAGGACACAAGCCCAGCAGGCGTCCCACCTTCCTTTGCCAGGTCTCATCTTCTGCTGTGCTCCACACCAGGAGCCAGCCTCTTCTCTCCTGTGCCTCATAACCACCCACATTAGCAGGGCCCACATGTCTGCCTTTGTCTATCCCTGGGCAATGCTTACTCTCTAGTTAGACGGTACTTAGAGCTTTCTCTGTGCCCAGTCCTGGGCTGGGAATTAACTGGTGACTAAGACCATTGCTGCCCTCGGAGCATCTGTGATGTGAAACCCAGCATGCCACTGCGGGGTCCAGTGGAAGGACGGCAGGGTCAGCTGGAGTCAGAGGGGGTGTTGAAGGAGGCCATCCCATTATCCCACAGAGAGCAGCCATGTGGAGCAGAAAGAGCACATGTTAAAGGCCCAAGGCATGGAAGTGCTTGCCAGCCGACCAGCTAAGGGCGCGCAGACGATTTGCTCATGTTGCAATATCTCCACTGGCAGCCTCGGGAGGCTGGGGGAGTGAGAGAAGCTGGTACCCATTAGCCTCGAGCACGGTGCCCGGCCAGCAGGAACCGGCAGCGGGGGGGGGGGGGGGGGGGGGGGGGCAACAGAAGAGAAGACATGGAAACTCCAGATGCCCCTGAGTGTCAGGCTGGGAGGCCCTGAGGACCAGGACGGCAACCCGTGAGCTCTCTCCCACCAGCACCTGCCAGGCCCTGCTACCCAGCGCTTCTCATCCTTTTTGGTTTAAGTTTCAGGTGAGTACAGATTCCCCTCCCCTCTTTTAAAAGAAAACGGGCCCAGCACTCAGCGCGCCTTTCTCTCCCCTTCCCATCCCCCACCCACAGCCCAGCGTGGGCAGAACTCATTTCAACTCTTGCTGTTGGGTAAAATAAAATAAATGTGGGAAAGCTTTAGAATCAGACTGCCCTATTGAAAGTCTCAGCGATAGGCCTTAAGTGACCGTCTATATAACCTCTCTGTGCCTCAGTTTTCCCATCTACTAAATAGGAATAAAGACAAAATCACTGTCATAGTTCACTGCGAGAATTCAGTAACCTAATATATGTAAAATTCTTATCACGGAGTTTGGCACACAGCAACAACCAGTAAATGTCAACCGTTGCTGCTGCTACTGTTGTTGCAGGCGTTGGTGTCATTGTTGTTCCTGTTAGCTGAGCAAGAGTCTGTCTTCATAAGGAGGTGTGAGGGACCAGCTGTGGGACCTAGCTGGGTTGAGTAGGTGCTGGGTGTTCTCCTTCAGACAACTACCAGATGATCCCCACTAGTCAGGGTTGGACGTGGTAGGGGTGCTCAGGGCCGTGCATGCACAGAGGAGTGCGCCGGCCCAGCAGCAGGTGCAGGTCTGCAGGAACGCAACTGAGATGAGCATGCCATACAGTTCAGTCTGCAGGGACCCCTGCAGCCACAGGCCTTCACTGCAGGCCTCTCAGACCCAGCAGGAGATCAGTCCCCCTTCGGCCATCCACCCTCTGTCCCCAGACACTCCAAACACCTCTGCCCCACCACCCTGTACATGGACTAGGTGAAAATAGTCATTTTAACAAACAAAGCAGGCTTTTTGTTGTTCATTTGTGTGTCTGTTGGTTGGTTTAGAGAGTAAAGCATAACTGGCCAGACCTTACATGAAAATGCCTCACTTCTCACTTTTGTTCAGTTGTCAAGCCGCTCCCTCTCCCTGATAACTAGTACAACAACTTCACTTATTTGTGAGTGCTGGTTATGTACCAGGCATTCTGTACCTATTACATCATTGAACTCTCACAAGAAGGTGAAAAGTAGATATAACACCTCTTTAGAGAGGGAAAACCTGAGACACAGAGGTTAAGAAACATACTCAAGTTCACACAGCTACCAAGTAAGAAAGGAACCAAGATTGAGTCCAGACAGTCCCATTCCAAGGACCTCTCACCAGCAGGCACTCTGCCTTTCCAGTGAGGACACTGGTTTTGCTTTCCCCAGAACCAGGTCCCAGCCACACAGAGGCTAGTGGCAGAGCTGGGCTTCAGCAGAGGGCAGCCCAAGCTACCCCACACCCCTCACATACAGCCCTAGCCTTTCTGTGGGACACCCAGCCAGTTGAAATGCATCCAACGGATAGCCTCATGCTGGTGGCAACTTGTCCCTGCCGCCCGCCGCGATAGGTGCGCTCACCAGGACCTAGGCAGAGAAGGCTGGCCACTGGCTCCTGACACTCCAGGCTCTTCTCCTCCCCACTGAAAGCAGCACACCGGTCAAATGGCACTCTTCTCTGTCACCCCAGAGGAAGGCTTCCAGAGCAAGCCGCCAGAGACTTTCAAGCTACTGACGCATTTCCCAAAACCTCAGTGAAGAGATTGTGTCCTCGTCCCCTTAGGGGATGTCAGGCAGCTCGTGATAAATCCACTGCAGTGTCCCAGGCCCCCCAGCTTTGGATTCCTCCCCCACATCATACCATGGGCCTTCTGGCATCACAGCCTCACTTAAAGAGGCCACACTGTGCATAATTTTATTCAACCAGTCAAGCAAACTGTTAGATCCATGTCCAGCTCCAGAAGCTGACATGCTAAATCTAAAACCTCTAATAAGTGCACCCAAGTCAACAAATCCCTCTCGATCTATGATTGAATCCCACTCTCCATCTACAATGTTTGGAACATGCATCCACATATTCTCAGGTTTCTACTGGTATGAATCGGCCAAATTTTGCAATTATGTTGGAGTATTAGCTGCCTCCTTGCACAGACCTGTGTCCTACTGCTAGATCTGACGTGGGTTATAGGCATATGTATTAGTTTGCCATAGTTGCCATAACAAATTCCTACAAATGTGGTGGCTTAAAGCAACAGAGAAATATTACCCTACAGTTCAGTAAGTCAGAAGTCTGCCTCAGGTCTCACAGAGCCAAACTCGAGGTGTCAGCAGGGTCATGTTCCTTTCTGAAGACTAGGGGAGACTGTTTCCTTGCTCGTTCCAGATCCAGAACTGCCTGCTCCCCTCGGCTCAGAGCCAGCAGCACTACACCTCCCTCTGCCAACTCTCCCCTGCCTTGCCCTCCCCCAGATAATCCAAGGCAATCTTTCCATTAACTGAGTCACATTGCAAAGCTCCTTTTTGCATGTAAAGAGACATATTAGAAGATCAGAGAGATTAGGATGTGGATGTCTGTGGGGCCACCATCCTGTCTGCCATGGTGTCAGCCCTCCAAGGCAATGAGTGGAATTGATGTGAGACTTGAGGAACTGGGGTGCTCCCTGGAGAGTTTCCTCCAGGTCTTCATGGAGGGTGAAGCTGGTCTCCTCAGACCAGCACGGGAAGCCCAGGGACTTGCAGATTCAAGGTTCTCCCTGGAGCAACACTGGCACTGCAAGTACAAGAACTTGTTCCAAGGCTGCCGTGATGCTCTCCAGTTTCCAGCTTTGACTTGAGCAGAGCTCTGAGGCCTCAGTGCTCATTCTCTACCTGTAAGTGCATCACTGTCACCAGGAGCAGCCACTTCACCTGTCGTCCTGTTGGTAGTCGCTGCCACCACCAAGGTGGTCGAATGCAGCAGCCACATGATTCCAAGGCACCTGCCCCATAGCCACTCCACCAGGACCAACACAGGTGATAACGATGGACTTCCTTGCCACCCCATCCGGGAGCCCCTCATCTCTCCTGCTGTCGGCCAAGCTCAGCACAGCCCTGAAGGGATGGGACACCAGCAAGCCAAGTCCCAGGTCTCCTGATTAAAGATTTGATGCCTGGGACAGCAACTTTTGATGCTACATCCTATGTCATCTTGCATCTGTCACTCTAGTCAGAAAAACAGAAATCACACTATGCATCTCACCAGGTGGAATTTAGTGTAAGTAATTGTTGAAAAGAGTGCTGGAGAACTGAGAGTGTAAAAAGGGATGTCGAGGTCCTCAGGACCACCTTGGGGTGCTGGCTCCCTAGGAGGACCCCAAGCCTCAGAATGCGCTCATACACACAGGGAGAGGAGGTAGGGCCTCAGCAAAGGGCGGTGGTGCTGGGGTGAAGGCAGGGGAGCCGCAGGACACCCTTCATTCCCCAGCAAGGACTTGTGACAGCAGGAGGAAGTATTGTCTCACAGGGAAACCCACTGCAGACCCAGTGCCCAGTGGGTAGGGAGACTGGCCACCCTCTTCCTAGCACATCCCCAAGTCCCAGACTCCAGGAGGAAAGCAGATGTCAACATACATCACATTGTCTGTGCAAACAGCGAGCAGTGAGCAGCGCTCACCACTTAGGGAATGGTGGGAACCTTCCCAAAGAGTGAGTCCCAGACACCGGTCCAAGGCCAGCCTCGTGAGCAGGCCGAGGCCACAGTCAGCTCTGCTGTGCTAATGCTGTGCACACAGAGGACTGGGAGGTAACAGAACACATGGCCACAGGAAGCAGCCGATAGGCCCTGAGAACAAAAGGAAGAGATTGGAGCTATGGGAACCTGGATGTGTGGAGGAAGCTGCCCACCAGACCTGTCAGGTGCTGCCAATACCTTGGCCAGACCCCGGCAGGCTAGTCCAGGGGCTTCTGGGGGAAAGCTGGAGCCCGGAACCCCGCACTGCCAGGCAGAGGAGCTTTGCTGGGGTGATGCTCACAGTAGCAGGAGGCAGATAGGGAGACGCAAGGCCTTCCCCTCCTCCTGCCTCACACCTCCCTGTAGTGCATCCTGCTGTAGAGCCTCAGGGAGCTGCTGGCAATGCAGAGTATGGTCTGCAGAGACCAGCCACAGCACCAAAGAGGGGGGATCTGAGGCTGGAGACTGTTTCCTACCTGGTGTGCTTGCTGCATGCCAGGCCCTCTGCCAAGAGCTACACATTTTATCTTCACAACAAACCAAAGAGATAGATCTCCTATCTCCATTTTAAAATGAAGAAATGGAGGTTCAGAGGGGTTAAGTACATTTCCAAATGTCACCCAGTGGATAAGTAGCAGGACTGAGTTCTAAACCCTTCCACTCTCTACCATGTCATGTGGATCTCGACCCTGATCGAGCTGTGACATGACCTGGCGGAAAGACACACCAGAGCTGGAGGGGAGAAGGGTGCTGCTCAAACACCTGAATCCCTCGGGACCAACCTGAGCAGACAGGCCCCTAGGCCAGCCCAGTCACACCTCCCAGGTGTCCACCTCCCTCTCCGACCAGTCTGCTGCTGACCCAGCCTCCCCAGGCACAGCCGCTCTGCCACCAGGAATCCCAAGTCCCTCCATCAGACAGCAAGCCACCGCCCAGGGCCAGGTTCCAGGTGCACTTCTTAGGGCCGATGTCAAGAGCTGCAAACCCTTTGGAAGAGAATCCCAGGCCAGTGTGTCTTGGACAGATTCCTGATTCTGTGGGAAATGTTTAGGAAGGAGTTTCTACGTTCTTTCACCTCACGGGACATATTGAGCATCCCCATGAGGAGGTAGAGTGGGTGCTCACACCCCTGGTGGGTGGAGGACACCCTGGCCTTGAAGAAGACACCCGCCCACTCCTACTGAGTTTGTCATGGAACTGTGCCCACTACACACAAGCACTGGAAGGCCAGCGCCATAGTGTCTGCAAAACAGCCCCTGGACACAGCCACCTAAAGCACCAGCTGTGTTGCTCTTACAAGCTGCCCCAGGGCTCCCACAGGCCTGGAGCAGCACCCTTAATGGGTTGGAAAGCAAGAATCTAATGTCAAGTCCTCAGAATTCCCCAGACTGGGACTCCTGGTGCACACCCAGCACCCAGCTCTCAGTCAGAGGTGACTGGGACACTTTGGGGCCAGGGGCAGGGACAGGAGAGCAGCTGAGAAAATGGACAAGAGGTGGTCATGCCAGCTCCTTCACTGAAGCAAAATAGCATTTTCTGAACTTCAGTAAAACAAATAGTATTTACACAAACAGCCTCCAAAAAACAGACTCCATAATGAGAGAGCCAGGAAGCAGAGGCCTACCCATCACCGCCTGGTGGTGAAATCATTTTTTATTGACTTCAAGTTTCACGGCCCATTAGAGGCCTGGAGGCAGAATTCTCAAGGATGCTTTGGGACTAATGAGTGTTTTGCAAATTGTTTTGCTAACAGACTCGTTGTTTTTCTTCTGAGAATCCTAAGAACCTTTGGTTTATGTAATTTGGCCCTGCACTTGGAAAACATCGGCAAGTATCTTAATTGACCCTAATTTATTTCCATTATTAAGAAATGTTGGTGTTTTGTATCTTCCTAACACATTTTTGACACCGATATGAATATGCCGTCATCAATCAAAATACCACCACCTCCCACACGTGTCTTCACATTTATCAAATTCTGCCTGGCAGTGATTTCTCCCACCTTCCCTAAGGATGTAGGCCTCCCTTCATGGGCCCAGCAAAGCGCAGGGAATGAGACTTCAGATGGTGCCTCTGCCCTGCATTAGCCCCTTCCCAGATCTTCCCTGTGCTTTCCTTAAAGAGCCAAACAGGGTGCGGGGAGTAACACCCAGCTCCCTGCAGCACCTGCCCTCCCTGCCAGGCGGGGCTAAGGCCCCCCACTAGACTGCCCCACCCCCAGAGTCGTCCCTCTAAATTTCCCCTCGAGCTGCCAGAAAGTCCTTGCTTTCCTGTTGGGATTGCCACGCTGAAAGGATGTGCTGGAAGAGGCCATCTCTCCTACCCATGAAGATAGCCTGCTGTGGGTAGAGACACAGTCAAATCCCACGTCCACGCTTCTCAGTCGCAGGAGCCGGTACATTTTCTGGCTTGCTCATTAGTGTGAGGTGGTTTGTCACTCCGAATGCAGGAGCCTGTGGTGTCCGCTGGAAGTCACCCATCAGCCACCATTTCCTGAGTGCCTTCCAGGGCCGGGCAACTGTGCCGGCTGGGGCGTGAGCGAGGGTCAGGCCCGGCGCCCTGGGCTCTCGCTGAGCTCTGTTCTCACGTGCGGAAGGAAGCACACAGATGAATGGGTAGACACGTCCTATGGCGGGGAAGATAAACCAGCATGAAGGGATAGAGTGTGGGGCGAGGATGCCCTCGCAGTTTCCAGGCTCCGGTCCCTCAGAGGTGCTGAGGAAGGCTGGGCACTTGCGAGGAAGTATGGTGGAGGGGTCAGGAGGAGGAGAAAGGTGCCGGCTGCAGTCCTGCAGGCGGCCCGGACCCCAGCAGGAGGTGCTGGGGCAGCGAGGGGCAGACTCCGAGACCGGGTGAGGTCGTCAAGGAGCCTTGATGGGAGACGTGTGGAGTGGGGGGAGGCAGCAGGCAAGGAGCGAGTGTGTTTCCTCTTGGAAGCAGGTCAATGGTGGGGAGCTTTCCCTGCAAAGGTACAGAACGGAAGGAGGTTTGTGAGGGCAACGGCAGAGTTGGATCAAGTAGTATTCAATTTAAAATTAACGCATGTCCCACGGAGATGCTCAGTGTGTGGTTGGCTAGGCTTTGATTAGTGTGTTCCAAATAATTCCACCAGCTCCCACGTGAAGGGAGCGAGGGGACCCCCGGCTCTCACGGCAGGAGGAGGGCCCATAACCCATGCTTTCCACCGACACGCAGTGCGGCCCCGCCACCACAGCGCTCTCCATCCCAGCGGAGCGCCTGGCACCCACCAGACTCTGCGCCCATCACCTCAGCTGGCCCGTCCCTCTCTCCGCAACTCCCACCACTCCCTCTTGAGTACTCAAGTAAAATCCTGTGAATTCTCAAATTTTTTCTGAATGCTTTCTTCTCTTGTTGTTCCAACAACTCTCAGTGCCGGTGGGACTTATAATTCATTGATCTGATCGGTCGTTTAGTCACTGTCCCTCAAACACCTCATGCCTTTCTATAATCGCTTTCCTGTGCATCTCCTCAAACTCCTCGCCACGCTTCCCCCCATTGTTGGGGAAAGCCCTGACCTCATCGAGTCCTCCTGTCTGCGTCTCTGCGCCCCCTTCCTGGCAGCCACCTGAGTGCGGCGGGTCAAAAACACTCTATGGCCTCACCTCGAGTCCACGTTCGCTGCTGCCCCTCAGGGCCGCCGCCCCGAGGTCCGTCCACCCCACGGACGCAGGGGAGCCGCTGCACACGCACCCTTCCACGTCCAGCGGGCCCTCCTCTTGCTTCCTCCTCCTCGGCTGTGCTCCATGTCACTGGAAGCTAGAAGCCACCAAGCGGCCGGCACACGCTCCCCCATCGCCCGCCCATGCACCCACGCCCTCGGGCCTCCTCCTGCTCCTGGGGGCCAGGCTCCTGCTGCAGCCAGTCTTCCCACGCGGCACCAGGTCACAGCCCCTCGCACCTACCCAGGGACACTGCCCCGCGACATGCCTCTCCCTCCAGCAGCGTCTCCGGCCCGTTTCTGTCGGTATAGAGACACTTGGTTGTCATTCCCACCTCAAAAAAAAGAAACTTTCTTCTGACCCCACATCTACCTCAAGCCACCTTCAGCTACTCTACTTCCCTTTACCACAGAACTCCTTGACTTTAGAAAAAATGACCCTTATTTCCTCTCTTGCTACTCTGTCTTGAACGCACTCCAGGTGGGCTCTTGTCACAATCCGTTGGAAGTGCTCTTGTCACAGGCACCAATAACCTCCACATTGCTGAGCCCGATGAGCACTTTAAGGCTCTCATCTTGACCGCTGGGCAGTATTTGCCACAATGCGTCCCTGACCCCACCTCTCCCTTGAAGAAGGCAGAACTGCGAGTGACAGGCAACAGGCCTTTCCTCGGCCTGGCCCACTCTCTCTCAGGCTCTCCCTAGAACAGCAGGGAAGCTCACAGTCCTTGCTTCCTGCTATATTTCAGCACATAGCTCGTTTTCTCTTAAGGTTAAGTTGCTATCGCTGTAAAAATGATTTGTTAATTGGGTGTAGGCAGTGCAAAACAGAAGGGGCTGTGAGCATGGTCAGCTGAAAGTGATTTTCTCAAATTGTCTCCATTAACATTGAGAATAAATTCCCCGGACCCTAGGCCTTCAGCACCTCTGAGTTGTGTTAGAAATTAGGAGCAGCATTAACTGCTTCTGCACAAATTCTCATGCCACATCAGAGCCCTACCACCCATGAGAGGGCCAATCTGGGAAGCTCTGGGCACAGGTGGCAGCAGCTTAACTCAGAGCTTGGGCTGCCAGGCCCCTCAAGTCTCCACCGAGCACTGAAGGCAGAGCAGGGCGGCGGGCTAGCAGGGACCTGCACCTGGATCTTCAGAATCCCGCCCACTCCAGGTGGGCAGGGTGTTCCTTGTGAGAAGCTGGCCCAGAGCTGGCTCCTCTCCCATCAACTCCATTTCAACGCACAGCCACTTATGAGGCTGCACCAACAGCAAGTGATGGGACTGTCTGTTAACTGGCCTTTGTTTTAAGTCAGCGTGAGCTGCTGGTGAGTCTGCTGGAAGAAAATTACTTATTTTTACTTAAGGGCAAAATGTCTTTTTTTCAGCTTTTTGCAGGAGAAAAAGAAATGAGAAATATTTAAATTAGTGGAAATAAAAGAAGGGGTGGAGGTAGGGGGTAAATGTTTTGCATCTGGTTTAAATGCAATCCTCTTCTAATTATGAATTATTAGTTCAGTTATTATTGAAAAATATCTTCAGTTGCTAAATTACCACGCATCAGTCACTCCACTGAGAAGAATTTATTTGCACCAGCAACACTGAGACTCATTTTGCCTTTGAATTTCCCTTGGCATTGCTGCTGAACATAGTGGAAAGGCCACCGCCAGGGGGCAGTGCGTTCTGGTCAGTGTACCCCCTGCGCCCAGCAGCGTTGGGCTGCTGGTGAGGGCAGCCTGCTGACAGCAAGAAGTCTTGACTATAGATATCGAGCAGAGCCCTGGCCCCTGTGTTTTTAAGAGTAAATCATGTCTTTGCTTTCCAAGACAGAGCTATTTAGACATTGCACTCTTCCATGTTTTTAGAAAAAAACAAATGGGCGTTTGCTGTCCTCCTGCACACACAGACCTCATCCCAGGTCTCCACTGGCTTTGTCTGTAAGACTGGCGAGAAGAAGAAAGGCTTGCAGCTCCGACCAGAACCCTAACTGAGGAGGAAATTCAGTGTCGACTGACTAGGGGGGTCTGGTCTGAAAGGAGAAGGCTTGAAAGGACAAGTGGACTGGAAAGAGCATCGTATAGGGTCAAGCAACCCTGGACTCAGCATTGACTCCACTCTCATAAGCTGAGACCCGGGCAAGGTACTCAACTCCTGTGAGCCTCGCATCCTCACAGGTAGAAGGGCTGAGGAATGCCTACTTCAAACAGTTGTCTTGAGGCACCAGGATACTATGTGCATAGGTATCTGGTGTGTTTTTTTAATAGATGAAGCAACAGAGGCCAGAGAGGGAAATAACTTGCCAGTGCATGCACAGCAAGTACTGGTCTAGCATGGATCACACACTGCCCTTAAGGTTTAGTATTTCTATTCTATCTGCTCCCTGAACAACTCAGATTTCACCACATTCACTCATGAAAAGAGGGATGTAAATTACTTCACTAATAGTTTATTATAGTGATTACACATTGAAGTAATAACATGTTGGATATATTTGTTAAATAAAATAATATCAGTAATTTAATTTCACCTGGGTTTTTTTTTATTTCTTTTTTAAATGGGCATTAATGTGACTACTAGAAAATTTAAAATTAGCTAAGTGGTTTGCACTATATTTCTATTGGATGCTGTAGAACTAACCCCAAATCAAATTTCCTCAGTTGTTTCAAAAACATCTTTTTCTGTAGGTAAGCAGTTCAAATGGGCTCGTGTAGTTAAGAGAAACTCCCAAGGGATTTTCACGTGCACCTCTGGTTAAGAACCGTTGTTCTGGGCCTTTGGTTCAAGAAAAATGACCCTGCGGTCACAGCGGGGGTATTTGCAGATGATGATATTTTGCAGCCAGCTGGTGCCAGGCCCCCTGCCCACACATCCCGGGTCCTTTACAGGGACACTGATTTTGGAGACACTCCGGATGCATGCACCTGTTTTCTTAGGTAGCCAATTCCATCCCTCCTCACTTATAATATCAGAACCACCTTGTTAAAGATATTTTATTCAACAAGTATTTACCCACATGTGCCAGCCACTATTCTCAGCCCCAGGTGTCCAAGAATGAACATGAAGGCGATATCCCTGCCTCCCTGGGTTGGCCTTCTGGTAGACAGTGAGACAGTCAAGATGCGCTGGGCTGCAGCATGGCAACCCACCTATGTGGCGACGTCTGTCCCGAGGAGAGACGAGAGGATCCCTCACATCCAGGAGGAGTGACCAGGGAACTAAGCGGTCTGTGCCTCACCTCCATCTTCAGCCCCTTGCCCAAGCCACCAGGCCTCTGAATTTTGTGTTTGGTGCTGAGCACTCTCTATGTTTGTGTCACAAGCCAGGGAGGATTGGAATAACCTGCCGTCACCCATCTCTTGATGGCTCCAAATTACGAAGAGGGCACCTAGCACTCTTGGATAAAATTGAATCCCACCTCTTCTCCACGGGGGTCTGACCCACACTGCTGCGTCCTACCAGTAGGCGCCCGGCTGCGCAGGAGAATGCTCTTTTCAACAGTGTACCCTGAATCTGTTTCCAAGTCTTAGAAGAAAAACCAACCTAAAAGAGAGACCCTAGCAACTTTATTCCTTGTTAAAATTCTCTATGAAATCACCGATTTTTGCTCCATCTTCTCTGATTTGCACAGATCTGCCCTTTGGAGAGCCACAAATGTGCAATTGTCACGCTGTCATTAAGTCTTCTAGAATATTGATTTCCAATGCGGATTGCCATCCTTACTCATGGCCTTCAAAAGGAGAAGTGTGTCAGGAAAACAAAATCCTATTTCCCCACCATTTGCTCTGAGTTCAAAGCCATTTGTAAATTTAATATCAAGTTTAGAAGCAGCTGGTATCTCAGTCCAAACTTTAGAAGTGGGGAGACAACGCCAACGGGATTATGGTTTGTGTTCACAGAGTAGTCGCAGGCCTGCAGGGCAGGGTGCAGGTCCTTCTGTGGGAAGGGCTTTGTGGCCCTCATCCGGAGGTCTCTGCAGTTCCCGCTCCCCCCCCCTCTGTCTCAGGCACAGGGAATGTGGCTCCCACCCTCCTAATCACAGTCTGCAAGGCCCTACAACTCCTTTTGCGACCCAGCCCCGAGCCGCTTTGACCCCTGGGTCCTCCCCCCCTGGATATTTCTCACCCGTCAAGCTCATTCTGCCTGCGGCTTTGCACTTGCTGTTCTCTCTGCCTGAAATGCTCTTCTTGCCCCTCTTCACGTGGCACAATGCCTCGTCACAGAAGGTGCCGGGGCCTTCACCTGAAGCAGCCCTGCCTGAGGCTCTCAGCACAACACGGGGTCACCTTCTAGCCCTCGTCGCTCCCTGAGCTCATCCTGTCCGCCTGCCCTATCCGCCCTGGAAGGCTGTGCACGCTCCCCATTCCACCCCGGCTTTGCCACCATCCTGGCCGGTGTCAGCACCCCATGAACGGCCACACTGCGGACCTGTGCTCACTGTTCTGATCTCCTTCCCAATGGCCTTTCCTTTGCCCCTTGGCACTATCAACCTGGAACTTACCTTGGTTGTCTTCACGTTTCTGCTCTGTGGCCCATCCCTGTCTGCCGTGCACACGGCTGTGCTCCCAGGCCCCGGGGCAGTTCCTAGTCAAATGAAGCACTCGTGAATGTTTGTTGGATGAATAAATGCACACAGAAATGCCACACACCCTCCTTTGAAACCTTACCCCCAGAGTTGTCCCCATCGGGGCAATTTCCATCATATATCTTTTTACTTAGTTATCTCCCCATCTACACAATGAACTAACAGGCTAGGGCTGGTTCTCACTTATTACTTAGTTTATCTCTTAGCACCTATCCCAGGGACAGATACACAAGCGATGTTGTTTGGTGAATTGATATGACTGAAGTCACCTACTGCTAGCTCTGGACTCAGCTACCTTTCTCAGAGCTAATTAGTTGCTACAGGGCACACCCCCTCCAGGCTTGCGAGGAAGGTCAGAGCCCACACTGCATGGGGCTCTGCAGGCTGCCGGTGACCTCTGGCTCTACAACGTGCCACGTGTGCACACAGAGGAAGGTGTGCACAGAGGCAGATGCTGCCACCCTGGGAGAGAAGGACAGGGCAAGTGTGTCGACAGGAGCAGCTGCACTCCTCACACCTTCTCACCCCCTGGGTCAGCCCCGCTGAGCCCTGCTGCATTCCTGCCCCTGGAGTCCAGGAAGTAGGTGTTTCCTTATAATAAATTATCTTTCTTGTTCCATCCAGGTCCAGTGGATAAGGGCTCTTTGCTCTGCTCTTTGCTACCAAGAATCCTCACAAAAGCAGGCCCCCAACAGAAAGAATTCTGGTAGCTCCTGCTCCCCATGCTACTCAAGGTCTCAGGTTTGCAAATGCAACCCGAGCCTTAGAAAATGAAAAGTAGCTCCTCCTTGCAAAATCACTGGGTCCTGGCACCAAATACTGGTGGCTGCCTACCCCTCCTTTGCCCAAGTCTATGACCCAGGGCAAGGGGCCCAACTCTTGGGCCTTCAGGCACATTTATGTGAAAAATTCATGTATATTTTGGTTTATGCAGCATGTAGCTTCCTAAAAACTGTGTGTGAGTCACATATTTTTAAAGTTGAATACCCTTTCCCACTCAGTATGTCTATCTGCTCAAGATGCTCTCTTCCTTTTGGTTTTATCGCCAATTGGCAGCAGCAAACTGTAACCCTAGCTTTACATCCATCTCCTTCCCAAAAGGTTCATCAACCAACAGGCAAAATTTTCATTCAGAGCCTATGACGTGGGGAACGCACCAAGTGCCCCAGGGAGCCTGCTATCCATGGATACTCTATAAAACAGTGTGAATAGCCAACCTCTTATTTATCTCTTCTGTAAATTCAGATTTTCTTCTATCAGGTTTTTCCAAAGAAGTGCCCATGTGTACTGAGCAGCCTATCTAGGTTGCCATGGAAATGGAGAGTCATAAAAGGATGTTTACAAATGTGGGCGCCTCTATAAATCCTCAGTAACAGCAACTGTAATTGTCTGGCGCCATAATTGAGACTATTCATGGTGTGTTCTGAGAAGTAAGCACAAATAACTCACCAATCTGCAACTACTGGCAAAGCAGGAGCCAGGTAGGTAAAGCTTAAAGATGCTTTAAAAACAACTCACATCAGGCCAACAAAACTCTTTTCTGACAGAAGAGAGATGTCTACCACTGCAGGAACCCCAGTTGACCACCAACTTCTCCAGGGTATGAACTCTCCTGGGCCCTGTCTGGTTATCTGCGACATCCAAGAGACTTTATGACCTACCTCAGCAGCTCCTACCCAGCTTCAGAAGGTAATATCTGAATTGTTTTTATTCATAAATCACCTGCTCTCACAAAAAGTTCTGAGGTAACTTACAAAAGGTTGTGTAGCATCCAAACAGAAATATTGACAAGCTAAACCATCAGAACAAATGGCTTACCTGAGAACTTTATTTTTACAAGTAACAGAAATAAATTCAAGCTAGTTTTATAAGAAAAAAAGGGGGGAATTTTACAATAAAACACTTAAGATTTTATCTGTGGAATCCAAAAGCAAGAAAGTAGCAGTGTCCCCGGGAAACAGTGGCAGCAACACGGCTTCATTCTGGATCCCAGCAAGTATCGGCTGCCTGCCCCACAGCTCTGCTTGTCTCTGGGCACCTGCTGCTCTCCTCTCCCAGAAGACTGGCATCCCTGCCGCCCTCCACATAGTTACCTGTGGCCTCAGAGTCCACTTTACTTAAGGCTCAGGCCACCTGGAGAGATGCTGACATTCTCTTGCTTCGGCCCAAAATTCCCAGGAAGAACTGATCTTTAGCTTGACTTGTCACAGAGGCCTGCCACCTGCCCAGTAATTAGCCTTGGCTAGAGGTGGTTTCTTTGTCAGCTCAGCCACAACAAAATAGTATAGACTGGGTGGCTTCAACGCAGGAATTTGTTCTCTCACATTCTAGAGGCTGAAATCCCAAGGCCATGGTCAGTATCTGGTGAGAGCTCTGTCTTTGGGTTGCAAATGGCCACCTTCTCACTGTGGCCTTCTACATGGCCTTTCCTTGGTGCGTGTGGTGGAGACAGAGAAGAAGCTCTCTGATGTTTCTTCGTATAAGAGCACTAATCTCATCATGAGAGCCCCACCCTCATGACCTCGTCTGGTCTAAATTACCTCCCAAAATCATCAACCCCAAATACTATCACATTGGAGTGGGGATAGGGCTTCCAACATAAATGGGGAGTGGGGCACAATTGAGCCCATGCAGTGGGTAAAAGTCATTGCTTGAGGTCCACAACCAGGTATGAGGAGGACCAGCTAATGTGAACTGGGATGCAAGTTCCAAGTATAACCATTACAAACATTAAACTAATATAGCTAAAGGGAAAGTTAGTGTGGAAATAGACAGTACTGTGCCATCCATGTGCTAGAGGGTAAACACAAATTTGGCTCTGAGCTCCGAGCTGCCTAAATACACTGAAAGACTGAAGGGGGCACAAGTTTCCTGATATGGCTAACACAGAAACAAACTACTTTCACACTTGAATCCCAGCCAATCCAATAATGCAATCTGAGAGGAATTTCTCCTCTAAGTCTACATTGAGAAGACCCCATGTGGTGTACAGGTCAATGTCCTCAGGGCATCCCTACAACATATGCAAGTATTGCCTGCCAGTGTGGCTCAGTAGGTTGAGCATCCTCCCATGCACCAAGAGTCACCAGTTCCATTCCCTGTCAAGGCACATGCTTGAGTTGCAGGCTTGATCCCCAGTAGGAGTCGTGCAGAAGACAGCCAATCCATGTTTCTCTTTCATTGATGTTTCTAGCTCTCTCTCCTTCTCCCTTCCTGTCTCTCTATAAATCAATAAAAACATATTTTTTAAAAAAACATGCAAGTATAACATTTCCTGTAATCTCTCATCATGACCCTCAATGAGGGCTGAAGGTATCATGCCAAACCTCAAACCAACAGAGCTCCGGAAAAGTTATTATTATCCACATTGTACAGATGGGGAGCCTGGGTCAGAGAAGCCAGTTAGCTCTCCCAAGGCCATGCGCTTAATAAGTAGCAGCAATGAAATTGAAATCCTCACATGCTGATATGAGAGAGCACAATAAGCTCTGCCTGAACAAGAGACGCTTCTGATTAGTTTCAGAAAGAGACCTGGGTTGTGCTTATCCTCCTGAAGCCTTTCCTTGTCCCGTGATCAGAAAGAGTGACCCGGAGTTGGGATAGAGGGACCAGAAGGACCCAAGACCTACAATGGAAACAAGATTGGCTGGGCACAGAAGATGCAGCAGGTATGAGAAAAATTCTGTCTCACAATAGAGGCTTGTTACAGATGTGTCTCCAAGACAACAGTCAGGTCAGAAGGATTCTGGGTCCCAGGGTTAGGCCAGACTGCCAGGCCGCAAGTGTCATAGCCAGGATCCAAACCAAGCCATGCGAAGGAAGCGTGAGTGAGAAGCAGTTGGTTAGAGAGGCAGAGGCCAGATACCAAGATGCAGGCTTGGGAATACAAACCCCAGGGACCAGCAAACAGGTTTAGAGGGAGTTTCTGATGTGTGGGAAGGCGCTGCTGGAACCTTGTGCCTTAAAGCCAGAGTGCATTGCCGGAGAGGCCTCATGGCAAGAAATCTTCAACAGCCAAGAGCCAGCACTGAGGGAGCACAGCTGCATGACACAGGACATAGAATACATGTCTTGGAAGCAGGCCTTCTGCCTGTGGTAGGAAATAAAGCGAAGGATATACGGCAGACCCCAGGACAACAGAATCTGGACAGTAGGCAGGTTGTGCAGAAGGACTTAGGCGCTCAGGGACAGGAAGGACATCCAAGTGCCGGAGCCTGAGTATCGACCAATGCTGATTACAGTGGATTGAACAGTAGTTGCCACAAAGAGATCCCGGTCTTAACCCCCAATACCTGTGAGTTTGAAATAAAGGTTTGGAAATAGAGATTTTGCAGGTAGAATAAAAAATCTCTAGATGAGATAATCCTGGGTTTAGGGTTAAATCCAGTGATTGGTGTCCTTATATAAAGAGAAAGACAAGGGAGATTTCATAGAGGGGAGCAGGCCACATGAATGGAGGCACAGATGGGAGTTATGTAGCTACCAACCAAGGAAAGCCAGCAGCTGCCAGCAGTCCCCAGGAGCTATGAGCTGGGCATGGAATGGACTCTCCAGAGGAACCAACCTCGTCATTACCTTAACATAGGACTTCTTGCCTCCACAACTGTGAGAGAATAAACCTGTTTAGACCACTCAGTTTGTAGTACTATACTGTGCAGGCCTAGGAAGCTAATACAGACAGCAACTATTTCATCTCTGAGTCAATTCTGTCAATTGACAGTGACTGTCCAGAGCACTCTGTAGAGAACCTGAGGCTATTTGGGCTCCACAGGGACATGACAGTGACTGGCTAGTGACACCTGCTGTGGGTGCAGCATGGGAACTGCAGCACCTGAGCCCCAGGATCGCCCTCCCAACCTCACACTTACACGGTCCTCAGTACTGAAAATGAGAAGACCAATGGCATGATTCTTGCCCTCAACCTCGCAGTCTAGCCCGGAACTCAGTCAGATCAAGGCTTACCTGATCTTCCTTCTGAACAAGGTCAAGATCAATCACAATAGCTTTGACAGAATAGAGTTGTCAGAGAGAAATGCTCACAAAAAATAACACATAGGGAACGAAGAGCAGGCCAGACATTCTGCTTGATGTCAAGTTCAGTGGTGGTCAAGGACACGAAGCTTAGTGTGCGGGGGGGTGCACTTTACTCTATAAAAGTATAGTTTATTTTTTTGGAAAAACCTTCGAAGGTGAAGGTTGCCATCAAATATTTGAATATCTTCTCATATGAGCTAGGCCATGGCATCTTCCAGGGTAACAGGACCTGTAAACTTACCCCCATGGGATGAAAGGTGAGTCCCTTTGATGACTGTACCAAGAGCCCTGGGTGTGAAACTGTGTAGCACCCTCGCCTGCCCCCACGTTATAGCACTGCACGCTCCTCCATCGTTCATCCTTCAAGGCAGCACTATCCCGTTTTTGCTATCGCCCTTGTCTCAGCACCCAGTCTCTTTTTTTCCCCACTTAATCTTCTGAGAAATTTATTCTCAGAGCATCACCTTTCCCAGCCATGTCCCGGGAGGCAAAATGGATGAGAAACATGATGTTCTCCATAAACTCTCATACCTGTGAGTCTTTCTTCCTACTGATCCCTCTGTCTAAAATCAACTTTCCTCCACCCCCTTCACCATATGGCAAAATTGCTCACCCTTCAAATTTCAGACCAAATAAGTAAGATGAGAGCCCTCCCTACTCGTCTTACCTCATATGAACTGATTAATCACTCCTCTGCGCCATCACACAGTTCCTCCACTTCAGACACAGCACAATACATTGTACTGAAGGTTCTTGTCTTTGTGTCTGTGTCTTCTACTGAGCAGTTAGATCCCCGGGAAATGTGTCTTGTTCAACTGTCAACCAGTTTCTAGCAGTGAGTCTGGCAAATAGAGAATCCTTGATATTACTAAATATTAAATGGTCATAAAATATTGAACAAGTGCATGAGTAAATGCTTTAAGGATAGCTGTATGATTTACTGATGTCATCTGAATGGAAGTTGAGAGCCATTTCTTGCAAGATTTTCTGGGTTAAATGCCACAGCACTGCCCTCCTCCCCCTGCTAGCTACTTTTAGCTGCCTACCTGCCAGTCACTTCCATTCACTCACTGAAGTGTGTTCATGTTATATTTTTCTACCCTGGGCTTTGTCCTCATCCTAGGTGATGTCAGCACCTACTCATTTCCAGTGGCCTTCTCTTCCCCTCCACCTCACATTTCAGAACTTCCATTAGTTGTAAATTTTCTGCTCCTAGAATCACTAATGTAAGCACTTTCAGCCACTATCTCCTCCCATTCCACCTTGCTTATTCAACCACTCTCACTCTGACGTTCTTAAACTCTAGTTCCTTCCAGGTGATTTGCCCTCTCCTTTCTTCATTTGCTGATTCAATTTAGACTCTATGGTCCATGATTTTAATAACATTTGGCTTATATCTTAAGTTGCCTTGCCCATCTCCTGCCTTTTGTTTACACCATCCAGATAAAACCCAAGCCTGGGAAAACCCTACTGGGTGCCATCTCCATGCTTCTCTCCCACCATGGCATCCCTGATCCACTACACCTTCCTGATCCTCAAATTCAAGTGAGTCTACAACTCTGCCAAACAAATCTACCACATCATCTCTTGTCACTCCATAGTAAGAAGTTCCAAACTTGATCTACCCTTCTCAAGTTCCTGCCCCCTATACCCACCCATATTCTTCTCTCTCATTAGATGATTGTGCCTCCTACTTCGCAGAGAAAGCAGACAGTATCAGACAGAAAACTCCCGCAGCCCAACATGCAGACCTTCCTGAAAGGGCACCCATTCCATCTTCCTTCACTCCTACAAATGCAGAGGAGTCAACGCAACTATTTCTCCATCTGATCTTGGATCCCATTGCCACCTTCTACCTTCAGAATCCTTAACTATCATTTATCCTTTTATTTCCAGTATTTTACAACCTTTCTCCAGTAGATCCTTCTTTGCTTTTACACATTTGTTCACCATCAACACCAGAGTCCATTTTCAGCCACTGCAATATCCCCCCTCCTTTTCAGTCAAATTTAAGGAAGAGTTGTTTTCCCTCACTGTTGCCGTTTCTTTGTCTCCCACACATGCCACAACCCACTCTGATCTGGGTCTGATGCCATGATTCCACGGAATAGCTACTATTTCCACTGAAGGCCATGCAGCCATGCTCAGTGGACACTTTCCAGGCTTCATCTTATTGAACTTTCAATAACATTTGACTCTGTTGACCATTCGTCTTTCCTACAACACTTTTCTGTGGGCTTTCATGGCCTAACACACTACTGGTTCAATGTCTTCTCCTAAACCATTCCATCTTCATCTCCTATTTAGGTTATCCTCCTGCTGCTCCAGCCCATAAATAGTGGACTTCCTCAAGGCCTAATCCCAAGCATTTCTTCTGTTCTTTTTTATTTTATTATTATTATTTTAAATTTCTCTTTATTGTTGAAAGTATTACAGATGTCCCTTTTTTATGCCCAATGATCTCCTCCACCCCACATCTGCCCCCAC
The DNA here is from genome assembly GCF_964146895.1 of Miniopterus schreibersii. Lineage (NCBI taxonomy): Eukaryota > Metazoa > Chordata > Mammalia > Chiroptera > Miniopteridae > Miniopterus > Miniopterus schreibersii. The sequence continues at coordinate 82,206,635 of NC_138108.1, forward strand.
CCCACCCCTACTCCCACCCCCACCCTCACCCCAGGCCTTCACCACACTTGTCTGTGTCCATGGGTTATGCATATAACTTCTTGATTAATCTCTTCCCACCCACTCCCCCACCCCCACTTTCCCTCTGAGAGTTATCAGTCTGTTCCATGCTTCTATGTCTCTGGATCTATTTTGTTCCTCAGTCTATTTTGTTTATTAGATTCCACATATGAGTGAGATCATGTAAAACTGAACCAGGAAGAATCAGAAAATCTGAATAGGCCGGTAACAACTGATGAAATCGAAGCAGCGATAAAAAAAAAAAAATCCCAGCAAACAAAAGCCCTGATAGAGATGGCTTCACAAGGGAGCTTTTTAATTCCTTAAGTTTTAGACTTAGATAGTTTACTAAAAAAATTTTCTTCCTTTTTGAGGTAGGCCTGCAGTGCTATGAACTTCCTTCTCAAGACTGCTTTTCCGTGTCCCATAGATTTGGGGTTGTTGTGTGTTCATTTTCATTTGTTTCCAGGAAGTTTTTTATTTCTTTCTTGAGCTTATTGGTAACCCATTCATTGTTTAATAACATGCTATTTAGCCTCCAGGTGTTCGAATGTTTTTGAGTGTTTTTATTGTAGTTGATTTGTAATTTCATGCCCTTGTGATCTGAGATGCTTGACATGATTTCAATCCTCTTGAACTTGTAGAGGCTTGTTTTGTGTCCTAACAATATGTTCTATCTTTGAGAATGTCCCATGTGCACTTGAGAGGAATGTATATTCTGCAGCTTTGGAGTGAAATGTTCTGTAAATGTCAATTAAATCCACCTGATCTAGTGTGCCATTTAGTCACTGTGTCTGTGTTGACTTTTTGTCTGGAAGATCTATCAAGTGAAGTCAGTGGGGTGTTAAAGTCCCCTACTATGACTGTATTGTTGTCGATCTCCCACTTAAAGTCCTTAAGATTATTATTGATAGGTCCTTATTTATTGCCATTTTAATTCTTTATGCCTATGTTTCTCTCTATATTTCTTCTTGTTATTACAGCAGTCCCTTTAACATTTCCTGCAGTGCTAGTTTGGTGGTAATAAACTCCTTTAGCCTTTCTTTTGTCTGAGAAGTTCTTATTTCACCATCTATTTTGAATGATAGCCTTGTTGGATAGAGTAGTCTTGGTTTCAGATCCTTGTTTTGCATTACCTTGAATACTTCATGCCATTCCCTTCTGACCTGTAGAGTTTCTGATGAGAAGTCAGCTGCCAGCCTTATGGGGGCTCCTTTGTAGGTAACAGATTGCTTTTCTCTTGCTGCCTTTAATATTCTCTCTTTGTCTTGAATTTTTGGCATTTTCATTATGATGTGTCTGTGCATGGGCCTCTGGATTCTTCTTGCTTGGGACTCTCTGTGCCTCCTGAACTTGTATGACTCTTTCCTTCACCAGGTTAGAGAAGTTTTCTGCCATTATTTCTTCAAACATGTTCTCTAAGCCTTGCTTACTTTCTACCTCCTCTGGCTTTCCTATGATGCGAATATTGTTATGTTTCATGTTGTCCCACAGCTCCCTTAGACTGTCCTGTTTTTTAATTGCTTTTTCTTTTTGGATGTCTTATTGAGTGATTTTTTTCTACCATGTCTTCTAATTTGATGATAAGATCCTCAGCTTCCTCTAATCTGCTGTTTATTCCTTCTAATGTATTCTTTATTTCTGCTATGTCATTCTTAATTTGCCTTCATAGTTTCCATATATTTTTTTATGCAGTTGAGCATCTTTATAATCAGTATTCTGAACTCTATATCTGCTAGATTGCTTATCTCTATTTCATTTAGCTCTTTTTCTGGAAACTTCTCTTGTTCTTTCATTTGGGGCTTGTTTTTTGTCTCCCCACTTTGGCTGCCTATTTGGGTTTGTTCCTATGTATTAAGTAGGCCTGCTAGAACTCTCAGTCTTTTTGGACTGGTCTCTGGTACAGGCCAATGTCAGATGCTCTTTGTAACTGGCCTTGAGTACCCTGTTTGGAGTTACCAACAACCCAAGGTTTGAGGTCCCCTCTGTTGGGAGTGGGCATGTTTAGACAAGACCAAGATGTACACCAAGGTCTGCTTTTCCAAGGGCTGGATCCAGAAGCAGACCAGGCAAAGATTCAAAGCACTATGAAGTCTGCCTCTGCCTGAAGATTGATTAATCTGATTCTCTTAATGAGCCTCAGGCTGTAGAAACTCCTTGGGGTAGGGCAGGAAGTTTTCCTGCAGGGCAGGGCACTTGCTTACCCTTTAGGCAAAGGCGGCTTGGAAGGTGAATGTCTGCCCCTGAAGTCTGGGGAAATGACTCAGCACAGGAATCCAGAGGGAAGCCTTCTGAGCTCTACCTCCAGAGCCCACAGCCCTAGATTCTCCTCACACAGCCCTAGTCCACTCTGCCTTCCCTCTGCTGGAGCCCAAGGTGAGTGGTTGCTCATGAAATTTTGTGTGTTAGCCCTTTAAGAGAGTGCCTGCATTTCTAGCCATCTCTCCCTGGCAGACAGAAACCTGGCTGCTTTTCAGAGCTGGATGTTATGTGGGCACCTTTCAGGTGCTCTTAGCTAAGCAGCCCAGCATGGGGTTTAGGCCCAAGAGTCCTCAGTGGGAACCCCCCACAGCTGCGATATTCCTCCAGACCTTCAGCTTCTGCCTGTGGGAGCCCAGCCAGCCCTCTTGTGCCTCTGCACTTTCCACCAGTCTTTTTGCAGTCTCCACTTTTCTTCCCTGGTTTTGAGGGTGCTCTCCAGCTCGTCTTCCATTGCAGTTAATTATTCAGGATGTTTTTCTGTATTTTAATTGTAATTCCAGTTTGGTCCCAGGAGAGTGTCAATGTAGCTTCTACTCAGTCTGCCACCATCTTTAATCTCCTCCATTTCTTCTTTTCTCAATTAACACTGTCTTCTATGTCCACAGCTTCAGTAGCCAGCAAAACAAAGATAATTCAATATCCATAAAACCAGCCCAGACTTTCTCCTGAGTTCTAGGTCTTCATGTAAAACTTCCTAACTAACACCTCCGTTTGGATGTTTCCAAAGCATCTCACACTGAAAGAATCTAAAACCTAACTTTTGTTCTTTCCCTCCATTCCTGGCCCCCTGGATCTCTTCCAAGAATTTTATTTCCAAGAATTGTAATTGTACCATTAACCACACTGTTGATCAAGCTAGAAACATTGGTATCATCCTGACACCCACCTTTCCCCCACCCACCGTATTAAATGTATCACTAAGCCTATTGACTTGACTCTCCTAGTAGTTACTGAACTATCTGCTTTTCTCTATCTCTTCCCTAGAAGACTCCAGGAGCTCTCTACTCTGGAACTGCTCTAACTCACCTCTTCCACACCACAGTCAGAATGATTTTTTTCCTAAATGCACATCCCATGCTCATCTACCCCTCTCCACCTCCTGGCTCTTAGCCTATAGTGAGGCATCTATGTATCTCCTCTGAGCTGTAGTCGCTTACTTCTGCCCAGCATAAAATGCACCCGTAAATATTGTAATTGTTTATTCCATCACACACACACATACACAAGCATATGCAACAAAACCACCTGTGAGCTCTGTGAGGCAAGAGCTATGTCTTATTCATCTCTGTAGCTTTTCCTGGTACCCATAGAAAAAAAACTAAAGTTAATTCAGTTGAAGCCTTTATTTTTCACAGCACAAAACTCAGAGGGTCTGGTGTCTACTTAAACATCAACTTGCCCCACTTACTATGTAGTCAATATATGAGATAAAATTTGGCAGTGTGTTGTCAAGCTGCTCAATAGTTTCTAAATAGTGGCTAAATCTGCAAATTTGCTCAGCAATGACCTTGAGTGATGAAATGAGACAGAATTTATGCCCAGTTGGGGGTGGGGGGGAGGCTGAAGATGAAGATGGGAAATATGGGTGGATGGCAGCAGGGGGTGAGGTTAGGAGTGGTGACCCTGCTGGATACCTGGGATGCAGGCAGGAGAGCAGGGGTTGTTAAGGTGCTGCCAGCAAGAGCTCTCACTTGGATCTCAGTTCAGCCTCCTCTCCTCTAAGGACTTTCATGAGTGCCTCCTCCAAGCATGCACACTTTTCCTTGGCAGCAGGTGGCAGCAGTAATAAGCCACAGTAGCGAGCTAACCACTGACAGGTGAAAGGGAAACGGGCTCCTCTCCCTGTTGAAAGAAAACTTGTCTTGGAGACAAAGCAAATTAATGGAAACCATGCTGAGACATGTTGTTTTTAAGGAGGCATAAATCTCACAGAGCGACTTCTGGTGACTTTCCCCGCAGACCAAGAGGACACAGAGCCGAAGTCCTTGCAGATGTGACTGATGTTTCTGCCTCTGAAGCAATTCCATGGAACTGGCCCTGAGGTCTGTCTCATGATTAACCTTTTAATCTACAGACCACAGACAATGGACTCCAAAGAAACCAAAGGCCTCTCCCTTGTCTCCCCTAGCATCCTGAACACACCTCTCTGTGCACTTCCACACTGTCTTCTATGAGCCCTACTAACTTCTGCCCCCCTCCTCCTATTAATACGTGAGCTTCTCAGGGAGATGTGCTGTCTTGTTCAACTCTGCAATTCCTCAGTGCCCAGCAACATGCCTGGTACTTATGGGGACACACTTTAGTAAGATCCTGGGCTTGAACTTTTCCACCCACACGATCTTAGGCAAGACCTCTGAAAGCTATGGACCCAGTTTCCTCATTCGTAAAAGTGTGCACCTGCATTCAGTGTAAAAATAAGATCAAATTTAGTTTAGGGTACCTAAAGTTCCTGGCACAGGCCTGACACACACTAAGAGCTAGCAGTAATTGAACTGCACTGTTCCCTGGGGCTAAATCCCTGCCCACTCCACTTGAAATATTGAAAGGAAATGAGCATTTACTCATTGTGCCAGGGACTCTGCCCGGGGGTGTTGCTCACCACAGCTCTGTGGATTGAATGTTATTACCCCCTTGCAGAGGAGTCAACTGAGGCTCAGAGAGGTTGTAATGCCTGCCAAAAATCGAACAGTCAGTGCATGTCAGAGCTGGAATACAATCCCTGATCTTGGTGACTACAAAGAGTCATTTTTTCTTATATCACAAAAACAAATGTGATCAAGAATAAAGAAGCCATCAATTCAGAAGGCCAATGCCAGACAAAGAGTGGCTGGGTCAGCTCGGCTGGTATCAGCCCACAGAGGAAATGCAGACGGAGCCTCTGGACAAGACAAGGAGCAGATCACACAGCTGGCATCCCACTTCTCCTGACCTTCCATAAAACATTTGTCTATGGGACCCATAAGGAAATAGCAACAAATTACCTGCTTTCACTCACTGTGTTTTCTATCTAAATGCACATATGAACATTTAAGCCTCCAGCTTACAAAGCTTCAAGGCCTACTACCAGAGCCCTTTACAGTGGTATTCCATTCACTGGCCACATGTCCTAACACCCCCTACCTGTCACTTTACACTATAACCACAACAACCCTCTGGCTCTCCAAATACGCCGTGTTACTCTTCACCATTTCTTCAGTTCTCACTCCTTCCACCTGGCTAATCCTGCCTATCCTGAGTTGACATTTCATTCAGGCATCTCTTCCACCTGGAAGTCTTCCCTCACCTGCCAACTAGGTTTAGCTCTTGTTTAAACTTCTGAATCTCTCTCTTGATTTCTACTGTTGCCACAATGTTTTATAAACATCTATCTTAAACATTTATCTCCTACATCTGAGTGTAAGCTCTTTAAGTAAATAATTGCATGTGTTCCCATCAAAAGCTAAGTATTCCAGGAAACAAAAAAGCAACATTGCAGGTAAGAGAAATAGTGCACATCCAAAACAAATGGAGACTAATTTAATGGTAATTGAATGAGTGACACACACATCATGCAGAAATGCCAAATGAACTCAAAGTGCTTGATGAGGGAATGCATCAGGGAAGCCTGCAAGGACGCACTTCTCTGCAAGGTGTGTCCACATTTTTTGTTGACGGAAGCGCCCTTTGTGAAATGGATCCCACTCTCCCCAGTAGTCTGGTCTGTCTGCAATGAGCTGCCTTCCAGGGAAATCCTACACTGAGCAAAGGAAGTCATTATTAATTGATTGGTTATCAAGGACACATACCTGATGGAAGGTGATGGTCATTGCAGCATGGGGAGTGATGTCAACCATCCTAAGAAAGGAAGAAAACCAGCCGCTGGCACTGGTACTCCTTAGCTAAGCCTCTTTAAGAAGAAGTGAGCTAAGGAGGCTTAGAAACCAAACTCTCCATGCAGCAGGTAGAGCAATGACCAGTCAATGGTGCTGGCCTGAGCACTGGATGTGATCCTGAACAGAACACTCCTACTGCAGGGTCTGGTGCACTCAGTAAACAGTGGTTGTTACTATCAGTCCCTTGTCCACCAATTTCTTTTATTTCTGGAAGCTGAGCCCCCCTAGAACATGTCGCTGAATGTGGGTGTGAGGAGACAAGTAGGAATTGTTTCTCCAGGGGAGTCTCCACTACTGTATTCATTTCATCTGAAGTGCCTTTTATTTAATCCCTGATAGCATTCCAGTGGGTCCATTACAGCAAGTGCTCTTGGAAGAAAGGCTTGGATTGAGAAATAAACTACACTCACAGACCGTGCCTTGGGATGTGCACCATTAGGGTTTTACTGGCAAAATCAGATGGAGAAGCTAGATGATCCCACTGGAAAAGCCAAGTCGGACTTTCAGGAGACTTTGACTTGCTCCATTTTCTTCTTCCTGGCAAAAAGGGGAGCAAAAAGTAAAAGATTCCACATGTGATTTTTGTGCTTTGTGCTCAGAGAGCTGGTCAGCCCTGTGGTCGCTTTTATCCATTACTGACAGGGTCTCAAGGGGAAAGCCTGGGTGGAAACAAATACTCATGTTTGCACCAAGTAATGTTACTATTTCTCTGCAGCTGCCTCTCTGCTTAGAGCTGAAAAACAGCTCCCCGTTTCCTTCAGACTAGAATCTTCTATGAACGATCAGTCCCTCGCTCTGCTCAGACGTGCAGCGCTGCCCAACCACTCTAGGTGGTCAAGGGATTCAGTTAAAAGAGCTACAGGAACAGAGCAACATCTAAACATTAAATGTGTTTATCCTGTCCAACTGAGAGGAATTTTCCTAGACGGTGTGTTTTTTACTTACACACAAGGCAAAATGGAGAAGTAAACAGAACATGAGTTCAGATGCCCCAGCGCCCTTTGGTTGCTCCCGCAGCACCCCTCAGCACCCCTCTTTCCCTCTCTTCTGTTTCCCACAGCGCTCAGGAGCTCTGCTGCCATCCAGGCAGGACATGAGTGACAGACAGCCAAAGGCCAGCTAAGGCTCCTGAATCCCATCAGACCAGGGCCGAGCCAGGACAGAAACCACATGACAGATCAGGGGCAGAAGGCAGGCGGCCCCAAAGGGGGCATGGAGAAAAAGATCAGGGCAAAACACTCCAGGAAATTCAACAAAAATTAAAAAAAAAAAAGAAAGAAAGAAACAAGAACAAAGCAGGGGATCTTGAAATTCTCATAGAAAGAACTGAGGTGCCATGACTTTCTTCTACTGACCGCCCAGAGCAGCATCTGTGCTGGACAAGCAAGCATAATCGGAGGGCTCAAGCCTACCCTAAGGATAGGGAGCCCCACCTCTGTCCCCGGTGCCCTCCACCACTGTGGGACTGGGGTCCACCTCCAAGCAACGCTCACCATAGCCATTTTTAGGGCATTAGCTTAATGAGCACAAGTTACAGAATCTCTTCCTTTCCAAACTTCGTACCAACAACCAAGACATGTAGTAGATGTTCATTCCTTGGAGTCATTAGTTATTAAAGAATAATAACATCAAGTATTATACATACACACAGAAACCCACATGTGCTCATAATACTGCTTAACCAAATATGCATATATTTACATCCCAAAAATTAGCCACAGTTATACATAGTGATGCCTCAAGCCTCAGAAAACGTCAAGTCTATGGAGTCCAGCTACAGCTAAGAAGCTAAAGAACCTGGCCCCTGAGTGGCCAAGGAAATAAACTCTAGGAGACAGTTTCTGGTTGGCTCACACGCTTCAAAGTCTAAGAGCCCCAGCCACTGCACAGGAGACCTGTGGGCTTTGGGGAGGAAGGGAGCAAAACTCCCTTCTTCAAGGCTCTGCAAGCAGGTGAAATTAGAGAGCACGCACACTGGGAAGCAGAGGGCATGTAGAAAGAGAGTGCACCCACCATCAAATCAGAAGTCATGCCTCCAAAGAAGGCCTACAGGTGTAGGGGAAATGCACAATAGCACTAATTATCAGGTAAATGCAAATGAAACCACAATGAGATATCACCTCATGCTTGTTAGAATGACTATTATTTTTCAGAAAAGATAAGCAGGTGTTGCTCAGGATGTGGAGAAGTGAGGCGCCTCAGGCACTGTTGGTGGAAATGTAAAACCGTGTAGTTGCCACAGAGAATAGTATGGAAGCTTCTCCATCAGTTGAAAATGTAATTACCATATATATGATCCAACGATCCGAATTCCAGGGTTTTATTCAAAAGAATTTAAATCAAGGTCTCAGAGAGGCATCTGCATCCCCATGTCCACTGCAGCATTACGCACATTAGCCAAGATGAGGAAACAGCCTAAATGTTCATTGATGGGTAGAGACCAATAAGCAACGAAATGTCACCACTGTCATTAACGGTGGCGGTGGTTGGTATGGCTGTTGTGCAGCTGTTTTGATATCCTGAAAAAGAAGATGCTCCACCCGTCGTTGAGGTTCCTTGTTCCAGCGCGAATGTGCGGCAGGAATGGTGGTAATGCAGTCAGGGAGGGAGGCGGCAGGAGGCCGGGAAGGAGGCGGCGGGCCAGGAGGGAGGCCGCGGGCCGGGAGGGAGGCCGCAGGCGGGGAAGGAAACAGCAGGAGGCAGCAAAGGCCCAGGCTGTAAACCTGCAGCCTCCAGGGGCTTGCCAGGTAGTTCCCCAGGGCTGGAGTTTGAGGCAAACAGTGCAAGATACAAGGTGATACTTTCATCCACTTGGGCTGTTAGAACACCATAGATTGGGTGGCTCACAAATAATAGAAATTTATCACAGCTCTGAAGGATAAGATGTCCAAGATCAAGGCGCTGGCAGATTTGCTGTCTAGGGAGGGCTCCCTGATTAATAGGTGGCCATACTCTCATCATGTCCTCACGTGATAGAGGGGCAAGGGAGCTCTTGGGGTCTCTTTTATAAGGACATTAATCCTTTCATAAGGGCCCCATTCGTATTGTTATCGGATGAAGTGGAGGTCCTCTTCTCCACTGGGTGCTGCTGGGGATGGAGTTCTTGTGATATCTTGAGAAAATAAATTTTCTGAGACTCACATGGTAGAACAGGTAATTTTTATTTCCGTAGAATTACATCCCTGTATTTCTAAGGTCCCATTTCCATTAGTCCAGTCATAGAAGTGTAGCTGGGCTTTAGCAGAGCTAAAATCAGAGCCAGTGTCCAGAGTTTCCTTTCCATGTTGGAGACAGGTCCAGTCCAGCATCAGGCTAGCTACAATCCATTAGCCCATTGTGCATGGGGTCCACATGGCATAGGTCACACAGGAGAATGCCAGGAAGCCAAGGGAGAGCCATGAGCCAAGTGTACCAAGAGAAACCAAGAAAGCATAAGCAAGAGAACTTATTTGTTCAGGGAATTAAATATCCCAAATCTTCCCGTACTAGCAGTCGCCACACACGTTCTGGCCAACCATCTCTCTCCCAGGGTGTGATTGACAGGCAAGTATTTTCCCAATGACATCCCAGCTTTACTGGGCATGCATGTATCTTCCCTTTTCCAGTCCCCTTCCCCCAGGGTTTTGCAGGGAACGTGCCTATACTGTCTGGGCTTCCCTTTGCTCCTTTCCTGTAATTAATAACTAGTTAATTACAATGATATCATAATTACCTCCCAGAGCACCCACCTCCAAAAATCATCACACTGAGAATTAGGCTTTAACCAATCAGTTTTGGGTGAAAAGTCAGGAAATGCCAGGTCTCAGTGATCCTTGGAAGTTGTGGAGGCTGAGGGGCACCATAGGACTACTGGCAGGTCACAGTTTGCTTTAGAAACACTGCTCCCTTGGACAAATCATCAGGCAGCTTCCAGGGAGTGCCATCTTTTGCATTTTAGAGCAGCACTGTCCAAAAAATATAATGCAAGTCAGACATGTAACTTTAAATTTTCTAGTAGTCACATTATTAAAAATGTAAAAAGAAACAGGTAAAATTAATTTAATAATTTATTTTATTTAACCTAATATATCCCAAATATTATCAGTGGTTAATATAAAAAATTATTGTTGAAATATTTTACTTTTGCTTTCTATACTGAGTCTTCAAAATCTGGTATTTATTTTATACTTACAAAACACCCCAATTCTGACTACCCATCTACATTTCAAGTGGGTAGCTAATGGCTACCATATTGGACAGTGCAGCTTAAAAATGAGAAAGGTTATCCTTGGATGACTGGGTTAAGCAGCATTTTTAAAGATAGCCTCCATGGAATAAAAAAGCTTTGAAAAATCATTATGACAGTGGGTGAGAGACAGACCAACCAGCCACTTCACCAACAAACCCTAGCTGAACCCCCTGGGAACTTTAGGAAACCTCATTTGATTTGGAATACAGCTCCCTTCAGTCAGAGCAAGGTGGTGCCCTGTGGTGTGGCTCAGTTCATTGGAGCATCGTCTATACACCGAAAGGTTTCAGGTTTGAACACGTCAGTGGTGGGGCATGTACAGGAGGCAGCTGATCAATGTTTCTCTCTCACATGGATGTTTCTCTCTTTCTCCCTCTCCCTTCCTCTCTCTCTCTGAAGTCAGTAAAAACATGTCCTCAGGTAAGGGTTTGAAAAAAACACGTGGCATTCTTTGGTGCCTTGGAGAATGCAGGAGTCTAGGTAATAAAACATGGTTGAAATAACGCTGAAGGGATTTCAAGAGACTCTTTGGGTCTCTCTCCCACCAGGACCTTCACCAGGAAGGCACTGAGCCCTGGCGGCCCCGCCTGGTGCTTGGTGCTTCCAGGACAGAACTGACCTTCTTGCCCGAGAAGCACGCAGTGGAGTATCTTGTTGTTCAAGGGAAGGAGAACCCACTAATGACCAGTGCCCTTTGGGGATATTTAACTCTGCTCTGCTTCTCTGGAAACTGCAAGAGTGTATTTAGCCACATAGTGGGCACACCATACATTTAGAGCTCTTGTTCCTTTCCCTTGGATTATAAGAAGCACGCAGTGAATTCTGGGTTTCCATCACCACACTCCTAGAAAGGAGGCCCTCAGACTCTCACTGTAAATGAAAATATAAATGGATCTGTTATTGGTGGAAGTGGGGTTCTTGGAGTGCTGCTGGAATAGGAATTTCCTGTGGCCCCACGAGTGGATGAGGTATTGTAGAAAACTTTATTTCCATGGAATTATACCCCTGAATTTCCAAAGTACCAATTCCCTTTGTCCCACCAAGGAAGAAGTTTCATTTTGCTTTCCACAAGGCTAAGATCAGAGCCAGTGTCCATTTCCCCTTTGTTGGACCCTTTTCCCCAGTGATATGCAGGGAATGGGCCAGTGGTTTCCTGGGGAGTGTGAAATTGCAGCTTCTTGGTGAAGCTGCCTATAATGTCTGGCTATCCCTTTGCTTCTTTTCTATTATTTATAATTAGCTAATTAAGATGTTATCAAATCCACTTTAAAATGAGCCAGAGCTGCCATGCCAAAGTACTATATTACACATCTTATGCCCCAAATGTTTAAAATGATACAACAGGGCAAAATAACCTTTGGACTGGACCTAAACCAACCTTATGTCACACAAAAATGTTTGCAAAAGTAACAAGAAAGCAGTTATTATGACTACCTGACTGATGACCACTAGACTGAAAATTAAAAACATTGTTTAGAATTAGCATCACTAGGTTAGCTTATCCGCACCAAGAGAAATTCCTTCCTTCTACTGATGTAATTGTCCCCCTTCAACTTTCTCATAAATACATATTTTCTTTGTCTCCTAGTCAGAACACTATTTGGGCTTCTGCCTGAATCAGTGTTTCTCAAATGGCTATTCTTATTGACCTCAAATGTTTGTTGCATTTCACTTTGAAAGTCCTTTTTATTTTTAAGTGAACATATCTGGAGACTACTAAGTGACCTAAAATGGCCTCACCTTCATGGTCAAGCACCCCTGGGCCAGGTATGGTACCTACAGAACCTCTTTTGTGCTCACGGCTTCCCTAGACTGTCTCCTTGACTGTGAAGCTCTCTTAGGTTCACAGGCCTCCCTCCTTGTTTGGTAGCAGTCAAATGCACTTATCAGAAATCCTCTGGAAGGGCTTTTCCCTCAAGGGGTGTGATTTCCCCAGGAGCTGAATGTGTTGGGATGCCTCCAGAGCCAACGGAGGCTGTTTCCAGATAGGTAAGTGCTCATTTAATTGTGCTCTTATGAAATGCATTCTTTAATTGATAAACAAATTTTCTAAAAGACACAATAATGTTTGGCCATCTGAGCAGGTGCTTTAAAATTCCTTACTGTTTGTCCCAGCTAAAACCTATTTCAAAGAATCTGATAACTATATTCAAAAGTCTGGCAAAGTTAGAAGTCTACTAGGATGTTCTAAGCCTCAGCAGCTTTCAAGGTCTTCCTACTGATAACCAGGAATGTAAGCATAGCCCACAGCTGCCTGAGACCAAACCAAAGGAAAGGGTAGGGGAGCCTCTTTAAAAACACAAGCAGCCCCCAAAAGACTCCCCAAATAAAAATTTTAAAACTTTAGCCATCTAAATAAATAAACTTAACATGTTACAACTGTGATAGATTAATGGGGTTTTGCCTTATATACTTGTATAATGGCTGAGATTTTTTTTAAAAAAAGAAACTGTCAGATCTTTGGTTGTGTCTTTCTATACATGTGTATGTATCTTTCTCCAGAGGAATGGAAAGAATCAATTTATATAAACAGCTTCGTTTAATTGGCATAAAGATATTAAGTCTTATATAATTTTAAAAATATAACAGAAACTAACCCAAATTCTTTTCAGGATTATGTGATATAGAAAAATATTTAATATTAAAACTGAAAAGTTTGGTTTAATTAAAACAAACATGTTTTTAAATTTATTAACATTTAATTTTTTTTCAAAATTAGTTTATGTTGTCTCAGTTACAGGGTTTGTCAACAGAAAAGTAGCTTGGTATAATAATTGACTTTGTCTAATGCCTCATAAAGTTTTCATAAATAATATAAATATAATTATTAAAAATTAATAACTTAAGTAGATATAAATAAAATAAAAGATTTTTGGTAAGACTTTTCAGCTATAGTTGTTTTATGGTTTGTGTACTTAAAATAATTTACCAAAGACATTTGGTAACTTAAAAGTTAAGAGTTTTACTAAATTAAGTTAAAAGATAAAAAATTAAAATATATTTCCCAAAGACCCTATATTTCTAGACATAATGAAATATATTTATAGATTTGCCAATCTACAGAATGCTAATTGCTTACTTTTGTTTGCCACTGAAATTAAAGTTTCTAATGGTTAAGAATTCTAATTAACATGGAAAAAAATTGATATGTGTTTTCAGTAAAAGATGGCATAAATAATGTCTTGGTTACTTCAGAATTTTACCTTATATATTAGGCTGGCTAACAGTTAAATTGTTACTGTAAGGGTTGTGGTTTTTGTGGGGTTTTTAACAAAAATAAGCTCTAAAATCAACTGTGGGTGCTTATGCAAAGCTAAAACTTAATGTTATTTCTCTGTTAAAAGAACAACATTTTTCTGTACTATTTGTGTACTTTTAATAAGAAATTATATAAAAAACAAAGATACTATGTTCTATTAAAATATTTTCTCTTCTCTTTATTATTAGGTCTTTAATTGTATACTGAGTCTTCTTGCTATTGAAAAAGCTAAATTTTGCTTACAATTATAACTTTCTATATTTGCCTGAAAAGTCTATTATTGTCACTTTGGTTATATTAAGAACTTAAGTTTTGTTCCACAGTGACCTATGATTCTATTTGACCAAATGTATTAAAACTTTTGATATATGTGACTAATTTTCCAATATTAAAAATAGAATCAGTTTCTTGAACTTTGAGAAAGTTAATAACTTTGAAGTTTTTCAGAAGGATCCCTGAAAAACTTCAAGAAAAATTTCTCACTTTATAAAAAAAGAAATATTACATTAATTAGGCATAGGAAGCATTGTCAAATAAATAATGCTAAAAACCTACAAACTTTCTGTCTCTGAAAGTTGTAACCAGTATCATGTCTTTGAAATGCAAACACCCAGGAACTAACTAAAACATTGTTCACAGAGATGAAGAAGAAAAATTGGCCTTTTAATCCTTGCTGAAGGGCTTTTTTTTTTTTATTATTGATTTTTAGAATGAGAGGAAGGGAAAGAGAGAGAAACATCCAGGATCAGTTGCCTCCCTGTAGTGCCCAGAGAAGGAATCAAACCTGAAATGTAGGTATGTGCCCTGAGCAGGATTTGAATTCGCAACCTTTTGGTGTAAGGGAGGATGCTCCAACCAATTAAGCCACTTGGCCAGGGCAAAAAGTTACCTGTTAAAAATACAAACTACTGTATAATTTTCCTTGCCAAAGTGTTACTGAAGGTAGTCAGACACCAGGGAGTCTCCGCCATTGGCCAAGAAAGCCTTGGGGGGGGGGGGGCTTACACCAAGAGTGCCGAAAGCTAGCAAGATAATTGGGCAGGAAAGAAGCTCTCCCTTTGCTATCCCTGTAAGAGCCATGGGCTTGAGAAGGAAAGGGGTGGTCTTTGAAATGGGAGTCTCCCAGTCGTCTCCCAGGTGCTGCACCTAAATAAACCTCTTTCCTTTTTCACAAGCACTTGTCTCCAAGTTTGGCTTTCTTGAGGCAGGCAGCCAAACCTGCATTTTTTCGTTTACAAAGCTGATTTATAAAAGAGCTATGACTATTTACAAAATTACTAGAAAATAATTAGGATTAAACAAAATGACTGCATATAAAAATAGGATGTATGTTTGTTGTTGGAGAAAAGTATAAGGCAGGCAGATACAGCTTTGTTGAGAGAAAGGAGAATACAATGTGTTTTTTGGATAAGGAATGATATAAAGGACATGTTTGGTTTTTTAGTAAAGAAAGAAAAAGCAAAACACTGTTGTCCTAAAATAGAATGATTGCTTCAAAGTAAAAGAAAAGATAAGACAAAAACTGAAACGTATATGTAGGTTGCAGAAGGTTTGTGTAGGTTGCAGAATATTTATGGAAGAAGGATCTTGAGAAAAGAATTTTATATACGGTCAAGCTGACTAAGATGGAAACGGATAACTAAGTCACTTGTATTTTGTGTGTGTGTGTGTGCGCACATTCTCACCAGATCTTTAAACATGGCCATTTATAAGTCTTTTATTATTTACAGACAAATGCTGTTTCATTCTGATGCTTTTACAAAAATGTTTCTACAAAGATTTTTCATCTTCATAGAAATTCATGGAAAAGACTCTGACAACCTAAAATACGGAGTTCTAATTAACTTTCAAAAACATAACAATGAACTCAGTAGAGATTTACAGAACTCTAAGGAAAAGCCGGGTTCATAAAACTGTTAACAAAAAGGTCAAGATCAACAAGAATTGATAACATGGGACTAAATGAACTGATAAGATGATTATAATTTTATGACTTTCATATGAAATATTACTGGTTTTTTTATTTTGTTTTTCACACTTAAGAACATATTTTTCTCCTGAATGACCCATGACCTATAGCAGTTTGATAAATTATCCCTTTGGAAACAAAACTAAAACATTTATACTTTCCTTTTTACGTAATCCCTCTAAAATTTCAGCTACTCATAACTAAACCATATGTGCCCAAATATAAAGATGTTAACCCTTAGGTTCCTCTTTCCCAACTTAAAGGAGGTTCTTACACCTAACTAGACTGTTCGCCATCAGAGGACATGAAGTTAAAATTACTAGGAGATGATCACAAAGACATTTACTGAGGACAACTAACCCAAATTATGACCCAGGCCTGTATAATCTATAAATCTACACCTCCTTTATTTTTTCCTTTTGTTTCTCATTTTTATTTTTTATCTTTTAGTTTCTGTTCATCACCACCACCCCCAAAAGAATAACCATGAGAGGCCAAGGACTCTGTAATCATTTTTTTAAACTCTCCCTTTAATTTCCATCTGGGAAGATAAATCCACTTTGGGATCCTCTGTAAACCACTTCACAGGTCACATGTGAAACTGGCTGCACCCATAGTCAAGGGTTCTCATGGGCTGGCAATGCCAGTCCCGTGAAGGTACCAGGTTTGGAAGAATACTTTTTCCTTGGGCAGGTATTACTATGACCACCACAGCAATAGCGAACCAGGGAAAATCTTTAAATTCCTTTACATGAATCATATTAGGCAATAAATTCACTTTAGCCAAAGCCTGACTAAGCAAGGTGAGCTTTGCTCTATTGTTAATACCTCCTGTTTTACTTGGATAAAGCATCTCTGGTAAAATAGAGAAAAAACTAGATAAAATCCAGGCACAGGCCAAATGATTAAAAGCAGTGCCCGCTGACACCTCATGGCTCTCTAATACCTTCAGCTGACTGCCCCCAGGTATTGCCTCCTGGTTCAGGTCTGTTCTTCAAATCGGACTTCACATTTTGTGTGTTATTACAGGAAGGTCTGCTGTTATAAAGCTTTGTTTGTTCTGCATACATTGCTCAATGTTATAAGGACACCACACTGATAATGGTTGCTCAGCATTTTGAGATGACCACTAGGGCCTGTGAGACTTCATATCAAAAACCTCAAGAAAGTACAGAAGATGCTAGTCCTTAAAGGAACATGACGTGACGCCTCCCTCTGTGCTGGCCCCCTTGGCGCTTAAATGTGGCCCAAGGCTCCTAGGAAAAGAGAAAGCTGCTTTTCCTGGCATGTGGGACAGGACGCTCCAGGAAGGATCCTTCCTGGTGACGAGAGATGGACGATGCGGCGACGCCCAGAACGAGCCACCCGACCGTGCGGGGCCAAACTGCTTTCAGCAACTGATCGGTGCTGCTTTCCAGCGGTTGGTCACGGTGCTGTCAAGGAAAGGTCTTGATCGAACGAGGGGAAATGCACCCAGTAATAGGAATGGAGCCGCTTCAACATAGAGCCGGAGCTCCGTCCCAGAGGAGCTAACTGCCTTGCACATCTTATGCCTCAAACCTCTGGATGTTAAAACAGGGAAAATAACCCTTATACTGGGCCTAAAGCAACCTTGTTTCTCAGAAAAACTATTTGCAAAGATAATAAGAAGGCAGTTATGATGACTACTGGACTGATGGCTACTTGACTGAAAATTAAAAACATCGTTTAAAACTAATATCACTATGTCAGCTTATTGGCAACAATAGAAATTCTTCCTTCCCTTCCCCTCCTCAGAAATACCCCTTGTTTTTGTCTGCTGCCTGAATCAATGCTCCTGGAAGAGCGCTACTCTTACCAATTTCAAATAAAAGCTTCTTGCCTCTCCCTTTGGAAGGCCTTTTCATTTTTAAGTTAACATCACAAATCAGCTGTTAGAAAAGCAGACAGACCAGGGACAGCGTCCAGAGCGCAGGCCACTCTGAGGGACTGGGGCACACTGCCTCTCCTCTCGGGCAGTGGGGGAACGGCCCTGGGAGCACACTGGCATTTTCTTCTTTACCCTCCCCAAAAGCAGACCATAGGACAAACATTCATACTTAGAGAATAAAAATATTGTGCACTTTAGTTTTGGCCATAATGTGTGTTTTTGTCAACATAGGTAAAAAAAGAAAAAGGGTAAAAGAAAGGACAGAAAGGCAGACAGGAGAAGTTCTACGTCAGGAAAGCTGCTGGTGAGCCTGAGTCACACACAGGTCTCTGCCCCCAGCTGGTTTGCAGAGCTGACAGACACACCCCACCTTCTTTGATGGGGAAAGTGGTTTTGCCGTGTGACCAGCCCTGGCTGAGAAGGACTTCTAGGCCAGTTATTTCCCTTTTACAAGGACAAAATAAGAAGAAGAAAAAGTGTCACATCCAACCCCACTGGCATGTGGCCACCTTCCCTTCCCCACTACTAACTCATTTTCTGGGTAAAGTCGTCCAGACCCATGGCAGTAAGTACCACCCACATAGGAGCGGTTCCCACGTGTGGTCTCCAGGCCCTGCCCTCCCCCCGCACACCCCATCTGTCATCCCAAGTGGGTTTCCTTCTCACACCCTGAGCCGGTTTCTCTGGCTAAAACTCTTGGAGACACCCCAACCCCTCTTTCTCTCGCACCCCACGTCCAGTTTATAAGCAGCCCTGCAGGCTCATTCTAATTCGCCTCCGTCTCTCGCCTTGCTGCACTGGCTTTCTGACAGATCTCCTCACTTTCACTCCTGTCCCCTGTGATCCACTGTCTACAAAGAAATAAGACTGATCCTTTGAAAACCTAAGTCAGATCATGTCATCTTCTACTCAGAATAATACCTGAACTCTCACAAGGCCTGCAGGTCCACTGGCAGCTCCCACGTGGCTCCAGACACATGACCTCCTTGCTGGCTGCCTAAGGGTGCCACCTCATGCCACCTTAGGGCCTTCTGACTAGTCCCACTGCAGATCTTCACATGACTATCTCCTTCACTTCTTCGGTTCTCAGCCCCAAAGTTGCCACCTCAGAGGCCCTTCCTGGACCACTCCATCCAAAGTTTGCCTTCACCAGACCTTGATCCCTTACTGTGCTTTATTTTCCTTTATAACATTACAACTACCTGATTTTATCTTTATATTTTATTTGCTTGCCTATTTATCATCTGCCTGCTCTCCTCAGAATGTAAACTCTGGGAAGGCAATGGTTTCCCTTATCCAGTGTTCTACCTCCAGTGCCTAGAAGAACACTTGGCACACAGGCAATCAATGCCCGTCTGTTAAATGATTGAATGAACCCATCAAATCGAATCACAGGCAACCCCTTTGAAACTTGTGGTCCTAGGAAACAGTAAGTTAAAGGCTGTCATCTTTTTTAATTGTTGAAAATATGACAGATGTCCCTTTTCCTCCCCATTGATCCCTCCACTCACCCCAATCCCCTCCCCAGTCCCTCCCCACACCATTGTTTGTGTCCTTGGGTTGTGCATATAAGCATATAAATTCTTTGGTTAATCTCCCCCCCACTCCCTCCTTCCCTCTGAGATTCGTCAGTCCGATCCAGGCTTCCATTTCACTGAATCTATTCTGTTCATCAGTTTATTAAGTTCTTATCTAAAGGCTGTAATTTTTATTCAAACATTTATCTTTTACTTGGGAAAGCAAAGCCTATGCAGCCTATCTCCTGTAAAACTGTTGAGTTTTCATTCATTCAATGAATTTTCCTTGAGGGACTATTATGTCCCAAGCACCTCATCCTGGAAGGCCCTTTATTGAGGATGGAGAAAAATCAGTACAGAGAGAAATGAGGCCTGAGGAGGTCCCAGGAGACAGGTGGTGGTCCAGTGATTCCTCCCAGCATCAAACAGCAGCTAGAAGTCCTGTCATCTTTGTCGCCTGGTGACATGCCTGACATGTCTGAAGGTCAAGCTGTGTGGCAGGGTGAAGGAGGTAACTTGGGGATTGCAGACTCTGAGACCATTTTCTCGTATGCATGGCTACACCTGCAACCTCAGCTGGAGTTGCAGCATAGCCTGAGCCACTTGATTGGTTAAAGGTCCCTGTGTAATCCATGGTCTTGGGACCTAAATTCTGCCACCAGCATGGCCTGTGTCAATGAAATCCAAGTGTGGTGGCCACAGGAAGCTCACTCCCCCTACTGGGCATATTATACCTCATGTAGTAAACTTTGAAATTATTTTCAAGGGGAGTTGCCAGTCAAGGCGTTGGTGTGTTAGAGCTCTGCAGTGCTGTTGCTCACTTCTCTTTACCTTTAGTTCTAATCAACAGGTAATAGTGTTTTAAAAATCAGGATCAAAGTTTAGCCTTGTTAATGCTGCCCAGTAACTTCCAGAGCTCTCAGCTCTCTGGAAAAGCTGCAGAGAGGAGCCAGCAGAGACTTCAGGACAAAGCAGGGCCCTCCCACAATTTCTCCAAACCTGAAGCCCACCCAATTATGGAGTGGATGTGACAGCCCCCAGCTCAGCTCACCACAAGGCTGCCTCACACCTCATCTGGTCTCAAGGCCTCAATAGCATTCACATACATGCCAAAAACTCCCAAATAGTCCCCCAGTCCAGACCATGAGCTCCAAATCCAGGTATCTGGCCCCTACCCAGCATGTCCCCTTGGACGTCTAACAAGCAGGTCCCGAATGTGCAGTTTGCCTTTCCTCTCCCGCTCTTCACCCAGGCTTCCCACCTCAGCAAATGGCATCTTTATTCATCCAGTTGCTGATGCCAAGAATCTGTCACTGTTGTATCTTCTTCTCCTCACCCCTCACACCCAATCTAACAGCGTGTCTCTTGGCTTTCTTTAAAAATATGCCCAGAATCCAGCCACCACTCACCCTCCCACCACTACCCTCTCAGTCCCAGCTGCCACCATTTCCTCCAGACTCAGCTGGAGCCTCTTAGCTGCTCTCTCTGCCCTTTCCTTTGCCCCTATAATTAACTCTTCTCATAGCATTTAGATTAAATGTAACTTGGAGCATGCTTTGTCTCCTTACAGATCCTCTGACGGCTTGCCAATAGTACCGGGATCAAATTCTGACTTCCCACTATCACGGTCAGGCGTGTGGACCAGGTCCTCCAACCTGCCTGGGGTCATCCCCCATTAATCTCTTCCCTCACTCTTGGGCCTTTGGCTATTTCTTGAACATACCAAGCTCATTTCTTCTTCAGGGCTTTTTCTTGTCATTCTCCTGCCTAGAAAAACTCTCTCCCTTCACTCAAATGTGGCCTCATCCAAGAGGCACCTCCAACCATCTTATCTAAAACATTTGGTCCCTACAAGCCACTAGGCTGCCTCACCTTCCCCAGCACTTTATAGCACCACTGCCTGACATAACTATGCCTATGATTTTTGTCCCTGGAATATGAGCCATGAGGACAGGTTGTTATCCTGTCTGTTCACTGCTGCAGCTCCAGCATCTAGGAAAATGCCTGATGTACAGTGATGCTCAGCAAGTATGACTAGAATGAATGAACAAATGAATGAGTGAATGAGACAGGTAGTCAGAAAGGGACTGTGTAACCCACACATAAATAAAAGTGTAGCAAATGTGTTCCAGCTCTTATCAACCTCACCTACCAAATCTGTAGTCTCCCAGGGAAAGTTTAAAATCCCTGGCTCACCCCGCTGGCTACTTAGGCTACTGTCATGGGTAAGATATTCACTAGGACACCCTAGAAATAATGCCCAGATTAACCTGCCAGCAAGACACTCCAGCACTGGAGATAAGGGCCCATGACACATCATTACTCTGCTACAAAGGAGCTCACTTTGATCTCAGACTTCACTTCTGCTCACTTTTTTGCTGTCAGCCACCCTGAAGTCTTGAAAAGTTTAGGCAGGATGGGCACGTAATTCCTTTTGAGAGTTGTAAGTAGGCAAAACTTTTCAGTATTATGCAACCCAAGCTGAAAAGACTGCATCCCTGAACATCAATTTCTAATAAGATCATTCTTCCTACCCAGCAAAACTATAGGTTCACAAAAGCTGCTTCCCTGGCCAGTGTGCTCAGTTGGTTGAGTGTCGCCCCATGCACCAGGAGGTCACTGGTTCGATTTCTGGTCAGGGCACATGCCCAGGTTTCGGGCTCAATCCCCAGTAGGGAGCATGCAGAAGGTGGCAGATCAATGTTTCCTTCTCTCTCCCTTCCTCTCTCTCTAAAAATCAAAAAAAAAATCTTTATAAACAAAAAAACTGCCATTGAGCTGTTGTGTTAGAAGTTACATTCATATTCATTAAGTCCAGCTTCTCCTGTTTCGCAGATGAGGAAACTGAGGCACAAAGGCATGACTGACCTGACGTCTCCTTGTGAGTCAGGGGCAGAGCCAATGCATTAACCTTGCTTTAGACCTCTCACCCAATGCTCACCTGACAACCAGCTGCTTCACTTGACGTGAGCCTGCCCTGGGAAAGCTGCCCTATTCTGAATAACTCGCAGGTTCATCATCCCTAATAAGATATTTCCACACACCCAGAACTGAAGGTCATCCTGCTGAATGTGCACCTCCACTCACACCTGCACAGGGCGGGCGGTCCCTTACACAAACCGCTGTTGGAGTGCTTCTCACAGAATCTGCTTTGCCTCCCTGAAACTTTTATCCCTTGGTCCCAAGTGGGCTATTCTGGAGGCAGAGTCACAGTGGTTAAAAATACGTGCTTCCTTCACAGATGAACCTGTTTCAAGTCCTGGCTCCTCCTGTTACTAGTTGTGTGAGCTGATGTAGTCTTTTAAAATTTCTTGCAAGATAAAGAAAAGTCTAAATAATATGGTTCTTTTATGTAGATTAAAATGTGTAAATAGATACACCTTGTTTCATGGACTCTAAGATGCACACGTAACCTTTCTCAAAAAGGGGATACCTGCCCTGGCCACATAGCTCAGTTGGTGGAGGAGTCATCCCAATACACCAAGATTGCAGGTTTGATGCCAGATCAGGACACATGGCACATGCAAGAATTAACCAATGAATGCCTAAGTATGTGGAACAATAAATCCCCCCCTCCACCTCTCTCCAAAATCAATAAGTAAAAATGTAATAAGTCAATAAAAGCAATGCCTCTTACAATCTGGGACCTCTCACACTGCTGCGGGCCAGGTGGCAGCTGCAGGGTTCGTGTTGAGAATTTCCATCGGCACTTTATGATAAGACCAAAAAGGACCGGCACTAAAATATTCTTAGATTCTAGGAAATATAATAAATTTGCTGGTGTATAAATTTATTCTAGAAGGAATCAGAGACACATTTAGAAGAAGTTACCGCCAGGGAGTGGAATGGAAAGTAGGAAACGAAGCTTTCACTTTCCATTTCCCTCCACTCTACAAGGTTTGACTTTTCCAACCTGTGAAATGTACTCAATAAATGAGCGATGTGGGGGTTATTTTCTCCTTTGTTTGTCTATGACTTTAAAAGGCTTAATCAGTCTGATTTTTAATAGAAGAATAAGTAAATAATTCAATGCGTCCTCTTAATTCTTGATCTTTTCTCTCTCAGCTTCTTTGCACTTGAGAAACTGGAAAAACTTCCTGAAGATCTGAAGAGAGACAGAAAGACAGACAGTGTAGCACAAGGACCACAGAACCCGAGATGGGAGACAGAGATGGATAGCACCCCAAGCCAGCCAATGGCAGGGACACAATCACATGTGTCCGATGCTGGGGACTGCCAAGGTCTATACCACTTTTTGGAAAACCATGTGTCAAAATATAACAATTAAATATTCATCCATAGACTTCACTACAATGGTTTTTATTGTAAAGAAAGTTTCTATCGTACTTTAGAAACTCTATGCATAAAAATATTTGCATGATTTTGATAGCAAAAATAACTGGCAATATCTCAACTTTACATCAGTAGGTTAATAGTCAAATAAAATATACTACATCTCGTGAATAGAAATTAATCCATAATAACATTATTAACTTCATAAAAATATGAAAACCAGATTAAATTTTACAAAGCAAGATGTAAAATTGGATATACAGCACAATTGAATCAAAGAAGCAAGACTTTTTTACTCAGAAAAAATAATGTTGAAGAAACAGTCACATAAATTTAAACAGGAAAATATATGGACTAAAAGAGACAGACCCGTAACTCTGGCCTTCCAGGCATCTGCTCATCATTTACTCAGCCGTGCGGATCGCGGCCTTCCGCTGTGCTTCACACTGCACTAGAGCATGAAGCGAAAACACGTGGGACAATGTGCCCCAGAGAACCTCACGATGCAGTGACATACAGATAATTGGTTTCACTAAGGATTTTAGCAGAACAAAGAACTCAAGTTAAGAGATAACACAATAAAAATAAACTATTCTAAAAGCTAGAAAAAGCCCTGGCCGGGTGGCTCAGTTGGTTGGAGCAGCCTCCCTTACACCAAAAGGTTGCTGGTTCAGTTCCTGGCCAGGGCACATATGGGAGGCAACCAGTCCACTCTCTCTCTCACATCATTGCTTCTCTCTCTCCCTCTCTCACATCATTGTTTCTCTCTCGCTCTCTCTCACAACATTGTTTCTCTCTCGCTCTCTCTCACATCATTGCTTCTCTCTCTCCCTCTCTCACATCATTGTTTCTCTCACATCATTGTTTCTCTCTCTCACATCATTGTTTCTCTCTCTCTCTCTCTCACATCATTGTTTCTCTCTCACTCTCTCTCTTCCTCTCTCTCTAAAAATCAATTTTTTCAAAAACATATCCTTGGGTGAGGATTAAAATTAAAAAGCTATAAAAATAGTGACAAACAAAACCTAAAGAAAAAGGAAAGAATTATTAAATATAAAAAATTTGGAAATAATTTATTCGAATCCTAAAAAGTAGAACCAATTATAAGAATTTGTTTGTGAAAGGACCTATAATATAGACAAACATCTCACAATGCTAATTGACCAAAAGGAGAAAAAATTTAAAGCATTAAGCATGGAGGACCTCTGATCCCCAGTCTTGTACGTCAGGAGTTTTGACATTGCCATTCATTCTCTCCCTCACAGCACAAAAAGAGCTGAACAGACGGAAACTCACCAACTCTTATCAGACCCATCAGAGAACTGAGGTCACTGGGCAAACCACTGCCCCAGAAGGCGGGTGCAGGAATCAGAACCGGCCCAAGAAGCCCGGGGCAGACACGACCAGGGTAGCGGTGCTGGGGAGGAGACCAACTGTAATGGACAAAACCTTAGAGTCAGACCTCCTGCCGCTAGTCTCAGGGGTCTCAACCCTTCTGTGAGCTTTGCCTGCAGGAGTGGTCCCAGGTTCTCACAGTGAAGACTGCAGGGAAACCCCCTTACAACAGAGAGAGGGGAAAGGAGCCATTGCAATATGCCTAGAGCTGTTCCTCTTAACAATATTATGAGAAAGGACTTACAACCACAGGCATGAAACAGGTATTTGTTTATTATAAAAGAAAACTATGTACAGCTCTATCATAAATTTTAAAATCTCAGAGAATGGTTGATCTTCAAAGGCGCTGATTGACCAAAACTGATGAAGTAAGAGGACAATTTGAATGGAGCAGGGATAGGTGTGGAGAAGCGAGATTTCTCCTGTGTTTCTGTGAGAAGTGACCTGATGCCATTCTTTTCACTGCAAATTGAGGGCCATCAGATAGCTCCAAATCATGCAGGCACAGGGACCTATAAATCACCCTTATGCCCATTTATCCTAATGAAATAATAAACGAGTGCAAAAGTGTATTCTTCTACAGCCAAAGATATTTATCAAAGCACTGTGTATAATAGCAAAAACTGAGAACAACTTACATTTCAAATAAAAACAATTTTGACAAATAAATTGTGGTACATCTATACAAGGGGCTGCTATCCAATCATTAAACATGAGGCAGTTGGTACTTCTTGGTTCCAAAAGTTGTTCATGATCTATTAGCAAGTGACAAAAAGCAAGTTGCCAGCAAGATGGAGAACAGTGTGATCTCATTTTTTGTTTATTAGAGCAAGAGAAAAGCATGTCCAAAGACTATACATCAAATTGCTAACAGCACTTAAATCTAGGGACTTCAGTTATGGGTGATTTTTTATTTTCTTCTCCATACTGTGTATTTTTTCTTTTAAGATTTGCATATTTATTAAATAAGTGTAAAATATGTACACATGGAAAAACTGACCAATAACTATACTAAAATATTGTCATTGTCTCAGATGCTGAAAATATGGTCTAATATTTTCTATTCTTATCTCCATACTTCAAACTTTTAGGGAAGCCTTTAATGATAGGCACTGAAAATTTAAAAATGACTAACCTTATAAACAATGAGGGTTCCTAGGTTGCAATGCGAACTCTGCCACTAGCAATGTGAACATAGCAGTGGCTCCCTCCTGTACTCTAAGGCCCTCACCTCTGAAATGAACGAGCTGGAGGAGACCTCAGCTCCAATGCCCACACTGATGCTCTCTTTCAAGCCACCTGCTCAGTCAAGTACCCACTGCTGTTGAATTCTTGGTAAAACAGTCCATTTCGAAACAGATTTTGAAGAAGAAAATAAAATAAATAATATTCAATTTTTCCATTACAATTTAATAGGAACAACCATCCAAAAAATGGAAAATGTCAAGTGGGCCATTAAAGGCCTCCAGTAGGAATGGTTACATCTAGGTGCAAATATTAAATAGGAACAAATATTAAACGCCCGGAAAGGAAGACAGAGGGGCATGTTTGCTGCAACACCTCAAGTGGCACTTTGTCTTAGGAGATGATCACACAGGGGGCCAGCGATCAGTACTAGCCATGCAAGGCTTCCAAGGGCTCAGCTGGGCCCAGAGGAACCTTGGCTGGTCTTCCTCCAACAACGAATGGCACACTGTTGCAGTTCATTCAGTGTAGTCCAATGCTGGGTTATTAAGTGCCATTTGGGGCCAGGCGCTGTGTGGGGGCCAGGGATTCAGGAGGAAATGAGGCATAGACTCTTCTCACAGACTTCACCAATCCACATAAGGAAAGAAAAGAAAAGCACTAATTTCAATATTACAGAGGACTGCACTGTAGAGTGTGACAGGAGCCCATTCTGAGAATTCAGCATGGCTTTCTGGGCCCTGACAGGGAAGTGGGTATTAGGCAGATGTATGAGGAAAGGTAATGCATTAGGAAAGCAGGGAGAGTATGGGCAAGGGCCCTGAGCAGCGTTGCGTCCCATACAGGGAGTCCACAGTGTCCCCCCCGCAAGACCTGGTGGCAGCAAGCGAGCAGGTCTGCAGGTGTGCAGAGGTCAGGAGGAGCCTTACACTAGGCAGTTCTGTGCCCAGATTTAATTCCAAACTCAGAAAACAGACCTCCATCAGCTGGAAATCTGGGGACCAAGAGAATACATCCAGAGACCTGACCTTGACCACTCCCCATGCCACTACACACCCAATACAAGGCACCCCCAAGTGGCCTGCTGTGAGCAAAATGGTCTTTCCACACGCCACATCTGAAATCAGACTGCAGGAACAAAACCAACGTGTGGGAGTGGCAGCGGATACTGCTCCAGCTGACACCCCGACTTGCCCTTGGCCTTCCAAATGCCGCCCAGCAGAGAAATGAAAAAGCAGAAAATTTGATCTTCATGTTTCCAATTCTCCACACTTAGTTCTAATTCGTAAGATTCTAATGTGTCAAGGTTTCCACTTCCATTAAATTAACTCTGCAAAAAATAATTATCTGGTAATTTTCCAGTAGAGAAAAAACAATCAAAACCTACCACGTCCACCCTGTGCCTCAATGCCATTCGCTGACCCTTGCAGTCCAGGGCTGGGTCTGTGCCGGCCTGGGTACTGGGCAGGGCACTACTGACCATCAAGGACAGAGGGCAGGGCCGACTCCAAACGTGGCGCACGTTAGCCTGAGTGGGGCACCCCTTGGCATCAAGGAGCTGGTGGGAGAGGCTTGAAAGAAGGAAAGGGTCCTGTAGAGCAGGTGATGGGGGAGCAGTCATTGCCGAGCAGGCTCCAGCAGGACCACCAGGAGAAAAGCTGCCCATCCTTGATGACGATTCACTGCTGCATTCTTTTCCTGAATATTAGGAAAAGAATCATTGATTAGCATCATTGATTCCCACCAAGAAGTGCAGGGGCCCAGCACACAAACCAAGCTTAAGGACATTGTAAAGAAACTAAGAGGCCACCTCCAGTGTGGATTCCCTTTAGCCATTCGCTTGCCTTGATATCCAAATCCTCTAGAATGCAGATGCCTCTTGATGGGGGAAGTCAGGGCAAGCAGCACGTTGTATGGGTCCGGGAAGGAAAGGAGATGGAGATGGAAGCTCTAAGAAGAGTCTCTCAGTTTGCAAAACGGCTCAATCTCTCTAGGCCTCAGTGTCCTCTTGTGTGAGTGAGGGAGACCAGCAACACTTTACTAATGAAAAGAATGAGAAGAATAGATACGCCTGGTGCTGCCCCTCGCCCACACTCTGCTCACAGAGGAGCTGCCGCAGCCCCCCTGTGGCCACGAGGAAAGGACGTCTGTTACCAAGAAGACATCCTAACAAGTGTTGGCAAGGATGTAAAGAGCTGGGAACAGCTGTACGCTGTTAGTGAGCACGTAAACTGGTACAGCGGCTATGAAAACAGTAGGAAGTCTTTTAAAAATTGAAATTAGAGCTACCATAAGACCCAGCCATTTCAGTTCTGGTTATTCCCACTTTCATTTGAAGGAGTCTGACCGGGAGTCAAACTGGACCTGAATTCAGCAACTTCAGTACCTGAGTTGCGGCTAAGAAAAGAATTCAGAGCCAAGACTCAAACTCGCTAGAGAAGATTTATTGGGAAAGCAAAGAAAGAGTACACTCAAAGAGAAATTTTGAGCTGGGGCAGCTCAAAGAGCTGCCCTGGGGAGTGGGCTAGGGCTCCTTTTAACCCCTGGGCGGGGAGGGGGGGGTAACTGCTTTCTTCTTCAAACTGACCTATCAGGGATTGTCCTGTCGTTTTCTGTCCTTGTATGGAAATTAGATGGAGCTTTCTTCCAGCCCTCTTGCTCTCCTCTAAGGGTGGGAGTCTACCACGTGACTAACCATGTGCCAAGGGAGAAAAGATCAGGAGAATCTGACCTGCATGACCCGAGGCATTCTAGGGACCAGATCCTGAATAACAATGCTTATCTCCAATATCTGCTCTACCAGTTCTTTTTCATTGCTAGGTGTCCTGGACTTTATGCCCTGGTGACCTTCTGTACTTGGCCCATTGTCCTTGCTCTACTCAAGTCTATCTGACTGTCTACCACAAGACCATCCTTTTGTTATCAGTGGATATGGAGTTCTTAGGGTGTCAAAAGGAAAAAAAAATCCCTGAGGCCCCCAAAGAAGGATGAGTTTCATGGAAAGCTTTATTGATGATGTAAAAGTAAGAGGGTTCCCCTCTTAGGTCCCCTCTCTGCCCCTCTCGCCATGGAAAAAGTCCAATTTTGTCTTCAGCAGGGCTGGAATCAAGGCCACTGGCAAGAATTTCTGTTCCATATTAAACACAGTTTAGTCCCAGCTAGCTACCTTAGCTTGTGTTCCCAGCTGTAGTCTATTGTGTGTGGGGTCCATAGTCTTTACACTGAAATAAAAGGATTCTATTTAACATCATAAAAACACAGGAATGTGTAAAACTCACTGGTAAAATTCAGTCAGATTCTTTAATAATATAAAGAATTTACTTTAGAAGGTAAAAATCGGACATTAAAAATAACTACAACTAAAATACTTTGTTATTGGATATACAATATAGAAAGATGTAAATTATATCATCAATAACCTGAAATATGAAAAGAGAAATAAAAATATTAAGATTCTGTATGCTATTATCATCTTAAAATGAGATGTTACAACTACAATGTAAATTGATTAAATTATCCAATAATAAAACATAGATAATTTATAAGATTAAAAAGAACACCAACACCATGATACCCAGAGTTCATCCCTGGGATGCAAGGATGGTTCAATATACACAAATCAATAAATGTGATACATAACATTATATGATAAAATAAAAATTATATGACCTCAATAAATACAGAAAAAATACTAAGCAAAAGTAAGAATGCTTTCATGATGAAAACTCTCAACAAATTGGGTATAGAATGAATGTAACTCAACATAGTAAAATCCATATATGACAAGCCTACAGCTAACATTATACTCAATGGCAAATGGTTTAAAGCTTTTCCCATAAAATCAGGAACAAGACAAGTGTGCCCACTCTCAGTACCCTATTCAACATACTACTGGAAGTTCTAGCAATCAGGCAAGAAAACAAAAAATAAAAAAACATCCAAATTGAAAAGAAGCACAACTGTCTTTGTTTACAGATGACATGATCTAATATATAAAAAACCATAAGGACTCTACAAACAAACAAAAAACTGTTATAACTAATAAGCAAATTTAGTAAATTTTCAGGATACAAGACCAACATACAGAAATTAGTTGCATTTCTTTTCACTAACAACAAACTATCTGAAAAAGAAAAAAAATCCCATTTACACTGGTATCAAAAAGAACAAAATAATTGGGAATAAACTGAACCAAGGTGAAAGATCTTTACACTGAAAACTATACGACATTGATGAAAGAAAATGGAGATGATACAAATAAGTGGAAGGATATTCCATGTTTATGGATCAGAAGAATTAATATTGTTAAAATGTTCATACTATCCAAAACCATCTCTAGATTCAATGCAAGCTTTATCGACAAATAAATGAACCTTGAGGGCATCATGCTAAGGGAAATGTCAGACAGAGAAAGGCAAATGCTGTATTATCCCACTTATATAAAAAAATTCCATAAAACTCATAAAAACAGAGAGCTGAATGGTGTTTGCACAGGGCAAGGTAGAAGTGAGAAAAAAATGAGTGCAAGTAGTCTAAGCATACAAACTTTCAGTTATTTAATAAGTTCTGAGAATGTAATGTACAGCATCATGATTATATTTAATAAAATATGTGACAGCATAGTCACAATATTGTATTTTTTGTTGTTGATAGTATTCCAGATGTCCCCCATTCCCCACCTTTGTACCCCTCTGGTCAGCTCCCACTCTACCCCAGGCCTTCACCACATTATTGTCTGTGTTCATGGGTTATGCATATATGCATACATGTTCTTTGGTTAATCTCTTCCCATCCCCACCACATCCCTCCCCTCTGCCATCTGTTATTCTGTTCTATGTACCCATGCCTCTGGGTCTATTTTGTTCATCAGTTTATTTTGTTCATTAGATTCCACATATAAGTGAGATCATGTGATATTTGTCTTTCTCTGACTGGCTTATTTCTCGTAGCATAATAATCTCCAGGTCCATCCATGCTGTCACAAAGGGTAAGAGATTCTTCTTTTTTATAGCTGCATAGTACTCCATTGTATAAAAGTTGCTAAGATAGTAGATCTTAGACGTTCTCATTCCCCAACACCCAAATGGTAACTGTGAGGTGATCAATGTGTTAACTAACCTTATTGCATGTGTGTATTATATATATGTAATTTCATTGTACCTTTAAACTTATAGAACAGTGTATATTAATTATATCTCAGTAAAAATGCTCTTTGAATTACATAGGGTTACACCTTGACAAACCCACCATAAGTTGAAAATATTATAAGTAAAAATGCATTTAATACACCTAACCTACCGAACGTCACAGCTTAGCCCTGCTGACCTTAGACATGCTCAGAACAACCCCATTGGCCTACGGTGGGGAAATCATCAGACACAGCAAACACACTGTGGAATATTGCTGTTCACCCTCGTGATCACATGGCTGACCGGGAACCATGGCTCCTCTGCTGCCCAGCATCATGAGAGAATATCACTAGCCCTGGAAAAGATCAAAATTTAAAATCTGAATTATGATTTCTACTAAATGCGTATCATTTCATACCATCATAAAGTCAAAACCCTAAGTCGAACTATCATAAGTCAGGGACCGTCTGTGAAGCTGAAAAAAAATTAAATAAATTAGATAAAATAAACTACAGATTAACTGCCCCCCAAATCCTCCCACCAGATTAAAATGGAGGTTGCACTGGCTTATCCCAGCTCAAAGATGTGAGCTTTCACACTAGCACATTTGGGAGCTGAACTCCTGTCCACACTGCCTGTCTTCCTCAGCTGACAGTCCCTCCTGCTCAGAGCAGCCTACATTCCTTAACAAGCAGGGCCTGTTATCAGAACAAAACCTGAGCTGAGCTCCCAGCTGCAGTTGTCTCCTCTGGGGGACACCCCTATGTACTGCAAACCAGCACCTGAAACAGATCCATCCTGACTTCCTGTGACCAGAGGCACGGCTCCTAGTCCAGACCAAGAGCAAGGACATAAACCCTGAGCGCCCTGCTCTGACCACAGCGCATTAATTGCAGGTGAGGACAGACCTCAGACAAGTATGCCACGCGGGTGCTTCAGGAATCCCGGGGCTGAGAGGCTATGCCATGTGGAAAAGAGAAGCGTAGGGGTGTTGGGTAAAGTCAGCTGGGGAGGGAAATTCCGCAGTTGGTCTCTCTGATGGTTCACAGACCGCAACAGCACCCAAAGGCCCGCAGAGACCTGCAGTGGAGGAGCCTACTCAGCTCAGTTCAACCCACACGCGTTTGGCCGCAGAACTGTCTCTTCTGTGTAACTTTACTTAGACTCCTATTGAACTAATGCTCCCCAGACCAGGTCCAGAGGAAAGCTATTCAGGTTAAACGGAAATGCAGGCCGTCTGTCTAGGCTGTCCCTGTCGAGGGGAGGGGAGGGGAGGGGAGGGGAGGGGAGGGGAGGGGAGGGGAGGGGAGGGGAGGGGAGGGGAGGGGAGGGGAGGGGAGGGGAGGGGAGGGGAGGGGAGGGGAGGGGAGGGGAGGGGAGGGGAGGGGAGGGGAGGGGAGGGAGTGCAGTCCAGGCAGCCCTGGCTAGTGAATCTCATTTTTCCTGTGGATCTCTTTTTTAAACCTGTGAACTTTCGTGCTAATGTTGTGTGTGCAGGTGTGTACATTGGTGTAGTGTGAGGGGGTTCCCAGGAATGGGAACAAAGAAAAATGGGCTGCCCTTAATCTCCTCCAAAAGAACCATATCTGTCTCTTCCAACATCACCAGGACTTAAAATGCTGCCATCTGGGCTTCCGACCACACACTAGAAACTGGAATTCACAGCAACAGCTTGGGGCAGCGTTTCCCTCTCATAGCCAATCAGCTTAGAAGAAGGTAAAAATCAAGTTGTGCTGTTTGAGGTTCATGTCACATGACTGTGATTATGGGATTTGAGGCCACCCAGCAGGACACCCCTCTGCACTTCCCTGTGTCACTCCTAGAGAAAAACTGTGCCTGACAGAGAACCCAGAGACCAGCTCAACAAGTCTGTGTTTGGTCAGCAACGACAACCATCTGATCCGTGACCAGCAAGCTACCTTGACCTCAGATGGGATTTGAATTTGAATTGTGTGGCATTGCAAAGGTGAAAACCAGTGGACAGCAAGCAAGGGTCTGGGCACACTGCCAAGTACTTCACCGGGGTCTCTAAGTTGCGGGGGGGGGGGGCATTAGGGTCACATTCCACACCTGGAGAATGGAGAGCCCAGGGCACTAACCACCGTGCACAGCTGGGCACTGCAGGCAAGCAGCTGGGAGGGTGTGAACCTCATCAGTGGGTTCCTAAGTCTATTCCTCCCACTGCACCGGGACACGTCTTCATATGCTGACCTTCAGGTTGAGATTCTAACATCTGACATGGACTTCCACCTTTTTCACAGAGACTCTGCCCTTCATAGCGACAAGCCAAGAGGCTCAGCTCCAAAGCTGAACCCACCCAGGCCTGTGGGGTGCCTGTGGAATGGGCTCTCCAATCCAACCTCTGTCCTCCACTGGTGCTGCCAGGAGTCAGGCTCAACAAGTTGAATTTTCCTTTCTTAGTGGGCGGCTTCTGCCCACAAGGGCCACTAGACGGAGACTGGAGACAGGAGCTGGAGAGCAGAGACAGCTCAGTCCTTTTGCTCGCTGGTCCTGCCAGTATTGCCCCAGGAATGGCCCCAGCTAGTGCCAGAAGCAGAAGGTGGTTCCAGTCTCCAGCTCACTTGAGCACACAGAACCAAACTCATTGTGACTTTTCCGGTGCAGCCAGGCAGAGCTCTCTCCTCAGGGGGCTGATCTTCCAGATGCTCTTCTAGGAGCTCTAAGGTACTGAGGCACCAGCTCCAGCTGGCAGCACCCGGCCTGCAGGGCCCCCTCTCTGAGCAACTACACTGTGATAACCCCAGTCTGCCTCTGTTCCCGTGTC
Organism: Miniopterus schreibersii; assembly: GCF_964146895.1. Lineage (NCBI taxonomy): Eukaryota > Metazoa > Chordata > Mammalia > Chiroptera > Miniopteridae > Miniopterus > Miniopterus schreibersii. The sequence continues at coordinate 82,240,477 of NC_138108.1, forward strand.
CTTAGTGGTGGTCAGTGACACATTCACCTCTGTCCTACCTCACCCCCCCTTCTGTTCCTTCACTGTGCTCTGACTAAACGTCCTTTGTGAAATACCTAGTGTTGTCTTCACTTTCCTAACCTCATGAACAGCAGAGCTCCTACCACAACCTAAGCAAAGATGATTTTGATTTTCCCTAAAGGTAAAACACAGCCGCAGACTCCGTGGTAGATCCTGCTGTGTCTGCCTAGGCCCATCCAGCCTCGTCAGAGCAGGGCGTAGCGCTCACTCCATCCATCGGTGGGTCGTTCGCAGGCCCTGAACTCGCCCACCCTGCTGCCCAGGCCGGTCTCAGACCATTAAGCTGCAAGCCTCAGGCCTCACCTAGAGCAATGTCACCACCTTCTAACTTCTCTTGGCAGCTCAAAAGCCTCACGTCTGCTGACCCTGCTCACTGATAAGAAAGAGCTGAACACCCTGCTGGGCAGGAGGTGTGGGCTGGCCAGCAACCAGCAACACTTAGAAAAACGCTGTGTGTGGGAAGTCACGCAGACCTGGTGGAGAGGGAGGGAAGGGATGCTGAGCTCCCACGCACTTGCCCAGCCCGCTCAAGTGGAGGGCCTCCCTCTCCCTTTGTGCCCTACCCCTCACTCGGCCACGCTTCCTGCCTCAGTCGTGGGACCGACACACGGGAAATGAGTAATCAAAGTCCATTACCTTTAAATAGCTAAGGCTTAATGAGGAAATGCTGTCAAGTTTCTTCAAACCAAATGAAGAGGGTAGAAAAGTTCGGGTGAACTTCCTTTTAGAATGAATCACCTGATCCCTGACCTATCCATACAGAGACAGTTCGCGGACTGAATTGTATGCCTTCAAAACTCCTGTGTTGAAGCTCTAACCCCAGTGTTCCAGAATGCGATGGCAACTGGAAGTTGGGCCTTTAAAGTGGTGATTAATGTAACTGGGTGGGCCATGATCCAGTGTGACTGGGGTCATAAAAGTTATAGGAAAAGGAGACTACGACACAGACACCCACATAGGACAGGCCATGTAAGGACCCAGGGAGAAGGTGACCATCTATTGACACAGGAAAGAAATCTCAGGAGAAACTAAATCTACCGACATTGTGATCTTGGACTGTGCGAGAATAAATTTCTGTTTTTAAACCACCCAGGCTATGCTGTTTTGTTATGGAAGCCGTAGTAAACTAAAGAAGAGGCCATATATTCCAAATTAAAATCCAGGACCCAAGGGTAAGATGATTTGTGTAAAATTAAGGACTAAAATGCTGGTAGGCTTGTAGTGATATCATACAGAGAAAGGTCCTTTAGAGGCCATGAACGTGTGCTGAATGGGGTACAGGGCACGCCTACTTTATACCAAGCCAGCTCTCACCAAAACCTAATCCCAGGGGCTGAGTGGAAAACAGCTGGACACTCTGGTGGAGAAAAGACATTCAGAGGCATGAACTGCAACAGTCCCCAATACTGGGATTCCTCTTCTGTTCCCCATTCCCACACCCCATTGTCCAGCCTCAAAACTACACAGGATACAAACTCTTTCTCTACTTTTTAGATTTGGTGAAATCATTTAAAGTCTCTGAACTTCCGATAGGTCTGTACAGGGGGAAAATAAAATCTACCTTGAAAGGTACTTGTATTGATTACATTTGAAAGGACTTTACAAATTACGCAACACAATGCCAATATTTACATCATTACAATTCCTTTACAATGAAAGAATGTGCAAAAGTCCTTTTATTTCCATTTCTCTTTAATTCAGCTGACATGAACTATCGTTCTTTAAAACAATTATCTTGGTTCAGGTTTCCCCCTTGCACAGCCTGAAATAAGCATGTATGAGCAAGGAGCTTATTGGCAGAGTTGTCAGGGTAGGGCAAGCATGTGCTATGAGAACAAATAAGCCCAAGGTCTCAATGGTTTTGACAACGAAGTTTGCTGCTTGCTCAGTCCCATGTAGGCGGGGGGTGCCTTCACTGTGTGGCGCTCAGATCCACAGGAGTCTCTGTGCTCACTGCATCCAGGAAAAGGGACCCTCAGAGAGTCACACGCGGCCCCGTCGCAGCCTCAGCAGGTCCACATGCGCTGCACGCCTACCCCCTCAGTTCTTTGTCCAGAAGCAGTCACACTCTCACTGCTGGGGGCAGGGAGGCATGATAAGTGTGTGCCCACAAGGAAGGGGAACAGACACGGTTTTGTCTGCACACGGCAATGGAGGCCTTCAATCCCTGGGGGAGCCCCATGGGAACCGCACAGGACAGAGCAGCGACTCACAACACACTGACTGACATCACTGCTACACCAGCCTTAACCCTGGATTTTCTCTGAAACTGTGATGTCCAAAATACAGTCCAATCCATTACCCTGGCCTTGTGGCCAGTGAGCACTTGACATGTGGCTGCTCCAAACAGCGTAAGATACACACCAGATCCAAGACTTACTGCAAAAAATTGCCAAATACCTCACTAATAGTTTTGTATAGATTACATGTTGAAATAATAATATTCTGATACATTGGATTAAATAAAATATAGGTTATAATTAATTCTGACTGTTCCTTTTTACTTTTTTCATGTAACTAATAGACACTTTGAGACCGTATACGGCTCACTGTTTTTCGCTGGAGGACGCTGTTCTGGGCATCCAGCCCTCACCCTGAGCGCCTCGTGCTTCTCTCCAAAATCTACCGGCCCTGAACCAGTGTCTGCCTGATGCTTGCCTGGGTGTGGACACCAGTGCTAATGTTCGCAGACAAACGGATCCCACCAGGTGGGCAGCAGAATATCAACGTCACTTCCCCAGCCTTCTATGCCCCTAGTGGCTGTCTCCATCCACTGTCCCTTGGACAGCTGGAGAGTAGAACCCCATGTCCCCAGCTCCTTCTTTCTTTGCTGCCTTTAAAACAGCCAGGCCTGAAGGAGACGAAGTATATGGTGTGAAGAACAGAACGTCGGCTTCAGACACCAAGAAAGTGGGCTCCGCCAGGCTCCCACCCTTGTTAGCTGAGGGCCTTGGGCAAGTCACACCTTCTCTGAGCTTCAGTCTCCTCCTGTCAGATGAACTCCCAGGTAGATATGGGGCCATGATGAGAGGGTTCTGGCATGGAGCCTCCTTCTTCAGAGGCCCTTCCTTCGGGGCCTCTTGCCTCCTCTAGTAAGGATATGCTTCAGAGGTTTTCAGCCAAGAAATCAGAGAAAAGTAGAGGAGCTGACTCAATGGCAATGTGTGAGGTAAGGAGAGTGACCAAGGACTGCTGGGAAACCAAGAACCCCACGGTCTGCACTTGCTTGTGAGACACAGGCAACCTCTCAGCTCAGAGTCAAACCAAGTCCTATGTGACCCCAATGGTGGAAAGAGAGCCTTGAAGAGGCACAGGAGAAATTCTTGCAGAGAAGAGAGGGAAAGGAGAGCAGAGATTAGAGAGCCAAGGGAGGCAAGGTGAGAAGGAATGAAAGAGAGCATTTTTTGCCCAAGGCTAGCCCCTAATGTCACAATTCTAAACTCAAACTTGCTAGCATGAGGACGGGAGGACTGGCATGGCCCAGCTCCTGACCCAAGTTTCATCCCCCAAATATGGTGGTAGGCTCGTATGTAAAACGAACACACTGATAACGCAGGACTCTTGGGATACTATCAGAAACCATATGTTGCCCAGCAGTTGAGCATTGACCTAGGATCCAGGAGATCGGGGTTTGATTCCTGGTCAGGGCACATGCCCAGGCTGCGGGCTGCAGCCTATCAATGACTCTCTCATCATTGATGTTTCTATCTCTCTCTCTCTCCCTCCCTTCCTCTCTGAAATCAATAGATATATATATTTAAAAAAAGAAACCAGATGTTATTTTTGCTGCCTATTACCTCTTGTCAAATTCATAAACTAGGAGGAGTCCTTTCCTAACTCTCTTCAAATAATTTTTTTTTTTAATTTTCTGATCTTGCCCTGGCTGGATGGCTCAGGTGGTTAGAGCATCGTCCCAAAAGGTTGAGGGTTCAATTCTCCACCTTCAGGGCACATACCTAGATTGTGAGTTGATACATGGTCAGGGTGTGTATGGGAAGCAACTGCTTGTTTTTCTCTCACATCAATGTTTCTCTCTCTCTCTCTCTCTCTCTCTCTTCCCCCCTCTTCCTTTGTCTCTAAAAATCAATAAACAAAAATTTCTCATCTCTCTTTGGTAATAAAATATTCTAGGTAGGACAGTGAAGTCTCAAATGCAGTCACATGCAGAAATTTGAATGTCCAGTTCCATATTGATACCTTTGTAATTAGCTAGTTATTAATAATAAGCAGGAGCAAAAGGAAGACCAGACATTATCGTCATGTCATTGGGCAGCTTCACCAGGAAGCTGCAACTTCACACTCCCCAGGGAACCGCACAGAGAAGATAGACACATGCCCAGTAAACTTGAGGTGACACAGGGAAAATACTTGTCTGTCAATCACACCTGGAGACAGAGATGTTTGGCCAGAATGGGCGTGGCCACTGCAAGCACAGGAACATTTGAGGGTACATAATCCCCTAAACAAAGAACTTTGCTCTCTTGGGACTCTTGTTGCCTGAGTGGCTCTTGGCTCTTGGTCCAAGGCCATGCAAAGTACACACACAATGAACTAAGCTGGCCTGATGATGAACTGGACCTGGCTCCAACATGGAAAGGAAACTCTGGACACTGGCTCTGATTTTAGCTCTGCTAAAGCCCCAGCTATACTTCTTTTATGACTGAACTAAGGAAAATGGGACTTTGGAAACCTAGGGGTATAATTTCATGAAAATAAAGTTCTCTAGTATGTCGTATTCTCCTGTGTGAGTCTCAAAAAATTCCTTTTCTCAGGATATTGCAAGAACTCCACCCCAGCAGCAACAGGGGAGAGATGAGCCCCTCTCCTATCCTGAAACAATATATAATAAGTAGTATGTGGAGCCTGAGTAACTGTTAACTCTCCCCCTGACACAGAAAGAATTGCTGGGGGTGGGAGGGAAAGGCTGGGCCTTCTTCTCTGTCCCTCCTTAAAAGTCCACCTGCTGTTCCATTGGAGCCCTGGTTGGGAGCCCCCTCTCTGCTGTCTGAGTGGAAAGGGCAGAGAGGTATTGTGACCAGGAAGATTTTCTGAGGGCTTTGCCCTCTCTGGCCTGCCAAGGTTTAGAGCTGTCTTCTCTTTCATGGGTGCTTCCCTGACTTCTTTGCTAGCAGGTCCTGTAGCCTGGCCAATGCCTTGTCTTCCACCTGTCTGAGCCACCGTCTTCCGACTGTTCATGGGCTCCACGCTCATTCTGCCTGGTGGGATTCATCAGTCCTCCCTTTCGGGCAGGGTATAAAATGGCTCTGGGCCAGCCCTGTCTGCAGAGGCCCCCTCCTCTATGTTCATGAGAAACAGTTTCACTATGTGCAGAATACTCCAGAAGGCAAGGTTGTCTGACTGAAGCTGCCGTCTCCACAGGAAGGGGTCACTGTGCCCTTGCAGCAGAGAACACAGTCAAACTTACTGAGGGTCCCACTGACCCCTCTCTTGACTTGACCTGAAGTGGGAAGTAAATCTCCCCACCGATAGAGAGCCATCACCAGGGAAATCCCCCTCCCCAATCTTCCCACTGTCTCCTCTCTCTGGACACTTTTGCATCCTTAATCTGGGTGCAGAGTTCAAGAATCAGGTAGCCAGCTCTTCTCCACCTAGTTTAAAATTTTTTTGCAAGTTTTTCTTTGTAGAAAATGTCACCTGTGGCCTTCAAGTCTCAAAAAGAAACTGAGACCAAAAGAAATCCACCTTTATATCCACTTGTTTATAGTTACATATTTCCCCTACCACTTTCATAAAGGATTTGTGGCAACTTACTATATACACATACACAAACTCAGTAAAATAGTATAGAGATACAATTTTAAAAATTAGAGTGAGAAAAATGATGCAATGGTACAATAATACTAAGGGGAAGATAGTTGATTGCCATGATGTCATTAAAATTAGTCTGAAAATTTGGTGCTGAGCTTCCTGAGAGTGAAAGCAAGAAGGGATCCTACGGCCAGCCGGGAGTGGCCCAGCAGTCGAGCATCGACCTGGGATCGATTCCCAGTCAGGGCACATGCTTGGGTTGCAGGCTTGATGGAGGCAGCCAGTCAATGACTCTCTCATCGTTGATGTTTCTATCTCTCCCTCTCCCCCTGCCTTCCTCTCTCTGAAACCAATAAAGATATATTGAAAAAAAGAAAAAAGAAAAAAGAAAAAAAAAAGAAGGGATACTATATGCACTATTTAATTTACATTTCTCTGAGAAAAAACTTCAGTAGTTGTTTGAGGATAAAATAAAGCAAAGATTTTTTTCAGATCCTTGGGTCAAAAGAAATGCCTACCCCAGGTCTTCTTAGACTGCATCCTGGGTGGGGGATGCTAAAGATCTGTGACAAGGTCTCTACGGTTAACACTAACCACGCCCGTGAGAGCAGCCCTCAGGAGGCCACAGGTGTGGTTTGGTGCCATGGCTCACACATTAATGATTTCCGACATGTATACCAAAAAGACAGACTTCCTGCTTTTGAGAAAATAGCTGCTTTGGCCCAAACTGAACCTGCCTCATCCCCCAGTCGTGGTGGAACTCATTTCAGGTGTGCACCCTGGCGATAGTTTGGGTGGGAGCGTTCTCGCTGGTGAGAGAATGAGAACGCATCACTGAATAACAGAACGGGCGCGGCTCCTCAGCTGGGACAGGAGCAGCGAATGGTTAACGGGTGGCTGGTCCTGGCAGCCCCTGAGGGGAGATGCACCGTGAATACTCTCCTCCAGGAGCAGAGAGGCCGAAGACAAACCCAACCACAAGTGTCACCAGGAGGAGAAGCAGCAGCTGCGCTGGAAGAAATGCGATGGGAGGGGGCCAAGGGACCTCACGGAGGGGCCCCACCACATGGGAGGGGCTTAGCCTGGGGGCTGTGCTCATGCTCTGGAATAGATGCCCCAGACCTCCCTAGAACACAGCCTTGGTGCCCACCTGCCAGGGTTGCATGCTTCCTGGTATGACGAACAAAGAGGCTCCGGCCACTGGGTCCTGCCAGTCAAATATGGGCTTAATAGAAAGACAGAAAGCACAGCCCTTGCTGTGCAGACTGATGGCTCCAGTGCCCAGGCCCAGCTGAGCCTCATGGCAGAGCAACCAGGCATCCCGAGGAGCCGCAGCCGCCTTCTCATGCTCTACGAAGGAGGCCACAAAATAGGATATTGCCCTGTCAGAGACTCCAACTAGGCCATGCAGCTGTGTGCGGGGCTGTGTTCCCCTGCTAGAGACTCCAACGAGGCCATGCAGCTGTGTGCGGGGCTGTGTTCCCCACCAGAGACTCCAACGAGGCCATGCAGCTGTGTGCGGGGCTGTGTTCCCCGCCAGAGACTCCAACGAGGCCATGCAGCTGTGTGCGGGGCTGTGTTCCCCTGCCAGAGACTCCAGCGAGGCCATGCAGCTGTGTGCGGGGCTGTGTTCCCCGCCAGAGACTCCAGAGCAGGCCATGCAACTGTTTGTGGGGCCTGGCATCCAACAGCACAGCTGCATTTCGTGGTTGGGGCAAACACGGCCTTACAATTTGGCTGAGCACAGGACCTTGCATAATAGATGCCAGTAAGTATCTGCTGATTAATGGTCTGCCTCCCAGGTCTGAGGTGAAGGGACTAAGAAGAAGCATGCAAAGTCCTCAGCATAGCTCCTGAGACGTGGGAGCAGCCGGAGGCTGTTCCTGTGACAGTGAGCTGAGCAAGGACTCTGGATGCTGTTGTAACTCTGTTTGTTCCGCACCCTCAGAAAGCAGCACCCACACACCCCGCTGGACATCCCCAGGTACACACAGCCTTACAGCTGTGGCTTCCAAAGCACAGTCCAATCCGGTAGCACATGAAGCTTAGCGCGCAGGGACCTGAGGCGCCGCGCAGGGGGGTGCACTGCAGACGTGGGGGCATTCCTGGTGCTTGTCTAATTCCGCAGCACAGGGAAACTTTGTAAAGAGCTCTTTGCTCATTTCTCACCATAGCCAGTGGGAATGTGGAAGCTCAGTGAAGGCCCTTGGACAATGGCCACACAGGCCAAAGGAAACAGCCTGTTTTATGGCGTTAAATTGCTTCAAGTTTTACAGCTGTTTGATTGCTCATGGTACTGAGTTCATTCACTTCAATCTGCATGTAGACATGACTATCTTGAAGGACAAAAGGCAAAAGAGGCCAGCCAAGTACCCCCACAGAAGGAGACTTCACGATGACAGACAAGCCGAGGGCAAAACTGGCCCGGAGGGGGATGAAGCAGGCAGAACTCGCCACATGGTTCGTAGGGCTCAGTGCACAAGGAAACTGCAGGAACCCACTCAAGAGAAAGAGAGAGGAACATTGCACCCACAGGGCTCTGGGCGACGGTGCGGACTGCAGGCCGGGGCGCCAGCCTGTCTGCAGGAGAGGACAGTGACACGGAATGGCCACTGAACTTCAAGTGTTCTTCAGGAGCTGATCACTGTCCATGCGATGCTCACAGGAACCCAGGGAGGCCCTGACTCTTCAAAGAAGGAGTCAAAGCTGTGAGAGGCAGGTACTTGTCCAGAGCACCCAGGATTCAGATCCTGCTGCTCCCCTGCAACTCATGAGTCCTTTCCTGTCCCCTCCCTCGGCCAGGCAGGAGCAGCAGGAGTGACCTTCTAGGTGCCACTGATAGAGCTGCAGGCACTCTCTGAGAATTCACCTTCTAAGCAGTATCGCTTGGGGGAATGAAGTGTGTTGTCCCTGTGAAAGAAATGGTCCTCCTCGGAAGATGCTCGAGCAGGGCTGGGGTCCCCGCTGCCTTGGTCACTGGTGACAGGGCCTCGGAGTCTGACGCTCTCCTCCGCTGCCTCCCCACTGCCCTGGGCTCTTGCAGCACAAAGTGGCCATGTTCTCCTGCCCAGTGGCAGTCCCAGAAGCTCATGGAAATGCAAAAAGGTGAACTCTTCAATATAGTTCCAGCTTTAAGTTGAGTAGAAACACTAACTTGTCTTTTTATAATCTTCCTCAAATCCAAACCTACTTGGGACGCAATTCACTGCTCGACACTGGACTGAGTGCTTCAGTTCAGTGTTGCCCCAGCCTAATCTTGGATTATAATAACTGCTAATTCATACTGTTTGTTTCTTACTCATGCAGAAAGAATCGATACTTTAACTACAGGCTGCTTAGTAATACCCTTTATCTGTCCTTTAATGGTTCTGCCAGTTTATTTAGAGGCACACATCTCAGGACTTTTATATCCCCTGGAGCAGTTTCCCTTTTAAATACTTTCAGGGGTATAGTCACTCTAAGCAATAAGCAAGCAATGCAGATGTGGCGTGAAATTACAGTCCCTCCAGAGCCTGTAATTTAACACAAATGTATCACTTACAAGGTTATCATTTTTAATCAGTGGATTTTCTGGAGGAGATTGGAAACTTTATTAATTAATTGGTGTTGATATGGTGTTTTTTAAAAATCACCAGGTTGGAGAGAGATTAGGAATTCTTCTTTGCTAAAAGCAGCGGCCACTCCATTTGACCATGGCAGGCAGGGTAATGGCAGACTCTGCGGCCTTGGAGCCAGGTGGACCTGACCTGCTATTGGCTGACGTTTCCCACCTGGCTGATCTTGAGCACTTTGCCTGCCTCACTGACCCTCAGTGGTCTCTTCTGAGGAAGAAGAATGGAAACCGCTCTTAGGCTGTGGTGGGGACTAAACGGGTTTCCACAACATCTAGCATATTGCTGTTCTTATGTCATGATTACCAGTGACACAGAGGAAGACAGAACACTGAGGCCTCCTAAATACGGTTCCTAAGTCGCTTCTCCTGAGGAATTAAAGCGATTCCCATGGCCAAGACCACAGGGTCCCGGCGAGTCCCTGAGCACGGGATGTTGCGATACAAAACCACGCATCTTCCCAGGACACGGTATATGTCTTTCTTGTTTGCTCTTCAGCCTAAGCCATTTTTATGATTTAATGACTTTAGCCAAGAGCCAAATCATTTAAAAGCAGATCTTTACTGCCAAAGGCGAGGAGAAATAAGAAACAGGGCAGAGGAGCCCAGTCCTCACAGCTCCACCCTCCCACACGGTCCTGGGCACGCACGGGCCTCAGTGTGACGGGAGGCTTTTCATTTCCTCTCTTTCTCTCTGTGAGCTTTCTGAGAGGTTTTCTTACCCAATGGAGCACAGCTGGTTTTTTCGTAATCTCAGTGAGCATGATCATCTCTCTCTTGGCAGCAGCAGCAGGTTGGTGGGAGAGGGCCGGAGAAGGCCACACCCCAACAGCATGGTTCTCGGGGTGCCTGCTTTCATCCTGGGTTGGTGTGGTGCTTCAAGGGGAGAGCTCCTCCCTGCAGAATGAATAGGGTCTGGCATGGCACAGAGAGGCCTGACTGAGCCTCGAGGGCCTGTGTCGTGAGCAGCCCGTCCTCTGACGCTCCGCCTGTGTTGGACGTGTGGTTTTTGCTCTGGGCCCCGCTCTCCAGCCAGATGAGGCTACATGTCCTGGGGTGCCAAGAGGGGCACAGAGGCCAGCTAGAGGGAATACACCAACTCACCTAGGAAACTGCACAAGGGCCCAACATGTGAATTCACAGCCCTACCTCCTCTGAGCCATACCCCTGCCCATTGACAAGCACTTAGGGTGGTTCTGCCTCTGCTGGCTGTGTGAACCTTGGTCACTAGGATCCAGTCCCAATCTACCTTTTTAATAAAACAGCCCCGGTCACTGCTTGCAAGCCCACTGCTCTCTCCACCCCCTCCCTCACCCATCACCATGACCCGCTCCCACCTGCCTCCACCTGGGCACGTGTTTCCCACAGCTGGGACACTCCCACCTTCCTCTCTGCACAGTTAAGTCCCATTAGTCCAACCCCCCAGAAAGCCTGCAGTTCTCCCTGCGACTTAGAGCCCGGCATCTCTGGGCACCAGTTCTGTTCAGTGGCCTCATTTGTTTCTGTGGCTGTCCCGCCAGCACAGTCACGTGGCATCAGAACCCACATCCTAGGCCTCTCCGGGACCTGTTGTATTTTACATGGTCTCTGTTGGAGGCAGTGTGCAGATGAACGATGGCTGCTATAGAAGGGACCCCTGATTCCAAAATGCTCCACCAGCACAGAGAACAGGAACCACATGGTTCTAAGGAAGAACTTGACTTGGTCACATAGACCCTCAGTGAAAGTGCAGTGAGCAATCATCTGTCTTATCACAGAGGCTGGGACAAAGGTCATTTCCACAAAATGGATTTTTGCTTGAGAGGAAATTCATGGCCTAACCTAGAATCTTATTGAGGAAGTAAGATGAACCTTATCTGAAAACTGTTTGGGGATAAAACCTGCCAATTCCCCCTTCAGAATTTCCTTCTTAAATTAATAATAATAATAATAATAACTAATAAGCCTCAAAAGCATTCATCGTCTTTATCTTTAACTTCCATTTCATGAGCCTGTCATTCTCATTAAAATGTTCTCTCATAAAGCCAGCTTTCACTGCAGATTAAGGGGCGATGCTGGTGACAGATGGTGCTGTCCTTTGTAGCTGGAGCCATTTCTGGCAGTAGTGCTACGATCTCAAACACAACTGGGTCATAAAACCAGCCATGTCACTGTGCCTCATTCAGGCCAGATGCCCAGGGACTTTCATAATCCATCCCTGACTATCTGTTGACAGGGCTGGCCCCCTACATAATTCAATCAGCCAGCTAACAGACCAGAAATCCCATGCTGAGCCCCAGGTGTGCTCAGGCCTGTGCTGGGAGCAGAACGATGCTGCACAGGTGTGTCCATCCATTCCCAATGTCCACAGAGAGCCCGTGATATCTCCAGCTCCCACCATACTAGGTCAAAGGAGTAGGGCAGTAAATGTAACCAAAGGTTATAATCTAATGGGAGAGACGGGTGATACATAAGTAACAATAAGAAAACAAGTCATTTCAGGTAGTGGCAAGTGACAAAATATAAGCAGGTGATGATACGGTGACTAGGGCCGCGTGATACAGAAAGTGGCATAAAGCAGGCCCTCTCCCACAGGGAGCTCACCTTCCCCTTGACTCAACAACAATGCATCCCAAGCACCACAACTAGGGGTGGCTGAGATCATCAGGGCTGTAAACTTGAGAAGGGGTGAAGACCTTGTTGGAGATAGATCATGGAGGAGCAACATTGGAACTGGTCTTGAAATATGAGTAACATGGAGAGTTACCAAAACCAAGCACCTTCCAGGAGACAGGACTTACCATACCCATTTTACAGATGAGGAAAATGAGAATCAGAAAAATTCAGTGACTTGTCTAAGGTTTGTTGCTAGTAAATCTGGTCTTCTGGGGCCTCAAGTGGGCACTCAGCATTAAGCGTGGGCCCACGTTTCAGACAGCAGGTAAGACAAGAAGTGTTGTCCTGGAAAAGCGAGCCTGTGAAACCTGCAGTCCAGCTCTGCAGTCTTGCCAATGCTCAGCCAGCTGCCGTCTCCAGGGGCCTGCACTCACCTCCAGGCGCTCCTCAGCTGGCGGCAGCAGCAGCAGAGGCAGCTTTAGGTAATAAAATAGACAGGGGCCGAGCTTGTCAAGGAACTCCCAGATCCACTGTCATCAGTGATCACACATGGCTCTCCCGCATCAGCTCAAACCGACTCCCAAGGGAAGGCCACGGGCCACGGGGCAGCATCGCTGATGGAGGTAAAGAGGGCACCCCGGGGAGGGGAGCAACCTGAACAACACAGGCATGGGAGCCTAGGTGTTTACAGTTTGGGGCATATTTTTGCTTCTTCCTTTAAAATCAGAATCATTGAGTTATAATTTACACACCACAAATACAACTGTTTATAGAATTCTATTAGTTTTGTCAAATGCACACACTCGGAAATGTGAGGGCTTCTATCAGACCCACCTGTGAAAGTTGAAGCCTGATGATGGAATCTCAGCACCTGCATGGTGGCTGGGAGCCATTTCAGGCGGTTGCTGTGAACAGACCTTGAACAATGTACACCTGATAGACACCACAAGAACTGGGCCATCTGCAGTCCCCAGAAAGCACACAGCCAGATTCCATCCATCCACCCCTGACAACAAAGGCCTCCCGAGCCCAGCTGTGGGACAGACAGCAGACTGTGGTGGGGAGGAGCTCGGACTGCAGAACCCGGCTACAAACCTCAGTCCACCTCTCCCTTACACCCATGTCCCCTCCCTGTAAACAGGCACCCATCTCACAGGGACATCATGACCCCATGAGGTGTGTGAGGTTCCTATAAGTGTGGCATAGAGTAAGTAGTGAGTTTTCCAGGAGCAATACCGTCATCTGTGGTCCTGGAATGGACAGAGGAGACTCAGTCACTGCACAGGCCTAACAAGAGAGAGAAAAATTGGGCAGGAGAGGACTATCTTAATGTGCTAGGTCTTTGGCTTTCAACTTAATCTTCCTTGGGAAGAAAACCTGGGTTGTTCATTAGTTGTTGGTGTCTAAAGTGTGCAATGTGGGCTTGTGGGTACCTGGGACCTCACCAGAAACTGAATGTGCCAGCACCTTGGCCTTGGCATCCCAGCCTCCAGACTGAGAAAATTAATGTGTACCATTTAAGCTGCCCAGTATGTGGTGTGTGGTCACTGAAACCCAAGCAGACTCATGCTGGCTCTAGCCTCCTCCCTCTCCCATCTTGTTTCTCCCCAGATCTCCTTTCCTTGGCTACTCCCATATTTTTCTTGTCAGTCAGTCACTGCAATTTGGTAGTTGAATAGGAGTTCTCATTGTCTATTCTAGAAATTTTTCAAAGTCATTCTTCCAAAGAACACAGTGTTTGCCCCAAAGAGAAAGTTCTAGTGCACACAGTGTCTGCTTCCTGACATCTCATCTGGTAAATCCTGTTATTTCCTGCTGGACAAGAGTCCCAGCTGCAGAAGCCCAGAGCATTCTCATGCTAGTCCTCACCTGACCACAGGGCCTGAGTAAATCCACGGCAGGGGACGTGTGTGGAGTCTCTCAGTGAGAACAGACTCACCAACATGCGAAGATGACTTAAAACTTGTTTTGATCCCAACGTTTACTTTCTGCTCTGGAGCCGTGTGCACACCTTAGCTCACGGATGCAACATGACAGGGCCATGTGGAAGTGTGGACTGTCAGTGATGGACCACCCTGGACACAGGGTGAGCCTGGCACTGTGTGCAGGGAATCGCTCCTGTTTTCAGATGATTAGTGAAGAAATAAACATAATTAGTCTTTTATCAAACACATAGCAAGCAACCGTGGTGGAAATAATCAACTCGAAATAAAATAGACAAGGGCTGACTCTGCACATGGTAAAATGTGACCCAGAAAATTGGATTTTATTGAACAAAAAAACTGAAAATGGCAGATGCCACACTCAGTAAGATTTCTTATTAATAATAAAGCTGATCAACAAATTAAATCTCCAGAACAAAAAAATATTATATAAAGTAATTTATTTAGGTAAAATAATTTTAGAGGAATAAAAGTGAAAACAGTTGGAGGAAGTTTAACTGCATGTCATAGAAATTTCACCAAGAAATTAAGCTGGATAATAGAGTTTACTCTAAAAAATATATTTTCAATGAGATTCCAAGATGGCTGCAGATTAAGTGGAAGCTACAATGACCTTCTCCCAGGACCAAACTGGAATTATAACTAAAATGTAGAAATACCATCCTGAATAATCAACTGAAGACTAGCTGGAGAGCACCCTCATAACCAAAGACGTAAAGCAGAGACCACATAGAGACTGGTAGGAAGTGTGGAGATGTGAGAGGGCTGGCTGGGCTCCCACAGGCAGCAGCTGAAGGTCTGGAGGGAGATCTCAGCTGTGGGGGTTCCCACTGAGAACTTTGGGGCCTAAACCCCAAGCTGGGCTTCCCAACAAAGAGCACAGAACTGAGAAAGGTGCCCACATAACATCTGGCTGTGAAAAGCAGTGGGGATTCTGTCTGCCAGGAAGAGATGGCTGGAAATGCAGGCACCTTCTTAAAGAGCCAATGCACAAAGTTTCTTGTGCAGGCACTCACCTTGGGCTCCAGCAGAGGGAGTGCAGAATGGACTGGTTTGTGTGAGGAGAATCCAGGGGTCCTGGCTTGGGGGATAAAATTCAGAGGGCACCCATCTGGATTCCTGTGCTAAGTCATTCTCCCATACATCAAAGGACATCTTTCTCAGGCTGACATTTACTGTCCAAGCAGCTTTTGCCAGGAGTTGGGGGGGAGTAGGCAATTGCCCCACCCATTGAAAACCTCTCACCCCACACTGTGGAGTTTATGCCTTGCTGTGGTCTACAGCATGAGGTTCATTAAGAAACTGAGAATAACAATCAGCCTCTGGGTGCTTTGCGTTTTTGCCTGATCTGCTTCTGAACCCAGGGCTTGGAAAAGCAGACCTTGGCAAGCATCTTGGTCCTTTCCAAAGGCACTCAGCCCAGCAGAAAGAACCACAAGCTATGGAGTGCGGAAAGCTTCAAATAGGGTACTCAAGGCCAGTCACAAACAGCATCTGACACTGGGTTGCACCAGAGACCATCCAAAAAGCCTGGGAGTCCTAGCAGATCTGCCTAATACATAGAAACAAACCCAAACAAGCAGCCAAAATGGGGAGACAAAAAAAAAAAAAAGGCCCAAAATGAAAGAACAAGAGAAGTCTCCAGAAGAAGAAATAAATGAAATGGAGATAAGCAATCTATCAGATGTAGAGTTCAGAATACTGATCATAAGGATGCTCAACAACCTGAGAAAAGAAATGGAAACTATGAAGGAAATTAAGAA